>NC_090897.1:9809331-10409331 GCF_040956055.1 Brachionichthys hirsutus | reverse complement strand
TAGGAATTGAGTTCATTTCACGTTTCTGACTCCTCTGCAAATGTGTGCCAGACAAGTTTTGATATCATTTTTTTCTGAACTTCCTTTTTGAAAATCCATTGTCAATAATGGCGTTTTCGATGTCAGCCAGCAGCCGTCCAGAGCTCAGTGAGGAGTCATAGATGTTTGCAAATGTCATCATTAAAATACACATAAAATGGAAGACACATACGCATATAGACGGCGTACCATTATCCTGTCTCCCTCTCATTCCCCCCTCTGGCTGTCTCATTGTTGTCTTCTGTCTACCTTTCTTTTCACCATCTTTCTCCCTGTTGCACATGCAGACTTGATTAATATTTTCCACTGTTCTGTAACCATGGCAATAAGGTCACTGCATAGGATACTTAATTGAATCCAGTGCTTTTGTGTGCATCTCCTGTGTCCGGACAATAAAAATCTTCCACTGATGACTCCAACCCCCTTCCTTTACTCCACTCTCCATCTTTCTTTTCATTTTGTGGCCCATGAATTTATTCATTTGTTTCCTCTACTATCTCTTTCTTGTACTGCCTTTCTTGCCTGGCCTTTCTCTGACCTAGTCTACCTTGTCCTTTTTTTCCCCATAACATTGTTTGTTTGAATGCCTCATCCTTCAGCAAGGCGCAAGACAGCTTCATTCTTATAAAATAAAGGAGAAAAAAAATTAAATATTATTTTTATTCTTTGTACACCACATTCTGAAACAGCACTTGATGACTTACTGTTCTTGATGCTGGAGTAATAATCAGACCCAGTTCCTCGTTCATGACATTTTTGCTTCTGCCTGTCTCCCTTCTTTGTATGTGCTTATTATTATTTTCTCGCTTTGCGAGATTTGCATACTCAAATCACTTTCAGGTGCAGTCGTTGAATTGGTTTGGTTATTTATTTTTTCTGTGCCACTGATTTTCTGGTTCTGGAGCTATGTTATGACAAGTACAAAAGATCAGTGCAAGTATCACTACAACAGCAGCTCTCGTGCCCATGTTGTATAAGTACCAATTGTATACTTGCGACCATGTTTAAGAGTGTTAAGCATAACATGATATGTGGTGTGGGGCATTGTTGGCACATTGTTTTCTTAAAACAGCAGAAATGACCATTATAAAACAGCCTGGTTTAACTTCAGCAATTTATTTTAGGACAGACTCTTCCTACACACTGGTGATATACAGAATACAAAACAAGCTGTTTTCTGAATGAGAGAAACACAACCGTCATCACTTTAGCACTGATATCAAGTACCTTAGCAATTATCATATATATATATCAA
Organism: Brachionichthys hirsutus; assembly: GCF_040956055.1. NCBI lineage: Eukaryota > Metazoa > Chordata > Actinopteri > Lophiiformes > Brachionichthyidae > Brachionichthys > Brachionichthys hirsutus. The sequence goes on along the minus strand of NC_090897.1, from coordinate 10,408,037 downwards.
CTTTTTTACTCCAGTTTCACTCTATGAACTGGGGCCTTTATGTGACCCTCTGGTTGTGTGGAAGACCACAGAACATTAATTAAAATTAGATCCTGTCATGTTAATCTGCTGTATTTTGTGCATAAATGGCACAGCCTTCTGAGACAACAATTCAGAAAAGTGCCATTAAGGGAGGCTGCAGGTCTGTATTATTAATATTATTTCATACACCTGACATCTGCTATTAATCAAAAATTGTGTTTGTATGACCCACACTGCCTGATCTCAGCAATTCATTGATTGGCTAATCCACGATAAAAAGGGCTTCAGGTTCACAAGGTGGAAGGAGGTGAGCTCTTTTTAGAAGCTGGGTTTTCAGACATAAAATCCGAGTACATGAAATATAAATATCTGATTCCCTTTACAGCGGAGAAAAAAAAGGTTATTTTTTCTTATTATTGTGACATTCCACTTTTCAGGTTCTTCACATTATACAATCAAACTTTGAACTATATAAAGAATCAATGCAATCAACATATGAATAAAAATATGATTCTGCACAGGTACATTTACAGGCAAAGGTCAGCTTTGTTCATGTTATTTCTTAATAAGTGACTTGTGTTAGTTTCTGCTCTAATAAAAGTGTGGGAATGCTCTCATCATTGGACTCAAATAAAACAGAGGAAGACTGAGCAAGAGTGGAAGACAGGACTGGACAAAAAGTACACATCAGATTTGACATATGCACCATAAAATAACCATTAGCAGTTACCTACAATCCAAAGTGACAGTCTATCAATAATGTCACTCTGAAAATAGGACAGGTTTGTTGAGGTCTTTAAATCACCACGGACTCCATATAGCAGAAAAGCATACAGATATAGGAAATGCATTAAGGGTTGATGTTAATGGTTGTGGCGGGAGTAGCGGGACACACAGGGGCGCAGGAGGACATCGCTCACCTCTCAGTGGGTCACAGGCTGCAGACGCCTGCCTGGGCTGCAGCTGGACAGAGCCGTAGTAAAGCTTACAATATTGTTTTAATCAGCAAGACTCTTTGCAATCTCTTTAGAGTAAAGACTTGAATGTTACCTGTATTTCCATATCATAATTCAAAAAGGAATAATAATTTATTTTAAGGCTTTAGCTGTTTTCTTTTCAGTGCAGCACAAGCCATTTTTTTGACATACAAATATTAACTACCATTTACTCTCATACACAGAACCTCCAAACCAAACTCAATCTGTCTGGGCAGAAGCTGGACCATTTCTAAAGATATGACAACACAGATGCACACACACACAGGACACACACAACTGACCGACCTCTTCCTTCCTAATGGGACAACCAAACCTTGCCTTGCATGTCAATGGCCTTTTTAATGAATAGGACATGCACACAGCGGCTGCCGTCTTTCAAAGCCAAGAGCAGAGCACACTTCTTTTACTCTGCATTTAATATGGAAGCACGTGGAGGCAATAGTATGCCCATCTGCCCCTCACTCTCTCCCCTCAGCCACCCTACTTCCACCCTGTGCTGATAGCAGGCACTGCAGCAACAAGTGTCTGCACATTACCATGCTTGCCAGCTCCCCTTACTTGGCAGCAAGCCTGCTTTCCCGGCCCCTTGTGAGAAAAAGGCTTGATTGTGCCAGGGGAGAGAGGGGGTAGACCAGGAAAAGGACAAGGAGGGGGAATTAATTTACATACTGCAGTTTAGGGGACACTCATCTGGTTTTAAATAGCTCCAAAACAATTAAGGGTCATTAGTCCTTTTTGTTTTCTGTTGTGGCACAATGTAGTCTGAGGTGCCGTTTCCCCCCGTGGGGGATGCCTGTGGGAATGTCAGCACAAGCAGCCCCCCCGCCCACCATTATGTCTTGTACCCTGCCATTGACACAGCTTTCCTCTGTGTGTAAACAAACACTCCACCAGCCTGGCACTGCAAGGGAAGCTGCTTTGGCAAAGACCCAGCTCTGGAGGATGCAGCTGGTTCAGGAGGCACGGGATGCTTATCCTAATTATCCCGATCATGACAACAGCTCCTTTCATATGATATAATTTGCTAATCGGCAGCACTCAGCTAAATTTGCTTCTGGCAAAGACACATTTTCAAACATTAGCATAGTGGAAATGAAAATGTCTCTGTTTAAATTTAAGCCCTGAGTGTATTTATTTTATTTTTTTATTCTATGTACCATTTATCCATTACACATGTAAAATAAAAAAAAATACAAATACTCGACATGAATGCAGCCATCTTCTCCACTCTGAATATAAAAGCGGTCTAAAGAGTGGACATGCTTAAGCAGGCATTTTAAATAAGATATAATGCAGGAGAATTGCATCGCCTCAAGGTCAATGACGCTATCATAATGAAGGCTGGGATGTATTCCTCAATATGCTTATGTCTATATCTTCCATTACTCAACTAGCAGCCAGTTGTGTGTTAAGCACCCTTGCTACTATTGAATAGCATCAAAGGCAGCAAAAGACAGGTGTGGTGCAGAATTTGAATGTTCACATGTCCGTTTATGTGGCTGTAAGACCCTCCACAGCTGTTATAGAAAAACACTTACTGCTAATGTAAATAGCAAGGCAGTATAAATCAGGAGCCACGTGCAGCCCAGGAGAATATCGTGTAATAGTTATTGCAAAATGAAGTGGCATTGGGATCAATATCCCACTATATCTCACTCTGGCGTAATGGTGCAGAGGGAAGCTGGAGGCCAAGGGAGTCTGGTCCCTCCACCACACCATGGTCCTATAAATCTGCCTGGCCTGGAGTCCGCTTATTAAAGCGCATACGCAATCAGCAGCAGCCGTCCAAATATACAGGCTTACTTACTGACCTGGAGTCAGGGGAACGAATGCCTTTACCTTGTCTGGGGCCAGGGGTTAAAAGTTGATTGAGACCCAAGAATCATCACACCATACTGTAAAGAGTCTTCTTGCTTTGAGCCCAATATTAATAACACTAATATAATTTAAAATGAAGTCTGAATGTCAGCACTGCAAGGAATAATATTGATTAATTCTTCTGTTTATACTAAACCCCATGTGTTTTGTGTAGGCTTCTATTCTATTTATTAATGATTTAATTTGTCTGTATTTTATTCATGGTATCTTGAGGCACAACTTTTTTCCAGTGTGAAGCTAGCGGTTGTGCTCTCTAAGCTCATCTAAATTACACCCAATGGTTTTGTTTGCAGTGCTGTCAGAAATTATCTCACAGCGAAAGAGAGGAGGAAGGAAGTTATTTTCATGCTCGAGATTTCCAGCTCTGAAAGAGTGGATTTGGCGTCATGTGTGAATTTTACCACCACGCAGACACATGCGGTGAGGGTTTGCTGGTCATGGAAATGTCACCTGGTCTGTTTTAGTAGTCTTTGTGAAAATTTGATATTCATGATTCTCATACTGGGAAAAAAAAAAAAGAATTTTTAAAGCAGTTTTTGTTTTACTTAACGGTCATATGCATGCGTATTTTAGATGACAGAGAGCAATATTTTTGTCCAAACTATTGTGTAGAAACATTTTGAATTACTAATTTGAGTACTGCATTAAAGAAGCGCAGTTTTTGGTTTACATATATGTATTTTTTTGTTTGTTTTTTTATTCAGATAAATATAAGTCCTTCTGGTGTCTTTTATGTAGTTTAAACTCAACATGTCTTTGTAGTGTCTATTTCTTCTCCTCAGGTTATAATATAACTTCATAACAAGCCGCACCAAGCCTGCAGACATAAATGAGGGCAGAATAACAATAAAGCCATAATGGCTGCATGTGATTATTCAGAATATACAGTTTTTATCCATTCATACCTAAGATCCAGCTGCAGCTTTGTGCAGCATTGGAGCCAATATTATTGGGCAGTGAGGTGGATGCTGGTAAAAGAGAATAAATTATAATTGTAATAAAGTGATATGAAGAGTGAGGCCCATGCTTCACTTTGGTAATATTAGATGAAATTGCTTGTACAATTGAAGGCTATGGACAATGATATACTTCTCTTATGTTTTGCAGGACTGTGAAGGAAGCTTTCCTCTGCTTCACAGTCGGTAAGTGTTTCCTTAGAGGAAAAAATATGAAATTATAAGAGAAGGTTTACAGAATATTCTTATTGATAGACACGGCATTATTACAAAACTGTATTCTCTCATTGCCCCAAAAGACCATGCCGCATAGTAACATTTCTGCAAAGTCTCACAACTGGCAGGACTGTGATGATGTTGAAAACACACAAAGGGATGGCTTTCTTCCTTTCTTCCCATTAATTATATTGTTTTCTCATAGAACCAGTAGAAATTTTGTGGAAAACATTATAATCCTGTTGAAATTTAATTAATGATTTCAGATTGGCTGACAAGCAAGTAATAAAATAAGTAATACTACATTAAAAAAGATTATAATAATCATTATGTTAGTTCTTGTCTTAAAAGAAAACGGGTTCATATAAACATCCCAAACACAATGAGAGAAATATACAAACTACGATATAATTCATTTCAAATATATAATAGAATTGCTGGTTATAAGAGTGTTTTCCTGCTTTTTATTTTTTTCAATGATACAGAAATTCTTCAGTGTAAAATGAATCTGAAAAGGAACCACTTGCAGTTGCGGTCCAAAGACATAATAAATGCTAATGTATTGTTTTTTATTCTGAGTGTTTAATGTTAATATCAAAATGTGCAATGTTTATTACTGCACTTGTGCCATAATGTCAGAATCTCAGAGTCACTTCAAAAGTTCTTAACAGATGTAAAAAAAAAAAAACAGACAGTGAGAGTTCAATTAACTCAATGCCCTACTGTTACCGAAATTATGTTTTATTGTGAATTCATGTGAATCGGAATTACCTTTTCCAATCACAGGCTTCCTGACCTGACAGAGATGAAGATGGTCAGGTTTTCAGGTTTATTTCAGGGGTTGATTTTCAAGTGGGACATTCTTAGAGTTTTTTAGGGTTTGGCCATTCTAGATCGCACAACAAAACTGTGCTGTAGGTGATCATCTTAATTAGGTCTGATTCGTGGAAATGGCATGTAGATGCACGCCACAGACTGACCTTTGCCCTCTGTGAGTTAGGATCTGTGACCAGTGGCTGACCCGTAATCCTCTCCTAAATGGTTTGACAATAGAGAGACATATTGATCAGGTCAGTCTTCTGGAAAAAGGGTCAATAGTCTGCCACACAGTCTGCATCTGCATCACGTACGCAGGTAGAGGTCTGTTACATTTACTGGTCCTCCACCTTTCCACCAGATGTTGTCATATGTTAGGTTATATATGAGGGTATCAGGTTCCTGTTTCTGTTCATGGCACAGACAGGCTTCATATGTCCATTCCCATGTCACAAGGTTTATTCCGTTAATTAGAATTGAATGTTCATTAAAAAAAAAAAAAAATGTTAGAGGCATCATGACAAGCTCAGGAAATAGTTTCTAGTTCTCTTTAGGGCATCGCAAATTGCATGAAGTGTATACCGGCTCACCATCTTACACATCTGGCCAGACAGAATTCTCCTGCTGACAACTCGTTCTCCCTCATGCATACTGAAACCCTCTCTCTCTCTCTCTCTCTCTCGTTTCCTTCCTCTCTCTCTCTCTGTCTCACTCTCAAATTCTTTTGGAGTGACCGGTGATAGAGTAACATCTGGAAGGAGCAACAGTTTTCTTTCCCTGTGTTTTTTTGGGGAGATCTAGGCCCCCGATAATCCGTCTCCCTGCTCATTAAAGGGGCTGAATAAACACAGGCCTCTTCCAGTTGTTCCTATGAATTTCCTCACAAGGCGTCTGGAGACCCGGGCAAGGGCTACTGGATCAAAGCTGACGGCGGCCCCATGTGTGCTGAGAGTGAGAGCTCGTCCCGGGGTGGGGCCCATTACCTTTCTCTAAGGGAGCCTCAGAGGCCCCTAGGTGACTGGCTGTCAGCTCTTTGGCCCAAGTTCAGGAGAGGAGAGGAGAGGAGAGGAGAGGAGAGGAGAGGAGAGGAGAGGAGAGGAGAGGAGAGGAGAGGAGAGGAGAGGAGAGGAGAGGAGAGGAGATGTTGATAGTCCTTCTCTTTAAGGGAAAATGTCCAGCAAGAACATGAGAAAAGTGGACTGAAACAGGCTTGCTTGAACATGAAAGATGCTGTGAAGGTCTGTAAGACTACATCTTTGACTGAAATGACCTTGCACTCTTTTTTTAATTCTTTTTTTTTATTTTTTAACCTGTGGTTTCTATTTCAAAGAGTTCTTTGTGTAAAACATAACTGGCCTCTTATGAACGCTTCTTCAGATACTGCACGTGGTCAACTAATTCCGAAGGACACAAAAAAGTTTTGCAAACCAAAAAGTATTCTCGTGTTTGCGTAATTGCCGATAACAGAACAAGCACACTGTACTGGTTTATGTGTGCACCGCTCTAATGTTGTGACCCTGCCATGACATTAATTTTCTAATTCCCTGCACTTCCTGGCAATCAACTTAGAGGGGCAGTGGTTCACTGGAGAAGTTTCCAGTGGAGCCAATTAAAGGCAGAAATCTAAGGAATAGCAGTAACAACAGCAGTGACAAAATCAGCAGCGGCAGAGGAGGATGACGCCTCGTGCTGTAATTACTACTGACTGAGAATGATGAATTTCTTTTTATCAAATAAAAAAAAAATCGTCAATATTAAATGGTCATGTAATTAACTTACCTGGTTATTACCTCCATGATACAGAGTGCAGATCTGACTGGAAATGACCATAGTGTTTGTATATGTGTTTGCGCACTTGTGTGTGTACAAATAGCCCTGTTGTTGTCATCAGGCTCCCATCAGCTCCTCCATTAGTTACCGAGCTGTGGGTCCATGCTGGAGCCTCTACCTGCCCAGAATACAGATCAGGAAAGGAGAGTCTGCGTTTGAAGACAAACACATGCCTGCACACATACCACAAAAAGAAATTACACATTATCAGCACATTATCTGCTTTGACATATATTTTGGCACGCACTCAAAATAAAAATAAATGCATTTTATGTACCTAAGTGAGTGGGATGCTGCATCATATGCATGGAATACATGAATAGATAAATCGATAAATAATCTTCATTATTATAATCCTCTTTTGACTGATTAAAAAAAATGCATTTGTGAATACTGCCTGCTACTTGAGCGTAAAACACAGACACCGATGGACATCACTTCATCTGGTGCAGGCACATCATAACTTACGCATTCTGGAATAACACCACACACAGATGAGTACACACACTGGCAGCCAAGCACAAAGGCAAATATGGCTACATACTTCTTTTCTGCTCCCGGAGCTGCTGGCTCATGTGCTTGTGACAGGAAATGTTCAGGCAGTCATTACACAAAACCAAGCAAACACGCAGTCGCCATGCGCCCAGAGAATGTTTTCAAATGTGCTGCTGCTATGATGAAGTAGCAAGCATTGTTGTGTGTGTTTGTGTGTGTAGACGCAGGGCGTTAATTTTACCTGGTGGCTCATTGAGCTATTTAAATAAATCCAAGACTTAATTTTGTGACAAACACTTGCCATTCAAATGGAAATTAGGAATATTTTTTTTGCATGGTTTAAAATATGTTTTGTAATAAAAATTATAAAATGATTATAATCTTAAATTCAATTTATAATAATAATCACAATATCAAATAAGAAATATGGGAATGGAGAGGAGTGTGAGGCGATGGACACTGCAGAGAGGAAAAAGAAAAGTCAAGGTTGAGCTCAAAGCCGAAGACCGAGGCCCTGCCTTGGAGTTCAGGCAGAGGCTGTAGGGCCGGTGGGCCAGGGGAAGGGGAGAGGCTGTGTGAAGGCTTCTGTATGTCCCTCTGGCAGTGCAATAGGACCCTTGGGAGACCTGGGTCAGGAGGCCTCCCTTCAGCCCGCCTGCATTACTGTGCCATTTAAAGCCACACAGCATCTATTTCCTCCAATAAAAACGAATAACCTTTTCTGTCGGAAATCACGGCAGCTCCTGAGTGGTCGAGCAGAGGCCTGGCTGGATGGCCTGTAATTGCAGCACAGAAGACCTCCTTAAGTTTATTTTTTGCAGTGTTTTGGATTTGATTTTCCCCCCCAGTCCTCTGCGCTTTGTGGCTGATTGCCTGTGCAGCTCGCCCCACACTCAGTAATCAGACAGGAGCTGGAGAGGGGGCAAAACAGTCGCTCAAGGACCTTTTATAATTGGGAGGGATTTGAAGGGCAGTTGGACTTTACATTTGGTGTCAGAATAGGTTATGATAGCGATGGCGCTGGCTGAAAGAATGGTGACAAAGGCCCATTGCAGTCAAGTAGCAAATATAGTCTGCTGATGTCTATTTGTCTTTGGTGGCGTGTTGTGTACCTTTGGACATCATCTATACTCCTGGTCTAGAGGACTTTTAAGAGGACATCCTGAGAAGTATTAAGATAATTTTGCATGGGTATGAATGCCCCAGTCCCAGCATATCTCCATATATAATGAGTAAGCTATTAATGGGTAAGATGTTGTTCAAAGAAACCTATTTGTTTTGATGTGTACAATTATTAGTTGTAGTTGTTTACAATCTCTGCAAGATAATCATAAATATTAGAGTTGTTGGTTTTAGATGCAGCTCTGTATTTCCTAGAATGCTAAAATCTTCATATGTAATACAGGAAAATAAATGTTTCTGCATTACAATAACAATAATTTGAACTGAGGCGCATAGAAACCCTAAACCCCCGTAAATAATGTAGAATAATAACACATGTATGGTAGCGGTAAACAAGCATATTGTTGTCAAGAACCCATCTTTGTAATCGTCACTTTATTCCTGGAAAGACTTCAGTCATTCTTGTGTTTAAACAGTGACTCTGCAAGCTAAATTATCACTATTACAATAATTTGACTCACCACTCTTTGCTTGCTGCAGGCTATCAGTAGGACTTGGGAGAATTCAATTGCAACCCTGCTTAGTATGCCCTGGAGCTTCAAGCTCAACTTGTGCAGGACCCGAAAAGGTGCAGAGTGCATCCCAAAGCAAACTGTGGTCTCCAAAGAATCACACTTGACTCTTCAGCTATCATGATATACTTCAGTCTAGTTTGTCCAAATTAACTGCTGAAATAAGCATAATAATTCATCCACCATGTATTTTAAACACTCACGGAACTGCTAGACTCTTATTTGTGACAATATACATTTTATCTACATGTACAGTATGCAGTATTGTCCATGATAAACTCTTATTTTCTTCTCCTCTTCATTGAATCTGCTGGTTGAATGAAACAGAAAGTTAACATGTTGGCCTTCCTCTGCTGGTTGATCATCAATAACTATTTGCTCATAGTGCATCATAGAATTATGGTATTATTATTATTTGCATTAATTTCTAAAATGGCTAATCTCAGTAAAGAGGAGAAGCAAGGAAATGGGGTGACAATCTGATAAACTGCTAATAGTTTTTTTTTATCTTAGCACATTGCAGCTCCAAAATGTGATCATTTTCTTTATCACTCATGCCCCACCTTTCCACCCAGTTCTATTGTAATCCGTGAAGTAGTTTATGTGTAGCTGAAAACAACAGTCTAATAACCCTGGTCAAGCATGTTCAAAAAAGAAGACAAATGTTTTGACTCCGCCCCTTTACTTGGATGAACTCCAGAATTGAATGGATTCTGTCTTGCTGTATGCCAAACCGTTCTATCATGTTCCTTACAATAACATTAAGTAGTTTGTGCGTAATTGATATCAATGTTAAACAAAATGTCCCAGTGTTAAAAAAGGCTTTTATATATACTATATACAGTAAATATCTAGAATGCCTTATGTAAGTATGTGAGCCAGCATGTCCCTTTTACTTTGTCAACCAGTTGTGTACTCAAATTTTCTAAAATAAATCCATAGTGAAAAATCCAGCATTGCATTCCCTCTGTGATAATGGTGTTACATCATGATGTTGAACAAGTAGCCAATCACAACTGTGATGATATTTCCCGTTCATTCATATTTTTAAAATAAAGTTGGCTTCTTCAAAGCCTGGACAGTGTTTTGTCTCATTTGGCCAAAGTTGCATTGGGATGGCTGTGCAGCTAATTGAGGAGATCTAACACGAGCGTCGAATGGTCAGATTTCAAAAACATTTCCCAAAATTATTTTGCCGTAATAAGTTCAAACACATGTTCCACCCAAGAAAATATAAAGGGGATGTTTGGAATCTGCAATTACCCACAACAAGGCATCTGCGGGGCAAAGCTAAATACAACTAACAGCTAGATTCTCAACTGTGTTGTGATTTTAGCAGCATACTCGGTGCTCGTAGTCACATGTCAGAGGCTCTGGCTTAAGTGTTGGAGCGTGACTGTTATGATGAACATAACTCATGCATCTAATTTGATTGCTGTCATTTCACCGAGCAAGACACAGGCACCCCTGTGTCTGTTTGCATGAATGCATCAAGACTGTGTCATTATGCCAGCTTTTTCTCACCACCTGGAGCAATCCAAAAACAGAGTAGGCTCATTTATGAGCTACGATTCTGCCACTAACTACAGTGAACACCTTTAATACTCCCATTCTTGCCTCAGTAAGCCACGCTGTATTCATGAGCTTTGGTGGCATTTCTCAAAATAGGCTAAGAGGCCTGGGCTTTGATTTGCGTGTTAGATTTTTCAGAATAATAAAGCAAGATTCGAGTCATTGCTGTCATTCCACTGTTGTTAGAAAACTGGCCTCAGTAGACCCATTAAAATCACACAGGTATAACACTCTCAGCCTGCGTAAAATGTAAAATTGTTCATATCGGAGTGCATGACTGACCTTCGGAAAACAAAGCAAGAACATGAAGTAAACATATTCAAGCTTTAAATAATGATGGCGATCCATTCAACTATATGTTCATGTTTATACGGAGCATTTTGCAGTATTAAAGCTAAATGATTAGCATTTATTGATTGACAAATGCTAATCTTTCATGCTTTCCTTTCAAAATATTAACACTGCCCAGTTTTGAGACAAACTCACACTTTAAAAGATACTGTCACTAATGAAGTCATGAATATGCAGTTAAATGAACCATTTCCAGTTAACTTTTATTTTCTGCGCTCTATCTGTATGTTTCTGTTTTCGACTATTCCTGTATGTTTGTGTGCACACTTCCTTGATTGCATTAAGAGGATGACGCACTTTCTTAGTCGGTTTAAGCTCACTTTAATTGCCTCTGAATGTTGCCCCAGGGAAGCAGGGACTGATGGCACAATGCGGACATGCAATTAGCTATCGTTCATAAGATGCTCCGGGGGAAAGAGAGGGCTCCAATTCATAAAGGAATTTCACACAGAAGGCAACAAATGCTATTTTGTGTTACTGCTGTGTTGGCATCTTGATGGAACAGCATTTCATTCATTGGAGAATCAGGCATTCTGGGGGAAGCAAGACAGAGAGACTCAGTCAAAGAGAACGAGAGGGACTGTGATAAAATGGGGGAATGCACAGGGGTAGATATAGACGGGTGCAAGAAAAAAATGAGAAGGGTGAGACTGAAAGAGTAATGGAGGCAGATAGCAGTAGAGACACATGAAGATGTGTGTGCCCTGCTGAATTCTCACTTCAGTTTAGAGAGAGTGCACCAATAATGGCAAAGTGACAGGATGGCCCCAGAAACTGCCGAACCTGGGTTTAAAATTACAGACACAATTTACATATTTCAACAAATCTGACATGTTGAGTGAAATAAGACGGCGGTGTCATGTTTTGAAAGCATGGTGGATAAATACAATTCAGGAAAGCAGTGTTTCAGGGCAATGCTGTGCTATTGATTAAGCAGGCTGTTATAAAACCAGTGTTTTATAACAGCCTGTTAAGTGAAGTGTGTGGGGCAGTGATGTGACACTTTGATCTTCATCTAACATGAACTTTTCACATGTCTTCACTAATTGTCCGTTTATATTACATAAATCCTTTACACTTTCATGACATGGCACTATATTATTTTTTTATGTATGTCTGATATGGACTGACTCTATTGCAAATAGTTGTTTGAAAAATATTAGCTTACCATCTTCTATCTGGCTTGGAACAGGCTGCACGTGCATTTCTCATGTCTTCAAATGTCGACGCGTTAGGCATTACGTAAGTGACGTCATGCATTAAGTTAATGGCGTTGTTGTGATACGTGTCAGAACGTTTTAATGCTGTATAATGCTGCAGAACTCCATGACTGGTGCTCTCTGTCTCCCCTGGTTGCCTCTCCTTTTTCTTCTTCTGCTCCCTCTCCTCATTTTTCTATGCTATTTCCCTTATTTTTATCTCCACCCCCACCTCACCACCCATCTGATACCCCTTCCCCCCATCTCGGACAATCTCTGTTTCATTTGCTGTCTTATCCATTCCTTCTCTCTTTCTCTCTCTCTCTCTCTCTCTCTCTCTCTCTCTCTCTCTCAAATCTTAACTCTATTCTCCCTATCCCTCCCTCCACTCTTCTTCATTTAATAGTGGACCTCAGAGTGGTTGCCATGTCGACCAGTCGGAATATTACTATGGCAACCAGTCTGAGTGAGACGAGGCTGCTGATTAGGGAGCGATCTCTAGTGTTGCCTGGCCAGTGGAGGGTGGAGAGGAAAAAGGGGAAATGGTGTTTAGGGTGCTACAGGGGGGTTGTATATTATAGGTCTGGATAGTGTGTGTGTGTGTGTGTGTGTGTGTGTGTTGTATGATAAGTTAATAAAAATAATTTGCAGAGGCTGGTCAGTTCTCTATTATTAAGCAAAATGACATTTTACCTCAGATTTCAGGTAACGTTTCCACCGGCAGCAGTTCATTTGATTATCTTAACTGTAATATACCTCAGGAAAGATTATCCTAAACACAGTAGTGAATGAAAAAGAGCACATTTCCGTCTGCAATTATGTTTCATTGAAGGCCCACAAAGATGAGGTACATTATTTTGGTGGAATATAGGCAAACCTGCACCAGGCAACAACAAAAAAAGACACTCATTTTATTTGGGCTGAACCATATTGAGTATTATGACATGTGAGAGACAGAGCAGGCAGAGCTTCTAAAAAGCTTCACCCTCCTCCGCAAACACTAATGAATGATGTAGAGGATGCCTCAGACCTCCCAGATCCATCAGAGAAACTAATTACAAGATCCAATTAAAGAGAGAGAGGGAGAAGAAGGGGAAGAGACAAAAAAGAGAGTAGATGGAGAAGTGTGTGTGTGTGGGGGGGGGGGGGGGGGGGGTGACTTTCCCTTCACCGCTGACCCAGCCAAGCCACCGGCTCATTCAGGACTGTAATTATAGCTTATTTATTATTCATCCTTGAGCTAAAGAAGAGCGTGACATTTCACTAATAATAAGGGAAGAAAAAGGCTGCACAAACTACAGACTTACTAATTGCAGTGCTCAGAGATTAAATGACTGGAAAAATGTTGTTATTTGCTTATTCATAATATCAACACCAGCCTTATGAGTGTCGCAATGCACTTTACTGAAAGGCGTATCTCTCTGGGCCACTCTGATGGACATGATCCTCTGCAAAAACAGGATGCCATAATTCCCTTTACAAGTGTTTTTTAAAATTATTTTTTACGTATGTATGTTTGGATTTAATGTCTTCCTCTCATTCTTCAATAAAACAATTTGAAACTCATACAGCACTCATTTATAGTCTACTGATATGAAAATTCCTAAACATTCACTCAAGATCTGATGTATTTGTTGATTGTGATAATGATGGCGTCCAGCCGAAGGTCCAACCTCTCATCCTCCTCGGGCCCTCCAGCCTTCTTCCCACCTCTCATTCCCCGAAGCTAAACTCAGAGGCACCTCATTAAGACTGGACGCTCTTGGCCTCATTGGCTATGGCAGAGGTGAAGAATATCACATAATCATGAAGTGGAGATGGCATTACACTCATCACAAATTATAGATGAGTTTTACTGTGTGGCAGAAGGCCTGGCAGACTACTGCTTAACTTAAGTGACTGTTACATGGGTCTGCAGCCCCCCTTCCTCCCGCCTCAAACTGAACTCCATCACTCCAATTGTAAACGGCATGTACTGAGATTGTCTGTACTAAGACATTTGTGTATTATATCACTTATTACTGGTTATTTTCAGGATTTATTTTCTTTGGACAATGCCATAGCAGAAGAGAATTGTGCAGTTCCGCATTAAGACTTATTTTTACAAGATGAGGTGCCATTCTATCCAAATCTGATCATGAGGGTACTGCCTGCTCATTAAACATGGATACTCTATTAAGATGCTGTCAGGTGAGAATTGGTCAGGCTCAAGCCGGTGGATGTCCTAAAAAAAAAAAAAACCCTCAGCAGCTCTAATTGATTGGTCGAGGAATACCTATAGCTACCTTTCAAAGCATTTGATCAAACAGACAGGACTTTGTTGTCTTCTGTCATTTACCTGCCAGGCACTAAGAATAACCGGTTTTGATCATGTAATTCTTATGTTGGAACTCAAGACTCTGCCATGATTGCAGAGAGCCAGGAAACAGAAAATAGTAAAAAAAAAAAAGAAAAAGAGACAAACAGCAATCTGAGATCTTCCTTTGATTTTATCTATTTGCATTCATGTGTTCTTCCACCACTAACAGGGTAATGCACAGTCTAATAGCACAATGATGCATACACTTCACCATGTGACCAATTGCCATTGGGCAACAATAGACTGTGTACCGTGCTTCCTTCTCCTCTTAATGCCTTTGTCCTTGAATCTCAAAGGAGCCTTGTTAATGTGCTTGTATTTGGTGAATCAAGCAGCAACACACTGCAGACACTGTAAATGGATAGTCAATATTTGGAGATGTGGCAACGGCATGTTTGGAGATAGATTTGTCTCTGTAAATTGGTGTTGTTGTTTTGGGAGTATTCAATCTATAGGAAATATAAGTGTATGCATCTGCGGCGTTACGTAAGTGCGGTTGTGGACGTGCTTGAGCGACCTTGACCTTGCAGAATGGAAGAAAGGAATAGCTCAGTGACCGATGGCGGATGGGGGTATTTCATCAGCGGTCTGAAAAGCTTTAGTGCGTTTCTTTTTGATTACCCCTCCTCTACTTCCTCCATGTCTGACAGAGCTGGTGGTTCATAGCATCCCTAGCCTGAGAAGAACAGAAATGGAGCCGTTATATCTCTTATCAGCCAATGTGGGACATGTCCTCAGACAGAGATATTGATTTGTATTGATTGATTAATTCGCAGTGTTCCCATATGTTATTTTGATAGTTACACATTTAAAACACGATTAAAACAGTGGTTTTCGTCAGTATTTTAATTTCAAAGAGCTGATGATTTCATCCATATCTCAGCCTTCCACGCATTTTCATTCCAATCCATCAAGTAGTTCATGCCTAATTGACAAAAACACCATTGACAAAAGTACCATCTTGCAATGCGAGAAAAGAAAAAACCCTGACTCCGCCTCTTTATTTTGACCGAGGGACCAACAAACCAACCAAGGGGAAAACATTGCCTCCTTTGTGGAAACAACAAAATATATGAAACAAGAATTTTGTTATCTATGAACATCACACATTTTTTCTCTTCCTGAATTTCTCTTCCTCTCTTTGTCATGTAAATCATATGGAAACTGTATAAATGGTTGCACACGCTGGACAATCCTTACTGCATTACACAAACCAACTCATTGCCCCGGACATTGCCTCGTTCAGCACACTGAAACAAACACCCCTTCTGGTTGTGGGGCAGTCGTTGAGCAATGTCTCTCCAGGGGGCTGATATTTTATAGTTTGTGTCCATCAGTGACATGGCCAAGGGCGCCAGGGTTGACAGTAAGTGCTCTCAACATCGGTGACACTGATTCATCTTGTGGAAAGGGGGGGGAGACGAACTAAGCACCTCAAGACCAGGGTCTAATCATGTTTTTGTTTGAATTCCCAGATCTTTATGCGCTGTGTTCAAATAAGTATTGTGCATATTCTGTATATACTTGTGTGTATTCTATTCCACGGCCTATGAATGCTAAACTGTACTATGTTTATGGAACAAGCACAGGTTTACCACAGCACAGATGCATGGCTGGTCTATGTTATGGTCATCTACTATTGACAAGACTGTGGATGACCAAAGACATCGCCTTGAGGAGGGGACTCCAATCTAATTTGGCACTTCAATTTCAAAATCCCCCTCATGGTTGTGCTGTGCACTACTGCAGCACTTCTACACACACACACACATATATATATATATATATAGGGGGGACGCCTCTGAACCCCAGCCTCCTGGATGCACATACTAAGCAATCAATGTGTCACCTCTTCCTGACAATCCTATTTTTTCATATAGGGGCCACGCTCATTTTTCCTTGTCAGCAGAAGGTAATTTGCTGTATTGTGATTCAGTCCTAAAACTTGGTGACGCGGTGTCTGATAAGTCGCTGCCTTCCCCCGCTCTCTCTGTCTCCCTCGCCCCCTCACCGCATCGCCGCAACAACTCACAATATGGAAAAACTGAAAGCGGCATCCCAACCCCCCATTCCGTACAGCATACACACTCAACTGCACCCCTACACGCCCTGTCCTTCTTTCCACACCAAGCCAAACATAGTTGTATTTGAGGCAGGCTGCTAAATTAGATAAGCGGGGCTGTGGTGCAGCGCCCCTGATTAATAAAAGATGCAGTGCTCCCTGGGGATGGCCCCACTGTGGGCCAGTAGAATCTACCCACAGACAATGCCGTTTGCTCACACACAATGAACAGGAAATGGAAGGAACAAACCAGTCATGGAAATATAACATTTAAAACAATCCTGTGACCGAACGAACATTACGCGTGCAGCATAGTGGTTTATAACAAAGGTTGGAAGTAAAAAAAAAAAAGATAGATTCATATATGCATTTATTTAGGATGCATTTCCTGCCACTATAGCATTCATGACAACATTTGCTGTGAATTCTTTGTCAGTATTTATTTATTATTAATGTCTTTCCTTAGGAAAGCTAAGTTAAATAAAACTGGAACGAAACATGAAATATAAAAACCCAACTCATGCTGGTGTGACGTAAACATGCTCGGCTAACGGACTAACGGATGCGGGGGGACAGTTTTCACATGCACTTCATCGTGTTGTCATTTCATTGTCGTGTCATTTCACATTCATCGCCTAATGGCTTTGTTACCAGCAGCATATTATGCACTACTCCCGTTTGTATCATGATCCAGTTGCTTATGGAGACCACTGAAACCAAGGCAGTTTTGCTGTAAATTGTTCATTAAATCTGCTCGTTTTAGTAGCTACCCACATAATAACAGAAAAAACATGCACTGAAATCTGCTTGCCCAGCACCAGCAGGCAGGTTTACTTGGCAAACGCAGAGCTACATGAGCACAGAACAATCAACATGAATACATTTGCACGCAGCCTGATCTGCGCGCATGTGCATTCATGCAGCCGCTTTAGCAGGCATGTTTCTCCTCTTGTCCGCATTGGCGGTTTGTGATTTGCTGCATGAATCATGAACACCAGAGCATTTATCTTTGAATAACCCCCCCACCGCTTGTCGCTACTGAACAATAGCAAGATGCTTCTAATTTTCTGCAGGATAATGGTAGTCATATTGAGAGGCGAAAGGTCAAGGGTTTGCCTTGTGAGATTCTGATTGGCGGCATCGCAGCACCCGGGATGATAAAACAGAAAGTGATATTTCATTTATAGCACCACCTTTCCAGACTGCAGAGCAGTTGTCGTTGATGTCCCAGTTCTTCAATCATTCCAATGCTTCTACAAGTCAAACACTAAACACGAAACGGACTTGTCTGACGTTTGATATTAGGAGGTTTTAGATCGTTTTTTTTTATCTATTTTTATTTTTATATGATTTCCCACATGCTGCTTTTTAATATTTATTGATTCAGCATTTTGGCCTTCCAACCGGCAAAGAATAAAATGTCTTATTTATGCATACGTGTACGATGTGATGTAAGATTGACCTTCATATGCTCACATGTATTGATTGAACTGAACCACCATAGCATTTTAAAATATTGTTAAAAAAGAGAAACATTTTCTCATTCAGGTCAATATTTTAAGTTATAGCACGCATCTTATTGTATAATAATTGCTATCATGGGCTATTCTGTACGTAGTTCAGTGAACGTGTGGCAGCAGGGTGGAGTTGTTGTTTAAGTGGAGAAGATTAACCTATGATGATTTCTTTCCTGCCAGCATTCTGCGGTAGCTTGCAGCTGACACAAGTTACATCCACCATAGAGCCTCGAGGAAGCAAGTAGTCTTATAATCACAGCACTGTAATCACATTGCTGAAACCATTACAGACCAACAAATAATAGATCAATAAAACTCTAGTAACACAAACTCTGTCTCTTAATAGAGGACCCCATGACCCCTACAACACATTTCGGACCTAATTTTGTGTCCTGTATTATATTGTGTACTTTTTTTCTTTTCTTTCTTTGTTGCGTAAAAGCAGTATCAGTATGCCATTCTTTTCACCTTGCAGTGAAAAGAATCCCTTGCTTAATCTCTTTTCTTAATCCCTTTGTCCTGGTTTCTACAATGTTTATTATTGTTATTATTATTAAAGCCTGAGGACTGAAAGTCGCTGCCAGTGACCCAAACTGCATTTCCCTGAAATCAGGCCAAGCAGTGGGCGTGGCCTGAGCATTTTGAGCAGACTGCCCTTTAAGGTCATTCCAGTGGTCACACGATAGGCCGGCAGAGCCCCTTGGGCCATATGACAGAGCGCGCTGCCAGGCCGAGGTGTGTGTCAGGGGTGTTTTTCCACAAAGCGTTCTATAAAAGTGTAACTGGGCTGTAGTTGCCCTTTCCTCCTGCTATGCATTCAGCCAACAGGCCCCTGAAGATCTCTTAAAAAGTGCTGATCCACAGAGCTGGGCTGGTGTTCTTGTAATCCTTTTCATACTGATCCATCTTCCAGACCCCCCCCCCCCCCACACACACACACACACCGCCACCACCATGATCCCCCCCCTCTGCACCTCCGACTTCCCCCCCTCACATTCCCTTACTATCTCCTGCTGATGCATTGCTGTGATGTGAATGACAAGGTGATGGGCTGGATGGGGCATATTTGGGCCCCAAGCTAATTACAACACATTAGAGCATGACTAAACAAATCTTAAGTGCCACTAATCGCTTGGCAGGGAAAACAATAACTGTGGTACTTGCCCAGGGCCCCTGGGCAAGTGAGCGGCTGGGGCACTGGGGACCAGGGGCCCTGGCACCAGGCCAGTGGAAGACACCAGCTCCATCAGTCAACTCCTTCACCCCCTCTGCCTTCATGTTAAAGTCACACACCACTTGGCACTGTCACTGCATGCACCATATGCCCCACACCCGCCACATTCATCACCCAGTCCACAACACCCTCCCTGAGCACAGAATAGGCCGTGACAGGCGCAGACAACCTCAGCCTGTCTGCAGAGCCATCATACATCACTGCATTAATAAACATGAATTAGTAATGGCACAATTAGATAGGGTTGTTCTGACATTTACTGGTACAATAATGGTGTTCTCCTCTTTACAATGCCCTTTGGCTTGTACTGGAGTGCCATTAGATCTCAGACCTTTACATGTGCATACTGGAAGAGGGAGATGTTGTCACACTCCCAATCTTGTATGTGTTTTAGTCAGCATAACCAAAAAAAAGACATGATTTCAGTGATTTTGCATGTTTATGTAAAAGCCGAGCATCGATCTCTTTGAACTCTTAAATGCCAATTCACTCTGTGGCAGTGTGTTTATCATTGGTGTGTTTTGTTTTAGGTTGCAGTCTATCATGTGGGATGAAGACATTTGAAGAGTCCATGCCGCCGACAAGATCTCCTGCGGCACAAAGGTACATTCACTCCTCCCCTGGCTGCCCTACTGCAGTGAATGGGGCAACACAAACCCACCAATTATACATCTTTGGTCAGTATAGGAGATGAAAAAAATGAAAATGTCATCCTACTTCCTGAATTATACTTTTCAAACAAATGTTGACTCCAAGTCATGAAGACCGTGACAAAGTAAAGTCTGCTCATACCACACTTAGTTAGCATCAGTAATGCAATGATATCTCGATATATCATTGAGAATGTTGAGAATATCATCATATTAGCCTTTCAATTCTAACTCATAAACATCAGAAATATTGGTTACAAACATTATGATAAAAATACTACCGCTCAAAGTGGGAAATCTCATGGAAATTCTTTAGTGTCCCATTTTCTCTAAGTATCCAGTATTCACATTGTCCAATTCTAATTAGGTGTTAGAAGTGAGAGTTTCATTTCCAAAACTGCAGAGAATATTGATGTGATCTCACTATGAAATATATCCTTTGCCGCTTCCTGATCGTCCTTTTCGCTCTTTAGCCAGTAGACTCTCATTTGTGCTGTCACTCGTATGCAGCGTTTTGCTGCGTTCCCAGGGGACTTGTGTGCTTTTGTTAGCCTTTTTGTGAACACACGCAGCCTAATTAGTTGATTAGTTCAGGTTGACTGGCCTGTTAATTGAAAAGTAATTTAGATTTGATGGGTCTAATGAAGATCCTAATTTATGCTTTGGCCCTCATCCAAGGGTTTGTTTTTGAGTGGTGGAATCAAACAAAGAGGATTAACGGAGACAAGAGAAGGGTCTGGTGAATTATCTTTGTATAGGTGAAAACATGGAGGAGTGCTTATCTCCACGTAGACAGCAGTGATGCACCAAAAAGAAAAAGAAAATCTGCAAAAATAATAAGTGTGAGTCTCGATTGATATTTGATTTTAGATAACACTATGCAAGTAAATCACACTCAAGTTCAAGATATCAGCATGCCAACTTCACATGACCTGACTTTAGTTCATTTATGGGACAAATTATTTAGACTTTCATCAACTTTTGATTTTGATCTTTCACTATTAGATATAACTGGTTGTTTTTGGTTCATTAATTACAACTGCTCTGCAGTGTGGAAAGGTGGTGCTATAACATTTAAACGACTAAGTCCTACCATAATCAAATATTGCACAGAAAAAGAGTCCTCTGATCATTTCTGTGTGGTTTACAAATGATAACAGCAAAAATAGTTTGCTGTTGCCGAGCTGAGAGCTCAACATATGCGTCGAGTACATTGAACAACTTGACGAGATCATGTTTGCACTGCTTACTTTCCTCTTTCAACTTGAACAGGGAGTGAATCTCCATGGTTACCATTGTACCCGAGCTATGTTTGTCTAATGAGTTTGGCTCAAAGTGAAGTACAAGTACATGACTCTGAGTCAAGAGCTTAAGCACAGTTAAAAAAGAGCAAACATTAGTGTGGTTATAAAAAAAAAAAACCACGGGTAACATCTTAGAGCGTAAAATGATGAAATAAATCAATCAATCAAGTGATATATTAAATATTTGAAAGCATTTGGCATTCCTCTTTTTTTCCTCCTAATTTTTAAATAGCAGCTTCAGCTGGAGAATGTTGGCATCTGTCTTGTGGAACGTCCCGTCATCAGTTGTCAGTACAGCAAACTATTCAACAAATCTTCTTATTGCATTATACTGTATGGTAGTCAAACGTATCGTCACTCACCGCACACAAATTGGATTTTGTACAACACAACATGTTTAATTTGATTCTCAGATTGATTAACAAAAGTGTGTGTAAAAGTGTCTCGTTCGCGGTGCAGAAAGTTCGTTTTCTAATTTAACTGCATGTTTACAGAGGCGTGAAATCTGAAGGCCTCTTTAGTGTCTCCACGCCACAGCTCCACTTTAAAGTATGCATTTAAAGTGTCTTCCCCCACAGTGTGCAGTAATATATCTTCCTCAAATCCCAAATTATGCACAAGGAAGTCACATCTAATATAAATCAATGGTAATTTGATTTCCTTTTAGCACTGGTGGGATGATTCCAAAAGCCCTTTGTTTCCATATCCAGTGCAGCACAGCTCAGCTTCAGGCCTTGAACAGAGCATTCATTGCTTTTGTTGAGTAGTCCAGACATCTTCTGAAAATGTTCAAAATTCACACCAAAAAGCAAAAAAAACAACATATCGATAGACATTTAATCCATTCCAATATACTGTCAACCCCAAACCATCCCAGAGCCATCTTTATCATCACCAGGTCATAGCAGTAATCTGTCATTTGGCACCGTTTCACTTTGCAGCCATTTTTCATCTTTGAGTTTGAAATCAGTGCTGGCTTCAACTTTGACTTGATTGCAAGCGTTTCTCTTACTTCCCTCATGAGTGTTTGTATCCAGGGTGCAGGCTGTTCCTTTCCATCTTTGGTATTCTCAGGAATTTCTACATTTGACTTTCCAGTAGATGCTGAACTCAGTGTTGCTGGGCCTCGCATGGTCCATGTTGTCACAAAGGCAGACCCCGCACATCTTTGACACTCCATATACCTTTGTTCAGTTTTTTTCTAGACAAAACAGAGACATGAAAATGGAATTGGTAATAACTGAAGCAGATGTTTTGTTTTTTTGTCTGCAGATCAACTAAATTACCCATCATCTGCAGCTCCGTGCATGCTAAATCCCTCATGCAATCATGCACACTCACACAAACACAAGCACGAACCTAACAGTGCAACACAGCAGGCCAAACTTGTGCAAGCATTAGCAACCTTAGGTGTGGGAAGCGTGCACTTTGTTGCAAACATTTATTCACGCTATTTCTTCATCTATCACTTACCCGCATACTTAAAGCCGCCATTAGTCGCCCGCACCCTCCCTCCCTTAATGAGAAAGCAATTACTACAGGTTTCTCAATCCCAGTGGCCTGCCAGCGCTGTCCGAAACCTGCCTCCCCACCTGGCTTCAGCGCTGCGTCTGCTCCTCTCTCAGATTGGCTTCTCTTCCCTTGTACCACTTCTTCTTTTCACTGTGGCTGCAGACTCTCTCTCTTTCTCCATCCTCTCTGCAGCCTCCCTCCTTTGCTCCTCCCATCGCTGAGCTCTAGGCTACTCTGGGTTTTAGACGGATCACTCTCACAATGGTTGATCAATACAGGTATTGATCCACTGGCAAAATGTTTATAAAATCATTCTGGGCAGCTGCAGTGCAGGGGAGAAGAGGAGGCGGGGTGACAAGAGGTCCACCATGACATGCCATTCGCCCTTCGGAGAGCAAGCCTGAACCTGATTGGCTGTCTGTCCAACTGCCGTGCCAGGAAGAGGGCTGGCACAGTCTGCGTTTTCTTGTCATTGTTGCATGTTGTACCACAGCCCCATCAAACGTTACACCGGTAAACTTTCCAGATCACCAAAGCAGGGTGCAGCCGATTAACCTTTTTACTGCTCGATGATGGCTGCTTGCTAAACTGCTCCGGTTGTTTCATGGCGAGCAAGAAATTAATTTGCATAAAACATCAAGATGCAGGAAATCCCAGTCCAGTAATCAAATGTCGTTTAAACGCGCCTCATCTTAGCAGTAAAACACTCACATTATTGCTACACTGATGCTTGCATGTACAAATTCCAACAGGTATAATGTGCCACCTCGGAATCTGTGGCCCCGTTTCTCAAACACAGACCAACATACAGTCACATGCTGCATATCAGCAGAAGCAGTTGCAGGGAAGCCCAGATGCTGGTACTATGCAGAGGGTCACCAATCCACAGCATGCTCCTACTGTGCTGTCGTGAAGTAACAGGGACTTGTCTGGGAACAGGACTTCCCCTTGACTCATCCTCACCTCCCTCTTCACTGTCACACTTGAAAGCTTATTATAAATGAAATGAACTCACTCCAGCCTGTGTTATTCCATCGCTGGCATTGTAAGCTACATTAACAGCAGCACATCAACCCCAGCAGGCTGCGCCATGCTCTGTCTGCAAAACAACACGCTGCTGCTCTGCTTGGGAATGCTACATGCTAATCTCAGCACTGGAACAGTTCAGTACAGCTACACAGCAGATTCAACGTGGCACATTCATCAAGGGCTTTGTCGTCGGGGGAGGGGCTTTTGGTTATGGCTTGTTGAGTGATGATGTTTGAAATGTTTCTTTACACAGAGAAGATAATTGCAGCATAGAGTGTGGTGTGGTGTAACTTTTTCCAGATTCACAACACTTGTCGAACCAGACAAACATCTGTCAGCCATAAGGCCGGGCAGCTTCCATGACCCTGCATCAACCTCACCCTTCTGGCTGTGTGGCTTTGTCTCCTACCTCCTCCCTTTCTGGCACCTGCCTTAAACCCAGACGCCCAGACACTGGCTCAAGCCACAATGTCTGGGCCTGTCCGAGTCCATCGTCTATTAAAGAATGGATCATTATGGGAGATGATATTTAGGACGCTAGCTCTTCTAACAATGCATTCTTTTAATTGGCTGCAGCGGTTGCTTTTGCAGGGCGTTTGGCGGAACAGACCTCCTGGTAAAATTTATGAAATGCACCAGACCGGGAGTCCCTGGAATAGGATCAGCGCCCGCAGACAGACACGTGGTTCTGTAAACATGTGTGGGAGGTGTCAGTCGCACATACACTGGAGAACGGTAATTACTGAAACACATCCACAACTTGCCACAGCCCATTCATTACAATCACATGTTGCGAGGAAGTTTAATCCCTCATCATGTTGTCTGTAGCCGTGGAGAGTGTGGCTGTTACGACTCCGGATCCCTCACTGTCTCTCTTTAGTGCTGTGCCAAACTGCATCACATCTCAAGCTATTTCCTTTTGTTTTTAAGATTCCTGCCCCCCCCCCCCCCCCCCCCCCCACACACACACACACACACACACACCAGTAAATTAATTTTGACCTCATCTGTCTTTGTTTCTTCCATGTTCCCGTATCCTATCTTTCACCTTTTGTTCATTCTTCCACCCACCTTGCCATTGAGATAGAGTCAAGAGTGTGTTATTTATTTCATCTGAATTCACGGGCTCTTTGGAGCGTGATTCTCACAGCAATCAATTTCAGCTCCGGCAGCATAACCATAGCAAGCGCTGCACTCGTTTCAGAATGGCCAGAGTTGTAACCCATCGCTCTAATTTTCTCCCTCTTGCTCCTTTATTGAAAGACATCTAGTTCTCACTCTGACATCATTATGTCAGTCACTGGAGACGCTGCAGCTGTTAAATGAGTCACAGTGAATTATGGTCAACATCAGTTAATGTATATGGCAGTTTTTGATAATAACGTCCCCATTTTTTATGGATTTCTTTTCTTCTTTTCTTTATGACAGGTATTAAAGTGTGATTTTAGCATTTACCCATAGAAATGTATGCATTTTCAGAATCTCTTTGTCCTCAATGGACGACATCATAGAATGTAGACGAGAAGCGTGTTTCTCCCAGGGAATGAGTGAGCCTCGCCTCGCCTGCATCCTTTCCGTTGCCTTCCATCCTCTTTGTGCACCCGTCGAGCTCACCAGTTAATGTAGCTGCATGGACCAGCCTCTCTCCCAGCTCTTCTTTTATTGATTTCAACCAGACACAGAGACAGACAGAAAAGAAAGGGCCTTTTCAGGAAGAAGTTAAATGGTCAAGTAGCAGGTGGAGGGTGGCTTTCACCACTTTATTGACGAGGTGGGAAAATGTCACTATTATGGAGGCTTTCGCAGAAGATAGCAAGCTGATTGGATGAGTGCCCCCCAGGTCAGAGTGGAATGCGTCCCCCCTGCAGTAAAAGGAGAGCAAATAAAAGGGCAGAGGAATCCGCTTGAACTTGAGGTGAGGATTCTCTCTTCTTTAGGCAACATTTCTCTGTATGTATGAGGCAAGGTGCTTGGAATTTGGACTGAGGGCTGATCTGTGGTTGACTCTTTCCCTCTGAACTCACTTCTCAAAGCACTCTGGGTTTTCAATGTTTTATAGCTCTGGGGATTTCTATGTTTCATATGTTACACAAAGCCTGTGATACACGCAGATGTTTAGCAGAGGCAGTATGTTGCTATAACTATGGAAACGGGTGAGAGGTGAAGAAATAGATGAGGAATACAGAGATGGAAGGTGGCGATCACGTGGATCACACATGGACACATCACAGTGGACGCAACCATTTTGAAGATGCTAAGGCAGAAAAAATTTGGCAAAATGGCCAAATGTTTTGTGTGTGATTGAAATCACAGAAAGACAAAGCACATCTTAGTGCAGGAGAGACGTCAACACCAGCCTTTCTGTAGAGATCACATTTTCAATCTAATTTAAAAAAAAATTAAATGAGTGTCAGAAAATGCACGAGAAAATCATTTGGCTGGTATTTTCCAAAAATAAAATTAGGCTCCTAGTTATTGGACTCTAAAGAGCCTTGACAGAAATAGGAAATGTGACTCCCAACAAATAGCTGAGGGTTCAAATACAAGCCACCCTCAGACCCTGCCTTCTGACGTCGATCAATCTAATTATCGCGGTGCATCATCTGGCTGTCCCCTCCATGCAGCACAAGACAGAACACTGGAAAGGTCAGCATGCCACAGCAGAGACAGAGCAGCACTTAATCAGAGGTGAAATGGTTTCTTTTCAAAATAGATTCCAGTCCACATTGGACAAGAAGGCCTTGTGTGGGAAGCCTGTGTGAGACGTTGGTCAAAGGCGGCATGTGCATCGAAGACGGCTTTTAAAACAAGGCATTAAAGAATAAAAACTATTCTGATGACATCTGGGCCAGCGCTCAGAGAGGCCTCAAGAACGATCTATCCATCTTTGTCCATCTTTAGTACTTCCTGGTTGTTTTCTCTGTTTTTGCTCCATGTATCTCTTTATCTACTTCTCTGCATGAGACGCGGCGCTTATTCAAATGTGGATCCGCGCCTTCAAATGAGCTGAAAGAAAATTCACGCCGAACTCTGCAGGAAACTTTGCTCCTCCACATTGTAAAAATAGCAAAAATATCATTTATAATGTTGACTCAAACCAATGCGAAATAAATATTTTGTCTTCCCTCTTGCAAAGTAAACTAAGTGCCATTAGCACAGGACCCCCGAGGCATCGTATCTTTTAACACCCTCTTTAAAACTCTTTTTAAAACAGGCTTGTCACAACCATGTATACATAGAAGAAAACATCTGAGCCTGCCCACACCCACACACCATTGCACACTGCACATTCACCAAATCCCTTATGCTGAATGCATAATATATGTAATGAAATAATGTTTCCAGTGGGGATGGTTGTGGCTGAGGGATGGAGATGTGTAGTGAATATAAATGCAGCTCCCCCAGACTCCTTGGTTCAATTGGTGTGATGGTGGGGGGTAAATTAATATGTGGGACTGAAAGAAGCTTTATCCCTTTGCCCGAAGCTACAGTGAGCAAGTCCACACATGGTGCTGGTGGTGGTGTTGATGTTGAAAAAGAAGAGATGGGGTTCCAAGCCTGCTGAATGGCCGGGTTCGACCTTATGGTCTTAAACCCCTGCTAATTGTCACATGATGCAGGCTGCATGCATTACTTTTAGTACAACTGCATCCAAAGCATGATGCATTGGTGGTATGGAGAGATGCACAGTATGCGAATGAGTTTAACCTGGTCTCAATGAAAATCAGCAAAGAGTCGAATGACATTTTCCAGTGGACTTCATCTTGGCTGACTGAAGCGCGACAGTCCCATCTTGTCTGATTGTCGTAGAATATTGTGTATTGTTGTCTCAAACAAAGTGCCACACTGTGGGATTATGTCTATCTTATTTTTGGGCAGCGTATCAAAATATTTGACATGCTAGCAATGTCAAAATGTCAAAACATCAGCATGTGGTCAGAATATGACTATATTAATAACCTGATTGATAGTGAGGGTGGTTTTCATGTGTGATGATGAATTACGAGATTATTGCGTGATGCACACGGACTAATGCTATGTTTTTGAAAAGAAAGGCTCCAGATTCTGCACTCTGAATCCAAGCTTCCACCTTCTCCATCCAGTGTCAGTTTGGCAGCGAGAGTAGTAGAGGCCAGCAGAAAGACAAAGAAAATGCATGAAGACGACAGCTGCTTGTCTCGTGGTTGCATCTTTATAGAGGCTCCATCATGCTTTAGCTCTGTGTGCCCAGTGTGTGGTAAGGAATTATCATGGTCCCCCCCCCCCCAAAAAAAAAAAAACTCAAAAGACACCTGATAACAAATCATCTGTCACGAGGCGGCAATGGTGCAGAGTATTTCATTCAATTGAGAAAAAAAAAGTAAACACAAACAACTAGCGAGAATAATGATGAACTGTGCAAATGTGTCAGAGACAGTGACACAGGAGCGGCTGCCAGAGATCGGGAAAGATCGCACATTAAAAATAACATTCAAGACAAGGCTTTGGGTATCATTTGAGAATGAGAACACGGCAGTCTCAAGTAGAGCCATTGCAATTTTACTACCATCGCTTTTGTACAGACTGAACCTTTGAACCTTAACTTAAATCAGGAACACATACAGGGAGCGACTGAGGGCTGCGGGCCAGGAGCTGCCTCGCATACATCCCTGCCAGAATAGAGCGGCTGAGTGCATCCTCCACAAACACTGATAATGTCCTGTATGTAGAGGAATGAAATATCTAAACATGTGTAGCATAGTAGCATTACACAGTGCAGAATATGTGCATGAGTTTGTTTTTACGAATGGTATGAACTTTGGGCACTTTTCCATGACCTCCTTTTCAGTCAAATTGTGAAATCTCATTAAAAGAAGTAGCATGATCCAGAATTTATGAACTTTTGCCCAAATAACTGGAATACCATTCTGGCATGGTTACTTTTTTTTTTTTAACAGTGAGCTTTGAAATATTGGACCTGTCACCGAGTTAGCTTTGGGATGTTCACTGCGTGATGTGGTGACTTTTGAATTAGCTTGGATTAGACACTAGAGAAGTATTTTTGTGACTTCCAGATGTGCCGTTATCTATAATTCCCAGCTGTGTCCTGACAGGTTAAATGACCTGGAAGCTTTCTGGCCAAGCTCTGGTATATTCATCAAACTTGAGAAATGTAATTACTGACTTTTTGAGTTCATATTGAGGAGCAACTTGCTCCTACATTTATAAAAAATGTCTCTCTTTTCTACTTAGCCACGCCTCCTCTGCCAAGCCCTACCCAGTCTCTGGGGGCCGGCAATGTGAAGACGGGGTGAGGAATGTGTGAAGCATCCAAGGAAACATGAACTGCTATTTTCCCACAAGTATGAAAAAACAGAGGCCATGGATGTGGAATCTTTCTGACGCAATCAGCAAGTGGGCTGACTGCTGTACATTTGGGATTTGCTCAGGTCAGGGTGTTGTTAAAGCTGTAGTCTTAAGACTTAAAGATCTAAGCTTGGCCTGGGTGGGCTTAAGAGCTGCTGCAGAGGGCAAAAACCTGATGAGCAAAACTGGATGTAATGATAGCAGAAACTGCTGTATGGTCCCATCGGCCATCACTGAAGTTCCCACTATTTTATTTTTAACAGGCATCTGAGGGGCAGCACATTAATTGTTTGTCGGCCAAATCATCAGTGAATGGAAAACGGGGGGGAAAAAACAAAAAATGGAAAGAAGGGTGGCTTTTACAGAGATGCAAGAGGGAACAGAGAGCTGAAACAAGAGAACGGATCAGTGAAGAGGCCCCAGAAGGCCTTCCTCGATGATTACCACACGGCTGTTGCCACTGTAATTCTTCATACATTAAGAAACATGCTTGAAAGGAATTCCCAAACACAAAAACAGAGCAAACTTCAATCACTCTCGCTTTCGTTCCTGATCTAATTATTGCTGCCCCCATAATCGCTGTTATATTCATCATAGTGCTCAGAATTTATAGGGTCTGTTTTCATCATAGTAATAATGTCACTCTGGAATTCCCATGCAAAGAGCGAGAGCAGGAGCGAGACATACATCACAGAGTCTATAGAGGAAGCAGCTGGAAAAAGGGAGGGCTGGTCCTTGGATCCAGATACCGTTTGATGTTAAGGATACCACAACAACAGGACTGCTCCACTGTCTGCCTGCAAATGCCCCCCCATGTTTTTCTGGACTTTCCCCTGCCCCTCAGTATGGAATATCCAGATGACCTAAGTTCAGCAAACCCCTGACCTCTGATTTCTATCTGGGTCCTGTTGCTGACACTGAACTTTCCTCACTTTGATAGGCCCCTTCAAGCTTGGGAAACATACTCCAATTCACCCTTCTTTTCTTTTACATTTTTCTCTTTCTTGAATCTCTTGTTCCCTCTCTCTGCCCCCCCACCCCCTCCCCTCACGCTCTCCTCTGCTGTTCTGAAGGAGCCCACTGACTCTTATTCTCTGCCCCCACAATGTTGCTCCCAGTATTTGGGTATATATTTAACACCCACATGTGAGGCCTGGTGAAAGTGCCTGGGGAATGGAAAGGAAAACAAGCATGCCCTCTCTCCTGGCCCTTTAGTGCTGGTCTGCTAAAAATACCTCCGGGTGGCGCGCCGGTTCCAGCACCAGTGGCATGGGAACCTCTCTCCCTCCTCTCGTCCACCGCTTGGCCGCTGAAGTCCAGTCTGGGAAGGTTTCAGGCAGCAGGCAGGCCTAAAGGGTGGGTGGATTGTTTAGGTTTGTGCAATGTGGGCGGGGTAAGGGAAAGTAGGGAGGGCGGCGCATGGCGGTGGCGGTCTCCCTGTCTTTTGTTTGCTTCTCAGACGAGCATCCTCGTGCCATCTCCCATTCTCCTTTCCTGTCATCTTCTTTTTCCAAAAGGCTTTATGTATACCGCATCGATGCTGTCGTTCCTTACGAAGATTGTTTTAATATATGCTTTTCAAACTGTTGAAAAAGAGATCCCCTTTTCTTCACCACGGTGAAGCGCTTGTTATGTTACTCCCCCCCAAAAAATTGATTTTGACTTTTCAAAGGTTTGTTCTTCACAGCGGCGTCTCCCTGTGTTGATGCACGACAGGCTCGGCTCATATTTTCAGAGTTCGAGGTAATAGTTTTAAACTGACAGACTGAACATCTCTCTCTCTCCCAGCTGTTCCACTTCTGCAGAGTAAATAGTTTTATATGCAAAATCTCTCTCTCACACACACACAATAAGATACCAAATCTAATGATTATTTCTTTATAGCTCGTGGGGAGGGCCATGAGAGATTTGGGGCCTCTTATGACCCTTTTTTTTACCTTCTTTACTTTTCCTTTTGAAAACAGAGCTAAGCCATTTTAGTTTTCATCAAATGCTACTGCACTTATATTTTCTAATGTTTCTAGGCCTCTAGTATTCATCTTCCAGATTTATTAACTGATAAACACCACCATTGATTTCCGTAGCAGCTTGTGTCACTTTAAAAAGAGACAGGTTTGACCATTCAATGTACCGAATCTACAGATTAAGTATGTCGCCCCTCACAACTCTCTGCATTCTCGCCGTGTCTCTTTTTCTCTCCCTCTCTTCATGTGCCCTCTTCCTCTCTATCACCCCTACAAGGCTCACTTGTTATTTTTTCGTACAAGGTCCTGTAATTAAGTTTGACATAAGCACAGGGATTAAATATGCGGTTGAGGAGGGAGAGAAAGGAGCTCTGTTACAATCTCAAGGCCAGTTGTTAAATGGAACCAGATTGTGACACTTGGAGTTGGAAAGTTTGGGAAAGGTGCCGAGACTGGAGCTGTGCTCTACCAACAACTGGATCTGAGTCTTTCTCCGACTTCGGAGCAGCCAAGAGACTCCTGCATCTCCAGCCAAAACAGCTAATATTAAAAATCCTTAGGCAGAAGACTAACACTCAGTCTGATCCAATCATAATTTCTTCTTCATCTAAAACTTCTTCAGCTGAACATTAACTATCGTCTCTCCGATCACATAACTTATGACCTTACTGTAGCAAAACTATCTGCTCCCAAAATAATACTAGAAAGCAAAATACTTCAATTGAATTTATGATCGTAATGTGTTGCTTCTTTTAAAAGATAGCCTCGTGTCTGTCGGGGTAAAACCTAAAACCTAATAAAAAAAATAGTTTGAAGAAAACCATTTGGTAAATTTTTAACAAAAACATAGCTTATTAATCATGTTTGCAGGTAACAAAACTAATCGTCTTAGAGAAGTGGGGGGGGGGGGGGGATAGCAGTTGCACCCATGACCCCCTATTTATGGTAAGAATGGAAAAGTGATTGCAAATGCTAAGAAATAACGCAGCAGGGAAAACCATTTCACGTGCTATCACTCAATCACTGACACCAAATATAGAAATATAGGCTAAGATCAGCCCCTAGTGCACCGAGCGTGCCGATAGGATTTTCCTCTGTTATGAACTCTGAGAGGTCTCACATGGAACTTTGCATTCTTAAAGAACTCTGGCAAAACGCTTTAATCTTAATGAGTCTGAACAGCAAATCTCTCATCTGCAGCAAAAAGGATTAGGAATACAGAAAAAAAGACTGCCGTTCCACTTTGATGAATTGTGTTTAGAAAATCCCTGGGCATGAAGTTCCCCCCAATGAACAAAGCATTAGACGAGAGCGGATACTTTTAAACAACACAACTTATCTGAGAAAAACAGAACATGCATTTAAGTCTAAATACAAAAGCAGAGCTGATTCAACTCCTCTGCAAATGATAAAAGTGACTAACTCGTTCCCTCGATCCACTTAGCTACTTCTGGAATCAAGCCTGGAGTAGCTTTGCACAAATTACGTGCATTGTGTTTTCAGTGCTTCATCAGTGGTGTGTTTATTTATTCTGCATGATGAATTCTCCCTTTGTTAAGCATAAATACATGAATTCATATTTTTCTTTTTGCCCCTTGGTAGAAGCACTGGAAGTGGGTGATGGAATGACGAAGAAGGGATTTGATTAACAGAGACAGAAACGTGCATAGAGACAAACCCACAAAAACGCTGATGCTTCTAGTGCTCTCCATTTCTTCATGCCTTAAAGAAGACCAACTTTTACACCGGCTGTGAAATTGTACTTAGTTGAATATGCCATTGCGTTTATTTGTATTTGATTAATACTGTATTGATAATATATTAATGCAATCCATATCAAACCAGTTTCATGTTTTCTTAATTAATTATTAGACTGTGGTGTAATTTCCCCAAACAGTGACTCCGGGTGCTAAGTGTTAGCGCAGGCAGCCTCTGGCTACTTCAGGCTGCTCACACTACAAAGAGCTTTACTGCACTGGGATCTGCTCCTGGTTCCACCTTTCCAACCCCCCACCCACCCACCACCCTTACTGCCCTCAGGCCTTCAGACAACTACTCTGGCTGATTTTCACTGTATTTATTTTGCCTTCCTTTCCAAATCAGCAGCCCTTTTTGTTTCCTCTAATAGATGTAGAGAGGTTGTTATAATAAAATAGTATATGATTTGTTTTATATTTAAAAACATTTTCATTTCAAACATGAGAGAGCTGGACAGTTTTTTCTTCCTTATCATCTGACGTCTCTGGGTTGCAAAGATGTCTTAAAACAGTGATAAATATTGACACGCACTTGACCTGTATTGATCACCCAGTAGGATGTATACCCACTCCACAGCCTTGAGCCTAAACATCTGGCCACCAGCCTGTTTCTCTGAGTGACAGATAACATCTGGGGAAGTCTGGTGCTATCACAGGAAACCATGTTCCATCGCACCCTCCCCGCCTTCTATCTCTCTGCACTGCACTCACCCCCTCGTCCTGCTTTCCCTGTCCTTCTCATAAGCACATCCCTCTCATTGATTTCCCATTAACCCCTTCTAGCCTGTGAGTATCTGTCCACCCAGACACCCAGACACCATTCAATTGATTGGCAACATAATGGCATCACTATGGCTGTCCATTCTCATCAGGCTGACTGGGCTGGTCCAGACCATCTCAAACTGTTTGCTGCACTCTGACTTTTTGACTGACTTTTTTCATCCTTCCTTTCTTTCTTCACTTCGTCTCATTTTCTTCTTTGCTCCTTGCTTCCCTTGAAACTCTTTTCCTTCTTAATTTCTCTTTCTAAGTTCTTGCCCTCATCGACATCTGTCCTCTGCATTCTCATCCTCTTCTCAGTTCCATGTTAAATATTCACCTGGCATCCAGCCTCGGGTCACACGGAGAGCCATCATCTGAGACGCAGTGCTCCATATTCCTATTTGTTTTCACAACGCCGTGATAGTGTATGTGTGAGTCTCTGCTGGCATCTCACAGCACAAGCTTGCAGGTATGTGTCTGTTAGTGTCATTGAGGACAGTGGTTTCCATTTCGATGGGAGTAAGAGACGAGCTCTGGCCTACACATTTTAGTTGTATCAACATAGGGATGCAACTTTAGCTTGAATCACTGAGATAACAAACTTGCTTTCAAATTTAAAAGAAACTCACTGACGTTCCTACAATGTATTAGAAAATTAAACTTGTTTCTGTGTATGGGTGGTTTCATTGATGCATGGATATGTTTAGATTGTGTTCCCCCTGAATTTGTGCTAAAATATATACTTACATGAAAGGGTGCCATCGTATCTGTTTCACTATACATTTCCTCTCTCGCTTTGGCAACAGCTTTGGCAGCAGAGATAAACTGAATGTGTGTTTGTTTAGTTTTGTGAGCCACCATGAAGGCAAGTTGGAAAAAAAAAAAAACCTTCATTTAAGCACGGCGTGCCTCCATCAGTCCCAGTCTCTGATGTACAAAGAGCCCAGAGGAAGGAGCTTCACAGCTGTTTGTAAACTACGAGAACAGGAAAGGTCAACAAAGTAATGCAGGGAGCTTTTTGTAACGCATTTTCATCTCGCTCTGTTCCATAGTGAGACAGCAGGGCTGGGCCCTGCCTCAGTGGTACTGGTGCATTTAAATGACTGTTCTTGCCTGGAGAATAATGGTGAACGCATAACCCCATTGTATTCTTTGATCAACTCTGGGAAATGCATGGTATAAGCTGAGGAAGACGTGCAGTTTAAGGGCACAATTGCCTTGCAAATCTACCATAGCAAAGTTTTTTAGAGAAAGAGAGGAAGAGAGTCGCAAAAGAGGGGGTGACTGTTGAATAGAGGGTCGCGGGAGAAAGAAAATAGAGAGGTTAGAGGGAGATGGAGGATCCATCATGTGGTAGAGTGGGGGGGGGGGGGGTCTGTGTTACAGGGACATGTGTTATCTCTGGGTGCAGAGGTCTTTGTTTGTAGGGCAGAGAGGTATAGATTTCCTCTCCATGTCAGCGCCTTTATTTGGGGCTCAGCACGAGGCGGACAATAGCAAACTAATCCACCACTGAATCAGGATTAATATTCAAGCTGCAAATATTAATTCACAGCCACAAGGAGAAATGCAGAATGTGTCAAAATGCTCAAACAAATAAAGAACAAAAAAAAAAGCCTGAGATCCTTGACCAACAATCCTCTTTCATATGAGTGTATTATTTTTACTGGGTCCAACAGTCTCACCTCAGCATTCTGTTTGATTTCTGTATTAATCTTCATAATGATTTCCTATAGAAGAGCGGGAACTGGGGGGGGGGGGGGAGCTGAAGAGCTGCATGTTGTTTTTGGTTATTCTCCTCACTGAGCTGTGGATTTAAGATATGGATTTGAATATTTATGGTAGAAAATAATAGAGGTTATAAAAATAATTTCCTGCAGAGCTGGGCTGTAAGTTATAGTGGTAAGAAATGCCTCCCACATCAAAGACACCTGGGCATGCTGTCCAGCGCTCTGCTGCCTGCAAAAACTTATAGCTCTGCAAGCTCAGCCCAGCAGACAGGGAGAAGAGGTTTAAATCATGATCGGAGTATCAGAATAAGGCAAAGTTTACTGCAATTTAAGTTATTTATTTCATTTCACTCTTTTCAAGAACAAGAGAAAACAAATCTTCCGTCGGGGTGAAATCGTTTGACTTGTTTCAAGCATAGTTTTGCTCGTTTTCAGATTGAAAGTGTAGACAGTATTTGTATCTGACAGATGGATCACTCCTCTAGTTTCAACATGTCACTCGACCCAAGAAAATGTTTTAAACATGCTGGTTTGCATTTGAAACAGGCAACACCTTGCCTTCCTTTTGACAGTTTTTTATTTTTCACAGGACACTTAGATGTTCAGACTCAATAGCCGACTTGATATTTTGGAAAGCGGTGGAAATGAAACGCTCTTCGCTGTTCTCCTCTAGAATAATTGACTATCAGGGCAGAGCAACCTGTCCCAGCAACATTGGGACTTAACAGGCCTGTTTAGACAGTGAACTTGATGATGCTGATAAAATATAACATTATTTAGATGCATTTTTATTGTAATAGTTCCTTTAGGAACTTTTTAATTACAGACCACGCCTAAATTGTGCCGACTTCCTACAAAATATAGAAGGAAGAACAAAACATTTCAACTGGATTACTACTTTAGTATTGTCCAAACAAGCATGCATGCACCTTCACAACACACACACACACACACGCACTAAGAGACGTCAGTAATCCCACACTAGGGGGTAAAGGCCTGTTGTACGCCAGCCTGAAAAACCATTGTGATGTTCAAAGGGGCTTCACAGAGGCTCCGACCATTGATAAGACATAATGTGATGAGGGACTGTAAACTTCATCTTTTATACATGGCAACATCATGTGAAAGGTCATCTTATCTTAATCCTCAAATCTGCAGCATCCAGGCTCGCGGCCCTATTTCATGAAGTTAAAAAACAATCTGAGTCCATTCCCGAACACTGCCCTTATTATCTTCTCCGCAAGGTCCAATTGGAAGACATTATTAGAGTGTACAATGAATGCACTGTAAGGATTGATTATTTCTCTCTTCTAATCGACCCCAATCATATCATGGAATCAGCTGGATTGTGTGCGCATGGTGAGCTTTATTATGTGCAGTGATTCATCATCAAGCAGTACCTTATCCTTCTTAGACACGCTGCTGACCTGGTTCATGAAAACCCACCTGGTTTTACATGCTCTTCACCCCACTAACACAGTAAAGTGCTGCTTTCTATCAACGTCCTTATAAGGAAAGATGCTTTGAAGGGCCGTTATTTGCTCGGTCTGTAGCGACTAATCAGTGTTGGGTATCAATGCTTAGATTTTACCCCATTTGCTACTTTTGTGCCTTTAAATTGCTCCTGATTTGTTTTACTGTGGATTTATTTTCCCATGTCAACTTTTCAATCTGTTTCATTCTGTTCCCTTCCATGACTGCCAGAAGACATGGCTTGTT
Organism: Brachionichthys hirsutus; assembly: GCF_040956055.1. NCBI lineage: Eukaryota > Metazoa > Chordata > Actinopteri > Lophiiformes > Brachionichthyidae > Brachionichthys > Brachionichthys hirsutus. The sequence continues at coordinate 10,371,066 of NC_090897.1, read as the reverse complement.
TTCTTACAACAACAAAAACAGAAGTACCAGTCTGTCCTTATATTCCAAACAGAATGAGACAGGTTCACATACAGTGAGTAGCCGTGAAGTCGCAGCCGCCACTGCATTTTGTGAATTCATGCAGGTCGAGAAGGTTATTGTCTCAAGACCAGATTTGGGCAATTTGTTGTTTACGAATCCTTTGTTCTCAACTCCAAGTGTGTCAAATGTAGACAGATGGTGAAATATTTATTCCTTGACTGCAGATCATATTAGAGTGTTATTGTTTGTTTCGTTTTGTATTCCACCCCTAATTTGGCAGTGGAACAGTTCCTCAGGAAGCCTAACAAACACACATCAATTTTAACAAAGGTAGACCCCCATCCTGTAGCCTCAATTAGAAGAAAATTGTAAACAAACTCATGCCTTTCTTTTATGGATTATCCATACTTTATGACTGAATGTTTGAAGCTACGAGGGATTCTGAATCAGCACTGCTCGAGTGGAGCTCTTATAGGACATTGTTGTCCTCAATTATTTTCAGACATATTCCCGCCTGAAAGAAGCAGAGGGTCATTTATTATTTAAAGATGCAATCGTTGCTGTTTATCTGGGATTTTTTAAAACCGGGTTATCTTTTCGCATAGTTTTTTTTTTGATTAAAGGAACAAGGTGGAATAAAGTGCAGCTTCAAACAGATGCTTGTCTCTCCAGCGCGACAGCTCATCTGCCATTATTGTGATTTAATATGAACGGTGCCAAGCTGCTGCCGAGAGGTCTACGAGCATTAGGGATTCTTTAGTATGTACAAAAAGGGTCGCACACAGACGGGAGCTGCTGCAGAGGCGCACACAAACACGTATTTAGTTACAGATTAACATTTGCATATATCATTATGGAGGAGAGAGTGACATTGTGGGTAGCTCTATTTCATCTTGTGGTGTCAAACCTGTCGGCCAGCTGTTGCCTCTCTCTGCAGCGTTTGCATGCTCTTCCCATTATTTGCGTGGCGTTCCCTCCAGTGCTCCTTGCAAAGACAATGCAGGTTTAGTTCATTGCCAACTGTTAGTTGAATGACTTTGAGCACCTTTGTGCTCAAATGTGCACCAAGAACTGCCACCATCCCACGCCCACCACGATCCTGGATCGGAAAATTAGAGATATAGGACGGAGATTATATTGTTGAAGCTAAAGATGTTCGAAAGAAAGGCTGGAGGTAGACAAACTGCAATCCATACCTGATATAAGCTGTCTGGCAGGGGGGGGTGTCAGGCAACTTTGCTGTATAAGACACCCACAGCAACTCTACTAATGTCCTTATAAATTCTGGGTGACTGACCCCTGACGACCCAGGCAGATAAGGTCAGTCTGGCCTGAGTGACCTGCAGCCAAGAGGCCAGTATCCATTCGGTCTAGCTGTCCTATAATGAAGTGGTCAGTATCGCCTTTCTGTCACTCAGCAATTACTGCGAGAGATATGGAGCCATAGATAGGTGCTGAATGCACAAGGAGGCAGTGGTCGCAGAATTACATTCAGGAGGCAAAGCACCGGTAAAGTGACATGTAAACTACTCTAATATGGACTAGTAATGACTGGGAACAAAATGAATCAGTAGGAAGCAGCTGACAATGTCAGTGGGACTGCATTATATCTGTCCTTGCAGCCGTGGGAAGCGCGACTGTAAACCGTGTGTTTGATAGCAGCTTTTAAAAATCCCGACGCGTTGCTTCAGGAAAAGGTCACAAAGACGACAGTCGTGCTTTTATGGACACTATTATGTGTCTTCTTCACTGGAAGTGTATTTCTTTACATTATTCTTAAAATAATACTTTAGATATATTTTGATATGATTATGTGATTGTTTGTGGATTCATTTGCATGTGCTGTAAAAAAATACAGTACAAAACAAACATAAAAAAAAGCAGAATGCATTGGGGATAATCGTAGATCACTAACCTGGAAGGAGCCTTCTAGGTTAGCGATCATCTATTACATAGTTACAACTTGTTGAGTGAGACACTCGAACACAATAAAAGGCAAACAGATCGACACGCAGGCAGAGGTCCTTCTACCTGCACCAGTATGTCACCCTGTTGCTCTCAGGGCCTGTTGTGCTCGCTGCCACAGGTCAGGGGCTGAGGAACCCCCGGCCACCCAGCCGCTGCCACCAGAGACTCGGAGCATTCTTCCATCTGCTAACTATTTAGTTGTCAGTGATTTGTTTAAGTGGAATTGACTTTTATCTGTGGTGTGCTATGGGGCTGCCACTGGCAATTCAGAATCCCTGTTTCTCAGCCTCTGTCTTAGCCCAGTGTCACATCCAGCACATTGCTATTGGCAGCTGAGCCAGGCCTAATCAATAGCCCGGGTCAGGGATGGCCTGCGGCTCTGCTGTGGGTGGGCTATTGATCCGACACACACACTCTCACAGGTCGCTCTGAAAAAAAAAAAAAAAAAACGGGAAGTTACGGCCTTGGATAGAGTGAGGAAAAGAGTAACAAGGCTGCTGTCTGTTTGCTGTACCTGCCGACAAAACATTGGCATAAAAAATAATTGATGTATTGATTAGCAAGGAATGCTCTGCACAGTCTTTCTGTGAGATAGTTCAAAATGATAATGACATAATCATTCACATATAATTCATAGATATAATGTAGATAATTCCTAACGGGAGCTCACGTTTAATTCAGGGCTGAGGGGAACTGATGAAACCATCCACACAGAAGCCCCGTCACAAACACACGAGGCCTCTGCTCCCGTGTCGCTCTCCTTTTTCACTTATCTTTCTCTTTCACTGTGTGGATCCTCTGTTGACTTTCTTTTCTATCTGTGGCCAATGAGCACCAGCCTAGTTATTTTTGTTGCAGTTTTAAATGTTGCTCCCCAAGCTCCTTATCAGCACCACAGTAAAAACTCTTGGGAACAATTAAACATGGTCTTTAACTCAAGTCTAACCGCAGAGGTAAATACAATCGCGCAAGGTTTCCGGATGGAAGCAGCTTCAAAAGAGCTTTTCAGTTATCACAACCCGTCTTCTTCTCCAGCTTGTATTCCCTAACTTACTCTCTGTTGCCGTGGAGCTATTGGAACATGTGACATATTTACACAAAACCAAGCCTATGTGGAATTTGAAGCCCTTTTTTCATGCTTTTTTTTGTTGCTGGAATTGACAGTTAAATAAATGTGGTTTGTCTATGAGACTTTGTTGTCATATGTGGGATATTCTCTTCAGCAAAAAGGCAATTATAGACGCTATTACAGGAATATGTCTTGTTCTGGATAAATCTCTTTCATTTCTCATTTTAAAAATCCTGATTGATATGAGAGGAGAAATTACTCACGGCAGTTCATTTACATTTGGTTATAATCTTGAAATCATACAAATCTATATTGCAGTCGTAGCGTCCACATAATTATAAATGTATTTTTGTTCCTTTTTAAAACAGCTGATGATTTTTGACGTCTCGATGGTTTCGCGCTGCTTTATTACACAGCCGGGCAGCAGGGATGAGTCCCATCATTTGCGGATGTACTAAAAAAAAGTACAATGGAAGAATATAATTATTTGCTTGATGTCTAAATGTTTAAACATGTTCATGAGTAATGTTTTTTCTTTCTTGTTTTTCTTTTCCAGGTGATGGCATCGTCCTCATTTGTTCTTGTGACCTGGGAGTCTCTAAATTCCCAAACCATATAGCTTTGGAAAACCCTGGAAATACCTGGAATTCTAGGAGTGCATTGCCAAAACTTCTTCAGGTGCCCAGGCACCGGATTAATAGCTTTACAGTCTCTATTTTATTTTTCGTTTATTTCGCGTGTGTGTGTGTTTTGCAAAAAGACAAAAGGCTGAATGTTAGCAATAGCCTCTGGCCGTCTACCGTTGCTTTGACGAACCTGCTGTGACCCAGAGGGTGTGACCTTTCTACCTGCTGACTTCAAAAAGAGATTTGAAAAGAAAACACATTCAGAGAGGTTCTGCGTTGTGACAACACAGACCAAAAACCCCATCAGGTAAGGCTGTGAAGTCCGTCATTCTCCTGCTGTCCAGGCATTAATCCCTTTTTACTTCTTCCCGGCTTTATAGCTAACTTGTCCCCAGTCTCTGACCCCCACACACTAGCTCGCCATCAGAGGTTGTGTAAATGCTGTATTGTAAATGGTCTGCTTTCATGCGCTTGGGTTATATAGGTTCTGAAAATGCCGAGGTTGTCTTCTCAATAGATATATGGTTCTGGGTGTTTCTCTGGCTTCTGACAGATTTGGACAATGACCAGAATCAGAGCATAAAGACTGGAAATGTGACTTTGTCCTGATCAGTTGGATCACACATGAATGAGCATTCTCTAATGAGCAAGAACAAATCTCATATGCTATATAAAAGCATAAACCGGCAGAACAACATGGTTATAAGCAATGACTGTTCAACAGTCACTGTATAATTTATATAAGTTATCAATGATATTGTTGGAATTTAAATGTGTGAAGGCTTCAAAACATGGGTGTTTTTCAATCCACTGTGGGGACCAGTGACCAGTCAGGGCCCCGGCCGCACCTGTTCTCCTACAAGCAAAAAAGAAACAGGAAAATTAAATAGGAAATTAAATAGTTATATTTATCCAGTGATTTGTACTAAAAAGTTATTTTCCATTTAACTTCAATAGTTTTAGATTATTTTTCATGTAAAATTGCTGTATTTTCACATTTATCATTTAAATACTGAGAAGAGACTTGCGGTGAGGCAGCAACCAGCTGTGCCTCACCATGGATTACATCCACTCAGCTAACTGTGCTACATGCTATACAGTTGGACCGTATTGCTGTCTCTATGTCGCTATTTACTATAGCTATATGAACTAAAATACCGTAGTTCAGCTGATGTATATAATGTAGTGGGGGTTTTTTTGGTTAAATAAAGCGTCTGGAAAAAAGAGGCACTATAGTTGAGGCACACAGTTCTCGTGCTTTGTGGGAGGGGGCGCTCGTGAGGTCAGGGATTCTATTTGTGATTCATCGGCTCCAGAGTGAGTTACAGCTGCGATCAAGTGCAGCGACGCATGGACTTTAAGTTAAGGCAAGACCAAAATAATGTTTTTGTAATTAAATGTGCTTTTTTGTGTAAAGAATGCTCATATGAGATTTTTAATATAACCCATTTATTAACTGGTGCCACTCAAATAGTGAATACTCTGAGGGTTCATATGTTTACATCCGATTGTTCTGAACTCACCAGCCATGAACCTCACCTCACGCCACTGGTGGAGACAAAAGTGATTTTCTAGCTGATAAAATGTGACAGATGTGTGTTTTATGCACGCATGAATTTTTGGTCTTCATGCAACATTATTTTAGGATGAATATTTCTCTTCAGCGCGACTTTGAAATTGAGCTTGAGAAAATGTCACTCTTCTAGTTATATTATGGTCTGGTTTCCCAGTTGTTTTTCTGAAAGCTGACAGCATGTTTACGGTCAGTGATAAAGACTTGATCCCATCTGAACTATATTAAATTGTTCCACTTGATTAGGGTTAGCTGCATGTTCCCATGCAATAACTTGGAATCAACTAACATCTAAAATGAGGACATTGGGATTAATCTTTGTACATGACAGACAAAGCATTTCCCTCACACGAAAGGTAAAACTTGAGCTCCTCAGTGACAGAAAAATGAGGGATTTTTTGTTCCGAATGCAGGTGCAATTAGAAATAAAAGAAACTGTTTATAGAATATGGGAAATGTACTGTAATAAAAAGTGACAGTGACATGTTGTTATGTTGTTAAGCTTCTAAAGAGATTATTTTGAAAAGCTCAAAGTATTTCTAGTAAAATTAGGTCACTGAAATTTAGTACCAAACAAGAAGTCATTGTTTTGACAATTAAATTAGAATAAAAAAAAAATGAAACAGATGAATAAAATGTATTTTTTCCTTTTTCCTTCCTTTAAACAATATTTTTAGAATAAGCAAAACAAAACACTTGACCCCCCCCCCCCCCCCCCCCCCCCCCCCGCAAAAAAGGTTTTAATTAATGAATACCGGTACATTATGACAAATATTAAAGTCAATATTCGTCGTCATGGAGATAATTGACGACCTGAAATGTATTTTCTTTAATGTCTGATTTTGGATCTGAAGGGTCAGCTGCCTCAGAACAGGACAATGATAAAACAGCAGGAGTCAGGAGGAGGAGCGAGGGCTCCAGTCTGGAGGAAAGCAGCTCCCCTCCCTGGCCTGTGTGCTGATGGAGCTGTATATATATTTTTTTGCCCAGAGCTCCAGGGCTTCGACACTAGACCTTATTTTTTATGTGGGCTGTTCACTGTTCTGCTGCAGTCAGTGTTGTTCCCTTTGTGCTAGCCCTCCCCCTTTTGGAGAAAAAGACATGCATGATTTCATACATGAAAGATATATGTAATTGGACAGCAGGGCCTATGCAATACATTTACAATTCTAAACAGACTACTTTCAAACCAGCTTCCTCTGTCCCGGCCCCTTTTCTTCCTCAGGAAATGTATTTGCACATAATTCAAAAACCCAAGATCAAAAAATAGACAAAACACAGGTTATTGTTCCTGTTACATGCTTTATATATCATGTGAATATTCAAAAGGCACACACATGTTTAATTCTTTTTATCAGTGTGTGGCTCAGGTATGTGTGTTGTAGCGTAGAGAAACACAGTGGTTTCTGGCATGGACTGCGGGCACATAAACACACGTGTGTTGAAACACTCCGAGGAGTTAATCGAAAATGAGACACAATTTATGTGTCGCTGCTTTCGGTGGGGTTAGGAGAAAATGTTCAGTGCGCTGCGTGACTTCATGTCTACTTATGATGGTTAAGACTATAATCCTTTTCTTTCTTTTCTTATCATGTGCCTCTGTGGAGTCAAAATGTCTTGTTAAAGTCCCTACTCTGAAAGTAAAATAATAATTTACTAAGATACATCATAGAATCAGCTGTAAATGCACGTCAGAAAAGAGCACCACACCAATGAGGTGAAATCTGATGATTCAATAATGCTGGTCGTGTGTTTTGTTTACATTGCCAATGGAAATCATTAATTCATTGAAACACCACAAATATTTAATTTTTGGGGTTGGGTTTGAGGAAACATAACTTTATTACTGAACCTCTCTGACTCAAAGACACAAATGGGTATTTAAGAAAGTTCTTTTAAGGCTAAAATGACTGAAGAAAAACAAAACAAAAAACAAATATGTGCTTGAAATAACCAGAAAATTTCAATTATAATTCAAGTTCAAGATGAACAAGAGAACAACTTGAAGATTTTAGATTGATTCACAGGCTTCCATGAAATGAATTAATGTGTGTCTGTGATCCAAAGCACACATTTTAACCTCTAAGCTATGAAAGAGAATTTCACATCTCGGTCTGTCATTTGACCACAGGGAGGGTATGACCTTTTGGAATTCAAAGGCACTTTTTCATGTTGATATCTTTTTGCCTTTAGACGCAGCAAACAACTTGTTTAACTGGATTATATTCGGCTGATACCAACTAAGGGTGTAGAGATGCACAACATCAGAAATGATTCAGTATCCACATCTGATAGAATTAGCTTAAGCATTACGCTGTTTATGACTTCTTCCAAGATGATGTCAGTCAGACTCGCGCGTTTGTGTGTTAAAACAGTCAAGTAAGACCATCTTCGGTTTACCAGCCCTCCTGTGTCTCACACACAACCGGCAGGAAGTCTTGGCTATTCAGTCTGAGCAGGATGAGCGGCAGTTCTTCTCTCAGATGAGTGAGGTCAGGTGACTTTTTAACGCATGTACTGAAATTCACAACATTAAAGCGATATTGACAAGAAATCGGGCCATGTGAGCAAGTTGTGCAGGAAGCTAAGATGCAGGTGTCATTATGGGATGTCTTCACCGTGCCTGATATGAAAACTCTGACTCCCAGCGTGAGGTAAGACCCAGGAGTTGGCAGGACCTGTTGCAACCAGACATATTTAGCTAAGTTAATGCATTCTTATGCATGCATGCATTAAATTGTCAGTGATGGGGAGAGCGTTCGACTTTAAACCAGAAGAGGGCTTCTGGTTTAAGGTCATAGCCCCACCCCTTGTGTCTGTCACACAAAAGTAAACGCCTACAAAACTGATTCACTTAAACACCTAAAAAAGTGAACTGCTCAACTAATTGCTCTGTTTTATTGGCTCAACACTTGGAGCTAAAATGGTAATGATGGCAATACTCACCTTTACTGAGGCATTTTGAACACAGGGGCCAACCCACTTGATGGACAGATGACCCCTGACTCTCTCAATGCACCACCCACATCATATGGGGGAGGGGGGGATCACCTGCCATAGAGCCAACACTAATGGCAGCTGATGGGGGTTAAACAGCCATAATTCTCTCTCGGTCGCTTTGATCGTCTGAAATGAGTTCCACAGAACTCCAGGTGGCTTTTAGTCCACGCTGCTCCTCCACGGGTCGGGTGGTTTGATCGGGAGGCATCAGGATGGTGTGTGGAACGGTGTGATATGAGTTGTTGATTTGCACGCCTGATGTATTCAGCATGATGTCTGTGTCACCCCTTTCTCCTGTTTAAATAGGCGCCCACTGAGTGCGTGGATGTCAGCGAGGGGATTTGTTGCAGCTGCGTCATGTCGCCATGAAACACTGAAAACTCACTGAAAGTTGTTGTTGTTGTTGTTTTATTGGTATTATCTTTCATGCTGGCTAGTAATTAGTTCGTTTGCGTCATTATTGGCCTAACATGACGTTGGTGATTTTAATTTTATAATAGCTGTCCAATATTCCTTGCGCATTTTGCGCATTTGAAGCCTTGTAGAGCCAATTTGTGCTGCTTTTATTGCGTCATCAACGCTCAGAAGCACAAGCTTGAAATCATTGTGTCGTTGGACCGCGGTCACATGAAGCCGATGACGTTTTTGGCACCAAGACGCTGTGCGTAACGCAGAGTTTGGATCTCGTCCTCATATCTGTATTTCCCTTCTGTGCCGTTTCAACGTGTCATCTCTCATCTCGTCGTGATGTTGGGGGGGGGGGGGGCTCTTCTCGACATCAAGGAAATCACTCTCATAAAATGTGTTCTATTCAGGTGCAGAAGAGCGCGCCGTAGCGCGTCGCAGGAATCCGTTTGGGTCCGCGCACCGGCTCGAGCTGCGGTTGCCTGGTCGTGTGGCTCTGATTTGGGATCCCTCTGTCTGAAGTGAGCCTCCCCAACGCGTGTAAAACCCCACGAGTCCCGCCTATCCCGCACCCAGAATCTGTGACAGCAGCTCTTTCTCCGTTTTTCATGCAAATGTCGCTGACCTGAAATATGTCGTCTGAAGGCCAAGCTCAACTTATGCGTTTAAGATTTGTCTCCATTAAAGGTTACCCTCAAAATAATACAAAAATATTGATATTTGATTCATGATTTGATATAAAACTGATATCGTTTAATTAAAAGCCTTTATATTTTATTTTTAACACACTTTATTTTGTGATCGTGCGCATGTTGTTCCAGTTTCTTTTTCTATACACGAGCTTAGAATTTATTTCTGCGTGCATTTTTGCAGGCTGGAGCATGCAAACTGTCAATGCATCTATTGCAACAAACACACACACACCTACACACGCACACGTGCACAATATGTATATTGCACATACATTTTAACCGATTACATGCTCAATCATTGTAAAATTAATCAGTCATGTGGACATGACATTCTTACTAAATTCTTGCCTGTTGTAGGAACTTGAAGCTGTCTCGTGTTTGGTTCATTTGAGTGGCTTTTTTCCGCATTGGTTTGAGGGAGACGTTTGTATCTCTGAATTTAAATAATAATAATAATAATTTCGTGATTCGCTAACTCTTGAAAATATGTTACAACACTGTAGTAACCCACCACACACACACACACACACACACACACACACACACAAACCCACTACACACAAGAGAACGAGTGAGACAGAATCACGCTCCGTGGACGGAGTGCCTGTGCGCGTACGCGCGTGCGTGCACGTGTGTTTTAGGTGATTTTTATCGCAGTCGTCAGGATGAGATATTCTGGACTGTCCAATACAGCCAGCAAACGTCGAATATTTGTGGGGTTTTTTTTATATATACATTATTCAAATATTGACAAGCATCAGATGTGGATTGAATAGAAGTTAACACGACAATTTCTCTAAAATACAAGCGTCCAAACGGTTTTTGAATAATGCATATGATCATTAATAAGGTATCAGACAGGACGAGGAAATGGACGACAGAAAGGAATTGATATGCATTCTTGTTTCTTATGTAAATGAGGCGCACTGACCAGACGGCCGCTCTTTTTTTTCCGATTTCAAAGTCCAGAATCGTAGCCGGAACACAGGCGCTGTTTTTTTTTTTTTTTTTTAACACAGACTGCATTCAGAAATATGATGCCAGCTTGGCTGCAGTGTTGCTGGTCTGCAGGCTAGAAATCATTTTCACATTCTGTTTGGAAATATCTGAAATATGTATAAAATAAATAACAACAAGCAAACCAAACGAGCAGATCAAGTTTGTTCATTAGTATTTAATTAATATTCATATTGTATTCCATGAGTATGCACTTAAAATACCAAATAAATAAATAAACAAAATCAATTGAAACATATAAACAGCAGCACAATTTCCAAAATAGCATAAAGTTCTGCAGAACATCTGGAAAAAATAAACAAGCATGCAATTCCAAAAAAATAAAGCAACAACAAAAAACACAAATAAAACCTCCTTCAGCACACATGTGTTTAACAAAATAGGATATTTAAAACATCTGAAAAAAAACTAATATCCAGCATCATGAACAGCACCAAATGTATATTCATGTTCAGCACTCTCTTCTGTGGGGATACATGTACGCATCTGTAATAAAGTGAAAACCAGTTGAATGACGAATAAATGAGCTGTAATAATGCATTCTATAAAACTGCAAAGATTAAAATGGCAGCAATGACAATCACAAACGTTGCATTTCATTTTGATACAGAAAAACATTCCAACACTGAGTGGTATCCACTTCAAGAACATTCGCAGCGTGTTAAACGTGACACAAGAGGAATAAACTATACGAGGCAGAGGCAATGTTCCAATATGTGCAGGCATTGCTCCAGAAAGGGAGGTCGAATAAATGTGTCTAAAAGGGTGGTATTCATGCTTTTAGGTGAAACTCATCGATAATTATGCTGCATCCACACTCCAAAAAAAAAGTACAACATATTTATGTAATTAGATTTTTTGAAAGTTCAATCGTATTAAATTAATGTAAATTATTTTTTCTGACTACTTCTAATACAAAGAGTAATGAATATATATGATACGGAAGGATTTGGGGTCATTTCTAAAGGATGCTGCGCCAATTTCGCTCACATTCATGCTTGATCTGAGTTGGGCATTTGCTCCCGGTCACTCCCAAACGTTCAAGCGAGCATTTAAAAACGATGTCAGTTTCAAACCACGCAAAAAATAAAATAAAAAGATATGCACTATACTGTATCTGACATGTTTGTGACATCTGCCCGATTGTCTGTCTCCTATTTGGCCTCTTGACAACCTCGTTCGCATTATTTCCATCGAAATGGATGATTATTTTTTAAATATACTGTTAAACTGGAAAAGCAAAGGCGCGTTTTGCAGTGACCAGCTGGTCTGCAGGCGCTCGACTGGTGTGAAAGTTGACGCGCTGCTTGATCCCAGTGGTCCGGCTGAACATAAGAGGGCGCTCCCATTGCACCTGGCTGCGCTGCCCTGTCTGCACGTGGAGTCGGACAGCAGCCGCTCATGTGCGCAGCGCGCACAGCCCAATTCAGTGCACGAGCACCAACAGACGAAGATCGACTAATAGGAGACCACGAATACATGTCGCCTCCTTTTCTTTTCTTTTTTTTTTATTGTAGGAAGACTTTCTAAAATGACCGTCTTGTTATAATACTATTAATTAACTGATAGCAAAACGTTTTTCAGAATGGATCGCAACTATTAAAAAAAAGAAGAAGAAGAAGAGAAAGACCAACGTTAAGAATGGTTTGCCATTAAAACTTTTTCAACAAGGTGGCCGCTGCATGGGTGGGAATCCGTCTGCTGTCTTTTCATTGACCTCGTGACTAAAGTAAACGGCTTTTTCATTTTCATTGTTTAAAACGCTTTTCATTGTATAGCGTCCCATCCTGAGCTTCCGTTCCTACTCCAAGTTTTTATGTCGACATTTTTCAGCATAATGTCACTAAAAAAATCGGATGCTCTTCTCTGTTTACAAAAGCCTGAGCAATACGCACACCCTCCTTGTTAATGCTGCAACATTTTAGCATCTGTAAAGGTCTTTGTCCCTTTATGAAGTTAGATCTATGACTTTTCTCGATAGCAGCTTTTATCTTTAACCCCCCCACCCGCTCATCCCTTTGTGCTTCGTCTGGGACTGCGCGCGTAACGCGTAACGCACCTAAAAGCTGCACCAGATATTTGAATAAACTCAAATTAAGTGACATTTCATTGAATTTGAATACATTTAAGTGATTGCCCCCCAGAAGTTGACAAGCAGCGCGCATGCAGGGCCTGAGAAGTCCCCATCACAGGAGAGCGGCTCCAGCTCTTTAGAATCGATTATCGGGCTTCGCCTCTCCCCGAATGCTGTTTTTTTTTGTTCCTCGCAGTTCTGGCCATGGTTTCATGTGCCCCACATCTACGGATCATTTTGTATTTTAAGCTACTCAGCCTTTCTTTGTCGCATCCACGGGCTGTCGTAGAGCCACAGGTTGTGTTGAATTTGCAATGCCACTCACCGATGTATGCCTATTGAGGCTGGCACGTGGACAGCTATCCTTCCCACAGAGAGGCGCAATTGAACGCTAACACAAAAGCTTCAGACCCTGTCAGCCCCCCCCCCCCCCCCTATTCAGTGATGCATAGGCCCCCAAAGCATCCAGGCCTCCGTCTGGCTGGTCCCCTTTTGGGTTAGCCCACACTGCACTCACTATGTTCACTGACTGAGTAATGTCAATCAGGCCTTTGCACGAATTTGTAAAACTGAAGTTTGCATTGTTGGGCTTTGGGCGACTGACTGTCTCATAACTGCCTCCTACAAGCCTCAAATTACACCATGATACTATTTTATTATCTCGGAGCCCCTTTAACTCCTCGCGCGCACTATTTCCAACCTATTCATTTTTTACTATCTTTTCTTCCCGAGACAGCAGACGCGCACAAATCCTCGAGATTCCTGCACTCTGCCTCGAACGCAGCAAAAAAAAAAAAAAAAAAAGGAAAGAAAAAGAGACTGTGAGCTGTTCGACGGGGCGATGCCGTTTTCATGTTTCACTGAGGGAGGAATGCGCGTCGACCAGACGCTCGGTTGCTTAAAAACAGGTATCAGTGCCTGCCTCGGCTTATGGGAGGCAAGTGCCGAGGAGATGCCGCGTTACAGCACACCATATATTCGGGGGGGGGGGGGGGGGGGGGTCTTGGTCATTTATAGACCACAATATAACAAGTTTGATTTTCATAGCCGGCTCTAATGCTATTGGATCTGTTGAAACGCCTCGTCTCACGGGGGCTTCATAGCCCTTCGAACCTTTAAGTCAAAAGGCCTTTTGAAAAATATAAAATATATAGCCTATACATTTCATCAGCCATCTTCACTACACCCCATAGCAGGAGTTTAACATGTCAGCTCTATAATATTATAAAAACAGAGCATGCATTTCAAACCAACACACATTATGACCGTAGTTCTGTCTCTTAGAATAAACTGCTTTAAGCTCCATAGCATGTTCGGATTCCAGTGCATGTGCCTTTAAACTGTATCGGAATTTACTGTATAGGTGCAGCTATTGTTTCAATGAACGCAGCACGTTATATGATCAGTGAAGGCTGCTACACTTACAGTGGCCCTGGACTGCTGTTTGCCCAGAATGTGTGCGTTCTGGTGAGAGGGATTGTCCATTTCCTCCGAGAATCAACAATGATGATGTTGATTTCTGTAATATAGTCTTTTTCAGACGGGGAGGAACGAGAGGACCGCCGTCACAGAGGCGAAGGCTTTACTTTAAAATCATTGACCGGAAACACGACAAATTATTGATCATTTAGATATCAAAATGACCTGAGACGTTGACCGTCTGGGCTTCTACTCTCAGAAATATGTGTCAGACTGCAACATGCATGCAGGCTGAGGTGACCAAACGCCTTTCTGCAGCGCATTTATAGTGTTATTATAAGAACAGCTCCACGCATTGAGGACGTGTTCCAACTGGGTTGCTGACAGATGTCACCATAACCTGTTATCCCTCTGTGCTGCAGTGTTTCACTGGTGAACTGGGTATAAATATACAATATAAGTATAAATATATTGATGTTTTATACACATTCATTGTAGTATTCAAACATATATTTATAAAGAGCGAGAGATAAAAATGGTAACATCAAAAAATATATAAATTGCTTTGCACTGTGTTTGCAAAAAAATCACCGGAAAATATTAGAACATCTGTGAAGTTCTCTGAAACAATTACAGTTTAAATGTTATTGTATGATAATGTTGAATTTTATCTTTGATATTCTGAGCTGATGGCGACACGTCCTTAATATTTTCTCCATCACTCCGTCATTTATTTAAGATCCTATAAAGCAAAATTTATACTTTTCAAAATTGTTTTTTTTTCTCCCCACATCTTACATTTTATTGAAATGAATCCACGCATATACGCAAATTTACGAGGCATAAGTGCTAAGTAGTATTCAGTTACTTAGTCATCATGAAGCCTGCCATTGTTAAAATTATATATTTATACCTTTTAAACATAAAAATATATATATATATTCTTGGAATTCCATAATTGTCGTGTACAGGTTGAATAACATGCTTGCAAAAGTTAACATTTCAGAGCCACGCATCAGCACTATTTAATGTCAACTTCACCGCATCAGCAAGTGGCGCTTCTCTTAATGCTGAAAATATATATTTACCGAAACGAATAGGTTGTTATCTCTGCTAATAACCGGGAGCGACTGTCCTTGCGATAACCTCTGTCCGCTGCAGAGCGCAGCAGCAATCTGGCCAACAGCGCGTTGCTGATACTGTACAGTTTCACAGACACGCACGAATCGCGGTAAACACGCTTTAAGTTTTTTTTTACCGAGCGTTTCTTTTATTTCTAACAAACACTGTGATTGTTTGCGTCATCCCAAATAGACTATAGAGTCCAGACTAAATTAATGTAATTTATTTTGTATATTTCAATAAGTTGTTCAAACGCGCATCATCAACTATCTGGATGGAGAAACAAAACCCCGCGTCCCGCTTTGGCACGACTAAAATCAGTCTTACGCCCAAAGCGACATATTAAAAATAAGCATTATGTACTCGAAGTGACCCCCAAGTATCGACACATGTTACTCTTTAAAAACAAAAAACTAAAAAAACTGCGACGGAAACGTTTCCAAAAGTGCAGAAGAGCGGAGTAAAAGCTGCGTCTGCCGCGTCGGCGCAACTTTCTCTGTCTCTCCTCTCTCATCAAACTCTCACTTTCCGTGCTCTTAATTCCATATTTTCAAATTCCTGATCATTTCTTTCCTCTTTTTCGACTTGTATCTATCTATCCATCCATCCATCCATTCGTCCCCCCCTCCCTCTCTCTCCCCTCCCTCCCTATCCCTCCCTCTCTCTCCTTTGCTGAATCTTATTGATCCAGAAGGCGGCTAATTAGCCCTTCCCTTCGTGCCTGTGTAATGAAGCACATGCGCACTGAATTAATCACAGCCATTTTTTTTGCAGGAAACTAATTAGCAGGAATAAAGATCCAAAGAGTTTTTTCTTTTCAATCACCAGATCTCACTTTCACCTCTTCCTCGCTCCCTCTAACACAAGACGCACCGCCTGCTTTGCATCCAAATTATTTTTATATTGCCTTTAACTACTAATAGTACCCACTTCGGCTTTTTTTTTTTACACTCCGCAACAACAATGATCTTTCTTTTGCCACCCTAAGCGCAAACTGACCAAAAGGGGACATGCCTTGATGGGATCTTTAGCTAAATCATCTCTATTCTGGATTAAAAAGCGAGGATCACAAAGCGGCAGCGAGAAATTGTAAGTTTTAACTTTGCGTTTGTCTCTTTTCCTTCTCTGTTTTCCACGATCCTATTCTTTGCGCTGGAGACTTGTCTGAAGCGCCTTTCCTCTCCGCTCGCACTTTCAGTGCGGCGGATCCGGCTGTTTTCACAATGAGAGAAATGACTGGCGATCTCAAGTTCATTTCATGCAAGTAGTTTGGTTTATTCTCGGTTTTATTTGCATCGTTTACCTGCGTTTACACCGGCGATCCGTCCTCTCCTCCTCGGGAAGGGGAAAGATAACAAACGGGCAGAGACGGCGATCCTCTCCAAAACAGTTGCGCGCAGAGAAACACGATTTTAAAACAAATAGCCTGTCTACGCACCTCGGTGGGGGTCGGGAAAAAGGTATAGAGGGCTTATGGTGGTCGAGAAACGTGTTTTACGGCACAGACGCGATCAGAATGGGGGGGCTGTGTGGAGCGGACGGAGGTCAGCGGCAGCTACACTCGAGCGTCGCCCAGGAAAGGAGCTCCAAATCCAGCCTGCGGGTCCGTGCGCGTCCGGCGAAGGGAACGTCTCTCGCTTTCTAATTTGCTCAGATCTGACACTTGTCACATCCATTGTGTTTTCGGCATCGTCATATTCTTATAAAATCCTCTTGTGCAAAAATACATTTTTGTTCCTCTCCGACGCGTCTCTCTCTGAAATGGGCAAATCCCTCCGCCCCGTCTCGGTTCCTCTGCGGCTCCGACTTTTAGCCCACTTTGTCCATCTTTGCGTTTCTTATTTTTCATGGCTGTTTGCCTCTTTTGATACGAGGTGTGTGTGTTTTTTTTTTTTTAAGTCGATTCTCGCTCATTCCCTGGCGAAGTCACAAGCAAATCGATCGGCATGTGTTTCGTGTATGTGTGCGTGCGCGCGCGCGAGGGTTGCGAGCGTGTGCGTGTTCTGTTCTGAGAATGTGGTGGTGTGTTGGAGAAAAACGAAGCCCCGGGTCTCCTTCATGACTAGATCGGATCAGCAGGACCTCGTACACGGACAAGCCTGCGAGTCTGAGCTGCGTTTCAAAGAGCAGACATGCGGTGCAGGGAAAGCAGGCAGGCAAGGCAAGCAGGCAGGCAAGGCAGGCAGGCAAGGCAGGCAAGCAGGCAAGCCAGGCAGGCAGGCAGCGAACTGCTGCCTCCAACTACTTGGCTGCCGGATCTGACTTTCGAGACAACATTTTTTTTTCTTCCCAGAGAAATGCTGACAGGAATGAAAACAAAACATTGCCCTATTAATCCGTCCTTAAGCACACATAATAATTCCAACCGGAAACTTTAGGTTAAACCTAAAGGTCACCGCTTGTATTTGGTTACCGCTTAGCCAGTTAACATTTGGAGGATTTAAAATAATAATAATGAAAAAAAAAAAGTTAGATTCGCTACAAGGTATCTTCATCATGTCCGAAGTATAGAATAAGCTGCAGGCTCGGAGAAAAACGCAAACGGTGCTTTAGCTGAAACCTCAATTTGGCCTTTAATAACATTATAGTTTATAACCGCCTCTGGGTTTTATCATCTTGGACGTAAAAGATGGAAATGCAGGCCAGAAATCTCCACAACGTGATAAAAAAAAATAACAATCACTTTTCGGATGGCATTGGCTGTGTGCAAACACAGACAACTGCGAGAATTTAAAATCAGTCTTCGGTTTCTTCGCGACACAGAGATGAGAAAAGAAAGGAAAAAAAGGGTTTTTTGCGTGCGAGTAGAGGGAAGGATAGGATATGTGTATCAATGGGGGGGGGGGCAGAAAGGCGGGTGAGACGCTGCGTGAGTGTGGGGGCTGGAGGAGGAGGTCAGACAGCAAGAAACAGGGGGAACAGGGGTCACAGAGTGAGAGCAGAGATAAAAAAGAAAGAGAGGAAATACCCCCCCCCGCAAACAGCCCAGGGATGATGGGGCGAGCGTGAGTCTGGCTGGGAGGAAAGTGTGATGGTAGGAGGCGAGTTGCTGGCATGTTTTGGGAGCAACACAAAGCACTCGTGGAGGTCGGCCTCAGCAGGATGGCGACTTTAGGCTTCGCGTTCGGATGAGGAAACCAAAATAGTCTGCTTTATTAAAACAAAAATGTTTAGGCTACCAGGAATTGATAGCCAAAAAAAAGGGAGGAAAAAAATAAATGCATGGGGCTCAGTGCAGGAGTGTGAGGGGGGGGTTGGGTGAAGGGGTCAGCTTGCCATAGGCCACAGAGGAGGAAGAAGGGGAAGAGGTCAGATAAACAGAGCCGTACCTTTCAGACTGGAGAGGAGCAGACAGAAAGAGATAGAGGGGAGGCGGACATTCCTGTTGATTCATTTAAACCAGTGATGACATTAATATCAGCGCCTTCTTTTTTGTACTGTTAACTTCTCTACTATATATTGTGTGTGTGTGTGTGTGTGTGTGTGTGTGTGTGTGCAACGGTAAATTGTGTGCATTTAGATTCCATTGATTATTGACTCTGGCATGTTGCATAAGGCAGGTAGGCAGCTGTGCCAAAACTCAAGTGATCTCCTTCCTCCACTGTCTGACATCAACACTCCTCTTCCTCCTCCTCCTCCTCCTCTCCTCCTCCCTCTCTCTCAGGTTTCTGTTGCAAAACAAAGACAACGGGAATGTTTACTGTCATCTCGTCTGTCTGATTTTCCTCTCCTGTCTCATTGTCATATTTATGTTTAATTACATCTGCTCCCGGTAAAGGTATAGGCCTGGCATTGACTTTATTTCCACATTTCTATTTAAAATATATGTTCAGTCATTGTGTTTGGTGTAGCTGACTACGGTATATCATCAAATGCACATCCCTCAGTGTGATGCTGGAAGTCGTGCGTTGATTATGTGGGCTGTTAAAGTGCCAGCGGAGTTATGGTTTTAAAACACTGTGTTGTAAATCTAATTACCTCTGGTCAGAGATTATTTGTTATTATTATTGATATGTATCAGGCTGGATTGACATTTTTAAAATTGGCACCTAAACATTTTAATGCTTATGTGAATTAGAATATGTAGGCAGAATTTGAAATATAAAAAACACATTAAATAGAATATCACTCTGTTTAGAATAAAAAAAAGCATTTGACTTGAACCAAAATGTATATTAGATTTATTTGGAATTGCTCAATTTTTAACCATTACACACAGGGTAATTAAAAAAATCTAAAAAATTGTGCACATTTAATTTAAACAGAGATAAGAAAAATATGTAAAAAAAATTTTTTAGGAGAAATGCAGGTTTGATTTTAGTCGTGCGTTGCTGCACATTTAGCGAATGACTATGATTTAAGTAATGTCATTGTCATCTAAGTGAATTTATAGTGGAATTGCTACCTGTGTGTGTGTTTACTGTGATTGTTATTCATATCATGAAGAAAATATTTGGCGCTGTGAAGCTGTGATGACACTTTTTCTGTGGAGATGTGCGGCTGCGACTGATGCTGCACAGGAACAAAACTGGTTGTTCGCTGTTTTGCAGTCGCTCCCCTAGCATTAGCATATTCGATGACAGGTGTATTCAAATGTCATTTGACTGCATGGACAGGAATAGCACTTCCAGCTCGGGAAATGGGATAAAAAAGAGAAGCAGTCATCACGGATTGGCTCATTTCATGCTTTGGGGGTAACACAGTGAAATGGAAGACAGCGCCTCTGGCTGTCACATCCACTCCTCCTCCTCTCTCTCTCTTTTCCGCTCTCCATCTTTTTCTCCCCATGTCTCTGGATATCTTCCTCCTTAACTCCCACCTTTCTGTGGTTGGGCACCGGTACCGTAGTAAAGCTCACTGCCATGTTCTCAGTCAGAGAGAGCCCCCTTTGGGTTACGAGTAGGCTCAGGCCATGCGTAGGATTTAACTCGCTGTAGTTTATCCACACAAAATGGGGGAATAAAATCCACATAATTAAGAACTCAGAAGGAAAATTTAGAATTATTATGTGTCTTGTATGAATTTCTTTTTTTTTTTTTACTGAAATAATTTTGGGATATTTTATAAAAAAAGGTAGTCACATAAAATTAACTCTTTCATGTTTGCTCAGTCAAAGGCAGAGCGTCATAAATACAAATAGGTCTTTGTTTGGATGCGTCTATATGGAAATGAGAAAAGCATTGTAGATCAACACACGTGGATTTGGATTTGACTTGTGGTTTTGAATGTGCAAGGTCTCGCAGCGAGGACCAGTTCTTCCAGTTGTCCTGCAGCCAAGGCCAGTGCATTTGTCGAGCGCGCGGCGGGGGGGGGGGGGGGGGTTTAGCATAGGGTTTAGGGAGACAGTGGTAAGGGAGATGGGATGAGCTGACCGTTATGTTCAGGTGTGTGTGTGTGTGTGCTACATTAATCCCAGCAGCCGTGAGTGTCCAGGACGACTCCTCTTTATCCACAGAAAGCACAATTTCTCTGTTTCCTTCTGAGCTTTTCTTCCTCAGTGTAACTCTCGGTGCTGATGGTGATTTTTGGTTTGATTTTTTGCAAGGAGCTATTGTTTCAAAAATCTTGGGTAAATCTTTTTGGTATGAATAGTGGGATGTGTCCGTATCTCGCTGCGGTATTCTGACTTTTGTGTATACTGCCATTATGAAAATGTAATTTCGGCTCGACGTGCTCTGTCACAGCCTCACAATGATACCCTTCTGTTTTTATATTCGTTATTATTTTTGATAACTGTAAAGAATTTCTTCAAATCTGAACCAGTGTTCATTTTTCAGAGCGATCGCATCAGCGTCGCCGTGCGTTGTAATGACACTGCTCTGATTATCCTGCAGACATGGAGAGAATAGAGGCACGGCGGAAGAAAGAAATTAATTTCCCTTCAGTAAAATGTTTTAAAGCAAAGTATGGGCTCTGTTTTGACGTTCTCTCTTTCAGTGAAGGGAATTCACAAGGTGCCATAGAATAGTGCACAATAGTATGTGATCCAAATTGGTATTCTGTTTCTAACAATAAGTGAATGGGGGTGTTATAATGTATGTGTGGATCGGCGTCCATGACGAGAATATAAAATCTGCTTCTGGATTAAACATACGGTATAAAATTATTTTTGTAGCAAGCTGTTGTAACAGTGACAAAGACTGTTGTATTTCTGGGTTGCTGTATCGACAATGACTCGAGGACCTGTGTGATGCTGCGGCGGCAGTATCATGAAGCGTGTGTGTGTGTGTGTGTGTAGCATAACTGACTGTGTTTATGTCCTATTTGGGGCAGCAGCTGCGAGCTCTGGTGTTCAGGGATGGGAGAAACAGCAGTTTTGCATCCGTACAGGATACACGCGCCTACATGTGGGTGAGGTAGAAATGACATGGACCACTTGAAGGACTGCAAAATCGGACCGAGCTGCACCCCAGCCCACCATAAGCCCACCCTTCCCTTGGACCCTGGAGGCCATCATTCCCCCCTCCGCACTGGCGCTTATCATCACAATAGACAGAATGCATAAAACATGGAGGACGCTTCGACAGAAGCGGACCAGGTCGCCTTTCTCTCCCCACACTGAGCCCTGGAACAATACATGGGCCCCTCTGGCCTATGACTCTGACGACACACACGCCATCTATTTTATCCTCCCAAATTTCTTTGTCTTCCTCTTCCTCTACGTTACTGTGCTCCGTGGAGTGATAACTGCCCTCACAGTGTTTATCTGTGTCTGTGAAATCTGCATTGTGTGGTTGAAGTGTGAGTGTGTGTGAGAGAGAGAGAGAGTGTGTGTGTGTGACGGGTTGAAAATAATGATGGTGCATGAGTTCCTCAACACCGTTTTCTGTATTGTATTTGATCATTTCAAGATAAAATAATTTAATTTTATGAGAAGCCATTGCATTTTGTTTTTAGGAGGGATCAAAGCATGTCGTTTCTGTGGTTCATACCATCAGCATGTAAATTTTACTGGTCATCAATTTACAGCCAGGTCCTCCAAATTGTGTGTGTGTGTGTGTGTGTGTGTGGGTGTGTGTGAGAGAGAGAGAGAGAGAGAGAGAGAGAGAGCGAGCGATGAAGCTATCAGATCATCAGTGTTTTTTGTCAGTCAGTAGGCCGGGCTGGCTCATAAAGCTGGTAAAGCTTTATGTAAAGGTGATATTGCACCACTATAGACTGCGTGACACCCACGACATGCTTGATACCAACAATGAGGCAGACAGATAAATGGATAAATTCTGTCTGGCCGCTTTTCTGCATTTTACAATAACACTTTTCCTGTTTTGTTTTGTTTTTATGTTGGAGTATTATTACTCTACATTTTTTTTATTTTCAAGGTTAAAGTTCAGTTTTGGTCAGATTCAGATTTTTAGTCATTCTGAATTTTACTCTACTTTCTGTCTGTGCAATGCCGTCATGCCACTGACAATGCATTCAGTCTGCATCTGCATCTGTGTATCTGATAACTGTGCTTCAGGAATGCAATGCTCGGATGTGTTGGACCCCAGCAGGTCTGTGGCACTTCCTCTCTGTGTACCTCACAGCTTATCCTCCACGGGATTAGGAGGAGAAGAAAGGAAGAGTGCGGCAGCAGGAGCACCCTGTCCCTGACACACCCGCTTCCACATTTTAAAAATCCACACACACAAAAAAAGAAGAAAAAAAGTGTAATTCACTTGCAAATGTGCAGTAGCCCTCCCATGTTCCCACTGGAGGAGAGGGAGAAGGAGGGGAAGGGTGGAGATGCAAAGACGTGGAGAGAAAGCTGCAGTGTGAGACGGGGCCGAGGTGAAGCTGCCGATCTATTCTTCTCACTTAGGAAAAGCAGCCGACTCCATCTTCCCGTTGCTGTATTCTCACGTGGTTTCTGTGTACACATGGCTTTGGCTGTGCTATTAACAAACTGTGTGCATGGGCTGTTGTCATGCAGTAGGTGTGGGAGCGGTGACTTGCTATTTGTCATCCCCCTAGCTTCTGCTGAAGTGGGCCAGTGTGTTGTTCGCTCGGTGCCCCAGGCGACCGATCTTCAGTAGTGAAGGGGTTAAGGAAGCAGGGATAGCCCTCTTTTGTCTCTGCGGCCCTCTTTGCCATTGTTGTGGTGGAATTGAGCTCGGTGCACCTCACTTGACCACAGCAAAGCAATAAAATGGCCTCTAAGTGCTGCAGCCTCCATAGTCCTCTGATGTCAGCTCTTCTTCAGCTTCTGTCGCTGTATTTGCCTTTTCCCTAGAAACACATGGCCGAGACGATGCACATGTAACGGTAGCACAACTGCACCGCCTTTTGGTACTGTAATTGCACATTTAAAATATTGTTTTACATTTTATTTTTACTTTCATGAGATTAAAATGTCTCATTAATTCTTTGAAGTTCTTGTTGCATGTAATTCATAGGTCACTTCTGCAGAATGTTCGTTTTTGCTCATGCTGGTGCTTTTTCATATACAGGTATTCGCAAAATTGATATGATTAGTTTATATTGTTATAGCAGAAAACGCAGGTCTGAAGGGAAGGAGGGACTGCGAAGATTCTCAAAATGCAAAGATGAACATATTTAATATTTGTCTATCTTTGGACAATAAATGAAAGTATTTATAACAGATTTGCATTCAGCAGAATGTCATTTTTTATATCTCTGTCTGTGTGTGTGTGTGTGTGTATGTGTCTGTGTGTGTGTGTCTGTCTGTGAATGCTATTAAATATTTTATCGTAGGCTGACATGTCCAGTGCCGCCACCTGATCAAATGAAATGAAGAAGAGGAGAACGTCCTCGTGCCACAGCATCTGCTTAAATTAGATCCCTCCATTGTTTAGCGATGCACAGTAGTTCCCCCCCCCCCCCCCCCCCCCCCACCATTTTCCTGTCTTTTTTTTTAATAGCAGTGCTGAAATGGATACTGTCCATGATAATTTTATTTTTCAGGTTCAGAATGCATTATTATAATGCATGGTGTTGGTGCCATTGCGTTTGATTGCACAGATGATTGTTTATAGCAGAGTCCCACCTCTGCAGACCCTGTAATTAAAAAGAAGATATACTGCGCAGCGCCTTTTGCGATCCCATTTCATCTCGTCAAATAAGCATCTAGCTGCTGCGGCGAGCGTGTTGGCGGATTTATGAAAGATTTCTGATTGGCTGAGTTATTATTGCCACTATTCCAAGTGTAAACCATTAATGCCAGGCGTCACACAGACGTCATTCAGTATTACACCAAACTGCAATTAAATCAACATTTTCTGAAAGCCACAATACTCTTGTGAGGAGCATCTCGGCCTCGTGTGTCTCTGCTGAGCTCTCCGCCCCTCCCACTCCTCTGCTTTCAAAATGTGTGTGGTTTCCTCTTCGGGTCTCACTTTACCTGAGACAAATGTTCTTTCTCATTTTCTCTGTGTTAAATGAACAAACACAAGGACCCCTGTGCCTCATAATAAATTGATTAGACAGATGCAGACTCCCACACAGTAACACCAAAAACTAGGGGTGCGCGGTGTGTGCGCGCGTTCAGCTTGAGGAGGAGGAGGCACACACGCTCTTCTTCCTCTCCTGGCACCAGCACTGGGACTGAATATGTATGTTTATCCAGTTTAATGGCAGTCCTTGTTTGCTGATCTTCAATGCTCCCACTGACGCTTTGCACCCTGTCGTCCCATCAGTTCTGTGGCGTTTACATATTCACCGCTGAGCCTTCTGTGACTGTTTGGTTTTCATTCAGACGTTCAGCGCCACAGCCTAGAGATTTGGTCTTGGCTGGAGGGGGTGGGGCAGGTCCCGTGGGGATGGAGCAGGGCTAGACGGCTGTGACAGACCGGTGACCTCGGCTTTGTGACGTCATGTGCCTCGTCTGTTCACCATGGGATTCGGTTTACCTACTGTTAAATGAATGGCACTCGAGACCCGGACATGTGTATGCAGATATTGGTGATGTTGTGTGGGAATCTGAGGACCGAGTAGAAATGAGTACCCCGATTTCTAATAATGGTTTGAGATTAAAATATCCACTTAGTCACTTGATCATCTGCACATATTTGTCTCACACGTTGGGCTTAATTAAATGTGAAATGTTCTCCTAGCACTGTGAAAAGCTTACTTTTTACTCAGGTAAGAAGCAAACCAACTGAGCATTGCTGTGGGAAGCAGTGAAACAAAACACACCCTGACCACACATAGGAAGTCAGCCTGGGCAAAGAGCTCTGCGCAAAATGGATTCTGACTGTTGCAACAGTTTTTCTCCTCATAACGCAACAAACTGTGCTGCTGCTGTCCGACTCTCCCTCTGCGGGGGGGTTCCAAAGCACGTCTTCACTACATGTTGCTCATCTGAAATAAAGAAAATGACCTCACAGATTCGATAGCCTCCACAGATCACGTCGTATCCCTGCCGCTCAGGCAAGGTGCCTCTCTGTAACACGAGGAGGATGCTATAAATACCTGCTTTTTTGTCAGAGCCAGGTGTTTCCTCATGTTGGATCATGCCCTGATGGGGGAACAACAGGCCACATGGCAGGTGAGAACCGAGTTATTCATGCTAGCCGAGAGCTTTTTTAGTGAGTTTAGAGCAGAAATCAAGCAGAGCAGTCGGGTGAGATTACACTCTGAGGTGAGGATGAAGACAGGAAATAGCCCTTGTATGGAGCTCTGTGGACACGGACCGTGTCCCTGCTAGCTGCACCAGGAGCAGAGCAAGTGAGTACATGGCACAGCCTTTGTTTACACTGGAGAGAATATGGGTTTTGAGGAAGGAGAGAGAAAAAAGAGAGGCGATGGTCAGGTCAGGGGAAGGGGAAGGGAAGGAGGGCACAGACACCCGTCTCATCACTTCCTTCCTTTCTCTATTTTTTTTTCATGACTTGCCATTTGTCAGAACAATGGTAGAGAGAAGGGGAAGTGTCAAACTGAGCCATAGGTTCCAACGTAAAAGATTATGCACAACAACAATGCACTAAAAATGAAACTGTAAATAAAATGGAACATTGGCAGCGTGTTCGTTACTGACTGGTGAACCCTGCGTGAGTGCAGCCTGCCTCTGCCTCTGCCTCTAATCTACCAGCTTGCTCTTCTCTTCTCTGCTACAACTACAACACCTCTTTTTTCTCTTTTTTTTCTGCCAGACAGGCAACGTTAAACAAGCGGGCGTGTTTTGACCCTGATCAAGACAGAACGCTCATTTCTCACACTCTATAGACCCCTGGCTTCCTCCGCTCTTTGCAGGTTCATGTGCGCATGGGCGTAGATTTCTATTTTAGCTTTTCCATTTTCTCCGCATACACTTTCTAATCAACAAAGCAGCTGCCCGATACCCGCATCCTTTGCACGTTCTTTCACTTGACAGTTGGCTATGTGGGCCTTGAACAGGAAGCCTGGCTACACTATTTCTCAATCTGTCTAGAAACAAGAGCCGTGCTCACACACGCACACACACACACGCACACACTATGGTGTGCTGTTTGAACATTCTGTGTAGTGGATGCCAGCTTGCCTGTCGTGGGTACAAGCACAAGGCAAAGGGAGGGGAGGAGGGGCACCCCGTCTTAAGTGGACCCCTGAGACCTCCTGGTGGGGCAGAGGTGTGGCGAACGTCTGTTTTGGGCATGGCTTGTGTCAGTGTGTTTAGTGTTTGCCTCTGAGGGCATTTATATGCAAATGCTAAACAACCTATTTGGGTGGCTAATTACAGCAGGGCCTTTGTGTGTGCCAGTCAGTGAGAAGCAGGGAGTTCTAGCACGCCAGGCCTGGACTTCCCCTGCTTGTTTACTCATTGTCTTTCCTTATTGCCCCCTCATTGACACTCCCCGTTCGTGTTACTCGTTTGCCCGTGTGGTGACTCCTCCCCTTGTGGTATGGTACATTAAAGAGGCAGCTCTCTGGCCGTGTGCACGTCCTGTCAGATCATGGCCCAGCTACACTTCACTCTGTAGCCATTCCTCCTGCAGCTCTCATTCAGGAAGGACCCAGCCTCTCAGTAGTCTCTCTCTCTCTCTCTCTCTCTCTCTTTCTCTTACTCCTACAACTACCGTAATGCTCAGCTAATTACTTTGGGTGATAAAAATGCATTTAGGTCATCTTCAAATGCAATGCAAATTTATGAGCACGCAGAAGCAAATATTAACTTGTAGAGTTAATCACTGATCATCCCTGGCAGAGGACAAAAGTACATCTCCCATAACTATCAAATATGGTGATTTTTAAGTGGGTTTCCATGTTGCTGCCTGTTATTTAAATGTCTTTGTTGTCCGGGATCTGACCACAGGGAAATTCTAAGTGCATCACCTCTGAGTAGAAAACGGCACAGAGATATGCCGGCTGTTGAACACAGTCAGTGTTTGAAAATCAGATACTGAGGTCTTGTTTTTTTTTTACTTTTGTGTAGAACGAGAGCGTAAAATATCAGCTGAACGGTTTTTCCTCTTTCTGTTTTTTTTCCCGTAGTTCAGCTCAGCCCTTGGGTTAGAAGAAGATGTGTACACCGTTTCATAATCAAATAAATACATTCATAATATTGTAGATGGTAAAACTAATGAGTACGCATGTTTTAATTATGATTAATTGGTGAAAAGGTTTCATATATCCGTACGAGCACAGATCTTCAAACAAATGTTTTTCGCTGCTGATGACATCATCTCTTTAGTAAGTGGCATTCTGGATTACTCCTCTTTTGAAAGCTCCAGATTGAATTTTGGCCTCCGCAGATGATATTGTCATCCTGCTTCTATCCCACATGCATCAAATACCATCTGCAGCACTCCTCCTTTCGGGAAAAAACTGATTTTCTGGAACCCTTAAGTCACGGTGCGCTGGCATGTTTTGTTATTACCTTTGTCTTCCATTTTTTTTTCCAAATCTCTGCTGAATACACAGCCAACTGGTCCTGCTGCATTCCTCTGAAATAAATTTCCTTGTTGCTAAAACAAATAGAGAACAAAAGCCCTTGCATGGTGTCGCCTCTCACTTAGTTTTACCACTTAAAATCTCACCGTTTGCTCCACGGTTTGACATCACATGTGCCCCTTTTACCAATTACACCCCCACTTTCATGTGTTCTTCCTGACATACACACACCCTGACACACACGCACACACACTCACTCATACATTAACGGGGAGACTTGGCTTGGCCAAGGAAGCCCAGCCGGATCAAAGGCTATGTGTGAGCGAGCCAGGGTGCCTCGTAGAAAACAGCTGCCCCTTGCTGTCTTTGCCTCTCACCCCGGCCTGACAGCAGCCAGAAATATGAGGCCTCCCCAGACCTCTGTCCTGGGAAAAAAGGACAGGACTGCACACATACACTCAGAGCAGCTTTTGTCTCTGGTCTCTCTCTCTCACACTCGCCCTCGCTCGCTCAGACACACAAAGAAGAAAGAAAGCCGTTTGTCTCTGCTCATTCACTCATT
Source organism: Brachionichthys hirsutus (assembly GCF_040956055.1). Classification (NCBI taxonomy): domain Eukaryota; kingdom Metazoa; phylum Chordata; class Actinopteri; order Lophiiformes; family Brachionichthyidae; genus Brachionichthys; species Brachionichthys hirsutus. The sequence goes on along the minus strand of NC_090897.1, from coordinate 10,342,711 downwards.
CAGCCACAAATAGAAATCTTCGTTTCTCCCTCTGCCAACCTCACAAAACTATTACATTATCACATGCTTCATTTCTCTTCATTGTATTTTTTTTTTTTTTCACAAGTTTAAGTCAGTTTGGTGCAATTTGTCTGTCAATCTTACTCTGCCTTTGCCTTTCTCCTTCCATCTCAGCATTGTACCTGCCCTTTCTGTGAGCTACTCCTTCCTCGGGACTGTTTTCAGGCTGCTTTTCTTCTTCTCTACTCTTGTGTCCACCTTTTGCGACCACATGTCTGGGATTTCTCTCCCTCTGCTCTGTTTCTCTGGCGTGCTCAAACTGTGACAGAGTTGAGAAAGGCATTCAGCTCCCTAATCCAAGCTCCCACTATCAGGAATGCTAATACGTGTGATTGTCTGACCCGCAGAAGCCCAGCAACATCTGCAGAAGCCTATGGCGAGCCCCCCCCCCCCACTCACACATCCACCCTGCCCCCTACCATAGAGTGTTCACTTGCAGCTATTATTTCATTGTTTCACTTCACGCCTATGACCGGGCAGCATAGTTAACCCTCTGCTGCTCAGGCCGGGCTGCTCCAGTCCTGCACACAGGGCCAGAGAGGTGCTGAGGAGGGGTGTTTGAGTTTGGGACAGCCCTTTGCCGGGACAGGCTTCCCCTGCCTGTCCATCTGGACAACCAAAGCAGAGCTCTAACCCTCACACTGTTTACTTATGCATTCCACCACTAATCACTGTGCATTTGTGTTTATATTGTCTGTTTAAAATGTATGGTTGTTTGTGACTCAAGGCATAATTGCAGGATTTATCATCATGGGTGTAGTTCCTCTATATAAGGGACTGAAAAAAGGTGATTTAAAGCCAGATTGGCTCAAGATTTTAAAGTAGATAAAAAAAAATAAAAAAATTCAAAGTTTGTAAAGACAAAAATTCCTGTTTTTCACTAAGATGTCTCTGAATATTCGTCCAGGTCATGGTAGATGTGTTGAATGAAGGTAACAGGTATTTCTAAAAACTTAAAATATACAGACATGTTCTCCTGGCTCTTATAATTAAGGTCAACCTTTTTTATAGTTTACAATCTAGCGTGTAGCTTTTGCTTTTGTTGGGATGAGAGTAAGAAGAGACAGTCCTGATAGAGTGAATTCTAAAGGGACAGTTTGTTAACCAATGAAAACACCCAACCTTTGCCAGGTGTTCAAACTGAAAGAAATCTTTGTGGGATAGTGTGTGTTCTCAGAAAGATGAATTACTGTTAAGCCCAGCAGTGGAAGTGAATCTGTCAGGCTGTAGCTCTGCTGGTTGAACTACCTTTCACAACCCTTCCTGTACTCCTGCACATTCATTTAAACAATCTCATAGACACAAGGGCAAAAGGCCAGTGGATTTCTGTCTGCTTTGTTCACATCCTGACATTAAGGTAGTAAACCTTTTAGGGATGATTTGTACCTGGCAGAATTTTCTTTTTACAATTATAAATATATATATTTTATGGGGTGTTCATGCTCAGGTGTCTCTGTAGAAATTTGACCTTGGCTTGAATATATTGTCTTCATCAAGAACAGGCAAAAATAGTTGTCGTAAATTAATTGTAGCATGTGCTTCAGCCCACACGAAAGAAGAGCGTGTAATAGTCAGCTAAATTTGCCTGCAATCGGACCTACCTCTACACACCTTTTTCCAGTGGATCACAGAAATCCAGCATAACCAGTCAGAGAAATGAACAATGAGCTGTTTACCCAACTGCAACGGTCACCACAGTGAGTCATTCAGTGGTCAAATGTCCATGTCTCACCATGGAAAATAGACACACACATGCATGAAGCGGTCCATGAAGCTTTGCATGTATAAAAAGGGCAACAAATTCAGTGCAGTGCAGATCCACTCTTGGGATTGTGATTATTGGGAACATGAGCACAAATGCCGGTTTTGAAAGTTGCTTTTCTTATGATCTCAGGTAAAAAAAAAATTATTGCTATTATTTAAAGCCACTACAGCTTTGCAAGGCTTTACAAAACAGAGGGCATTACTGACTGCTTTGAAATTACTTTTAAAAAAATGCTAATTGTAGCAGCGGAAGGTAGATTTAATGAACATGAAATGCTAAACAGTACTTCTGTTAAAATGTTAAATAGAAATAAAAGTAAATGAAAGTAACAGTTTTCTTGTGATTTTAAATAAACTAGGAAACCACGTGTAAAATGAGCAGAAACTCTTGCCACACTCGCGTCAGCGTGCTTCACCCAAACGGGGCTTGGTGCCATAAATCAGCAAAGTATGTTTTTATCCTTCTTCTCCTTTGTGGTAAGATCAGTTGTGCATTTAGGAGCTACGATTCATTACTTTTCATGATCTGTCCACCTGCATTTTAGTTTAATGCTCTTCATGGGCATGTGCAAAGACAATTCCCGCTTATTCCCCGGAAAAACGATTTAAATAAATATAGGCCACAGGGGAGTGAAGTTGGGCCTAACATTCCAGTTCCCATGATGGCTCATTTAAACCACAGTGGAAGGATGTCCTTCATTTTTAAGATCGAACTTCATGTCATGACAGGCCTTCGTCGGCTTCATTTCCGTCCGCAGCCCAGCGCAGCCCAGCGCAGCCCAGCACTGGGATGATCTACCGCAGCATGTACTCATGCTCTGATGCTTTTAATCTGTGCATTCCAGATAAACTGTGCCTTACCAATATGAGATATGAATGTTTGATTGGAATAACAGCAGATTACATCGCACCCCATCCCATTCCTTTGTTTATAGACATGTTTCAGGATAGTTTTAAAAGAATAGGCTCCACAGATCCAAATTGGATCTGGGTATGTAAATACTGCTCTGATGTTTAATGAGAAGCAAAGTTAGCTAATTATAGCAGCTCTGAGAAACATGAGGAGGACAGTGGGAAATGTTTCCATCACTCCCTAGCTCTATAGATTACTGCCTAATTGCCTCAATCGAATCAGGCGGAGACATTAGCCAGAGAGGCGGAGTGAGAGAGAGAGAGAAACATGGGGCTGATTGCATATATCCGTTGGTGGCTATTCAGATAGTCTAGCAGAGGAGCAGCAAGTTGGACTCTGACTCGACCTCAGCCCATCTTTCTGTTTCAGTCTCCTTACTTCCCGTGATCGACTCGCTTCCCTCTTTTCAGTGATGAAGGTGAGGATGGCAGGGCCCTGTAGTCTCTTCTGCCACGCCAACCAGCTGCGGAGGTGATTCATCCCCTCACGTGGAAGTTTTTCACACTATAATTACACGTAATTCTGACACATGTTTACGCCTGGATTTGCCAGCCAGCTTCTCCACTAATGACAAAGCAGTGTAAAACATCCTTTGAAACATTTGTTGCAGCAATATTTTTCTACCTTTTTATTATTGCATGTTGTAATTTTAAGTATAGGTGGAAAAACTGCAGCAGCTGCTTGGCTGACCTGTGGAGAGGCTGAAAGAATGATTTCGCTCCCTTTGATGAGGAAGTCTAACCGTCAGTGTAAAAAAGTCCTGATGCCAGAGCCCGGTTCGTCTTTCCTCTTATTTGTCTATATCGCTCTGGAAATGGCGATAAGGAAGGAAACTCGCTTGTTTGTTCTCTGGCTTTTAGTTTCTCTTGTTGTAGTTATTGGGCTTACAGGCTAAACCGTGTGCCCTGCTTATGTTTAATAGGAAAGATCTGGGAATAAGAAGCTCCACTGGATCAGTTTCATCATCAGAGCACAGTGGTATTGAGGTCAGCTGTCCAAAATGATTTCATGTTAAGGAATTGGCGAGTCAGCAGGGTCAGAGCAGAACCACCATGACGACACTCTCCATGGTGATAATGCTGCCCTCGTTCCCCTCCCCTTCACTTCCTCGTCATGGGAACAGCGGAGGGGGATCTGAACTGTGCCTTTGCCCTTTTACGCTGGAGCAAGATGGCATTGCCTTTTTCTCTTTCTCTTTCTCACAGAGGCAAATTCAGGAATTGCGTCAAGATGTTTTTAGTTGCAATTAATTGGATCTCAACAGTTCTGATGGTCAAGCTCTGTATGGCTCATCATTCCATCGCTTCGATCCTAAACAAACATCTGACCTGAATGAAAGTATCCGTTTCCTGGATGTCACAGTGGTGTGAGCCAGCAATCCCACAATAAGTTTCCCAGGCAGGATTCCATGGATCATGGCGCAAAAATCTTAACAGTTCCAGTGGGAAAATCGGCACTGTAAACAGATAATGTCTCTCATGCAGAACGGGCCGGAAGTGGGGAAGTCCAGCTTATCCAGACATTTATAGTGTGTGCTCATTTATCCCTAGTGCTGGGTTCGGCCAGGCAGACTTTTGCTGTATTGATGAAACAGTTTAGCAACAGTTGTCTGATCAGCTGTTGACAAACAAAGAGTGTTTGTCTCCCTCTCAGATCATCAACACAAGTCTCAAATGGCTGCCAGTGAGAGGACTGTCCTATCCTAAAATCTGTCACATATGACCCGATCATTCACCCTCTACTTTGCCACCCATTCTCTTGCCCCCCCCCCCTCACACACACACACACACACACATGTTCTTATAATTTATGGCTGCCGGGTCCTTGATCACTTGATAGCAGGTATTCCTTTGGTAAATAGAGTTTTAGACACATTGCCAATAGACCTGGGGTATTGATTGGTGTGTAAATTAAAAACTTAATCAGGTCCCTGAGATAAGATTTATCTCTACCCCAAGCAAATTACAGGGCTGACTTGGAGAAGGCCAGTGGGCAGATGAGCACCCCCCCCCCCCCCTCCAGCCCCCCTTCGTGGATGCCAAGTCTGGCCACAACGTTGTGTCCTGTTCCAGGTGGGGCCACTCTCCGCCACTTTCCCTAGCTTCTTTAATAGTGTGTGACAACTGGTCTCAACATGGTTATAATGAAGGCTTTTCCTCTTGTCTTCAGACAGAAGAGCAAATCTGGCTGAGACGAGCTCAACAGCCTCTGGTCGACATATTTATCCAATATGCTTTATTGTTCCATAATGCACTTTTAGTGCGGCTGACCCAAGTGGGAAGTAGTTTTATTTCTTTATCATTTTGTTCTGTTTAGCAGTTTGTCTTGCTCCGTCTCATAGTCAATATTCCCTCTCTCCCACTCTTTCTCACTCCGAGTTTAATCACTGGCTTTCATCGCTGCTTGCGATGAAATATGTAAATCATTACGCGCAGCTTTTATTTGTTCAATAATATTCTTATCTTGTTGAAGTCATTTCACACCACACTACATTTAGGCACATTCATATACACACACACACACACACACACACACACACAGGGAGTTGTCTATATTTTATATGCATTAAGACAATCCTTGGGATTGCGCATTGATCAGTGTATGGATTTCCACAATAATTGCTGAAGGAGATTTTCCCTGTCTCTACTCTTCTTCATTATTAATATTGGGAATTATGTATACATTGAAAATGTCTCTGAGTGTAATTTCATATTGAAGTAATGAGAACACTTTTAATACAAGTCGGCTAATGCATTGTGAGGTCCATACTGTGAACTGGGCTTTCATCGGGTGCCACAGATAAGAAACACACAATCACCAAAGATCCTGGGACTGGCACCTTGCAGGTAGCCGTCTGGATCTTTTAGTCAGTAATTAAAACATACATTCTTCTTCTTCTTTGTGATTAAGGCCTGTATTAGGCTCCTCTGCGGGATTGTAGCGCTTCCTATTATTTCTCAGAAGCAGCAGAGATTGTCTTTATCTAGAGACACAGCGATAGGATGATGGAGAGCAGACAGTTGAGGTCAGTCCCATCGCAGATAACTTTAAATGTATATAAGTATAATAAAATGTGCAACACCCCTGAGACTGTTATATTGATGGTGAATATATGGACTTTATTTTCGGTTCTTGAAGTGTGCTGCATGAGTGTTAGAGGTCCCCAAATCAGCCATGCAGCCTAACCCATCCGGTGGCTACATAACGGCGGCCAACCTTTCTCTTTGTCTCGTTGTGGGGGAGGCTGAATCCATCAGTAATAGGCTTTTTGCCTGATAAGCCCGGAAAATACTCGTTTAGTTAGTGAAAGTGCAGAGGGATCCTGGTCTGATAAACCCGCTGTTTCCGTCTGTAATACCCAACAGCTAAAATCAATAGTTGGGATAATTCTCCTGCTAGTCGTCCAGCCTCCTCTACTCCTGCACACAGAGCTGGTGGTTAGCTGGAGAGTACGCCCCGGTGTATAGCAGAGGCTATGTAGTTACACTTGTGTAACTTGCATCTTCTATTAGCTTGACTCGGTACCAATGCAGACACGCTTGGACCACTTCGGCCGAGTGCATGTCTTAAGCCTCCGATGCTTTCTGTACGTTAATGGCGCTTATGATGTGAACTCCCGGCAATCAGTTCAGGTGTTGTCCTGGAGTGAGTGCATATATAAATCTGGTGGGAGGAAGTGGCTGTCAGCACTAATTCAGCGCTGCTAAGAAGCCCTGTGCTGTCAACACAAGCTCCTTGTTCTGATACAGGTGCACAGGTAGCGCTTCTGACGCAGCAATGAGATTAAAATGTTCAGGTGAGACGAGAGATTTCTCACAGATGTGATGACCTTGATGGAGGGCTTTAGTCCAAAATAGTTTAATACTTTTCATGTCCAAGAGGAGGAGTTAATCAGAAATAGTGAAGAATACAAATTCTCTCTCTCAAACTCCTCTGTCCCACTTTAGCCACTCTTATCATTTCATTGGCATGGCTCTCCCAGAATTAGTTTTTGTGTCATCTCTTTGACCATCACAGCACTGCTGTAGAATAGAGCCTCAGGTGTTAGCAGGCAGGGTGGTTAGTCTGCGACTCCGTTGCCTAAAGTGCAGCGTATTAAAAAGCAGTCAGGGCCCTGGATCACAGTATATCAAAAGGAAGAGGCAGTGATAAGGCCGGCCTGCCTGCCCGCAGATCAATGAAGGTTACTGACATCATATCACAAAGTGAAAGCGAGTGCTGCACCCCGAGCTATTTATCAGCGGTAGATTGGACATGAAAGGGGTAGAGGGGAAAGAGGACAAGACAGGACAGCACTTTTTCATGGACCAAGACCCTCCTCCTCCTCCTCCTGCTGTATCCTATCAACGGCTCCTCCCCCTAGGCGTCAGAGACATCGACAGTGATAACTTTCTCTGATATTTCAGCAATGGGTTATAACAACACTTTTCTCGCTCATGCTGTCCGCTTCATCCTGTGGTCTGCAGCTCCATGAAGCTCCATCAGCCAATAGATTGTATTTGTTGTTTGATAGGATTGAAAGACATGGTGTACATCTTGAACTCTTCCCTTTTAGGCCTCTTTATCAGTCTAATATATATCATCCCTCCCATACTCCCCTCACTTATATCTGCATTATTATAGTAGTATTGAGCTGTATGTAGGCACGAATACACGTTTGTGTGCCCATGTGTAGAAGATCATGCTTACAGGTAGTGTATGAGTTCCATTTATCAGCTGCCTGGGGCACAATGTGGAGGATTTCCCCCAATGGGTTAGTGTGTAAGTGCTCTGTCAATACATGCTTGTCAAAGATCGGGGAGAGTGGGGGGGGGAGGCCCCTCACTCGAACGCACTGAAGCCACTTATTGAGCAGCCAATAGCTATTTACCTCCTGATGGTGGCGGGCAGAGAGGGGGCCCCCCGTCCGACTTAAGGAACGGGTTCACTTCTGACTCCCAGGACTTGACTACTCCATGCTTGCTCTGGACCAAGCCCATCCTGAGCCAGGGAGCAGAACCAGTGGCTCAGACAGGAGACAGGCAGGTCTGTATTTATGTGGAGCAGGTTGTCCTCTCCTGGCTCCTGGTCTTTGCTGTAACTGGCTGTGTGTGCAGCTTGCTGCAGTAAAGCCCTGCTTCCTCTCTGGAATCTCAGTGTTGACAGAGAGCATCTGGGCCCTGGGAGAGCTTCCAGCCTGCCGGGCCCTTACATGTACACACACAAGGAGGGAGGGACAGACGGGTAGAGTAAGAAGCAGGGTGAAGCTCTTTGTTAAAGCGATGCATACTATCTCTGTAATCCTTTCTATCTGTCCTCTCCAGGCTGACCTGCTTTTTTTGACCTATCTCCTAGTCTGTTCTCCTTCTTTGTTCCCCCACAAGCGATCTGAAGATGTTATGTTTTATAAATGGAGGTTTTGATGGGCATTTCTTTTAACCTAACCTACTTTGATTCGACAAAGAAAAGAATGCTGTCAGAGAGGTGTTCATCTTTCCTCTTTTCTTTTTGTTTTCTTAGGCTTTGCTGCTCTCGTGAAAATCCTCCTTTCTGTCAGTTATGCAGATCTCGGCACTCTGTGTTGGAGTTGTGTCACCTGTCAGGACATGTCCTCTATACCTTAGTCACAAAAAGTTAACCCTCTCGGTACTGTGGAGGAAGAGGCTGGAAAATGCATGCACAGCTGGACTAAAACAAAGAAGTGAGAGAGGCGGAATTAAAAACCAGGAGAAGAAGGTGGTCCCTCCAGTTTTGCCACACATCCTTATCAATTCAGTCCAATAGGCTTTATTGACTAGAAAATTCCCGTCTTGATGTATTTGAATTATATTAAACTGAAATGATATGTCAATTTTGCACAAAGTCAACCACATGAGAGCAGTGCTGCGAGTTACCCCACTGTTAAAGAACAGCTGTACAAACAAAGCGGGGGGGGGGGGAAGAACAAGAAAAACAGATTATATCAACATTTAACAGCAATCGTTCTGTAATCTGGTTTTACTTCCATAAGCAAAGGAGGTGTCTGGGTCGGGCCCAGTGAGCTCGGATTCTGTTGTGGCACAAGAAAGCCAAGCGCTTTCAAAAGGTTAGTCCAAGATGTGAAGGTAATACACACTCATCTTAATTCAGGAGGCTTGTTGTTAATCGCTTTTGATGACGTGCTTCGACATTCCAACCCTGACCACACCAAGTTCAGAAGACCAGGGCAAGACTGAGTAGGGGGGAGGAGGTTGGGGAGGTGGGGGTAGCTTGCACTAATTGGCTGCCAGGCTTGCCTACACTGCCTGAGAAAAAATGTAAACCCTGCCCTTAACCCACCATTCTAAATGCCTTCTAATTGTCTTCCAACCCCCCTTTCCTCTTTCCTTGCCGTGATATGTCCCTTAGGTTTTGCTTGTGTGTCTCTGCAGATGTGCATGTGTGTGTGTGCTCGGCTGTAGGATGGTACATTATTAAGGGGAATTCCAGTGGAAGAGAGACGTTAAACAGAAGAGGATCTGTCCCGTGAATCTGCAGTGGGTGGCATCCTAGCATTCTTCTTTGTCTGTGATTTCTACCCACAGTGACCCTGTGTGTTTCGGGTCCCCTCAGTGTTGCATTGCTGCCTAATGGCAGATTAGACCATATTGGTAATATAAAAGACAGGCACATTATACGGCGTATGGGAACACTTTATGCAGTGCACTGAACTTACTTCAGGAAGTGTGGGAAGATGTGGACGGAGCACGAAGAAGGAAAGCTGTGTGTAATGGGAGTAAAGGGGTCTTAGCAAAATGGGAAGTCATGACTTGGCATCTGTGAGTGTAGTTGACACATGCACACACACTTTGGTATCACTAGGAGGAAGGCGGTCTACACTACCGCATCTTGCCGCTGCATTGCAGCCAAATGCAAGCTGTGCAGGTTTCTCTTCATGCATGGTGTGCATGTTTGTGTGTATCCATGCAGCGGAGTGGTTCAGGTGCGGTTAATGTTGGCACCAGATTTTCAGGCCCACAGCAATAAACATGAGCAGGCAGGAGGCCAGATGCAACTCCACAAACTTTTAACCTTTTCCTCAGCTAATCCCTTGCCACATAGTAACACTTTTTTTTACACTCATTCTTTCACCTCACACTCTCTGTTCTTCACTTCTCCACCCACTACCTTGTATTCTTTCATTCTCTATCTGCCTCTCCTTTAGTCCCACTCTCCTTTTAAGTGAAGTCGGTGTGCTGACCTCTAAATAAAGGCTGGAACTCTGCAGCTGTTACCAACTTCAAACAGCCAATGGCTCAGAGTGGAGCCTGTGCAAGTGTTGGGGGTAGAAATAATGTGCCTATTAAAACTAACTTAAACCCCTCTTTACTCTGAAGGCTCCCTGGGTCTAAGTTGACCACACCAAACAAGCCTTGATACTACCTCAGCTCAGCCGTAACGATCACAGTGCAGCAAGCCTTAGCCTTGCCCGGTGTGAAATCAAGAACAGGCGAAGACAAAGACACTGTTCTTTATGGCTCCACAGTAACTCCATGATCTCCAGCGTGGACAGCACCAGCATAGGATGACCCACACGTTCTGATATCAGGCATCAGTTAAATTATCTTAATAGATGTCACCTAATGCTTCCTCATGCAAAACTGACAAACCCCCCCCCCCCCCCCCCCAAAGGTATTATTTGTGGTTTGTTCTTGGTGTAAATCCTTTCCTTGGCATAGACAAAAATAAAGAACAGTGGATGCACCTGGGCACAGCAATCCTTTTGAACAAATCAATGGGATTTATAAGATTTTGATGAGTGGAAAACCTTAACCTCTGTATAAAGGGTTCGGCTAACAAAGTCCAGGTCTGAATCATCAGGGAAATCAGACTTGGTCACACAATCCACATGTTTGTTGACCTGATATAAGGAGAATCTTTTTGTGATTTATTATCTGCACAGATGATTTTCATACATTAATGTATCACACTATCCTAAGAACCGTTTAAATTTGTATTGTTTCTTCTGAGAGTCAGTTGCCCAACAGGCCTGGCTGCCCTTGTGCTGGTCTAAATTGTTTCCAATGCAATGCTCACTTAAGGCAAAAAACAAACAAACAATATAATACAATCACATCACAATCACAATCACAATCACAAAATTATTTAACAGCCTGCTTGCTTGACATGTAATTCAGCCATGAAATGACTGCAGTACTTTTTGTGGGAAACATTGTTCTACATTCATAACAAAATATTGTCCAGCGCTGGATTTAATTATGCTTTGATGTGTCTGAGTAGTAAAACCACACTCAAGAAATAGTTATAAACTAGTTATTATGGCATTCGCCTGTCATCCTTGCTGCATACTAGTTATTGCCCAATTTTCTGGTTATTGGTATCTGTGCTTACAGTCATTGTTGTCTTAAGGCCCTCATTTTGTGTGTGTGTTTTTGGGCCAATGTCTGTATTTGCTTTTCCCTTGAGATAAATAATTGCAAGTTGTATGCATTGTTATTACGAACCTGGCTGTCTGGCCTTCCCGTTGACTTCAATAGGTTAATTATATGTCTACTGTAAATGATGTCATGACGTTGGCAGCTTCTCCCCTCATTACGGACAAAGTTTTTTAAGATAAAGATTTAGGACTAGGTTTTGACAAGCTCAAAGTTGATTTAACCCATTTTTGTGAGTGTAAATCGTATAAAAAAAGAAGAAGAAGAAATCCTTGTTTCATATGTTCCATGGCCATCTTCGCCGGAGGAACCATTTCTGCTTGTAGCGTTTTTCCTCCTGTCTAGCGTGTGTCTCATATGTGATCAATTAGAACTGTGCTTTTGCTGTTCAAATTTTTGACTTATCATTCTCAAAATATCTGACTAATCTGCATTAGCTATATGTATCAAAAGACAGTTTTAAAAGTACGAGGAAGTATTAAGATAAAACCAGCTCTTGTTTGGAAGCATCAAATTGAAGCAAAAGTGTGCATAAGAAAGTGTTCCAGGTTGCAGTAGGTGGAAGAGCAAGTCATGGAATGGAGGTAACATTCCTTCTGGAGCACCTGAGAAGTTAAGCGGACGGTGACTGCAGGCTAAGAGAATGCTGAGTGCAAATCTCTGTCGACAAGCTGCCCCTCCAGCTCTGCTCCACCTGGAGAATGTGTTACCTAATGGGCCACAAAACTGCCTGGAGACCACAGCTCCCTTATCACTGATATTAGATGACCCTGCAAAAAAACAGGAATCCGCCATGAAGAAAAGTAGGAAAGCTTTTCTGTTTTTCTTTGGAAGAATGGCAGGTAATGTTATCTTGTCCACAGTTACAAGAATCCAGCGTGCACAGGCTATGGGTTTCTAGTTTCTAATATGTATATAAAGTTTCACCGCACAATGGAGCTTTTGTCTAGAGCAAACAGAATGCTCCCCCCTCCTTCTTTTTCTCCCTTCTCTTATAAAAAAAAAAATGCATTCATGTGCTGGTGGGGCTGTGAGGACTCAGGTTTCTGCTATCTTTGTGTGCCGTGTCGTCACTCGCCCCCGTGAGCTGAAATGTGCATCTTGCACAGGCAAGCACGCTGCCAGGGCTGCTTCAAGCCATGGATTAGGAAGAATCCAGGAAACAACAGACTCCTGACAAAACCGCAGCGTGACAGGTAACTGAAGTTGCACTGGCGAAAGAGGAGGCAGATGATAATTACAGAGCTTTTTGTTTTCTGGCCACTTTTAGCTGCCTGCTTATTTGCCTGATCTGAAATTTGTTCCTTGTAATTACAGTAGTGGGCCCCATTAGGGCAGAGGTCTTGGTGGGGATTATTCTCTTTCTCTTCTTTCGTCTGTATGTGTGATTGAGGCCTCCCCACCTCCATCTGCTTCACATTGAGCAAAAGGAGGAGCAGGAATCGGCCTTCCTGTTCTGACTGTCCTGTGTGTACAGTCACACTTTCTGCCTTATCTCGAAGCCAGAGATGACCATACTGCCACCAGTATTTAAGGTGTCTGCCTTGCCTCCCCCGCCCTCTCTGCAGCACCATAATACCTTTGCTCCTTGTGCTGATGCTGAGTGATTCATGCTGATTATGACAGGTTGTCACAGTGATGAGCGTGCGGCACGGCGTGTGTCATGGCGAGTTGGCAAGGACTGTTGGCGTGGTGTCTGTAGAGACTGTGCCTCATACGCGAAGCTGGCCAAAATATCACCAAAAGTGTGTCAAGAGGTTGATGGGGCGAATGCCAAGAGATTTTCGGGTGGGGCTCAGAAGGCCGGCCTTCGAGCGTGAATGAATTATCGTGAAAGGGAAATATAAACTCAGGGAGGGGTGGAATTAAGCAGAAATGGCCACGAGAGTCAGTGATGAGGCATTAAAATGGAGCCAGCCTTTAAGGGGTCATCAAATGCCTCCAACCTCAGATCTGGAAGTCAACATCAGAATAGATCCTGCCTCTTTAAGCCGCTAGCCCTCTTAATAGATTCTTAAGCAGTGGTTTTAGTGCATGTTAAACCAGGATTACCCAATCAATTACGGTCAGTGCAAACAAGGATTACTTAAAACAGTACATTTTTCTTGTCAGGAGGCTAAAAGCTGCGTAGATTGAAGAAGTGCCATGTCTGTTGATTCAAATAGCAGTCAAGATCGGGTAACATGGACACCATTATTTGATGAATTCAGACAGCAGCGATAAACAGTTTGATTTTGAATGAATTATACTGCAGGTTTACTTTGTTGACTGGTAGATGACCATTCTCCAGTGTGTGTGTGCGTGTGTGTGCGTACGTTTCAAACACTGCCCAGCCATGTAGGCTGTGTCACGTACCAGAGTTTTTCAGTGGGTGTGGACTGTGGAGGACTGTGATCGGCACTTAAACTCACACACTCGCCCTCTCTCTGAACTTGGCTTTTGTTTGCATTTTAATCGCAATCAACAGCTGTAGCTTCCTTCACAATACCCAGCAAGTAAGGACTTATACTTGCCAAACCAGATCCGTGTACCTTATGTGTGTCTGTGTTTCCACAGAACGCTCTCTCCTGTGTGAAAAACAAGTCAAACTTAGTATGCAACAAAAATACACGCTGCATGTTGGCGTTTTTAATGCTAGGTTTCATGTGATTGGTTAATCAGCTGGCTGTGAGGCATGAATATGTAGATAGAGAGATCTTTATTAATATGCCATTGGATTGTGTGTATTTATGTTTTGTAAGATAGCAGCCATTAATGTGAAGAACCCTGCAGTATCTTACAGTTATTACTCTCTCGCTTCCTCTCTCTTTCCTCTGAGCATATGTCTGTCTTTTCCCCTGCCCTCTCAACACACACACACACACACCCTCTCTCATTCAGTTTTCCCCATGTTGTCAGTCAGTGCTGAGTGAATGGTGACTAAGATCTCTCTCCTGTGTATAACGTCAGGAGACTCCTTTGTGAGAGAGTCAGCTGCAAAGTAAATGTTCTCAGAACATTCAATTTGTCTGTCAGTAAGTCAGCCATTCCTAATCTCAATATGCTGTTAATGGTGGCACACCGTGGGTCGAGTATTTGTGACAGGAGACACTGAAGGCTGGTAATGTCTGGACTTAGCAGAAGGATCTGTTTCAGAGATAGACATAAAGTATAGGTTTGTTAAATTTGACTTTAAGCAAAATGGTATTGCAGCACAGCCGAATTCTGCTTTTTTTTGTATTGGTCTTGTGAAAACAACCCTCACGAAATTAGCCAATGCAGGCTCGGTTCAAAGGTAATAAAAAGACTCACCACCCTTCAAAAAAAGTGAAAAAAACCCCATCCACTTAATTAAGAAGCAATGAGAGTTCACAGATAGCATTCTTTAATTAGCTTTAGCTGGCTGCTGTAACCAGATCCAGTGCATTAATGACAACGCGGGCATTCTGAACAGCATCATTGTTCTCGAGCTAATTGTCCTTTGAGTTAACGCGGTCGAGGAAGGGCTCTCCTTGCTAGAGGAGCAAGGACAGCCGGAGGCATGGAGGGGACTTGGACTGGCACTGGCGGAGTGCCCATTCTGACAAACCCACTTGTGCCCTCTGCTGAAATCCCCTTAGTATGCAGCGGAATTAGTTGTCCCCCGGGGTGTGGCACCAGGGGGGGTTGGTCATTAATTATATACCCTGAATGTTAACGAATGAGCAGCAATCAATAAAATAAAGCAGATGAATGCAAATAGCATGCTGATTGTACTGGCTAATGACATGCCATGTTGAGAGAGCTGAGCAGAATAAAGGAAAGAGAGAGAGAGATGAAATGGGTTAAAAACATAGCACTCTTGCTTTTTAATGAAAGCACGCACGTTGACATGAAGACTGAAAATTGAACACTACTACATCTTTGTGGCAGTTTGGATAATAACGCTGCATTGGTTCATTAGCTTGTTTTATTATACCCAGACCTGGTTTCTTTGTAGTTTGATGTATCTCTGCAAGACAGGGTGTGTTGACTGTCAGCCAGGAAACCGTGTGAACCTGAAAGGTTAGGTCTTTTGGAATTTGAGTCAGATCTGTTGGATTCTGGGCTGTTGCAGTGTCAGTGGCACGGTTGATAAGAGCTTTAAGGGGAAAGAGGAAAGGTGAGTTCACCTGCTTGAACTCCACTGTATCCAGCCAACTGGAGCTCTTGGAAACTCTATACCTGCCTTTAAGCAAAGAGGGAGGCCAGCCAAGAATTAACTGCTGCCTCATCCTGGCAGTTGCCAAGGATGCTCTCTGCCTCCCTTCATGGCAAGCCTGAGAGGGGAAGGAAGGAAGAACAGAAATTGTAGGGGAATGAGAGGGTGCAATGTGTGGCATATTGATCCCCTCCTCCCCATTTTATTTGTTAGATAAGGAGCTCCCAAATTGTGGGAGTTTCTCAGTTTGAATATATTTTTGTTGAAAAGCCATCTGATGAGACAGAGTGAAATGTTCACTCCTTTACTCTCATTAATGTTTAGTGGTGTTCTTGACCTCATGTTTCACTCTGTCTTTGAAATTCGAGTAACAACCAAAATAAATGCACCATTACCATCTGCATTTCCCTGGGTTTGGACTTTGTTAAAGGCATTGAGATAATGTCAGCAACTCAGCACATAACTAAGCAAAATCTGAAACAAAGGTCTCATCATCAAATATTCTAATCATAACAATGCAGAAAGTTACCTCGAATGGCTCCAACTGCATTAGGCCTTATAGTCGTGGATATCCAGCTCTATCCCGTTAATGTCTAATGATAAATCATACACAATGTCTATCGCCCTTCTTTGTGGCAGTGACTGACAAAATCAAGGGTTTCATTACATTCCCTGATTTGTCTCCCAGTTTTCCTTAAGGATAGTGAAATGTAAGACCGAAGCATTTCAGGAAGACAGGACAGGAGAGTCCAAGGAGAGGCCATGGAACAGGTGGTGACCCTATGCAGCCTGGGAGTATATTATTGACCAGGGTCCAGCAGCCAGATTGATTACTTGATTGTACTGCCATGAACCTCGGTAGTCAGAGACATCTGGTTGACCCCGGCTGGACAGCGCATCGCAGTGACCCTCACCTCAGCTAAAGAGTTATGTGGCTTTGACCTGCTCTCTAATAGGAAGGTCTTGACCTGCTCAGCCACTGGCCTGTGTGCAGAGCTAAAGGAGGCCTATGCTTCTCCCTCTCTTGTGTCAGCATAGGTCATTTAGGGGTGGGGGGTAGACCAGGGTCTTGCGGGGGGCCACCATGTTTTTGGCCTGACTTTGTCCTGACTCAAGACCTTCCTCTGACCCATTGGTGTTCATTGTGTCAGCATGATTGCCATATCCAGGCGAAAATTAATTAATCATCACCAAATGACTTAAGAATAGGATAAATCAATTCATCTCTGAGATGTACCCACATCCAGCTAATGGTTCAGATAAAAAAGCTCATGCTAAGGGGGGGATGATGAAAAAAACAGTTCAATGCTATAAATGTGTTTTCATTACTGGCAATTTAAAAATGGTGTAAGTAGTACATTACATTTTAAATGCTGCACATTGGACATTCATGGAGAAAGTGGAACCTAACGGTGTCATATGTGTTACTACAAAGTTCTGGGCTGTATGCCATGAATAACCTTGTGCTCCGGGCTAGACAACAGGCAACACAAGGGAAACCGCCTATACGCTGTTCGAGGCTGTTTCCCCTACCATTACTTCCTACTTCCACTTAGCTGACAGGCAGCATATCTCTCAGGCAGGTTTTTCCTGTGTTCTACATATTATTATTTTTTCCCATTTGTCAGCTGTAGCTTCTCATCACACAAAAAACAACAACCATGGACTCAACATAAATAGTTTTCCTTCCACCCTTTGGGATGTCACACTTCATTCAATGCCTTTTTTTTACTTTTTCATTTCCTCAATGGACGTTTCCCAAGATTTCCATCAAGATACACAATGTGATGTTTTTTTCCACCAGTATATGATAAATGCAATGGCTTCTCCCCTCTTTAAAGTGATGTACTTTTCATCACCTTTTTTATAGCATTTTTTTCCCCTCCAGCCAAAGGAGCCTTGAGTGCTGAGCGAAGAAAAGTTTATTTGTGTTCTGTTTTTCTACATTTGAAAGTGTATACCCATTCGAAGCCGAATGTGAAGGTCACTTTACTACTGGTTACTACTTCAAAATCATGTTACTTAAAGTGCAGCCTGAGGGAGGTGCATTGATTTCCGGGTTTGCACATGTTTGAGAGACTTGCCTACAGGTTAGTGTACGAGTCACCAGGAAGGTGCAGATGACGACAGGTAGGAAGTCTGTTTGATGGTTGCTTCCAACATACTTACCCGGAGAGGGGAATGCATGGCCACACCCTTGCAAGTGCAGACATTGTGACTCACCACTGATAATCATATGTTCAATGTTAGGACAAACAGATGTTCCTGTAAATACCCCTCCTCAGCCATTAGAACGTTACCGCCCTAACATTTGTGTTGTACAAAAACATTTCTTAACCAAGCTATTAAACAAGCATGCTTTGAACATGAAGCAGCTTCTATTAAGACCCTGGACAACATTTCTGACGCTTCTGCAAAAAAGGTATCGCAGTCCATCAACCTCTCTCTCTCCCCTTACTCTATCCCAATTAACACTCAGCCCCCATTACATTGATTTTGGAGACGTGTAGTATCGGCTAGGTGGTCCATGAGCACATTGATCACATTGACCCACCATGTGAACCATGTGAAAATGTTGAGCTGCAAATTTCTTACTCCTGAAAGTGGATTGAGGAAAACAATTCTGGTGGCTATTCTATACCACGTAAGCATATTGTTGAGTGCCTGTTTTTATACTTAATGTTCCACGATCCTTCTTTATTCAGGTGAGGTTGTGCTCTGTTGTTTGTGGCTTTCTTGGGCTGTCATTTCGTTTTAATACCAGGCTAGAAATATAACGTAGCTAATCCTACTATGTGTTGTTTTTCCTCTCACATCTAATCCTGTGTAGTTCCTTGAACACTTGCTGATACACACCTATGTACACACACACTCGCACACATAGACACTCCCTCATTGCCAGTCAAAGGGCAAACCACTACCCCAGCCCCACCTAGCATCTGTGAGTCCACTCCAATTACAGCTCATAAATTGCAGGTTATGAACCAATTAGTCAACCTCTCATTTGTCCCTATCCTCACAGATCAAATTTGGAGATGTCAGTGACGGGGTAGAGCAGGGCTGGGCAAACTTTTTGACTCGCGGGCCACAATAGGTTCTAAAATTTGACAGAGGGGCCGGACCAAGAACAGATGGATGGAGTATTTGTGTGAGCTAATATAAATGACACATGAAAGCTATTGCATTAAAAGATTTGGCCTTTTACAGGTAGCATTACAGGGAAAAGGTCAAATGAATGAGGTTTAATTATAATAACATTTTATTTAATGATATAATTTGGACAAGTTTGGCGGGCCGGATTAAAAAGACCAACGGGCCGCATATGGCCCCCGGGCCTGGGTTTGCCCATGCCTGGGGTAGAGGGTGTTCATACTGACCGGACCAGGTGATCGCTGGCAGACATTAAATATACTATTAAAACTGGCGTTCTTTTTTTTTTTGGAAGACATAATGTTTGAGGTATACATAGCTACCATGACTTGAACAAATAAATCGAGTCAGTTCAACACGAAAGCACAATGTAAGAAACTCACAGTGGGTCTCATGTAAGGCTATCATATTACAATTTGTAATATCACTTAGCTTTAGCTTTCAGGGTGTGCCAGTCGGCCCTGCTTGATTTCTCACTTCATTCCTAGCATTGTATTTTTTGTGTATGCATGTGCAAAGGGGTGACCATGAATGTGGATAGGCAAGTTTGTACATGCACAAGTGAATGAGTGTGTTTTACTCTCGTCCGGTTTTCTTTTGTGAATGCATTTGTTTGCTTTGCAGCATTAATCCTGCTTCTAACTGCCATTTGTTAAGAGGTTTAGCATGTTAGTTACACTGACATAGCAACAATAAATGATCCAAAATGGCTGTACAGTCTCACATGCACGCACAATGCCATTTGACCGCACACAGCAGGGTGCAAGGCTGTGTGTAAAATAGTCATTCATCTTTTGGCAGATTGCAAAGAGCTGTTCAAGGGCCCCGGGTTAAGATTAAAGTTATTTGGCTATGATCTCACAGATTTCTGTTTTCTTTAGTTGATCGAGATGTTGTTTATCGTGTTTCCCTACATTCCCTTTCAATGTCAAAACAATGACATCACCTATCGTGAAAAAGCAAAGCATGTCTTTGTGTCTGTGCCTGTCTGTCTGCATGATCTCCAAGACTCTTGACAACCATTTATGGCCCACTTATCACCTGATGTTTGTAATGCTGGGGTCCCAAAGATGTGAAGATTTGGTGCAATTTCAGTCCAAGACATGTTTAGCATTAATAAGCTATGAATAACCAAGTGGACAGCAACGGGGACACAGCATCTACTAGACTCAGTGAGTGTGTTTCAAACTGAGACGAGACCTGAGACTAATCAGAGAAATTAGTGAGTCAGACAAAAGTAATTTCACATGGCTTACTCTGAATGGGGGGAAAATAAATGGCTGCATGAATGAACCTTACAGTAATGAGTGGTCACCCCCCGAGTTTACAAGCAGCAGCACTGGTGTTGAAAGGTAAGCAATAAATGTTGGTTGCCCCGTAAAAGAAGCACAACTAAACAAATATGCAACAAGTCCCCATAAAATAATTGTATGTGTGTGTACTGTGTGTGTATATATATACAATTTGAATAATGGATTAAAATGCATTAGATTAATCCACAAATGTTAAAAATAAGTCAATGAAATATATTAACAATTCGATTCAGCTGTGCTAAATTTTGCCCAGAGCCATGGGAAGAGAAGGTTGCATTTATCTCCACACGTTGTGGTTTATATGGAATGAAGCTTGGAATGGAATGAGTTTATTTAATATTTTTATTACCCAGTGATGTCGGTGTTGAGTGCGAAGTAGTTTGGAGGCGCTGCAAGCAAACAACACCAGAAACCAAGTGCAATGTGCAGTTTGCATGCGCTGATGATGCTAAATGTTAGTGTCTTCTTTTATTATGAAAATGTTTCATCAATATTCTTGTGTAGTCGCAGTCTGTAGTCTGTTCTCACTGCTGTCATCTGCTCCTTAACACCTGGATCATGATAATGGTAATAGTGTGTATGCATATATGTACACGGGAAGCTAAACAGTATTCTGAGTTGTTGTGCCCGACAGGTCAGTTTCAGAATCTCGTTTTCGTCACCACATTTAGAATCAAGTCTTCTCATACTTAACTCGCATCTGCCATAGATAATCTTAAATCCAGAAATTGCTTCAGATTATTATTATTTTTTGTACTGTGTCTTACACATATCCATTTGTATGCCCTTGACACATGCTCTTTCAGACAAACCAATTAATGTTATGGGTCATAAAAGTAGAACTGTAATCCACTTCACTTGTCTTTTCCCCTGCAAGAGGTATCTGTCATTGGCTTGAGCCCCTGATCCTCAAGCTAATTACCCAGCAATGTAAATGACAGTCTCCCCATCTCTCGTTCCTTCATTCTCTTCTCTTTGCCTCGCTCCCTCTTGTCTCTTCTCCTCTTTATTCTTGTGTCATGCATGTAATGCTTAGATACGATGTGTTCAGCACTGAGGTATAAAGATCAGGAGGATTCTGCCATTGCTCTGTCTGCTTTAATGTGCTCACACACACACACATCACATGCATCCAAGTCGGCGCACATGCTCATTCACAAAGATGTCCTTTAAGGAATGTGTGGGCTCTCTTGCAGTGTTTGACCTTCGGACCTCGGCCTCACGTGACTGAAATTCCACTCACAAATACACACACATGCATACTGTATGGTCACACAACACACATGGGCTCAGCTACTTTTATCTGCCTGCTCAGAAATAGAACCCCCCCCCCACTGCCACCACCACCACTTACACACTATAATAATGCCCACAGGCCCACGCTGCACACAGATAAGAAAGCCCTAAGATAAATGGCAGCAAACAACACCCATTTAAAACTTGGCTGTTTTGGGGGTTGTTCCCTTTGAAACAGAGTCTTGCCATGAATTAATTTGGTACTCCAGCGCTCCCCTACTAAGCCTCAGTGCCAAGGCTGTGCTTGGCAGGCTGCCCAGCTGGGGCCCAGATGTGGCAGCCATGACATATGGAGCTGGGAGACCGAAGATAGGGTGATGGTGGGCCTTGGTCTACGGTCTGTTCTGCAGCGGTTCAGCGAGATGTTGCGGTCGGTGCGATCTGAACTTTGACAGCTCATGTCATGCTTAATGCCTCACTTCCCAAATGCAGCTCGCTCAGGCTGATTTATATCTACCAGGTGCTACAGTGTGTGCTAGCGGCTTCGGGATGAGAGGAGGCATGTGGCCGTTTCATTAGGGCAGATGAACAAGGGCTCCAGTGTATGTATGGAGATGAGGGGCAGGAGGCTGGTCTTTCTCAAATGCGGCTTCACAGCACTGTAGCTGTCACAGCGCTCAGGTCAGGCCGGAGAAGAGAGGAAGAAGAGGAACTTATTAACACCTTCCGCGTTTCTTAAAATATCGCCAGTTGTTTTTGGCTTCTCTTCGTCTCGTTTGTCTGTTTTCTGTCCCCCCCCCCATAACTAATATTAGAAATAGCATTTTAGCTCTGGTCTGGAGCCTCTATTTGTGCCTCTCTACCACATATGTGCACCTTCTAACCGTGAAACACGGGACCAGACGTTGTCTAATAGGAACTGATTCATTGTTTCCAGCTGCACTTTAAAAAGGGATTAATCCTCTCCGTTTGGTTCGACCGGTCTCGTGTTCACAACTCAGATTTAATGCGTATGAACCAATATTATTACCACTGCAGGAGGAACCTTTGGTTTTCAATCCCACTTTGACTTTTTACTTCCTGTTTTGCTTTTCCGCACACAATGGTCTCAACACTCTTGTTGTTGTCGGTGCTCAGTGTAGCTGCAGAAATGCTGTTTGATGTTCCTTCCTTACTTTGGAGACGATCGCTGATGTCTCGTTCAGCATTGCCCTCCAGGCTGCCTTGTTATACACTTAACAAGTTGTTTTCTTTTTTGCTTTTCTTCCACTGACAGCTCCTCATCATGCCTTCACTCTGAACAAATGCGCGCCACCCTCCACGGTTTGCCTTGGATTCTGTCCTTGTAAACTGTAGGGCAAGCTGTGCTCTCCTTTTAAGAAGACGATTGCATCAGAATCTGATTTATGAGAGCTCTGTTTATAAACTGCCTGTGTAAAGATCAGGCATCCAATCGGTGGGCTTGCTTTCCTGAAGACAAATGAACATGTATTTTCTGTCTCAATAAAATCCAACTTTTCCAGCAGTATCTAAAACACAAATAAGCAATCTGAGTGATAATTCCACCTGTCTAATTCCTTCATGGTTATTCCAAATGTGTGATCTTATCACCAAAGCAGTTCATTGTGGAAGTGGCAGATTAAGTGACTCAGAGTAAGCACTAACTGGTAATGTATGCCGCTGTGGCACAAGGACAGATGTGTATAAAACAACACAGTAATGTCCATTAAGGTGGAAATGCTTTTTTATATTCATAGCAGGGTTGTTATCACACTCCTTTGTCTTGCTCAAATATACTGTAAAGCAATATTTATTTTTAGAGTTTAAGACTATTGTTTCTTTGCTTTGTGTTTCCTTTGTCTTTGACATTCAGTATCTCAGTGCTTCTTCTTCACTTCTTTTAAACACAAGCCATATTATTCTTTTAACTTTATTAACTCTCATAATCCAATGAGCGAAGGGGGAAATAGTAAACACTTCCCCCCCTGAGCTTTACTGTTTAAAAGGAGTGCAGTTTTTTCCCAGTGTGAGGGCTTCAGCTAAGCAGAGAGGGATTTGGGCCAGGCCTAATAAAAAAAACAAAATAAAAGTATTTGTGTACCATAAAGATGTTCACTTTTCCTTTTTAAATCTTTTTCATTAATGACTTTAGCAAATGTGAAGTATGGAGTGAATGGTCTGGCTGTGCAGAGTCTTCTAAGGAAGCCTCTAATTATTTATCCTGGATATCCTTCTCTAGAATTAGAGGCCTGGTTGCCATTGGCTTTCATGCTCTTTTCTGTAAAGAAATAATTTCCACAGAATGGTTTCACTGGGAGACCCTTTAATCCCTGCTTTCTGTGGATGTGTGCTTGGGTATGTGCACACACATACATGCATACGTGTGTGGGGGGGCTGAACCTTTCCTCAGCTTGGGGTGCGTAGCAGAGATAGTAGGTTCCCATTTTTCACACATAACACTGCATGACTTTCCACATCTCTGCTCTCACCCTCAGATGGCTTTCATCCTCGGATCTCAGGTTTCCTGGTCATTTGGCCTCTGCATACCTTCTAAAAGGGATCTTATCACCCTACTCAGGTTTAGACACTTAACCGAACACTGGGCCTATCCCTCAGGCTTTGGCGCTGCCTCTCTGACACGCTGCTGATCATCCACCACATGCACCTTCAAGGGTGTCTCAGTTTAAGCACTAAACAACATTATAGATTTGCTGTTTTCTGCTTACACTACAGTCCAGCAAAAGCACACTTTGTTTTTCTTACAAGCAGGATTATTGATTCATATGCCTGTAGCATCTAAAACACTCCTTCAAGGAGTGTGTCCCTTCAAGAATTCGCTCTTCACTGGATCCTTACTAATTCCAGGTGCCAGTGAACCCTGTGTTTTACCAGGTGCAGCACTGGGTCATTACTAAGGTATTTGTTTTCCAGCTCGCACACTAAAGGCCTAGGATTATATACATGTTATTCATGTCCAATGTCTGTCTGTCTGTCTGTCAGGGCGTGATCCGTGTAGCAGTGGTGTCATATACACAGCATGCTCTTGTTTGCGGTCATGCCTGCTGGAGACCCTGTAGACCACGTTCCATAGCTACTCTACTGTTCTTCTGCTTCTGCATAACTGACACTGTTCAGCATTCCAAGCCCCTTTTATCCAGAGAGATGGCAGGAGCAGAGGCAATGACATGTCCCCGTTTGCCTCAGTGCCTGCAACTCCTCAGGTTATGGATGGCAGTGCAAAGCGGCACTGTTAAGCGGTGTTTGTGTTGGAGGTCGTGTGTCTGTGTGTAGTACGGGGGGGGGATTTTCACTATGGTCCATGTTTGCCAGAAAGCTTCTGGTCTCTCTAAATCATTTACAGAAAGCCCCACAACCATGATAATAATTATTTTTTTTATCATCAGAGTCACAATCAATAATGCGGTTTCTTAAAGTTTAATATTTCAATGCCATTGATCATTTTAACAGCCATGTTTGTGGTTGCCGTGTTTTAACAACAGAGTGGAAAACATATGAGGAAGGTGCGCATGTGTTCACGTGTATGTTTGCCTTGTAATCTTGTCTTTAATTTTCCAGAATACAAAAATGAGTTTACGACCTGAACAATTTAGAGATTTTATATTTTGCGTTTCGTCATTAATGTGGTTTAATTCAATAAAATGAGGTGCAAACAAAAAAGCTCTGAAGTGCTGTAGTTAGCAAATTTCACTTCCTTCCTCTCGAGAGAACATGTACTCCCCAAAGGTTTAATAAATAGTAGAAATGAAGGTCCTGGGGCTTAGTGAGTTTGACCAGCCTATTTCCCCCCTTACCCCTGACCTTTCATTGGCCATGTCTTTAGTGCACTCACCTTCTCTCTCTGTGTCAAAGAAAAGCAAGCCAAAATGTCTTGAAATTGAGGGAACAGCCCAAGGTCAGGGAGATGTATATCGACCAGACAAGATGAATGTGCAAGAAGAAAATACTGATTTACTTTGAAATGTTACTTTGTTTTTTACAAAGCCGTGTTGATACATATCATACGAGTGCCACAATGGAGGCCAACACTCCATTGCTGTTAAACACATTATCATGGCTCTTACTAGAGGAATGCTGGTATTCTCTAAAATCCCATGAGGATAGCCTCATGCTGCCACTGGCCGGTTCAGTGTAAATAAGAAAAGGGCTGAGCGACAAGGATCTTTGTTGGTATTGTCCATGTTTTGTAATGAAGGCTTCCAATCTTCTCTCTCTTTTCTTGCTAATTTACAAACATGACAGAAACACAGTTGTAAAATAAGTATTTTACATTTTGAACTCTTCCAGAAGACCTCGATCAGTGTGTTTTTGATTGATTAGTGCCAGACAGATCAGGGCACGGCATATCTCATTCTCTCAGCCTTTCTGCATTCCATGCTGAAAGTCAGCCCTGCATGCTAAATGATGTGAGAGTTTCATGTAAAACTGTGGCAAATCATTTAATAACCATTTCTGCTGACATAAAATTGAGTAGAAATGAGGGATGCATGTCCAACCAATAAGTATTTGAAAACACAGCTTGAAGTTCTCTCTTTCTCGCTCCTTCTTTCCCTGTTGATTAATTATACATCAAATACCTTATTTCCAAGGATAATTAATGCTCTCATAAATTACAAAGTAAAAAAACATGGACTCCAACAGGACAACAGTGCAATCTTTCAGTATTTTTTATAAATGGAGAAAAATAATTTGTGTTCTCATTTTATTTTGTCACTCCCATATCTCAAATGTGCTTTATTTGTCCTTATTATGCGTCATTTCAGGATGAACATTGCAATATGCTTATATATGCAACAGTCACGTCGCAGTAGTTAACATAGCAGTAAGGCAAATTAACTCAAACACTTGGTATTTCGATCTTGTGATTTTCATTCTTCATGACGAATCTAGAGGAAAGATCTTTGTAAGAGAACATCATTTAGTGCGATTCAAGAGTTTGTTGCTAGCGAGTGACATGAAGGCTCTGCATTCACAGCGATTGTGTCCTCGAGCTGCTTATGTTGTTTGGTTGGTGGAGAAGAGAGAGGCCATTGAATGTCCTGTGCATCACATCACAATGTAAAGTCTGAGTCGCTGTCGTCAGCTCACAGTAGAACATAAACCTCGTGTGTGTCAGGAGGAGGAATAATCCAGTGGATGTGTGCCTTGCTCAGGGGTTGCCACTCTTGATGGAGCAGCTTTGTGGCGCTTCTCTTTTCCTCTTGTGGACTAGATTGGAACTGAACTTTGTTTACTGTTTTTGTTGGGAGGGGAGGGGGGGGGGTTCTTTACCAAGTGGAGTGAATTTTGGGATTTCAGGGCAAGGTGTTTGCACTGACACAGTATTTATTTGCTTGCTTGACTTAATGTACTTATTGAAGTCAATTAAGTCTTGGTTTATTTCTTTTAGCACTGGTATTTGTAAATGTGTACATTTTGTTGCTGCTTGCTATTTCCCATGTTTTTACTGAGTTATGTTTATTTTATTATCATTATTTGTCAGACGTGATTATGATTGGCATCACTCTTCATTATAAATATGAAACGTGCTGCAAAACGTTTCTAGAATAATCAGTCATTTACAAATGGAGATACTCTTCAAGCCACCTGTTTTTAGTTTTCTAATTGCATTATCAAAGAAAATGCTAATATTTGAATGTTAGTTTTTTCCACTATCCTGTAGATCTATTTGAATAGTCCTAGTCCATGTACAGGATGCATATTTAAATAGGGTTTATTTTATCCCTTCTTCTGTGCTGAGATTACAGTGAAATTATATGAGCCTCCTCACATTTGTACTCCTACTGTATTGCCGAAGCCCCCCCCCCCCCATGCTGGTTGCTAATTGGCAGGAGACTGGGATATTCCTGCTGTGCCTCCCTTTGCCTTGCCACCCCACCATGTCTTTTACCAACACCCTGCCGAACCCAGTAATTAACACACAGCTAATTAACCACATCTTATTACACAAGCATGCTGTTCCAATCACACCCTTCAAAACTGGGGGAACACTCTAGTGCCATGTATAAATCCCCTATGGAGCGTTTTGGAAGTTAGCTTAGCTCCAACCAGATCGGTTAATCAGACTGCCCTGTTTTTTGAGTCGCATGCAGTTCTGCGCTGCAGCAACATGGAGTGGATTGACAGATTTTACATGGCGTTGTGTCAAGCATAAAATCGTTTTAAATGGATCTGTTTCAAATCTATTAAAAAAGGAGGCAATTGATAAGATGAGTTGATAAGTTTAGTTTTTTTTTTATGGCCAGCGCTTTATTAAAATTGAATGCTGCAAGACTGTTACAGTACAAGTTTCATGCATAAAGTAGTCACACAAAACACAATGAATGAAGTCCATGATTCGTAGCCTGGTCTTTATAGCACCTGATGCTTCTGGGTTTGGGCTGTAACATAACAGAGGCTGCATGCCTCTGTTCTGCTATCTCTGAGAAATACTCCCAGACATGCCAGCGACCATGCAGCCCCCACCGCTCTCACACGCTCATGTAAACACACGGCACTGCTCCTCCACGCCTCAGACTCAACACAGCCACAGTTATTTCTGTTCCACAGAATGATAGCTCCTACTGAAGATCATTGATTTTACGGGAAGCCCTGTTTGCAGGCTGAGTGCCATCGACCTGAGGTGACTTTTTGCCTCCTGCAGTTGGAGCAATACTGTAGCACCCTTATGTCTGCATTAGCAGGATAGTAAATAGAATATTTGTAGCACACAATACATTGCAGTGTTTTCTATCAAAGAGAACATTATTAATAATATCTTGTCCATAGTTTTGGGTGACAAATCCCATGATAAAGTCACAACAACTTTGGACATCATAAGATACATTTTTATTTTTCCCTTTCAGACAATCAAAGTAACTTATTTAATAAAAAAAAGTATAGATAAAGCTTCATTAAATTATTAGCTGATGATCATTTGTTGATTTTTGATACTTTATTTTGACTGTAAGTACATTATGTAATGTGTCTATGTTTGATTCCATAGACCCGACCATATTTGTACAATACATGTTTAGGCTACTATATTAGGTACAGGCTACATTTGACAGAGTAGGCAATAGAGAAAGAGGCTAATTACAGCGGAGTGCAACGGCACAATATTTAAACTGGAATTTACTAAGTCATGTCAGGCACTAAAATGGACTTGGTGTGAGTCCAATGCATGCATGCCTTTATTGTTGCTTAATTGGAGCAAATCTAGATAAATGCTTCCCTCCTTGTGCCTGAGGACTACAATGGTTCCCCTTTTCAATGAGTATGTCCCTGGTGCAAAATCAAAGGCTTTATCAATAAGAACCCTTCCTTCCGATATATTCCTGTAACTTGCTTAGCATTTTGCCATTGATTTTCCAATCAGCACCCCTTACCCTGCGGTGGCTGGCCAGGCTCTGTGAGGGCTCAGAGACCAGACACACACAGGCAACATGGCTGAGGGACAACTGAAATCAGGGCTGGAGTTGAGGTTGTCTATAAGAAATAGTGTTTTTTTTTTTTTGTTCATCTTAAGAAGGTGTTCCCTCACTGGTAATGCATATTATTATTATATTATATTAAATTAAGAGAAAGGGCTAAGGCTCCACCTCCATCAGGCCAACAGCCCATCAGTATTTATTGTTAGGACTGAGTCAAAACTAATTCCTTCAGGAAACCCTCTATGCCCCTCTATGTTAGATTGGTGATCAGGCATGCTTATAATCAGATGGTTCCTTAGCCTTTAATTCCTTCTTCAGATGGCAAGTAAATCCAACCAAACGAATGGACCCATAACTAACCCATAACCCATAATTGTCAATAAGAGTGTATAATACTTTTACATTTTTCGGTACATATTGGGGAGGGGGATGCAAGAGCACTTGGCCACTGGCATGGCGCCTTTGAAGGCAGGTGACAACAGGAGTGAGAGTTCTGAAATCAGGATCTGCACATTGACATGATCAGATCAGCTCAGGAATCCAGCCCTTTCTTTCCTCTGATTATCTCACATTGTCAAAGAGGGGCTTGTTTTGGCTGCATACAGCTTACTTATTGTCAACCTCGTGGGCTCAAATTGAAAAATAACACAAGGCCAGAGGCCATGGCAGACATGGCTGTTTTGTACCATCAGTACTAGTGAAAGTATAAAAACCAGAATAAGTTGCCTACATATTCATTTTCCATTTTAATGGGATACCACTCAGCAGCAGTCACCTTCAGTGGGCTGCTCAATCATTTTGATTTGTGGTTATTAACACAGTCAGCACATCGAGACACAAGCCTCCTCCACTTCCCCTCTTCTTCGACCGCGTCTCTTTGTCTGTTTCCCGGACTTGTTTAGTGCCTCCCAGAGATTAAAGCTTTTCCTGCTTTAAACAGGTGTCACTGAGCCAGGCAGACCTCCGAGAGAAAAGCAGTGTTCTATCAGTTGGCCCATCTTTGACTTGCCGACTCCAGACAGTCCCATTGCTCATCAGTAACCACTGCAGGTTATTGAATTACACCATCTTAATTTTAAATGACAATCCTGTTTTCTGCATGCAGTGGACACATCTTGTGAACTTGGAGCTCCAGCACTGATCAAGAGTTATGGTGTTATCCTGTCCACCGTGAATTACTTCAGGTATATTAGAGCAGTAATAGGAATGGATACATATCTGTGAGTACTGTACTGATATCCAGTACAGTACAGGCTATGCAAAGACTAGAGGACAGAACTTTAGAGGTTATTTTAACTAACAGCTTTAATTACTAGTTGCTCATGTGGGTCCACTCTTCCCTGGCCTGGTTGGGACAGGCATTGGAATCTGGAGGCGGGGCCGATGGAATAGAACAAAGCGTGAAGCCCTCTATTTTCACACAGATATGTGGAGATGTTTTCCTGGATATGTTGCCAATCTTCTCGACAATTTGCATTTTTGGCTTTTGCTTTTCCTTGTTTCATTTTGTGTAGTTTATCAATGTGGTTTCAGCATGAAAAAGCACTTATTTGTCTATAGACATACGGAATATTCCCTTCTTGCATTACTCTTGCTGCTCTCAGTCCATTTGTGTGAAATCACTGTTGAGCTCATGGATTTTTATTAATGGAGCGGTTAATAAATACTGACCAGCACGGCTGGTATCCCCTCACTCAATTTGTCAGCTATCTCTAAATCATGTCTGGACATATAAGGCAATCTTGTTAATAAGGCGGCCAGTCCGATATTTTTCATTTTATATGCAAAGCAAGTAGAGCATGACGGTTAGCATCTGTAGTATACAGGTATACCCTAATGGAAAAAATTGCTTTTTATATTTATGACAATAAATACCACAGTATCAATGTCATTGCAGGCGTTCTTTCTTTATTATTACTTTGCCCACAATATTCTCCTTTGACTGTTGTTTTTTCTGAAGGGCACGAAAGTGCATTTTTTTTCAAGGTTTGAATGTAGAGCGATGGAGAGGTCTCGGGTATTTTGTGTGAGAGGCGAGCTTCATCAGACATTCATGAAGGAGCAGACAGACCTTATCAATCTCTCCTCTCCCTCAGTGGTTAACACGGTACGAAGTGGGGGTAGACTCCATTCTGATCACAGCTGAAATTTGCATCCGTAAGTAAATAAGTAAATAAATCAAGCGCAAGCAGTGAATGTGCTAATCAGGCAAGACAAGGGATTGAGCTTGGTGCCGGGAAACTTTGCTCATGTAATATTCAATGCTGGTAGGTTAAAGGGCAGCACAGAGTTATTGGTTTCAGCCCGATTGCCCCCTTTAATCAATGTTGGCTGCATCCCTTTAATAAAAATATTAGCTCAGCAGTATCTTCTATCATTTTATCTCTTCTGTGCACTAAATTGCAGCTTGTGTTGGGCTTCTCGGATGCTCGGGGCATGGCCAGCTCTCAATTGCTCAGCTCCCATTTATTATTTTAGTGGCTGAGCATGGCTGGAGTGTTAGAAACAGGAGTTTAGAGGTTATTGGTTGCAAAATCTAAACACAGCTGCAGTAAAGTCTCAACCCAGCATATATATTTTAGGTACTTGTAAAATATTCCCTTGTATGGTTCTTATTAGAGTTTATACATCTATAACAATAATTATTATGTATTATATTATTATATGTACACAACTTGTAATTGGAGTAAAAATGGTGACACTGTTAAGAATTTCCTTTTGATATTATCCCCCTGTCTCTCTCCAGTTATGCAAATGTACAATGTGCTCGTAGGCTGCTTCTCGCTGTCTAATTATCTCACAAGGAATCCATTTGATCCACAAAGTTTCCCTGTTCCTCCTTTTTTTTCTGACTGCACATTAATTAAAAACGGATGTAGGATTTGTGGAATATAAGATTTGGGGTGTTGTTTGGAAGGTGAAGATAAAAGATGGTACCTTCCTGACATGTCAGGAAGATGAATCATAGACGGCTTATTAGTGCCTGTCTCAGGTATTGTGTTTAAGTAGCTAGTACATATAGCATAATGAGCATGTTGTCACTTTTCCAATCATAATTCAGAGTTTTCTATCTAACCCAAAAATGTGCTAGAGATTTGATCGTTTTCTCTTCTTTCCTATGGTTCCTGTACATACACTCACTCTACATCTACCTTTTGTCATTGTGAAATGGTAAAAGTGGCATTTATTCCTGGATCAAGTTATCTAATCTTGGCCATTTAGCAGAAATATGAAAACATAACAACTGGCTGAACACACACATGTTTGTCCCTTTTACTTCTGGGCATTGACATTGCCATTTAAGCAAGTACTTGAACATAAGTTGTGTGTGCGTGTGTGTGTGTGTTGGAAATATGTAAATACAAAAATAACCAATTATACTCTAATTGTTTCTCTGCAGGCCTGGATGCGATGAACGCCTCATGTAGGCATCAGCATGGACAGCTGTGAGTCTCCTGTGGTTTCTGGGACAGATGATGGGCTCAGCTCCTCCCAGCAGCAGCAACCATCACAGCCCTGGAAAGATCACTCAAGCTCACAGGTCCCTTGCGCCAATCAGGCCCCTTCCCTCGACCCCCTGTCTCTATCTGCTCCCTACTCTTCTCAACTCGAGAACGCCAGTGCAGCTCACGGCGGAGTGAGAGAACTACTGGCCAAGCAGCAGCAGCAGCCAAAACAGATATCGCCCCAGGCCCACCGTGAAAAGACTGCTCCAGTCCAGCTGCTTCATAGAAGAGAGGGTCTTGAAGAAGAGGAACGAGAGGGAGTGAGCTGTGAAGAAGAGGAAGAATCTGAAGATTTAGATGAAATGGAGATTGACAGCTGTTTCCCAAGTCTTCAACCCTTTTCTGGGGTGGCAATGGCTTCAGGCGGAGGGGGCATGCCCACTCTTTTGCGACATCAGCCAACACAACAGCAGGGAGTGCCAGAGAGTGGGAGTGAGGAAGGAGAAGAGGAAGAGGAAGAGGACATTAGTGATGTGGAGAACCTTGCTGGAGAGATAGTCTACCAACCAGATGGCTCAGCCTACATTGTAGAGAGCCTCAGTCAGTTGATCCAAAGTGGTGGGGGCATGGTACCTGGCCTGCTTCCCACAAACTCTCTTACTGGTGGGGGAAAACCAGGGGAACCTGCTGGGACTTCATCCTCTGTCTACCCACAGATCATCAACACTTTCCACATAGCCTCCTCCTTCGGGAAGTGGTTTGGCAATTCAGACCAAGGATTTCCCAATACCTCAACCATGACAGGCTTCAGCCCTGTCCTGCACAGTTTCCGTGTCTTCGATGTGCGGCACAAAACTAACAAGGATTACCTAAACAGTGATGGGTCTGCCAAGAAGTCCAGTGTATCCAAAGATGTTCCCAACAATGTGGATTTCTCCAAATTTGATGGGCTAGCCCTATATGGCAAGGGTAAGCCCATTCTCATGTGTTTTCTCTGCAAGCTGTCCTTTGGCTATGCACGTTCCTTTGCCACTCATGCTGTCCATGATCACCGCATGACATTGTGTGAGGATGAGCGGCAGCTGCTAGGGGACAAACATGCATCTGCCATCATCCAGGGCATTGGGAAGGATAAAGAGCCTCTCATCAGTTTTCTGGAACCAAAAACTAAGAGCACTCCTCTGCCATCTACCCTGCTCCCCCTTAATTCTGGCCAGAGCTTTTATGGCACATTTAGTGGCGTACATCTGGAGCCTGGAAACAGCAGCAGGGGCAATGAGACTCTCCTTAACAAAGACTCTGACTCTGGCCTCCAGCAACAGCAGCAACACTCCCCACTAAGTTCAGTCCTCTCTCTTGGAGGGCTGAGCATCCTAAATGCATCCACTCTTACCTCATCCTCAGGCTCTGCCAAAGACTCCAGTGCCCTACACAAACAGGGAAGGAGAACAGAGGAGCCTGCTGGGAAAGAGATGGAATGCACTGGAAAAGATGGGGACTCTGCTACACATGAAAGCAAGTTGAACCTATTGAGAAAGAGGGGCTCAGAAGAAGAAGAGGAAGTGTTATTAAGGGAGGAAGAAGATGGAATGGATACAAAAAGCACTGCAATGGCCTGTGGTGGTAACAGTAGCAGCAGCAGGTGTGAAGCGGGGGAACCAGCTGTCTCAAACCAAAGCATTTCCAAATCTTCTTTATCAATGCCTAGTAGCGCTCTCCAGCCTTCTGCCTGCACCTCTGCAGTCAATTCCACTCTTAACATCAAAGTCTCTGCTTCCACTTCCTCCTCTGTCAATAAAGAGAGTTCCACTTCAGATAATGGAGGGAAGACCTCAGAGCTCGCTCTGAGCTTTAATTGCCAAGGCCCCCCTGTTCCCATGGCAATGACGGCAGCTGCCGTCAGAAGGAGCGAGGAAGATTCTGGTCGCACTTCCTCCTCACCTCTGTCCTCCAATGCTGCTGCTGATGAAAGTGCAAATCGAGATAGTGCCACAGCTTCAGAACCAAATGATTGCCAGGCAGAGGTAGAAGAGGAAAATGGATCCCTTCTGTCCCATCACCACATGCATCACCTGCATCATCACCTCCACCCTCCATCTCATGGCCACCTCCACTCTCTCCCAGGAAGTTCCTGTGACATAACGGGAACAGGCGAGTGTTCACAGAACCATGGGCCTGGTGGCAGTGGAGGAAGTGGGGTAGAATGCCCTAAATGTGACACTGTTCTGGGTTCCTCTCGCTCCTTGGGTGGTCACATGACCATGATGCATTCGCGGAACTCATGCAAGACACTGAAGTGTCCAAAATGCAACTGGCATTACAAGTACCAGCAGACGTTGGAGGCCCACATGAAAGAAAAACACCCAGAATCTGGAGACACCTGTCTGTACTGCAACAGCGGTCAGAGCCACCCTCGTCTGGCTCGTGGAGAAAGTTACACCTGTGGATACAAGCCCTTCCGGTGTGAGGTATGTAACGAGGAAGGGTGGCATTGTGGCAATATTTGAAATGGTTTAATTAATGTTGTTGATTGTGTTGTTGCATTGTTGAACCGTTTAGTCTTACGTACAATGTAAATATTTATTTAATAACAATGTGTGGGCAATTTATTGCAATTCAAAAGAAAATGTCCAATATTTTGTAGGTGTGTAACTACTCTACCACCACAAAGGGCAACCTAAGCATCCACATGCAGTCGGACAAGCACCTGAACAACATGCAGACACTGCAGAATGGTGGCTCCATTGCCTCTGCGCAGGATCAGGTGTTTGGCCATACCCCAGGAGGAGTGGTATCTGTCCCGTCTGTGACCCAGGCCAGTAGCCACCATCCTCCCCACCACCATCCTACACAGTCCTCCAGCCATATGGCCGGGCCGTGTGGGGCCCCCTCTCCAACCAAGCCGAAGAGCAAACCAACTTGGCGGTGTGAAGTATGTGATTACGAGACCAATGTGGCACGGAACCTGCGTATCCACATGACCAGTGAGAAGCATATGCACAACATGATGCTTCTCCAGCAGAATGTGACTCAGATGCAACATGGCCGACTTGGCTTAGGAGCAATGCCCTCTCCCTCTGAGGCAGAGCTCTACCAATATTACCTGACACAAAACATGAGCCTTCCACCAAGCCTCAAGATCGATCCAGCGGGGGCTGAGGCCCAGTTCCTGATGGGGAGCTTTCACCTGGATCCCAACATGGCGGCCCTGGCCCCTAGTCTGGGTGAGTTCCATTTTGTCTCTCGTAATAGCAATAGAAATTCTTCTTGTTCACACAAAAAAATCTAATAATCATCATAGCCATTTATTTTATGTGGAATCATTATTAGTTTAATTGTATCTTGAATTCTAATACATCTATTAACACATAAACATAATAATATGGGACAGGCAGGGTTTGCTAAAATACAGGGCCAGAATAGCGACTTGGTTTGAATGTGCATCTCGGTGCGAGAGAGTCATGATTGGGGAGCTGTGTCTGTGAATGATTTCAGAGGGCTTCTCTCAGGTCTCCCCCTCCTGGCTATAAAAACTTGGGTAATGGAGAAAAGTACAAGAGCCGGCTGCATACAGCAGTAATAAATAAAAAGGAGCTGCTGGGTCTAATTTATTATAGAGCCAGGTAGGGTCAAGCCTACATGCTCAGCCCGGGCAGTAAAAGATTAAAGATCAGCAAGCAAAGGCAAAAATCTACCCATACCTCATAATCTTTTGCAATGTAATTTAAAGTTTCCCTTCCCACACTGTACAGACGTTGGTTCTCTGGTTGGCATCATGTGACATATGCTTGCTGTACCCCCCCCCCCCCCCCATTCTACCATTTAGACTCGGTACCAGGCAGAGTTAATCTGTTTTTTGTCCATATTGATTTAGAGGCAATCTGGACTAAAAGAACCAGAAGAATCCTTGCAGAGAAGTTAATGTTTAATACTATTACTTAAGGCCATTGGGTTTGATTTACAGTAATCTTTGACGCCTTAGTTCTTCAGCAATGATAAATTAACTTTTTCTGCAGAGCTCATGGCCTCTGAAGTTTATTAGTTCACCATGTTTAGTTAAGCAGCTTTACTTTACCTGATATTTTATCTATGATGAGGATGGATATGACTTACTCTGAAAAAGTATTTTCTCTCTATCAAATACAATAATAACAGTAATAATAATAATAATGACATTGTGCATGTACTGGAGTAAATTTAAAAGAAAAGAAGATATTTCTGAACACTGAACTATAATTGAGACTGTATGTAAACTTTGAACATAACACAAGTGTTATAATTTTATGAATGCATGCAACAATCTACACACTTTCTTTTATAATTTCCTTCCTCCTTTTTGCCACTCTTTGTGTTGCCCTGTGCATTTTAGTGGGTGGTGAGATTCCCATGGATGTGCGGCTGGGCGGTGGACAGTTGGTGTCTGAAGAACTGATGACCCTTGGAGAAAGTCTGTCACAAACCAGCGATCCCTCCCTCAAGCTCTTCCAGTGTGCTGTGTGCAACCGCTTCACCACTGACAACCTGGATGTGCTGGGCATGCATATGGGAGCTGAACGCAGCCTACCCGAGGAGGAGTGGCGTGCTGTGGTGGGAGACTCTCACCAGTGCAAGTTGTGCCACTACACCACTCAGCTCAAGGCCAACTTCCAGCTGCACTGCAAGACAGACAAGCATGTGCAAAAGTACCAGCTTGTGGCCCACATTAAAGATGGGGGTAAAGGCAATGAATGGCGCCTGAAATGTGTGGCTATAGGCAATCCAGTGCACCTGAAGTGCAATGCCTGCGACTATTACACGAACAGCCTGGAGAAGCTGAGGATGCACACTGTCAATTCCCGCCACGAGGCTAGCCTCAAACTCTACAAGGTTAGTGTTCCTCAAGCTTTTTTGATCACGCCTTTCACTTAACTGTCATGGTTGTGTATTTACTATATACACATCATTACTGTGTATATATATACACAACCTGTGTAAATACTGTATACAGCAGCAGAGATATTCATGACAACAAAGTCACACTTTATCACACACAAAGCCAACGTCTCCTGTTTTTTTTTATTGTCTGTACTTTCTCCCTAATTTGGTGCTAAAATAAGATCTGTCATATTTGGGAGGATTTATCTCCTCACTGAACTTTTACACAAATAGCGAAATGGATTGTTAATTATGAGAGGCCATGTTTTATACTTTCTCACTCACACATTACAATAAATACATACGAACGCAACTATTCCCACACATGCATCAAAAACCCACGTACATGCACAGTCCTTGACTGTCACACACATCGCAATTACTGTAACACACAGACACATTTAAAAAAAGTGACTGTCATTCTCATTAGTACGCAGTGGCATGCACTCAGAAATGCTTGTGCTCATACATTTACAGCATAATAGGTATATAACATACATTTATACTTGTGTTTAAGTATGTGTATGGGAGAGAATGATTATTTTCACGAGGGGAATTGTGTTGGAGACTGTGGTAATCTTTGTTAATGAGTATAGTAGTGTGTAAGTGAGTATGCTGCATGGAGTATATTTGCATCTACAAAAAGTTATTTCTACATTTGTGAGAAAGTATAAAATATGTTAATTCTCACTGTACTTTCTGAAGATACTTCATGCACATCCTGGTCACAGTAAATTTTCGAAGGTTGCCCACAGTAGAGGTGTAACGATTAATCAATTTGGCCGATTAATCAGCGTTGACAAGACATTTACAATCGGTATCTGCAGAACTTGGCCCGTACAGGCTCCAATAATCAGCGTTTCCGCTGGAACTAGGGGCAATGAGGAAAATTGATAGCTGAAGAAATAAAAAAACTCACTCTCACTTATGTTAGTCTGGTGAATTCCAGATGTATTTAATTACTTTGAATCTGATGTTTGGTTCAAAATGATATGGGTTATACGCGATTGGTATTGAGTTTTCTCCTGCTCTGGAGCCTTAGTTCTCATAGAAATATCCGGCCTGCCTTCCAGTAGTCATATGGAAGCAGGGCCACGCAGCTGCCACGAGAACAGCATGGCAGGTGGAATCTGGTTTGGAGGCATAGGGGTGAATCACTTGGAGACGAATGAAGAAGTGCAGGGAGACAGAGGTTTGGTGCTAATACTCCTCAGAGCGGGAAATGCTGAATCGTTCTCGACAGCCGTATTGATTTTTGCTGGACTTGGAGCTTCACCTTCTCCTCTAATCATTCCATAATAGCCAATGGATGAACACTCTCTGAACAAATGGCCATAAATCTAACAGGCCTGATACAACTTGGGTACCTATCCACTGTGTCTGCAGCCTCGGCCACTCTGCTCTTAACCCAAACTGGCATAACTGCACAAGGACACGCACATCAAATAGATCACAAGACATATATAATCACCGACTCACACTGTAGTGCTCCCTGAAAGTCTCCGTTCAATACACACGAGCAGAATGCAACACTTCAATGTGCCTTTATTTGTAATGTCATTTTTAAGTGTTTGACTTTAAAAAAAGGAAAAAGACGATTCAAACAGTTCTAGTAAAAGTATGTGAAAAATGTGGTACTTGAAACGTGTTGTATTTGTTCACATGAAAACTAAGTAAAAGAGGTCAGTTTAAGAGTCCTCAAAAAGGCTGACGGTGTAAAAAATCCTCAAGGATACACTGTGTTTCCTTTACATGAAGCCTTTGTGCCTAAATATCAGCAAAATGCAGAAATCAATGTTCAGTGTGTTTGTGAAAAAGGAAGGCGCGATGCAGGGTATCTAGATCATCTGTTAAGGGACAAAGGAGGTATTGAGAGGATAATGTACAGTTTGACATGTTAACTCTTTGACTTCTTGAAGTACAAGCAATATGATGCTCAGTTTTCAGATGTTTTTCAGATGTTCAGTATATTTATAGATGCAGACAAATACACAACATCAGCATATGTATGAGTCAGGTATTAGACAGCATAGCAAGGTCCCGTTATTCTTTCCCAGACTCTGGTCATCCTCTCCTGATGGCATGCAGGACTCACTGACCCACATTAGATCAAATAGAGGTTCTGCTGCTCAGGCACTTCCTTGTACATTTAGAGAAAGGTTTGTCTCACAGGATTGTTACAACTTAGAACGCGTCGTCTTTTTGCTCTTCTATCCTGTTTGCTTATTGAGCTCTAAAGGCCAAAGCAAATATGCGCTTTTCCTATCTGTCTCTTGGACATGTGTCATGTCGCTACTGAGGCGCCGGGGGATTAAATATGTACAACACATCCAGGCATGATCATTTTTATGACTTAAGCTTCTTAAGATGGCTGCCTTTTTATATATATATATATATATATATATATATATATATATAACCAATTGATCTTCCAAGAAAGATTGTGTGCATTTGTCCAGAAATGACCTGCCATCCCAGCCTTATACCACTGCAGTTCATGTCATCTCAGATGTCAGTCAAAAGAAAAAAGGGTGTCCATCATTTGCTACATATCATTACAATGTTTTATGACCCATAAATGTGTTTAACAGACAACAAGAACGTGTTTGTGAGCCTTTGGCAGCGCTGGCTCAACTAATGCTTGGTTATACTATGCAAAGATGGAAAAAGGAAAATCAGTATTCATTTATTCCCTCCCAAGGAAATCTGATGCAAATAGCACCATTTTTAACCTTTTTTGGAGAGAAAATAAATCATCAAGTCAGCATAAACAGACCGTATGATGTGGGAGATGCTTGGGACACTTCACCCAAATCAAACTGGTTTGCATTAAACAGGCCCTTTGTGTGCACAGCTCCATATAAATTTCAGCCTGTAATTACTGGAATTAAAAAGGAAGGTTTAAACTGAGGGCTAAGCTCGATGGGATAATTTGAGAGTCTGTGGTATGCGGCCCATATTAGGGCTTTCTAAAAATATCACCCCCACCACCCCATGTATTGGAATGTTCCAAAAGACCACAGAAAGATCCAGCAAGTCATCCTGACCACATGAACCACCACACAGCAGGGGGTGATGCGGCCTTTTCCTGTGTACTTTGTCCTCAGTTGAAAGATACCCATTATGATCGCTGTGTGTTCTGCCAACACACTCCTCTGCTGCTCTGAAGCTGACTTTCACCTTTTTTTTCCATGGATGATAGGGTTTTTAGTGGATGTGATGATACCATGATGGTCACCAATCTGTTCCAAGAATGGTCACTCCTAAGCGCAAACAGATGGGTTCCATCGCAATATCCATATATCCAAATGTTAGTTTGCATACCGTGTGTTTTCAGATTATGTAGCTCTGCCCTGAGACTCACTTCCTCTTGAAAAACACCCTCATCTTGCATTCTCGGTTTACAGTTAGCCCTGCGCATGATATGTGAATATGATCGCTGTTGTATTGCAGCAGTGTGCCTCCGGGCTTGGCTATGTGTTGGTGCAGAGGTGAGATGAGTGGAACTAATCCTGCTCTTAGGCCCCGGCTTCACTGGCTGGGCACAAAGGGGTGGGGCCTAACCAGGCCTGGCGATGGGCCTCAGGTTCCAGTCAAGGGTTGTTGGAAAGGGGAGGAGCATGGGGGAGCGGGGGTTGGCTGACTACCTTCCTTGTCTCAAGGGTTGGTGCAATAGGCGGTAATTGAGATTGATTGGATGTTATTTTTCCTCTTGCAAATGTAGTCCATTAGCTTGGCACATGCATAATCAGTTTAGAGCGCAGTTAGCTGAGTGTAATCATGTTCTTCGGTGTCTGCTCGCGCAAAATCCACTCCAGATGCCGCTTTACCATAGAAAGAAAGGGAGAAAGTGCCGTCACTATCAGACAGGAAATCTTTAACCATCAAAGTCCTGACACCCCCCCATCATCTGTCCTTGACCCCCTCTACACATAACTGTACAAACTTTTCAACTATTTCTCTTTCTGCCTGACACAGGGGCACTATGTGTTTCTTTGCCAATGAGAAAAAAAGGACTTTAGATTTTAAGATATGCATTTTTAACGAACTAACAGAGTTAGGTGGAGTCGAGTAGCTGGCCTATTAACCAAACCGCATACATCTGCATAGTGGATGTAGTTACTGCTTTTATTTTGCTCTATTTATTCCTATGAATCAGCGAATAGCGAGGAAATAAAATGTCTACCTTCTGCAGATGCCAAATAATCACAATGTAAAATAAGAGAAGAAGTAGTCGTGTAAGGGATTAGATTTGAGATTGTAAAATGCATTAAGGTACATCACTGATTCTCCGTTTCAGCAGAGCCGAGGACTGTCCAGTTCTCTGACAGCAGTTTGCAGTTGGTGCACAACCGCAAATATAATCCATCTGTTTTGCAGCTCATGAAAAATATAGTGGCATTGCAGTCAAATGAAATTCTGAATTAGATTTTAGTTTGCACAGGATTCAGTCAGGCTAAATGAGACTGTGGCTAATTTTAAGTCAAGAATAGTTACAAATTCTTGTTGCTGAAACTGTTGATGCACAGTTGGCCGGTTGATGAATTCCCGTCCAGGATTTCCCAGTTGTGCTTGATATGCAATGGTGGTCTCATCCTGTGGTCAGATTAATATACCCAAATTGTCACACTGACTATCATCAAGATGGGAATTGCAGAAGGTATTGAGAGATGTCTTGTGAATTGACATCTAACGGCTGCCTGGCCTTGCCCACTTACCTATCGGATAGTTCTGAGAAGAGGAGGGGTAGGACGGAGATGGGGAAACAAGCACAGGGGTTGGGAGGGCGACAGGAGGGTTGGAAGGATAGATACTCTGCTAATTATCATGGCTAGCCTATGATTGTTCAGTAATAGTGCTCAGTGGGAAAGGTTGCAGCAGTTCCAGGAAGAGCTGAGCTCTGATTTACTGGTACTATCGCTCTAATAAAGCGCTCGCTGCACATCCTGGGAGACAGCCCATTTTCTCCTTTCACATGCACAAGCGTGTGAACGCACACACACACA
Source organism: Brachionichthys hirsutus (assembly GCF_040956055.1). NCBI lineage: Eukaryota > Metazoa > Chordata > Actinopteri > Lophiiformes > Brachionichthyidae > Brachionichthys > Brachionichthys hirsutus. The sequence continues at coordinate 10,300,927 of NC_090897.1, read as the reverse complement.
CGCACACACACACTACTAATCTAAAGTGCCAGCAAATGACAACATACACACTCATGAAATGTATCATTTTAATCGCTCACAGAGAAGTTTTCATAATAAGATTCAGTACAAGTGATGTGCATGTTATCAAAGCCTTAACTTCCCACTAAGGAGTAATTAAAATTGTGTATGGGTGCCTGTAACACCGCTCCAGTCAGCAGTCTTTATCCTGGAGGCTGGTTATACCCTGAGTGTCAGTAGTTGCCGGCAGGGTGTCAAACTTCGGTGTCTTCCCACTGTCACCCTGACAGGTGAGCAGAACATGGAAGGAGTGGCACACCCCAAAAATAGGGGTTGATGGCGTGTGAGCCTCGTCAGGGAAGTTAGGCGGGCTAGAAGACTTGAATGTCTGGCATTGTGCAGGAATTTCACAACTTGTCTTGCTCCCACCCCTTGAGAAGGCTGGGGGAAAGGATCAGGCGTTGACCCGAAACACAGCTGCTGCTGCTGACTGTAAGCACATGCTACCTTAAAGAAGTAGAGGAAAACAAACAAACTAAAAAGGGTGAATTCCGCTTGGATGGAGGAACCTGGTCTTTTCTCAGCTGTTCTTCAGTGGTTGTGCCAGAGTCGGAATGGATAGTGTAATACAGAGAATAGTTCCTGTGCTAGATGTGCTATCATGACGGCGATAAATTATTGTATGTTCCATCACATAAAACCATACAGGAGGGAAGTCTGGAGTGATTCCCAATACATCATTGAATTCATCTTTGTTTTGTAATTCTAACAAAAGGCGAAACAGAGATATTCTGTTTTGAAGTTTTTTTTGCTTTTTTTGCACATAGTTTATTATTTAGAGGACATTTCTGTCCTGCAGTGAGTCTGTATCTACTCTAAATTATACTAAGGATCTTCCTGCTTCTGTCTTGTCTTCTGTCCAGCCTGTAATTATCAGTGGCTTCCGCAATTTCCCTTGAATGCATTATTTATTTGGTAGTTAAACTGTAGTAAAATCAGTTGCCATGGAGCCTGAATATCACAGCATTTGAAAGTAAACAATTCTATTTCATGAACACCAACACAGACAGGATTGAGTTGTTTTTGCCCAACTGTTCATTACCTGTAGTGACCTTTATCCACGGCACCTGAAACACTGGCTCGGGCAGTTGACAGGTGAACAGTGCTTTAATGAGACCAGATCTCTGGCTCTGTGAATCTGTGTAGCTGCTGGGCTGAAGGGTGAATGAACGTGAGGCGGCCAGTTTTACCGGCTCTGTGCCATCAATACATCAGTGGCTAAGCTGCCAGATTAATGGCCTCCAAGTAGTCAGGGCCACAGAACTGCTCAGCTGTGATGTCTGTGTACACTGTGGCTGTGCATGAATGCAAGGTAGGGTGTTGAGATACAAGAAGGCAAGCAGGTCTAGGTACCAGGATGAGCACAGAGGGACCCCTATTCTGTTCTGGTTTGACATGGGGCAGATACATTATGTGGTTGTAGTTGTTGTTATATTCCTCTTGCTTTGTAAATCCTCCATTGTAGGCCCAAAAGGATGCTTTAGTAGTTAAACACCATTTTAGAAGCAGTAGTCTTATTTTACATACATACATACTTTAGTTTGGAAGCTGGGCAGCATGGTGGCGCAGTGGCTAGCGCTGCTGCCTCACAGCAAGAAGGTCACGGGTTCAAATCTGACTTGGCGGCCTTTCTGTGAGGAGTTTGCATGTTCTCCCCGTGTCTGAGTGGGTTCTCTCTGGGTTCTCCGGCTTCCTCCCACCAACAAAAACATGCGAATGAGGTGAAATGGTTACACTAAATTGTCCGTAGGTGTGTGTGTGAATGATTGTCTGTCTGTGTGGCCCTGCAATGAACGCAGCTGGTGGCTTGTCCAGGATGTACCCTGCCCCTTGCCCGTTGACTGCTGACCCACGCCCCGGTAATGGACTAAGCGGTCAAGAAGATGAATGAATTACTCGTTTGGAGGTACTACATATATCACAAATACTACATACAGTACTGTATGTTTGACAGCTCTTTATGTATTAACATAACCAGCTGGGTTTCCTGTTTGTTGAATGAAGGCTTATTCAAAACAATGAATGATTTACAGTAGAATTAGGCTTGCAGAGGCTATATCTATTGAACATGGCTTTATTAATTCATTGATTAATTCATTGATTTTTGCTACTGATGAATGAAGTTATTCAATCCCCCCAAGGTCCTCCAATTTTGTTGTGATGAATTGATTACTGTTTAATTGTAACATTGGTAATCCTTCCTTGTTCTCATTGGCTGCTTGTATTTAGTGGTGGATCCGAGTGATGCTGACGCTTCCAAGCATTTTCTTCCTCAGGCGTCTGTTTTGGATGGCTTATGTAGCACAAACTCTGAAGTGACGTATTCTGCATCGGCCCTGTGTAACCACCAAAAACTTGAGTAAATATGTACGATTTGCCAATTTCCTGAGGACCATTGTCTTGGTTGAATTTGCTTGAAACAGTGGCCTTTTTGAGTGCCACGAGAGCATAGGCCTCTCTTCTGTTACTGCTTGTCTATTCATTTTTCTCCTAATTGCTATGTGCTTGAGATCGGGTTTGATCCTGGGACTTGTAAATCTATCAGTACCATGCAGTAAATGTTTTTCCCAGATGTAGAAGAGAAGATTTCATCCTTTTGTAATCAGGTCCTACAGCCTGGGGTGTCATGTGGTTTTTATTTGGGGCCCTGGAAAATATAATGTTGCACCTTTTTTTCTCATCATGCCTTTCATTCTTCTACATTCTTCTTGAAGATGGGTAGAATGGAAGGATATAAATAAATAAAAAGTAGCAGGGAATATAATCTCTTGTTTTAAATTATAAGATGAAGATTAGCTAGAAGTGATGTAAGAGATATTGAAGAGAGTGTATGGTTCAGGAGACAAACGCAAAGCCATGAAACCAAGCAATTACACAGTTCCCCAGATCAAGAGTATCAGGAAAAAAAATAATCTTTTTTTAACTTCAGGAATGTTCCCAAATGTTATCTCTCCCATGGGTGTCATCTCCTACACCTGTGTTCCACTTTAAATTTACTGCTGGAATAAGGAAGAGGGGGAGGGGGAGAGAGTTCGGGGGGAAAAAGTTAAAATGAGTGAAAAAAAAAAGAGACAGCTTTAAGAGTTGGGGACAAGAATGCTCTTCAGCTTCTCAAGGGCACTGATACTTTATGGCCTTGACATTCCATCATGACAAGCAGATGCCCAAAATAGACAGAGCGGTATTAGAGAGAAGTTAAACTAACCCGACAGATCATCTCTGCTCCTCGCTCACCTTCACCTCACCCTGCACTAGTCTTGTGGTGAACATCAGGTTCCTGAATGGTTCCTTTTTAGTAGCCAGAGTTAGTGAAAGCAAAGGACTGACATGCTTTAGGTCAGTATTAGCAAGATGTTTTATTCTCATGCTAATTTACAGAGGCTGAGATACATACAGGCACAAGTAGAGGAAGTCTCCATAGCCATTGAACTCCTAGTATTGCTGTCATCCATTTAGCATCTTCACTCGCTGATTTCTTTTCCAGCTCCTCAAGCTCTTTGTTTTAATGTCAGCACATTCAATCAAGACTAGTCCTAAAATCAAAGACTGGTGAGTCATTCACATTTGGATCTGTCCTGCAGATCTGTCACTAGGTAGGAATGTCTTAATTTTATTGCCGTTAGGTTGGAATAGTTTTGTTGAAAGCATTTAACCCGTTAGGAATATCCGTGGTAACCGTTTGAATGAGAATTCTGGGACTTTCTAGAGTTTGAACAAGAAATTATGAGATCTAGAATCTTGGTATGTTCAGTTTTATTTGTCCTAATGCAGGTAGTTGAACCGTGTAGTTAAATCGCACCATCTGGACAAATGGCTAGAGTTCTTTTTAGTGTGAGATAGACTTCAAAACAGACTTAAGTCTTATGTAGTTGGAAGATTTTGTGTGAGGAAGGAAACCGTTTCTGATCAGGAAATTTGAGGAACTAAATTAAAAAAGATCTTCTCTTACACAACAAATCAAGCTAACACATTTTCTTCCCATTTTTGGTTGATGTTTTAAGGTTGAACTTTCATTACCGAATGATTGAAAATAATGGAATTGTTGACACTCTGTTTGAGGCTTTTAGAGGTCAAATTAGGTCAGAAAATAGTTTCTGACACAATAGGAGATAATAAAATGCAGGTCCACATTATGCATTGCAATTTTACTCTGAATACATTGTCATGGAAGGACTAAGTGTCTTGCATGGATACTGGGCATGTTACATTTGTGTAATTAAGAGAGATCAGTCCTTGCATCCGGATATCCAACATTTAAATACCCAGTATTTCTGTTAACATTCAAATCAATAAACATGACGAAGCCATCACCACGAATCCAGGGGTTTATATATGAAAATCAAACACTATCTGCCATCTGTGATCAGAAGCAACAGACATCAGGCCAGGGTTACCAAGGCAGTACAGGAAAAGCCATTAACTGCCAATCACTTCATCGATCGACAAGCCAGTCTACCACTAGACCCCGCTCTCTACCCCCACCCACCCCTGCCCACAGACACACATATAGTCCATCAGCGTTCACTATGCGATGCACACACACACACAATCCGATGCATGCACATAGCCATGAATGCATTCTTATCTTTTCGTGCACCAGATCTACGTGATGACTAACCTTTGGTGGAGTTTGTCTTCTTCCTGCCTGAATCATGCTATCTTTTCAGTAATATTGAGTCTCGGTTTCAGGATCAACATTCTGTTCAGATTAGGCTTGTCCGAATTTTTTTTTTATATTGGTTCACCAAACCCAATATGTTACTTAAAGGACAGTCGAGATGCTGGTCAGAAGATATTTCCGCTTGATCGCAGTCTTGTAATCTCTCCATTACCATCAAAATGAGACTGGGCGCTCTCATTTCACTTGTTCTGCCTCCACATTTTTGGAGTCAACACTCAGATAAGAAAAGAAATAATAGAGTTGGGGAAGGAAAAAAAAAAGAAAACATATATATTTTTCTTCCACTTGCATTGATATTGCAAAAACTGAAGGCCATTGCAAGAATATTTACCGACTTCCCAATTTAATAGAGATGTGTATATCAGAGTGATCTAGATCAGAGGTCACGGCTGGGGGGAGCAATTAAAGGTTATGGATCCAGAAGCTCTGGTCCTGTCCCATTGTGTGTGTGTATGTTGTAGACAGAAACAGATAGGTGAACTAAAAGGCTTGCAGAGGCAATATCTATCCAACATGGCTGTATTAATTAATTGATCTTTGCTACTGATGAACTAGTGATGCATTAGTCAGGGACCCAAATGCATGCACCACCTGCAGGCGTATACTTGTAGTGACGTGGATGGTTTTGTTCTTAATTGTAGACACGCAATGCACTCGCACCGCTCTATTTCAGCCATTACAAATCATGTGAAACAAGTTATACCCACGATCAGTCATACGTGGTCGTCTGTAGCATTGACATTTTTTTTTCTCTTTATGGTCCTCTCTTTTATTTGTGCCGTCTTCTTTGTTACTCGGTTGCGTTAGGTCAGCCTTCGCCGGGCCGCACAATAGCCAGAGAAAGAACAGATATGATGGATGTGGCCTCGGGCCTATGCACTCGCTCTGCATCTGTGGTGGCCTCATCCGCACATCAGACACGGGGAGAGGGAGGGAGCACAGTAGGGAGGAAGGGAAGGAGGGCAGAGATACAAACCAGACCAGACATTTTCCTCGTTCCGCTCATAAATATTTGTGTGGCTGATTTATAAACAGTGCAGCGAGAGAAGAGATCAAAGTGAACTCTAACACTTGTGTAAAACCTGGACTTTTTCAGGACACTGCTCTGCACACCGTGCTTGTATTAAGTACAAAGCCACAGATCAGGAGACATTGGCATGAAAACTGAATGTCCAGTCACGCTGAAGAACTCCGTATTCCTTCAGCTGCGAGTCTCGTCCCCAAAGCACAAGCGTCTCATTTTCTAAAACTTGAAATGAGCTCAAATGCGCATCCTGTGTAAACTCCCCTGAGGTCAGCTGCTCCGTGGATGTGTTTTAAATGGCTGCCGTAATGCTAAACCGTGGCGACGCACTGAGGAATCACTGTGTCCTGGTAGTTGTAGAGTACTGTTTGTCACAGTAGACAGCTGCACATGCTGATTCAGGCAACCAGATGGTCCGGCGCAACACGGCGGCCAAGCCTCCCGTGTGACAGCGAGGATGGATCGGGGCCGGGTGAGGTCGGCGTGAATGTATTTTATAAATATGCGTGTTCATTGCAGCAGAGCGTTGGCTTCACACCAGTTCATGTGTCTAAGCGCTGCCAGAGAGGAACACACAAACATGCACAGCTATAGCACTACGAGACTGGCGTTCCACACACACATACTCAGTTCTAAAATGTAGGGCAGAAAAATGCATTCCTCTGTCTCCGGCCCTCACCCTGGTTTAAATCAGCTAAAGCTGTTTGGGAGGAAAAATAGCCCCAGCGAAGAAACCCTTCTTCAGAGGAGATTCCCTCCTTGTCCGTCAGCAGGACAGGGTGTTCTCCATGTGGCGAGGCCTGTGAGCGTTGAGGTTAAACAGCTGCCTCTCTGCTGTCGGTCTGTCTGAATACCTGGAGACATCTGGCTTCTCTCGCATCGGAAACACAGTGGCTTTTTATTTTTTTGTCGTAGTCAATTCACTTTTCGTTAACCTTTTTTTGCATGGTAAACTTCTCAATGATACATGTTATAGAATATAGAGTATATCCATGGCGATCTATTTCCGAAGCATTCCTCAGCGACAGGCGGCACATCTAACTTCTACTATTGCACATGTTGTGTGTGTCCGATCAGCTGGGCGCGTCTTGATGAAGGGCTTGAGAGCGACTGCAGATTGTCTTACACATGCTGCGTCTTTGCAGGGAGTTCAAAGTCCCTGCTGAACATCAGGGGGCTTATGCTGAATGAGGCTGACGAGCTGAAGCCTGTGCTCTGGAAAGGGTTACTGAATTATTCCTGATGGTTTCAGGAGTAACTGTCTGACCACAGGACTGGGGAATATTAATCATTTATTTGATTGTCTGCATGTGCTGATTAATCAATTTGAGTAGGAGCTGCAGGATTAACTACCCTATTATTCCCCTGTAAGAGCAGATAAGAGATTAGGCTTTAAAATATCATATTACATTTATCATTTATTTTTAGTTCCCTGCTGATGGGGGTGAAATAAAAACTGAGGTGAGATTAGGCAGACCAGCAACATGGGGAAAGTGTTAAGGGGGGGATGTCTTTCCTCTAAATGTTAGTACTTCAGAGGATGAGGAAGGAAGACGTAGCGTTGTAGCTCTTCGAACACGACAGAGAAAACCAAGTTGTGCAACTGGGAGTGAGAGAGCAGAGAGAAAAGGGGGTGGAGAGACAGGAGGGAACAGGAAGTTGATGGGAAAGTGATAGCTGCCTCCACCTGGAGTACAGCCCGAGCTGTGTGCTCGGAGGGAAAGAAAAGCAAGGGAAAGGAGGGCGGTGCAGCAGCTGACTCCTCTCCTGTGCTCTGCTCCAGGTAAGTTTTGACGCTCACGCCAAGTATAGCTTAGAGTGATCCGGCAATGCCAGCATTCCTGCTCACGCCACTCACTATCTGTTCAGTCTATAAATCCTCCAACTGCCAGCTGTTTAATGTGTTATGTCATGTGGTAATGCCTTTGATTCCAACATGCCTCCATTTGTAAATACAAGAGGCACTCAAAAGGCTGTGGTTTCTACAAGCATGGCGCCCCCGGCGCTTTGGTTGGGAATGCAGTGAGAGGCAGAAGGATTGAAAGAGTGCGGCAGGGAGGGAGGGAGGGAGGGAGAAACTGTATACACTTCCCGTTGCTCCTCTGCCAATCCCTCTCCCCGCTGCCTCTGGTTGCACAGGCAGGCAGTGTGTGAGGAGTCCGAGAGGAAGGAGTATATCCTCTCTGCACTGAGCCCAGCTCCATAATGATGCAGCTTTTACCTTTTAACTCTTTCCTCCCAGGGTTGAGATTAGCGCTCACCATGCTTCATTTGCTGAACGATTACTGAACAAGAGCGCAATGTAGTCAATAAAGAGGAAGGGGGGAAAGAGTTAGCCTTTGAAGAATAGTTTGGGATTTTGTTGGACGATTTAGCCGCATGTACGGCGCAGCCAGTAATGGCAGCTTGGTGTGAGATATCTGTTATAGCAGATCTTTGTTTTACCAGCTCTTTAATTCAGTAGTCAACCACTGGAATTACAACCACATCTTTTTCTCTGATGTCCCTGAACACAGAGGTCAGCAAGCTGTCTGATGAAAACAGATTCAAATCCTATAGGTTGGGCTTTTATGTGATCTTAAACTAGCATACACTTCCATACAAGTTACACAAAGCACTCTTTTGTGTTGGCTTATCATATCCTTTATTCAATGTCCCCAAATGCTTTTAGGCAGCCAGCACAATGGCCTCCGTGAAGACACTTGCTGATGTCATGAATAGTTCTTTAGATGAGCTTCAATGAGTAGCTATCACAAGACCTCCTGACGCACTGTAAAGGGTTTTGCCAGCGTAGTAAGCCCCTTCCAATTAGTCTGGTCCAATTGATTTTTAGTAATGACAGCTATATCTCAGCTGCAATTATGGTACACTGGGAATGATGAGGGTTTAGAGTATTGATCTTCAATTGATCTACCTGATCAATGGTTACTTTTGTTTCATTTTTATGGAAAGTGCAACAGAATGACCCTGTGAAGAAACGTTAGCAAATCCCTTATGTATTAGCGATAGAGTCTGTTATACGTTTGGGAAGCTGCACAGTGCACCATTTTTCAACACAAGTGCACCCCATCCCTGCAGGCATAGGTCAAAGGTTACAATTGGTCTTATGAAGACAGAAACATCTAACTCTGGCCCCTGTGAAGGAGAAAGCAGCTGTGTCTATTCTGCATTTTAATTGCAGGTTTGTATTTCATAGAGATAACACTAACTACTAAGTTCAGAAGAGTGTGGTGGTTTCCTTTGCACAAATGCTGAGAAGACATTCAACTCCAAAATAGCCAAACTGAAGAAGGAAACAGTATTTTTTGTTTGACTTAAATGTTGAGCTTCGTCACATCCTCGTTAATAGTCAAGGCCAAAAGTGCAATGTCAGGTTTTGCTCTTCAAAGTTGCAGCTTTTAAGTTGGCAGGTGAAACTGGTGGGTGTTTCGTGCATGAACTACTTGAAGAACCCTCATCAGCAGTTTCACACCAACAAGGTACTTTATGTTGCATGGAAATAAGCCCACATACAGTATAGAGCCACTCTGGATACTCACCTCCTCTCAACCCCACTCCACCCCATTACATGTATTTTTTAAGAAGAGGACCTCTCCAAGGCCAAGCCGCTGCCTTTTCAGCACAGTGCTGCTAATAAAGGTAGCTGCGTAAGACGGGGTTAAATATTGCCACCGACGGAGCACATCATCACTGTTTTTAACTAGCTTGCATCTCTAGTGAGTCAGAGCAAGGGCAGTCACGAACAGCTAAATATTTCCCCTCATGGGCTCTCATACACCTTCACCCCAAAACACATTTCTATACATTTTACATAAAAAGATACAGGATTGTCAGAACAAATACAGCTATCGTGGCCGTACTGCGTAGCCTGAAGCTGCAACCAATTATGTGGTAATGAAATATTTACACTACCAAACTGAGAGTGGCAGAGTCGAGAGCTAGATAATATAATCCCGAGGAGCCTGTGTTCTGTCTCTCCTCTATGCCGTTACATCAGCGGACAAGGCAGAGCGCCAGCGCAGCTGACGATGGGCGTAAAAGCAGCAGCGTGGGCATGCCTGCAGGTCGGGAAGCATGGCTTTGTGTCAGCCCTACTGCTGTGAGCACATTTAGGAGCTTTCACTTTGTCATAGTAGCCACCGTGGTGGAAAGAAGACTCCCGATTGTAGTGTGACTCTCGAAGTGTTATTTTGATTCTGATTGCTGCGCCCCCCCACTTTGACATGGCAGTGAATCAACATTCATTGCACAGTGTGATGTTTGTTCTTGAGGACTAATTGTGTTTGGGCAATGTTCCTGCTCTGAATGTAATTCTGACTGACTGCATTAATCATTACAAGTAGTGTTTGCCTATATCTTCATCTAACACCCTCTTACCCCCCCACCCCCCACCTCAATATTTCTGATCACTCCTGTAGGGCTGGTTGACTGCTGCTCTTTCGGAACTTTGTGCTTTGTGTTTCGTTCTACATTCAAGCAGCGCTTTGTTTTGTTAAATTCACTGCGGTCGTCTCTGCAAGCCTGTGCAGGCTGGCAAGTGACACATGAGAGGCGGTGAGGTGTTGGAGGCTTTTCTCAGCCGTGTGGGTGCAGAGTCGTCTCTGCCGTTCCTCTACTAACACATCAGTGACCTGTAGCACAGCCAAGTCCAAGTTCTAGGTAGTTAGTCGACTGGCTTTCAGCTAATATGCACAGACTTTCATTAACGGCTCTCATTAGACAACGGGAGAAGTGCCTTCTCTACATTCCTGAGATTTTTCTTTTAGCGTTGTGTTTCATTCCATTTTCAAGCATTGCTCTGGTGACCTGTGGTAGACCTGCGGAATCAATCCCAGGACCTTCTTGCTGTGAGGCAACAGCACTACCCGCTGTGCCACCATTCTGCCCCTGATTTTTCATTTATTTTTGTTAAAATGTTTATATGAATTGAAACGTTTGTTTTGTTTAAGATGCTGATGTGGAGGAGAAAGTCCACATAAATCTCTTCTTTCATTTAGAGACACATTAAAGCAGGAGAGACACAGCAGAATGTTAAGCTGCATTTGCATGTTGGTTTTGTTTTTTGTTGTTGTTGTTGTTGTCAACAACCAGTTTACACGCAAAGTCAATGCAAATGTATGACTGAGCAAAAAAATAGTGACAAAAATCAAATGTGCTAAATCACTGTCTGATCCAAGCCAACGGGTATCAAACTGGTCCGTAGCCAGTCGTGTGTCCCCCTGATTCTAGTACAAGTAATTATTGTCACAGTTGTCCAAAATGGAAGGCTGTAATGTTGGCGCAGTAGTACAGAGAGACGGACCAGGGCAGGTCCTGATTCGCCTTTTCCCAGCTTCCAGATGGCATCTCACCAGCATGCATGTCATCAAGTGGCTGCTAACAGTTGTTTGGGCACCCCCCCCATGGCTCCACCCTTGTCTTGCCTCCTGCAGGCAGACTTATTGTACTGCAATTTTGACAAGCTCCTTCCAGCATGGCTTTCATAAAAGCACCAGGAGGTTAAGCTGTTAATTAGCTACTGAAAGAGGAGGCCATCAGCTTAATGTTAATTTGCTTTGCTGTTTTTTTTGCTTCTTCTTTTCTCTCGATCTGGTCTGACATCATTTCCTGTCTTTTTTTTTTGGAGTCATCACTGCGTGTCACAAAAGCAGAGTGGAGCTCATGTTGAAGGGTGGAGGGGGGTGTGTTTATTTTGCTATGATTAGAAGTGCACATTATGTATGTATAGCCATGCCGATCCAAATGTCCTTAATGAGAGAGACCCTGGACGACAGTGTGGGGCTCCTGTGGGCATAGACCCAGGCTCGTTATCACCACACCGAGCATTGATCTCTCCACCGCCTCCTTGCTTCTCCTCCTCCTCCCCTTTCAGAGACAGTGACTCTCACATGAATTATATGGACACATTGATCAGCTGATTGAGAGCTATAGCCCCGGGTCATTATTGAAGGAGGGATTAACCAACTCTTATTTTGTGCGTGTCTATGAGAGAGTGTATTACTCAGCTCCTTGTCACAGCACATACTGCCATAAGCACAACCTATTTGCAATGGGTGCATAAATACACTTACAAAAACACACGTGTATATATACACACGCAGCATGTAGAGCAGGATGCACAATGAACATTGCCCAAATGACTGGCTACATTGATTGCCTTCCTTCTGCAATTATGTTCCCATTGTTTACTTTCAAGCATCTTACTCATTCAAACGGAATTCAATAATTATTGCTTTATTTAATGTTAAAGTGAGTAAGAGTGGTGGGAGTGTATCTGGGACCCCTCCCAGGATACCTTGTTTCTAGGCCCATGTTAAGTCATCCTCTCCAAGGACACCTACGGCAATCCATCTTTACCACACTGCCTTCCCTTACGATGCGGAGTTCAGTTTTGCTTCCCCCCCTCCAGCCCAGAGACAAATATGCAGCCGTTTTTTATTCACCAGTAGAGATGTATCATCTCTACAGTAAGACGGCAGAGGAGGAAGCTGTGAGACACAGACATGGGATGTGGTTGATGGGTGCCAATCATTGGGAAAAGTGAAAGAGAATAAAGCCAAAGGTTGACAAATGGGGTGAAGGAGAGGTAGGTAGGCCATTGTGTGCTGGGAAGACAAAGTGCCTTTAAGCCCCAGCCTAAAATTTAGGCATGTTGGAACTTGTAGTCGTTGATTCAGAAGCATCCATTTGGCACCCAGTAAGGCCCCTGTGATTGGAGCTGTAGTTCATGGCACTGGCAGGGAGGGAATCACAGGCCAAACTGCAAGCACACGATGTCTCCAGTCACTCTGACTTGTTTTCTTGAATAGCCTCCTTACATTCTAAGGGGATCCCAAAGAGCAGGTTTTATGGCAATCCAGGACCCTACAAATGTCTGCAGATGCAACGTGCTCAGGTGCTGGGAAGGAACGTGTCATTATGTAGAATTATTTTAGTTCTAGACCTTGTGTAAAAATAAATAATTCTGTCCCCTCAAATATGGACACTCGATTGCAGTGCGTTGCATGACTGGTGTGATTTCTAGCTGCCAAATGTTTATGAGTCTCCATTGAAATCCACGTACGCTCCTGCACTCGCGTGTACCGACTCTGTCCTGCAAATCAGGGCGGTTGCGCTACCCGGACAGATGCTCACTGACTGCCTCACACAGGGATTTTGGCAGCCCTCTCTGAATTGATAGCTATTTAGCTCTCAGATCGTCATCTGTTTTAATGCATTAATTTTGTATTAACAGCACTGGCAAATTTAATGGTGGAAATTAGGGTATGATCATAATGGTGTACCTGCGTGTGTCTGTCCGTCTGGCTTGCTGACTGGCACTGTGTGTGTGCGTGCGTGTCTGCCTGTACATTTCTGATGTTCTTTATGTCTATACTTTCGTACGTGTTTGTTGTGAGTACATGCTGTTTTATAAGACTCCACTGGGAGCCATTCTTTGGAATTACCGGCTCTCTGTCTCTCTTCCACCCTTCCAGTAATACCCACCTCTATCTTGTGTTAGTTGGGCTCTCTCAGCAACCACACTATTTTGTGTTAAAGGTGCACTTTTACTTTGCATTTAAGTGGATGGAAATTCAAATGCATGCAGTGCTCTGGGTGGGTGGTGAAACTGATACGGGCCTGTGTTGCCCACTCAGAGGGCAAGGTGCACTGTAGAGTTATGAGAGAAATAGAGAGGATGGGGTATTGCCCACACCGCCCCTGTCCCTCTCCACCTGAAAAAGGCACAGTGCAGAAAGTGATGAGGTGCTCCAGGGAAGAGAGCTGTTTGATTTTTTTTTTTACTTTAACAACCACTGCAGCATGAACATGCTTATAGCTGATCACTTCTGTCGACAAGTAAAATAGAATGTGGTCTGTCATTTTAAACATGGCAATATCACCCAAACCTCAATGGTTTAGTTAAGTGTCATTTTGCCTCAGTTCATCCTCACCTACAATAAACGTGTCTTTGTGACGTTACATACAGTCACGTCAACACAGCATGTCCCAGTCCCCATTTGAGTGCATCACTTCATTCTACACATTTGCACTATCAATATGACTGTATTGAATTCATGCCATTGACCCAGCCAGTCCCCCCCCCCCCCCCCCGTCCCCCCCCCCCCCCCCCCCCCCCCCCCCCCCCCATTATCCCCCAGAGCGCCCCTCTTTTTGGGGCCCTAATCGGGGTGTTTAGAAAGTCCGGAGCTGTGCCGACCAAATCTTCCCAGCACAACATGACTTTTTCATTAAGCCGCCAAATTCCTGCTCTCTAGTTGGAGATGATTTATCAACCAGGGGCTTCGTTGCAGGTTCATAGGAACCAGACATATAGGTCTTGTCTAAAGCTTTATTATGTTTCACATTAACAGTGTGTACGTATGCGTGTGTGTGAGTGTGAGTGTGAGTGGGTGAACCATGATGGACTGACTGTACTGTGTTCGTGCTGCGCTCTCAAATGTGATCCTAGGAGTCTCTCACATGGGTGATGGTCGAGAAAATCCATGACGGTCAAACTGTTTGTGAGGATGATCGGAGGCTTTCGTTCTTGCTCAACAGGCCAAACAACGGAATGTTGCCTCCAATATAATGTTGACTGGACTCAACTTCCCTTTTTGGGTTTCAAGGTTCTAAAAAAATGCTGATTACTGAGAAGTGTGTCATCATCACCGTGCCATTGGTGATGCCACCACAGCGGTTGAGCGTGGCAGTGATCAGACGACTAGCTGCGCTGAGGTGACGTGCTATCCTCTAATTAAAATTATCAGAGTTGAGTCAGGTTGAGACAACCCAGTTTAACCTCCTAGAAGCACACATGATGTTTTTGTGTCTCAGTGTTCCCTGAAATACTGAATTAGCTGAGTCGACCTCGATGATGAAGCGTTTGGTATTTGGTTTGTTCTTTTACCTAATGCACTGACTAAATCGCCCCAGACTGCTTTTGGTCGAGGCCAGTGATGGTGAAAGTGCTGGTGTAGCCATCGGACGTGCAGATGGAGCTCTGTGTACTGGGACAATCCAGGTTTGGCTCTATTAATGCCGTCTCCCATGGCAGTCAGTTCTATAGTGAATTACGACCAATTCTGAAGCAGGCGGTCTTGGATCAGTCCGATGTAAACCCTTGGCTTCTTATGGAGAACTGTAAAACTCAGGATTCTTTTTTACTGCCTGAGACTAGCTTTGAAGTTTCAGGCAGGTGCTGTCTTTTTTTCCAAACGTTTCCTCTTGTAGATTTTTGGAGCCTTGAGTCATTTGCCAGCGAAATATTTATTTCTTTATTTTAATTCAAGGCATCTGCTCGGCCTAAAAGCAGTTAGCATGACGGATACGGTGTTATCTATAACTGAATCTGTCTCTCAGGTTTCTCTGCACCTCTGTTCGGATGCACTATTTGTGCACGGAAGAGAACAAAAAGGTGAAGGAGGAAGGCCCTCGCAGAATCAGGCAACACTTATCCATGACATCATGGATGGTTTAAAACGAACCTGAGAATGAAAGCACGCAGAGACACAGAGCCTTTCACAATCACCTAATAACTCTATTATACTGAGCTGTGGGGCTCACAAAAAGGAGAAGAAGAAGAAAAACTATTCCTCTTCCTGGAAGTGGTGTCTTAATGCACAATTTAGGTGTGGAAGTGAAAAATATGATACCGAAGAGAATGAAATAGAATGGCTAAGAAAAAACCCCAAAGCAATATGCAATATTTCAAAAAAATTAAACATTAGGAGAAAAGGACAAGAGCAATTATGGAGATATATATAATATAGCTTAGTTTCTTTTTGATGAATTGCTCAGTTTTGTGAATTTTTGTCATTAATTAAGTGCAAGTCTGGTGTATAATGTAAAGAAGCAGAGAGATAGTCATATATTTCCAATGCAGAATTGGTAATAGAACTAAAAATACTGAATTTACCCAAATATGAGCGGAAGTATAAACTTTAATCTTAGGAGACATCATCTACGGTAATCTTCACATTAGCAGCCATTAAGTGCTTTAAAATATAAGATTGAATCAGCACAAAATGAAAGTTTCTGCTATTATGCCAGACCCATAAGATGACGCTTTGATTATGCCTATACATGAAGCAAACTGTTGACTGTGTGGCTTTTATATTTTGCAGTGAAAGTGAATTTGCATTTGGCTGCAATGAGTTGGAAAATATCAGCATATTTGATATCGTAAAAAAATGTATATCATGCATTCCTGCTTTCAGAAGATTCGAGCAACTTTCACTCGTACATCTAACAGCTTTGATAAAAGAAATTCAACTATCTAAAAAATCAAATGGATATTTGTACAGAAAATATACAACAAGCAGTACATTTCTTCTGAATTGAAAAATAGTGTTTTGTTTTAATTGACATTGGCTGTAGCAACAGTCATCAATAGTGAGAGCCTACTTTGATAGTGGGAGCCGACCATGGCATCTTCTTCTGACACAAGGTGCCATTCAGATTCTGCAGGTTTTGTTAAAGAGGTGAAGAAGCAGCCAACAAGATATTTCAGGACTGTGGAAATAAAAACGTGTTGCTCACACCATGCTGAACCATATTGTTGGCTTTGTATTGCATTTCATAGATTGTGCAATGCAGGAGTATTTAGAGTGGGGTTCTGCAATGTGCGTGTGACAAGAGCCAATGGTGTCGCTCTGTGTGGCATGCAGGCTGGTGAGGCTTGGAGGAAGTTCTTGGTTTGCAGTTTAGGATTAAAAAA
This sequence comes from Brachionichthys hirsutus, assembly GCF_040956055.1. Lineage (NCBI taxonomy): Eukaryota > Metazoa > Chordata > Actinopteri > Lophiiformes > Brachionichthyidae > Brachionichthys > Brachionichthys hirsutus. Next base: position 10,284,463 of record NC_090897.1, on the reverse strand, counting down.
GCTCTTCTATTTTTTAATCCTAAAATTCTCCTTCAAAGGAACATTAGCATCGTCTGGCATGTGCACCTTGCTACCCGGCTAGTTCGCGCTGACCTAGCCAACAGTATGAAGGATTGAACAAACTAGCACTAAAGATGTTAAACTGGAACAAGGACATGCTGTAAGTGCATTTTATTTACGGTGGAAGTAATGAACAATGAAACGGTCAAACAATTTCACCAAGTAAAATACGAAGGGATGGGTTGCAGTTTGTCTTTTGATTTCACTTTCAAAATCTGCGATGGGACTGAGCCCCCAATGTTCAAATGGCCGTGCTCTTCTCAAAGTAACAGTCAATCAGAAGGGATTCAGCCTTTCGAATGATCCTCCAATCATCATGCGGAAGCCCAGCGTCCAGGCCAGTCGAGTCCAGCCCGCCACTCCTTCATCCACCTCCAGAGATGCTGAGTGGCAGGAGGCGGGGGAAAACTGTGCCATTTATCCAATGACCGTCACCGTCAAGGTCGAGGCAGTGCAAAAAAACAAAGCTGTTCCATGCAGCCCCATTGAAGTGAATGGACGCTCGGCTTCTACAGACAAATATCGGAGAAGTGAACAAAATCGGGCCAGTCGGCTTGTGATCAGTAACTGATTCTGAATGAACTCGTCTTTGAGATGAACGTTCTAATGCACTTAGTGAAATGCAAACACATCAGCACCTATGAGACCATTTACTATTTTCGGGGGAACCTGAGCCTCCCTTGCAGTCTTGAAGCAATCGCCTCTTTTGGGTTGACAGGCCGGTACCGGTGCTGATTTCCTGTCTTCTGAAGATTGCCATCCTGTTGTGGAATTCTCCAGGCTCTCTCAGAATGTGCTAAATTCCCCCACTGCCACACCACTGGACTGATTTTGCCTCTCTTTCTCTGCGAGAGCTCAAAGATTTAACTCGCCGCGATCAATATTTAGTATCCCATGCGTGAAACAAGCAGATGTTTGGAGTTTCCTTTTTGGAGACGGGAGGCTTCTGTTGAGTGAAGGGGATCAATGCTGCCTTTCGTGTGTGTGAGGCCATAGAATCGGGGCTTCTGAAGGGTGGCTGATGTGATTCCTGCCAGCCTTTGGGCTCTTGAGATTTGCGTTCCTCCCAAGCATCTTCTGTCCTGTTAACCCACTGACACAGACACACACTCAGGCAAAATGTGCAGTCCAAACAGTTGTCCAGGAGTGCGAGGGCTCTGGATGTTAAACAACAGAGCTGTGATTGGTAATTGATTTGTTCATTTGCCAACAGTTTGAGCAATCGGTGGTGCCTACCCAGCGATCTGCCATCTACAATAAGCTCTTCCTCTCTCTCTCTCTCTCTCTCCTTCCATCCCTCCCACAGCACCTCCAGCAGCACGAACACGCGGTGGAGGGTGAGGCCTGCTACTACCACTGCGTGCTGTGCAGCTACTCGACCAAGGCCAAGCTCAACCTGATCCAGCATGTGCGCTCCATGAAGCACCAGCGCAGTGAAAGCCTCAGGAAGCTTCAGCGCTTGCAGAAGGGCCTGCCAGAGGAAGACGAGGACCTCAACTCAATCTTCACTATCCGCAAATGCCCTTCTTCTGAGACAGGTCAGGACCCGCCCCTTCGGCTAGGTTTTGGCGTCTCTTGACGCGTGTCTGTCTTTGTTCCTATGCTGCTCTGCCGCTGGTACACACAAATACACACAATCTGTCTGTCCCGATCAGACGTTTTCAAGTTCAAAACATTCGCATTCGCAACTTGCTGCTCGTAAATTGTCACTGTCTGCAACCCGTAGAACAAGCATTATCATGAATGGATAAAAAACTGATTGGTTCTGATGGTGTGTTTTAAAAAAAAAGGTGATTTAGGCGGAACAGCCATAATTGGAACACTTATAAAGAAAAACTTTATTTTATGTTGACAGAGCTGAGTGAAATTCTAACGTCTGCTTGATGTGATTCATTCTAACCTTCCCCCTCTAACTCTTCTACTGGCTGCTCCACTAGCCTTGTTCTCACTTTCCAGCTCGGCCATCATTGTAAATAAGAAGCCTTTAATGTGCTGCCTGCTGAAATGAATAGTAACCTTTATCGGATATATGGCTAATATTCAGATTGCGTTCATAAAATCAGTCCGCCCGAGCTTTCCGTCTCCAGTAAATCCAGAGGTCCCCGGTAATTGGAGCCGTCCCTGTCAGTCATTAAAGACATATTGAGACGGAGCATAAAGCCAGCGAAGGAGGAGCCAAACAACAGCAGCAGCTGCAGCAAAAACAAGGCCAGCTACAACAACAGTAGCGTGACTGGAACAAAGTGCTTCTGCTGCTCATTTATTATGGACTGATTAGGAAGAGTGAGCTGCGGTCAATTAACACTCTTTCTCAGCAGAGATTTGGTTTTCCAATCACTTTAACTCCTGTGCCCTGACAAAGGGGCTCTATTGTGTGTCCCTCCAAGAGGGAGCCATTACTTCCCTCACACACATACTCGCTGTCTGTGTTGTGCGGGGGGGGGGGGGCAGCCTGTGAAGACGCTTTGTTCCAAGGAGGCAGGGATAATGAAGCCAGCGGCCGGGAAATTGCGCAAAAAGGCAGTCACAGATCTGAAGCAAATCATTAGAGAACATATTTAGCTGCGCAATTAGGGACAATTAAGCTTTCTGCTCGCTGCACTCCAAATATGTTAATGACTACAGTACAGTGGACAAGCGAACACGCAAAGCCAAGAGGGAAGACCATCTAGGTTAAAAGGGTGGGGGGTGGGGAATTGATGGTTTCTGTGTTCAGACGGGAGGAGTTGTCGTGCCATTTGTGTGGTTACTCCCCTGCAGAGGTTCATCAAATTACAATAATCCTCTCTTACTTTAACTACAACTAGAATGCAGTAGAATTTAATTTTCACTCGGGCTGCGAGCTCACTCGATAGTTGATGTCTTTGTATTATGAGCATGTGTTTTTGCAATTTAATAATCAAAAGAGGAAGTCCATTCTGCCCATACACTCCATGAAAAGATCAAACTGAAGCATCGTAATAAATGAAATGTAGGAAAAACAAGGATACTTCACTTCCCGGTATTCGCCAGCTCTCTAACGACCCCGCATCGACCATTTTGCACTCCGAACACCTTGTTCCAACATCCTCAGTTCTACCGGTCCACCTCACAGCCCCAGCCTTTCACGAGGGCTGAACCATTCCCTCCTAGTGTAATATTTAATTTCCTCTTCACTAGCTCCTCTGTGGCACAGGACTCTTTTTTTTTTTCTTTGTGGTTAAGGCATATTTGCTAAAGTGGAGGAACTGAACTGTGGCTTGTTAAAACAAAGTTGCCCCTGGATTTCTGGGTCACCTAGACAGTAACTCCCCCACCAGCTGTTGTTGTGTGATCTCGTGAATGATTTTCTGCCTGCATTTGGTTCTTGGTTTGTAATCTGCATGGGATTTTTCTTCAAGGGCCCTGGCTTTTTGCCTTTTTACCGCTGCAGATTAATTAAATTAGACTTTAAGATTTCTCTGTTGTGTTTTACCCTCTACAACTTTGCACATGCTTCATATGAAAATTAAGCAAACACAGATTGAAGCAAAAGAACAAAAGGCCTCCATTGTTTTAATTCTTATACTCATACTGAAAAGTGCGGTTTAGGCATATTCCTTAGGGGTCCCGTCTCCATTTGTCTTATTTAACCCTGTATCTATGGGGGAAACAAAAGGGGACTCAGAGGGACCCCAACCCCTCTCAGCTGTCCTGTGTGCAAAGATCAGCACGAACTTCCACGGATGTTCCATCTGTACGCATGTTGGCGTCTACTTTTAAGGATTGAAGCTCATTAGTGGGTGATGGGTAGAGACGGGTAGAGGGTGTTAAAACCTCCAGAAAGAAGTCACTTGTGAGGACAGCTGCTTTGACAGCATGAGGACTAAATATATTTTACATTTAGTGGTTGCAAAGAAAAGGTGAGGCCTGATGGTTATGTTGATGAAAATTGTCATGTTAATGGTGACTGCTGTCACAACAGATCATCGAGGTTTCTGCGTTTAAGAGGCTCCAATAAATGCAGCATGAGGGGAAAATAGTGATGAATCGATGCAGCAATGAGTTTTGGGGAGTTTTTGTGTCAGAACTAATGTGATATTGAGCGTATGATGACCCTGTTTTGTATGAATTATGTTCACCAGGGCATATAATGCGATGACACATTGAGGTGTCTAATTTCTTAAAATTTAATTGACTTAAGTAATTTCTGCAGCACAGAAACAGAATGAGATCATGGGGCAAATTTAAAATGCATCTTGAAATACTTAAAAGGCCATCTGTCCCCTGTTTCTCGTCAATCCCTACATAATATACTGTATGAAAATACAAGCATGATTACATTTTGTCTATTTTCAGTGTGCATTAGCAGCTAACAGATTCCACATCATACTTTTGCATGCTATCTGACCAGGGTTGTGTTGAAATGTCAAATACTGTGATTAGCATTCATAGTGCCGGTCTCTCCACGTCTTTTTCTATACTGCGAAGCTCAAACACCCAATTGTGTAGGATCCATCAGAAATAAACACATCATTATGGCAAATATTTGTTTCCCCTTAAGACTGGTAGCCTCTATAGGAAATGTTTGCTTTGTTGTGTGACAGCGAAAGCTGATATTAGTAAATTTTATGCGTGTGTGTATGGAGGAGCCAGAAAATGGAGAACAAACGGGGATGACAGTGTGGATTAGCTCCTGCTGTAAATCTGCCTCAGTCACAGATGGCAGGCCCTTGATCGCTTGGCTGTGACGGCTTGGCTCTCATCGCAGGAGGAAATCCCTGTCTGTGAGTCTCGGAGGCTGGGAAGGGGAAGGCTGGGGCTGCCTGGGCAGCCGCAAGTCATTGTCTCCCGTCTGTGCAGACACAGACGCCCGAGTATTCAAGGGAGAAGACTGGTGAGGGGAGGAGGTATCTTCCAGTTGTTTCATCCGCCATACTGTGAGCGCTTTAAAGTGAAACTTCAGTCTCCAGTTAGGATCAGCAGTACTTTTAATGACTGGTTGGAGAGACTGGGCAAGGAAGCAGTGTGTGTCACCAGATGGAAATTAGATCAAAGGTTGCATACAAATGACTGCCTAATAGTGCTATCCAAAATGTGATCCATTGCTTGTTTCACTAAAAGGGGTGTACTTTCAGCGCCACACACCTAATAGTAAGGTCTGTCTTGACAACAGAGGCGCCCCTGCATGCCTTCCCGTCCCTCTCGGCCTCATGCATCATTCTTGAGATGCTCTCAAGAGAATGCTGGACAAACTGAAACGTATTGAAATGTCACTCATATTTTAGGGTTTGCACATTTTGGTTCCATGATTCAGGGACAAAATTACGAAACCAAATATCAAATGTGTATTTTATGTAACTAGACCCTCATGTTCTGGCTTCTAACCAGATTCTTGTGGCATATTAAGAGCTTTGCTATCATTCTCTAGCATCTCCAGTGGCTAAGCTGAATCTGTTAAAGCCAGGTAAAATCAGAGGTGAGTCAGGCCGCACTCTGATGACATGCAGCAGCCAAAGTCGGAGCCTTTTTTTCCCCCTGTGGGCAAGAAGAAAACAGATGATAGCCATTTCTGGAATGTCCTTTATTCATGCTTGTTAGAGTGCAAAGTAAATCTCGCCAGATACAGGATATTGTCGCCCCGAACCATCAGACGTTTTCTACACGCCATGTTTTGGCCAATCTTAAAGTAAGTTGTACAGACAGGCACTGCTGCAATGCTCTTTTAATAAAGGTTGTTATTGCACGGGTGATGCAGAGTGGATATGAGGATGAAGGCTGTGCAGACCTGGATGAGTAGGGCCCCAGAGGGCCTAGAGCTCAGCCGAGCCTCCGTCAGTCGCCTGCCATCTAATCCCATTCCGAAGGGCATCGAGGAAGCGTAGGAAATTGTGCTGTACATAGAACGTGCCAGGAAATTCATAAATGCATTACTTTTCATTTTGAACATATTACAAATGACGAGACATTTATTATGGCTTTATATATTTTGTTTAATTTGGGCACCACTATTCATATGACCCTGCATCTCGAATACAAGCTCGTCTTTTCTTTCCCAGTGCCCCCTGGTTTATGGACCAGCTCGCTATGAATTCCTCTCCTGGCTCCTCTTATTATAGTAAATTGACCAGAAAGCCACCACACTATTCTGGGATGGGCTGTGAATCAAAATGTCTGGTGTCCAGATTTTTTTTTACTGCCGCTCCTGACTGAAGCGTCGTTCTATAAATACTGGTTAGCTTTGTCCCCAGCTTGGAAGGTGTGTGTCGTCTGAGTTCTGGAGCAGCCTGTCCAATGAATCTGCCACAGCTAAACAGAGGCAGGATGAAAACCAAATATGAGTGTCCATACACAATAAGAGACAATACGAATGTTGATTAATCCAATGAGGCAGTGCTGAGTAATGCAAAAAAAAAAACAGCTATTTTCTATGAAAATGAGGACATTTGCCTTTCAAGTGCATTTATTTAAGCACTTTTGCTCATGCTGTGTGCTCTGTTTGTTTTACTACCTCTGTGATTTCCCCATCAATCATGTCACGGAGGTGTAAATATACTGCAGATTTTACTTTGCAAACTCGCATAACTCTAAATGGACACACCAAGAAGTATCCGCATGGAGAATCAGAATGTGGGCGCAAGAGGTTTTCTGTCATCTAGCCCATTTTCAGAGGAGACTGACATCACATTATAATATTGGTTTCCCTCTCTCTTGTCATTACGAGACACTCTCCTTGAAAGCTGATCCAAAAGATAGACAGTCCATCAGGAGACAGTCATCTCATTTGTACTTTTACTAAATGTGTTAATGAGTTCTATTTTCAGACCTTGAAGCTTAGCTGCTGGATATTGGAGCAGAGGTGCCGATCGGTGGTGTGAGGTGCTGGATTAGGTGGAGCCTGGTGTGGGGGGGGCTTGGTGTGGCTCCCATGGAATGACCACATGGTCACGGGGGGGGGTGTCAGTCAAGGCTGAGGGTGGGATGTCTGTGGTTACAGACAGATACAGACCATAGAGGAGATTGGGTCACGACGATATAATACTTGTGATTGAGTTTCCTTATAGCGGCAGTCATGTTATTACCATTTAGGTACATGAGATGAAGGAGAAATACGAGTACTGTATTCCAAACAGAAGCGCAGGTTATACTTTAAGGACAGATTTGGACAGAAGCACTTCATGTATGTGTGTGTGTGCGTGAATTAGAGGGCATTATTATTATCAATAGTGGATAAAGACTTCCAAGACGTGTTATCCACTGCATCTGATTAAATGCAGCCATTGTGTTTGCTCTTCATTATCAAAACCCAGTTGATTTTCTGAGTCAAAGAATGCGTGACCAGCACATTTTCTTTAATGCATACATTGCTAATATATGTTTGCACTACAATGCACATACATTCTCTCCACTGGCCTCTCTATATATTGGTAACAGGTGTAATATTTTATTTTTTCTTAAGTTTCCTATATGCTCTGTAAGTGAACTTTCTCCTTGGGCATATTGTCATTTTGCATCTAGCATGGTCTCATCTATGATATTGATTTTAGCACAAGTGTATTCGAGGTAGAACTAGAACCAATAAATTGTTAAGCGCTTACATTGCTTCATTTGTTACCGTGCTTTGGTGCTGCGTCAACAGTGGTGTTCGCTGTCCAAATGAACCAGCTCAGTTTGACCATAGGCAGCGTCAGAAAAGGAGCAGGGGGTAAAGTTTTGAAACTATCGAGCCAAGGCTAGGAAAGTTTTAGTTAGTCATTTTTAATAAGGCGGTTTGTGCCCCCCAGAGAGAGCTGGCGGATCAAAGGGCATGATCTGTGCTATGGCTGAGCTCACCCCTGGCCCAGCAGAGAAGATCGGCATCACTGACAGCACAACAAAACCAGAGAGTGAAGGATGCCCTGTCCAGCAGCATGTTGCCCTCACGCTCCAAAGGCCCCATTAGAATAAAGGCAGATGAAACAAAGCACAGATGTTTTGAGTTGTTACCCATTCTCTGATAGAAATGCGTGCATGTTGTTTAATATGCAAATTCATGTTATGTTTCTTTTGTTTCATGTCTCTGCACATGAAAAACAGACATGTACAGTCAGGATGCACACAAAAGACACGCAATGTGTCTGTGTTTTGAGTGCATTAGCAAAAAAGAGTGCCCTCCAGTGCCCCCTCCGGTACATCAGCTAAAAGCGGCCAGGCAGATAGCAGAAATGATAAAAGTGCAGAAATAATTCAATAGCCGACCTTTGCAACCTTTACCTGTGGGCGTGAGCACCAGTCACTGATTCACGCTGTGCTCGACGGTGCACTACACACCACCCGAGGAGGGTGAGAGGAGGGTGAATGAAGAGGAATGGATGAGTTTGCATGAGTGGGAGGGAGGCTCGGTTGTACTGCACGTTGAGGATGGTTTACACAAATGGATTTTGCAGTTAATCAGGATGTGTCTAATTTCAGCAAACATTGTACCCAGCTCCCCCCCCCCCCCCCCCCCCTGGGAGCTGGGTACCCACCGCACACTGTTTTAAGTGTGCTGTTGTTAGCGTGCGCCACAGTAGGCCGCCATTGATTGTGCGTCACCTTCAGGTCTGTGTCTGTCTATATGTGAGGATTATCCAGTAAACCTGACACTCATGAAGACTGGTTATACCAGGATAAATGTTGTACAGTGTCTCCTGTGGATTCTGAGTGAACAGCAGCGACGCTGCCTTTTGTTAAAGGAAGTCAAGCCCGGAGCTCAGCAGATGAGATTGCCGTTCTAGTGGCGACCTGAGAGAAGAATCTCGCATTTAGTTTGTCATAATCTTGTATGCTTCTATTTCTTGACTGATCGATGGTGTCTATCCTGGCCCAACTGATGCATCCTTAGTGGGAATAGTGATCAGTGTTATTTAAGCAAGGATAAATAAATGAGGAGCTGGGCGGTTGCAATGTAAATGCCCATTGAAGAAAAGGAAATATGAGTTGGATCAGTTGCCAAAAAACATTTGAGGGGGAGTAATTTGTCTCTTTTAAATAATAACATGGTAATTTTATTTAGCAATAATATAATTTAATTGCTTGTGTGCATTTGATGAGGCATGGCTTCCTTAGAGAAATGGGTAGTTTAGAAACCAAAGTTTGCACATGAGATCCCTGTGAAGCTTGACAGACTTCGCAGGGCTTATTTTACTAACAAAACAAAAGCAAAGCACCCACGCCCCGCAGCAACATCACGTTGTTTCTGTCCACTTTGCCTTAGAAATAAATGTTTTGTCTTTTTATAATGTCGTGTTCATGTTTCAGTTCACGAAAAAATGTATACTTCCAACATTCATGTTAAATTGTGGACCCCTATAATATATTTTTATTACATTTTATTTCACTTTCACCAAGTTTGCTAAAATCTGCCAAGTAGGAAAAGAAAGCCTCCATTTAAGTATAAAGCTAAGCATTTCCTTTTACCACTAGGAGGCGCTCTGACTGGTGTGGAACTCCTATCCAAATGTGGAGTTTGAGGCAGTTCGGACTATGGACTGTTAAAACGCTACCTATTTCACAGTGAAACATAGAGTAGTGAATTACATGTTTTTCTACAGTGGCCCTTCTTTGCTGTTATCTGAAGGGATCACTGTCTTTTTGCAGGAGGAAACGCATCAACCATTCTTGTATATGGGTTTAAAAAAACAAAACATTGTTTGAATATCTGTGGAATCTGAGAAAAAGAAAACGATTCCCCTGAGAAGTGTCTGATGACGGAGAGGCTCTCTGAAAACGAGTTCCTCTCATGCATATGGTGAATATTTCAACCACTTGGGAAAGCTGAGAAGGGTCACATATTTGTGTGTGAAATGTCGAATGGAGAACACAGTGGATCTGTTTAAAGCCATGTCACACGTTGTTGCCAGTCGAAGAGACAGACGAGCACTCTGAGGGTTTTGCTCTATTTAAGATGGCACAAGGGCCAGTTTGGCAACCAGGATTGTGAAACTGGGTCCGTTTTTGTCATGTTAAACGGGGCAAAAGAATCTAATTGGTGGGGGGAGGGCAAAAGGCAATGCCTTCTTTGTTTAAGGGCCCTCTGCAGTCACTTCGTGCTCATTGTGCATTGACCACAATAGCATTAGTTTGTGCTGTTGTTCTGGATTCTTCTTTTCTTTCTACAGTCAACACTTGTCCGTTCCACTCCGTCTACACGCTTCACCAGTGTTCAGTCAGGGACTCACAAGCATGCCCCCACCACCACTACTTTTCCTCGCCTGTGTTATCCCCGCTCCCATCACCCTCCTCAATCCTTTTTTTCTTGCTTTCTTATCCACGCTATTAAAAAGATAACGATTGAGAACGAAGGAAACCATTTCCCTGCCTTGTTTTTGGTCCACTTTCGTAGAAGACGGTCCTAAATTCTGTTACCAATTTCAAAGAATCCAATCATTTAATAAGAACTTGTTATAACTGATAAGGCCACAAGTTCAGCGAGGTCTTGCAAATATGCCATGAATGATTTTCAGTCTTAAAAATAATGATGATGATGGAGTAATTGTGTTTGCTTTGATACAGAGCAGCTACACATGTGACTGCCGATGATTATTGAATAGACGTGAAAGTGGTTTAACATTGAAAACAGCCTTCACTAGGGAACCGTTATGTCCTGTCCTTAGAATGATTCATCATTTTCAAATGATTATATATAAATGAACTTTTGAGCCATACTATAGAGAATATGCTCACCTTTCATGTATTCTCAGAGCACAAAAAAAAAAGCAATTTACTTACCCAGCAATAGATTAATTAGATTATTAAAGTAGATTATGATATGCAGGAAGTAAAAACACATTTGTGGCATTTATGTGTTCCAGAAAATGTATGAGTATTTCTAAATTAATGTGTGTTGCTGAATATCCTGTGATCAAATGCAAACAGCAGAAGAAATGAAGCAGGTCTGTAGTTGGACCCAGGTTTTAGCTCATCATATCAAACATATCCATGAACTGATGGTGAAACTGCCTAGAAGGTGCTGTGAAAAGGTTTTGGGTCTGCTCATCTTGCCTTTTATTTTTGTGTGAAATGCTAAACTGTGTAAAGATCTTAAATTTGTTTGAAGCGCTAACAAAGGTGCACTGAGTAAACACAAGTCACTCACTCAACGCTTGAAATGATCATTTAACTTATAAGGAAAGAGGCCTTTAAACTCAAATGAGGTCGTAGAATCTGCTATCAGAAGCCCCTATGGGGATTAAGGTGTTCATTTTCATTTCATTTTCTAACCGCTTATTCCGCTATCGGGTCGCGGGCCAAGCTGGAGCCAATCCCAGCAGTCAATGGGCGAGAGGCAGGGGACACCCTGGACAAGCCGCCAGTTCATCGCAGGGCAACACAGAGACAGACAACCAGCCACACACACACTCACACCTACGGGCAATTCAGTGTCACCAATCAGCCTAGGCAGCATGTCTTTGGTGGTGGGAGGAAGCCGGAGAACCCGGAGAGAACCCACGCAGACACGGGGAGAACATGCAAACTCCTCACAGAATGGCCACAAGCCGGAGACGAACCTGCGACCACCTCGCTGTGAGGCAACAGTGCTTACCACTGCGCCACCGAGCCGCCTGGGATTGAGGTGTGTTGAGGCAAATCAACCTTCATGCCGCTCTGGCTAGCAGTGGCTTCGCTGCACCTCTCTCCCATGTATGACATTTTTGCCTGATGTCTTTGAAACAGGCCTGAAAACTGACCCTCACTTCAGCCAGCCTCCACTATGCTCTTTGAGACATTTTGGAAGGTCGGACACTTCTGGAAAGGTTCACTGTCGTTGCAAGTCTTATCTCGTGGCGTATAATGTGTCTCACCAAATCTTTGGAGCACCAGAGCTTAAAATATATTTGTAACCCTTCCCATAGTGATGCATTTCAATCATGGGCTTCCCTATTTCTTCTAAAATTTCTATTGATCGTATCTCATGTGTTGCTGGCGAGACCTGCTGTCCAAATTCATGCTTCACATGAAAAGTGGCCTATTTGGGTGATGATTGGATTGATTACTGGTTGTGATCAGACCTGGGTGTAACTAGCCAAGATTAAATAAGTTATTAATGCAATGTAGTAGTTTTATGGGTTTACACTATTAAGGTGCCGAATGCCTTGTAGGTTGGATCTTTTCAGATCTTTCAATAATGTTAGAATTTAAAACTGCCTTTGTTAATAGAGCTTGAAGATTCAACACAGTTAAAAGAGGAAAATATACAGGCTGAAGCTCCAAACCTAGGTGCAATTTTGTGTGTATTAAATTGTCCCATTTTTGTTTAAAAGGTCGTCTATAACTTGGACGCATTGTTGATATACAGCGAGAGATATTGATTGATTAATGCGTTAAGTGCTCCCAATCCATTAGGTTCTGTGAAAGGGACTGGAAAGGAGACTTGCTCTTTCTCTCACTTTGTATTTTCATATCTCCCTGTTGTTAAAGGGACATCATAATTGGGTATCAAATTTTAAGGGACTAAACCTTGAATATCTGCCAAGAACTGCATTCAAAAGAACGTAGTTCCTCATGAGTGTCAGTTCATTTACTCCGAAAAGCTTGAGAAGAAATCTCTGACGTTCATCTTCCGCTTCCTCTGAGCCCAGCTGTTCGTGCTTCACCTGTTGTAAAACAAGTATGCACCACAAGTGTTGTCTAAACAGAAGAAAGGATGGCGTTCAGTAAAACGATGCCATCGCAGTTGCTATCCATTCCTTTGAGGAGCCGCAGCATGTTAACACAATGATGATGTGTCGGTGTGTTGTTTTCAACCTTGCTACTGTTTTGAACTAATATTTTGGGCAGATTATACTTGTTTTCCAGAATTTGTGCATTTTCTCTGGATGGTTTTCAGAGTCATTGAGGACAGGATCTGTTTCACTACTTACTGCAAGGAATAGGGGCCCTTTATTGCCTGGGCCCTAAGCAGGGGAGGCCTGTAAAAAGGGGCCCGAGAATCAGACATTACCTTCAAAACATGGGCTGCATTAGTGATTCATAACCATGTGCCATCTCCACCATGGACAATTCCATTAGGATATTTTATCTTTGTGCTGATGGCTGCTCTTGATAATGGGGCTGCCGAGAAATCCCAAAAAGTAAAGACTCAACTTTAACACACTTGGCCCTCCAGTAGACGATGCATACAGCATGGCAGTGTCCTTCCACCGTAGCTGTAGCTATCCCCCTCATATACACCACCTCCATAACTGGTTAACTATGGTAAGATTAAGGTTTAGTCAAATATTGGCATTCTTCCTGCTGATGCCCCCATGAAAATGCATTAACGCTAACCCATGAAAAAAAGCCTCTTAGAAAACGTTGCTTTCGGGCAGACAAACACAACTGCATAATGGTGTCGTAATTCATGCAAGCCAATGTGTTTCAAATGTTACAGTAATTATGAAAAATATTCGTAGTTTTCCCCTACATACCCGCAGCAGAGCAAATCTCATTTCCAAGGCAAAGCGGAGTAGGAACACACTGAATAATCATTGTGTTTAATGCTCTGGTCATAATCCCAGGTTTTATGATGGTTTTCTAATGATTTTCTAATGATGTTAAATATTAGTAGAGAGTGCAGCCATAATTTGAACACAGCAGTCATTTTTTTCTTTTTCAAAGGGTCTATCAGCACTCGCGATTGCAACTACGATGAATATTGCACTGCGAATGAGATTTAAGAGCCATCCCTTTTGGTGTTTTATTTTGCTGTCTCCCCATCTGCCATAAATCCTCATTGCTCTGCTCTTGAAGCCACCGCCCTTGCCTGCCTTCCCCAGGTGGCAATACAATTAGGTGCAGGGAGCATTTCATTCAGTGTCACTGTCTGTCCACTGCAGTCATTCGTAAAAAAAAAAAAAAAACACTGGCACTTTCCCGGTGGAGTATACGGTAGGCTCTTGGGAAATATGTATATATAAAAAAAAAACAAGGAAAGAATCAGGGAGGGAGGGATGAGCACAAAGAGAAATCTCTAGAACTGCTGTCAGAGGAGATACAAGCTTGGTCTCTGATGAGTGACAATATTGAGCAAAATATGTATTGGCGACAAAGCCTTTGTCTCCTTCCTGTGCCTTTTCAATGAATTACACCTCTCCACCCCCTACCCCCAGCTTTTTAATTAAATGGCTGCAGCTCCATCTCTCTATCCGTAGCTCCCCATTACAGAGGCTAGATAAGGGATAGCTATCTGTAGCATGTTAAGAAAGGCTGCTGGGCAGCCAAGCCCCATGAAATTTGTCACAAGATCTCATTTTCCTCATTGCCAGACGTGATGCTTATAATTGATGTGGAGGCAGCAGTAATTTATTGGTCGTCCGCAATTATCATCCCCTTCTAGCAGGGGGATGTGACTGCAATTTATAAGTGTGTGTGTGTGTCTGTGTGTGTAGGTTGTTATGTCTCAGGTTGGGGGCTGTAACATTGTGTCATAAAATTTTACGCGACAACATGTTTGTCCTCATCTCATGGTAAGCGTGTGTGTAACACACACACACACGACCATGCAAATTAATGACTGGCCCTACATCATGAATGATATGGGCCTGTAAGACAGCCATGCTCACTTGAGGTGTTGATGCTGTCAGTGTGCCAGCTGGACTTTCACACACAGCCGGGGTTGGAAGGGCAACCAGAAGCTCGGGCGGGGGTCAGAGGGGGTGGGCTTGAGGGGCAGAGGGGGCTGGTGCCGGAACCCTTTGTCCACGGCTCCCCTTTATGTCATCAGGGTTTTTTTTCAAATAGTAAAAACAATAATAATGGGGGGGGGGGGGCGCGATTATGAACAATGTCCGAAAAGCAAGAACGAGTGCAGTCAGTCAGTGGATTTGAATCACAAATATTATTCGTCTTAACTTGTCTTTAGCAAAATGCATATTATTTTTCCAGGGGGCATTTTTCATTGTAGTAGTAGTGAGTGTAGAGAACATTCGTTCTCCTGTTTTTGTTAACGCCATTCCGAAGTCAAACATGATGAATTTTCACCCTGCTTATATGATCCAGGAAGACTTTGTATTAATAAAACCTGCATTCATTAACCTCAAACATCATTACTGGTATCGAGGCAGCACAGAAATGTAGCCCTTTGCAGCTCTTTTGTGCAATGCGAGCTCACCAGGCGGAGAACAGTGAGCTGCAGTCAGTGATTGTTATGCCTTTTCTTCCAGGCCTTATAACGTTCTCCTTTTATTTTCTATAGCTAATTCCGATCGCATTTCCCGCTCACAGACGTCACCGTTTTAGCTTCACATACGTGCACACAGAAGGGCAAACAAAGCTGAGTTCTGTCTCAAATCATGTGCTCTCAAAGTGCTTCACAGTCTGGTCTGGACGCGCTCTGCTCCGTGGAGGGGCGGCAGGTTTGGTGGCTCCATGGTCAGACTGGATTGCTGCCATGTCATAGCCAGAATGATGAGGGCGGTCGCCTTACGCGACTGAGCATGCTCCCTTTGTCTAGGGAAATGGAACCTGTTTGTTTTGTCTACCTGCATGCCTGTTGTGTGCGGTTGCCATATTAGACTTTCAAATCAAGAAGCCAGTGGGAGTCCAAGACTCTGGTTTTCTCCTTCCCTTTAATAATCATCCCTGTTTACTCTTCAGGGAGTCGTCTTTATATGTTTTTTTTTCTTAAATGCACCCTCTAAGCAGGGAGAGGGTCTTTAATAAAGCAAGCAGGCGGAGCGCCGTTCCAACATGTGAATTGCACAGGAGAGAATTGAGAGATGGAAGCAATAGAGGAACACCGGAGGAGGGGGGGGGGCGCCGCTGCACCCTTCATGCTATTATCTTTATGGCATAGCAAAACATGCTTCAGGCAATCAGCATGAAATTGTTAATGGCTCAGCCCACTTGTACACTGCTCAGAGGATAGAGGTCTTCAGGAGGTCCTGCATCCAGTGAGTAAGGGGTGTCCGACTGATTGCCTGCATGACCGGTCTCTCACACGTCACTGCAGACGTGTCGTCTCCTCACACCCTCGGTGACCTGCACACAGTATTGTAGTGGGATTCAACAGAGGTGTGTTCCATCTAGAAATGCACTAAGCTGCGATGAATTTTACACGTGTTAATCAAATTCCCCTCGCAAGAAGATGGCAGACTGTGGGCTCGTCTCGCCATTGCAGCTCACAGCTAATGTTTGATAAAGGTAAAACGAGATTTTATAGGATTTAATATGTTTACCAAAGGTCCTGCAGTCATGATCTTTTCTGTCTGTCTGAAAGTGGATCAGTTTCCAAAGGTTACAACAAAGGAAAACAAAGTCCCTTAAGCCCGACTATACAGCTATGTGTATTTTCAGTCAGTTGTTCGTTTCCTGACACGCCGATGTATGATGGTCAGACACGTGTAACGTATATTGTGAGACGGAAAGCAGGCTGACCCAAAAAATATCACATTTTTAGTCACTTTTCCTCATGGACTCAAAAGCCCACTTCTTTGTTGTGGATGTTCATCACAGAGGGCAGCGTTGCCTCCAACATGATTCCACGCAAGCAAAAATACACCTCCCATTCTTGTCCCTATTTTAACTTTGTCTCTTAAGATGTGTCCCCGGGAGGCTTAGAGGAGTATATGTAAGACATCTTTTCAAAATGAACACCACCCCTCCCGTTGCATGCTCCGTCTGAACATAATGTCCCCCCCCACCCCCCCGCTCAGTTTAGCTGTTTTTGGATGGGAGGGAGAACGAGCAGGGTTACACGCGGTGTCATAATAATGGGGCCTGTCATGCGCCTTGATCGTCTTAGGCGTGGAGAAGGATGAGTGCTCAAAAGGTGTTGTCTTCAAATAGGATTTCTGCAAGTGCAACATCCTTGTTGGTTGCTATCCTCCTCGGAGCAGCCACTCGCTTACAGAATGATCTGTTATTAAGCAAATGAAGTGCTGCAGGCCCGATGCTAAATCCTTTCACTTTGTCATGGTGTGCTAAGTTATCTCACCCAGCTCGCTCATTTGTTCCCAATTTCTACCCATCTAACCATGTAAGACCAGAAAGCACTAGCTTTGCGTGGAAGTCAGTCGACTATGAAAGATATGGAACACAAATAAAATTCCAGGCTGTAATCTAGGAATATAATTTTCTTATTTTCTCCAGAGTAGAATACACTGACATACACAAACATTTACTAAATGTTAAATTTATCTGATTACTTTAAATTTATCTTTTAATGAGATGATCTTCAGGGCAAAGCAACAAAATCTACATCTATAATTATTTTATATAATTATTTATTTTACATCATAGTTTCCAGAAAAGCAACTCATTATTTCCGTACTGCTAAAATCATGGAACTTTTAAAGAAAAGGCCCCGAAGTATAATAGATCACGTTCCGGCTGCAGTTTGTGTGTCACATCAGTCAAACGTTTGGTTCTGCAACTGATGAATGGATCGACTGGCGCCAATGCCAGGTTCAGCTTCAGCCTCTATAATTCATTGGGCCACTCTTAGGACTGCTTGTCTGTGACTATCAGCTTAATCAGTCTACTGTGCAACACACTCAAATTAAGGTACAATTAGGGGGATGCCTCCATAAACGTTGGTTTGAGATAGGCCTTTTATCCCGACCATCCAGATACATGATAGAGCGCAGAGAAGAGGCGATAGGAATGGGCAGGCGAGACAGGGGGAATGGCAACTGCTAGGCAGGAATTGATTGCATTAATTGATATGCCAATATGTAAGCTTGTTACATCCACCATTGCTAAGGATGATGGCTGAACAGGTCCTGCTGATCAATGGAACCAATAAAGGATTCATCCATTAATGAGCAATGTGGTAATTAATGTTATCCCTAAACCAATTACCCTCAGGCAGTGCATCTACAAGAGAGAGCAGCAAATAGTCCAACCAGGTTATCTCTTTTATACTCTTAGCAATTTTCTCAAGCTGTCTATCTCCTGCTCTGAGTTAGTTTGGCCACCAGCCTGTGTTGTGTTCACAACCCATATGAATGTAGCAAGGGATTACACAGGCTGTCCAACCAGAGTTATACCTGAACATGTACTTAAGTTGACACAACCGCACATTTATTTTGACAGCATTTATGTTACTTAACCAGTTTAGCTTCATTTTCTAACATAATCCAGTTCGTTTTGTTCTTTATACGGGGATTCAAACTGTTGGAGCTCATTCTTATTTGTTTTGTAAGGATCTTTTTGTCTGTGTCCTCAATCTCCTGTCTCCTGAAATAAACCAATATTACAGATGACAGTAATAAAACAAGATTGTTGGCTAACAACACCGGAACAAAGTAATTGTTGTTAAACCTCTAATTGTACCCATGTGCTTAGAAGATTTTGCGGTGACAAATATTTCCGATCATATAGCTATGAAAGCCGGTTTGTCTTGATCGCTGTATTGAAGAGCCAAAGACACCACAGCTCTCTCTGATAGCAACGATGTCTGTCAATGGATGGTAGGTAGTAGGCTGTAAATCAATGCGGTTATTTTTATGAAGCAATCCCTACCTTACCTGGAATGCAATCATTCATTCATTGCCCAACATATCATTCATCACATTTTTATATGATTTATGTAAAACAAGTTGTCCCACACTTTAGGGCTTGGTTACTGTGAAGAAACAGTCGTGTGAAACTTGATCCCGGATGCCTACCTTGAAGAACTATGAAGGGATAAGTAAACGAAAGTCAAGCGGCTTGTCTGGCTCTACCAGGCATGTTTTATCCTATCTATTTCTGGTGAATGCTTGACCATTTCACATTGCACAGCAGTTGCCATATTTATTTTTATTTTTTATTTTTGTATTGTGAAAAGCTTGTCTGAAAAGTCTCGGGTGGGATGCATATTGCGCCTGTATGTGCTGTTTATACTATCCATCACTTTCTATGAGCACTTATGCTTTGTGTGCATTCACTTGTTTATCACTTGAATGACCTTGTGGGAGGAGGACTTTTAAAAACATGTATAAAATAATAGCCAAATTAATTTCCATACTTCAGGCACTCCTACCTAAACAGACTTAACATAACAAGAAACTGAACTAAGTGTGAGATAATGACTTATTAGTTGGGACATGCCCTGTAGAGCAAAATCCAGTTTAGGTAATGGTTATTGCTGAAGTGCAGAAAGGCCCATCGGTCTCCCTGCCTATTATCCTAACCCTTAATCGGGACCTACAGCAGGGCACGCTAAATAAACAGTAAGTAAGTTGTCTTGGGTGGAGGAACGTCAATGCCTGCAACTTGCTCAAGCCTTTGCTCTGAATAGCTCTGTATTGACCCCTCAGGGCCCCCTGAGAATTCCCTAATTGAAAATTAATATTGAATCAATGCTGCAGGCCATTTGCATATTGATTATAAACATCCAGGAAGGCACCAAGTATGTTGTGGATCAATAGGGCCCTTCTGCAGTAGGCTGAGTGCACTACATCACATGGCAGCTGCCTGCTCCTGGGGTTAATGACTGGTGCTTGTTAAGGAGCTCTCGTAAGGTGGAATCCAGCCACGGGGTCTTTCTGCCAAAGTTGGCACCAGGTGAACTGTAGGAGGTTGGACAATATGTGCAGGAGAAGAGGAAATTGGCTTTCGCCAACCCCTTGTTGTTTTAAATATTGAGGATTATCTCTGCATGAGATGTGTTCACAACTTGTTTGCATCTTTGTTGTGTCTTATAAACAGGAGCCTCTTTTTTATTATGCTTTTTTATAAGTTTGAGGCCCCAGACACCCAAACATTGATCCCTGAACTCTCCATAACACAGACCATAAAAACTGTGATCATGTGTTTGTACTGAATAAAAGCTAATAAAGAGGGGATACTTAGACAGATAAAATCCACTATTTCCAGCCGCCGAAAGGATTCAAGACAATATTGTATACTTAAAAATAAACCTTTTAGTTTGGAATTAAACCTTCACATTATTGCAAGACAATGGTTTTGACAATATTTAAAGCACCATTTAAGATTGGACACACACACACACATTTCTTTTCCAAACTTACAAGGGTGCCATATAAGACCATAATAGTTTCCACATGCTGTGAGTTGTGGAGGAGGCATGGCAGTGGAGACAATGGTCTGAGAGATTAGATCATGATGGGGGGGAGTTGATGAAAGAAGAGTCCAGAAGACTACTGTTTCTGCTAACCTGGCAACGTTGACAGCATACCACAGACAACGTTGCATGGTTGGCAGTGTGGAACAGTGGTTAAAGTAATGGGACCCTTCAAAACTGGATGATTGCCTGAACCCACTGGAGACAGTGGACTTGGAGCGAAGCACATGTGAGAGCAGTTTATCCTCCAGTCTATGAAAGGCAAGGTCTTGAATTAATGCCTGTGTGTCCACTTTTCCTACACCACCACCGCCGCCGCCGCCACCCCGGCATGCACCCTGCACCGGGAACTCGGATCTGGGAGCTGAGAATGGAGTGCTGGGCCCGGGGAACCAGGCTGCATCTGATTGCTTCATTTCAGGCCATTTCATTGACTTGGCTGCACTGAACTGATGAACTGAGGCAGTAGACAAGAGCACCTAATGGGAAGAAATGAATTCTTATCACAGCCTTCTCAGGAGGCCGCTGGTCCTCGCTAGAGCCAACAGAAGCAATGAAGGAGAAGCAGGGCGCCGGATCTGGCCCTATTTGTGAGTCAGAAGCAGGATCGAAGCAGAGGGCAGGATAGAACTTTAGGATGTTGGATCAGTGTGCCGTGGAGGGACGTTAAACCCACAGAGAGCCTTACAAGCAAGCAGCTTGTTTTAATGATTAGTTTGGTGATTAGTGCTTCCATTCTCCTGGTAACTGACACCTACAGAATAAACTATTTTTCAATTGTTTATTCTCGACAACCCCGAGAGGCAGACCTCTTCTAGTTAGCATCCCTGCTTTAGGTCTCACAGCAGCATCCGAACACTAACCGCCGGGATGAATAATTAATGTTGTACCTTATTGGGCTCTCTCACCCATAACTTGGCAACCTCTGACTAATGAGTGAAGAGAATCTTCTCCAGCAAGGACAATAACGGCAGCCATTATGAAAACACCAGCAGCACTAACAACCATGTAGATGCAATTGAAATGCAAGATGGCATAGCAGCACAGCACCAACGTAGCATCAAGCTCTGGCCCCACTGGGCAGGGGTTGTTAATCCCTTTGACCATGCACTGGAGAGGCAAAGGCCAATATCATGCACCAACTATATGCATATACTGCATCTGTATGTATAGTCAGCTCAAACCATCGGGGAGGAGGGAAAAGCAAATGATATCCTCAGACCATTAACATACCTACCTGTTCAAGTTAAATGTAGTAACACAATTTATTCTTCTTTTTTTTGGTTTGCTGATGGGCCGATTAGGTACCACACCCACCGGCTAACATGCTCACCCCTCTCCTTCCTTGCCTCCTCTTCCTCATACCTTTTCTCCTGGAAGAAAATAGATGCTGCAAAGCCATTTAATTGGTTTCAGAATCCGAGGACATTTGGCGTTTCTCTTTAAGAAAGCATCTCTCTCTCCTATAGAGCGGTTCCTGACAGTATTTGAGAACAATGTACTTATGTAGTGAACGCTTGTCTTGGTCCTCATCCCAAATATCTCCTAGCACTCAGTCATTGCTATTGGGGTGTTGTGGGTTTTCATTTATTTATTTGTTTTTATTTAGCTTCTTTTTGGGGGGTAATTGCTACATGAACAGTCTGACATATTAGTCAACGTATTACCATTTTGGATTTTTAGAGCAACTGGCGCAATGCTTGAGCCACATCATCAGATCCATTTTTTTTTTCTTCTTCTGTCTTCTGTCTGTCTCTTCCTCTGCTCCTCCTGTGGCTGAGCCAAAGGTAACTGACTTTTGTGTTTGACTGTAATGACTCCAAGCCTGGTTCTCTGGAGAGTGGCGCAGGGGGAAGCGCAGTTCCACCCTTCTATGAGATTTTGGTCTACTTTCAGAGAATAATTACATATCCATGAAGTATAAGGATAAAAGCCCTTATACATCTAATGCACACACACACACACACACCTTAAACTGATGTGACTTCATGATTTGGACAGTTCTGTTAATCAGCAATACTTTGAGAACATCGGCTCAACCGAACAAGTCATTTGAATGAACTCTAAGGCAAAAAGAGGAATTATAATACAGTGTTGAGCTGTTTAGGTCTTTTCTGAGCATCATTCTGAGACATTTCAGAATCTTCGGTAAAACTTAAAGACGTAAGCAATTTGATTTACTGATTACCGTAAGCTCAGATAACTGGATCTAACACTGAGATTAAAAGGATAACAAGTTAAAGTGATGTTTGATTTGATCCGTTGCGTCCCATCATCTGCCGTCTGAGTATATTTTGTAATTAAGGCTGTAAAGGTGTGTGCATAATCAAATAAATTAATAATGTTACCAGCATGATGTGCTAATAAATTAATACATTACAAGAAGTGAATAAAGGAGCAGCTAAGTGCATGAGATGAGATTTCTTCATTAGCCTTTTGAGAGGAAAATTCATTATATGCATCACAAGCCATAGTACCACACACAATCATGTTGTATAACTATGCAAATAAGAGCAAAGCATTGTGTCAGTAAAACCATATGATTCATATCAATGCATTCTAATAGAGACATTCTTCTACAGCCCTGTTTTCATTTATTCATTCACTCTGATGGAGGCAGAGAAACATTGAACCAATGGGGTTCACTCAAAGAACCCAATTGGCCTGAGCTGGAATGTCTGTGCTTGATGGTTTGTAGCTTTTCAGTGGCATGTTTTGTGACCGGGCAGCACTGTGGTGCAGTGAGGAGTGCTGTTGCCTCACAGCAAGAAGGTCACAGGCTCAAATTCAACTTGGGGCCTTTCTGTGAGGAGTTTGCATGCTCTCTCTGGGTTCTCTGGTTTACTTGGGTGAATTGGTTGCTAAATTGTCCGTAGGTGATTGTTTGTATATGTGTGCGATGAACTGCCGGCATGTCCAGGGTGTACCCCACCTCTTGCCTAGAGACAGCTGGGATAGGCTCCAGCAACACCCACGACCCGGATTTTGGAAAAAGCTGTCAAGTAAATGAATGATTTTGGGGAATAAAAATGTCTCTCTGGGTTAATGTTTTTTGTGTATTTGGAATTCATAACATTAAAATATCATCCTCAGTAATGACATGTGGACGCATGAAAGACTTCTAAACTAACAAGGAAGGGGATCTGCTTCAGATCACAGGTTCAAACATAAATAATCTGTTTTATCTTATCTAGAATATAACCTGCAGGACTGGCATGCCGCTACTTTTCTCTTTGTATGTTGAAAATGAAACCTAAATGCATCTCCACTAATTGCTGTGCAAAGTTGGTTGATTATTTTGTACATAATTATTGTGGAAAACAATCTGCCTATTGAGGCCTTATTGGCAGTAATACAGAAAGCAATTATCATTACTTTGCTGCTCACATTGAAAATAAAGATTTCTCCCTGAATTAAAAGGACCCTCTGACTACTGCTAAGGCTAATTGTGTGGGGTCTTTTACAGGCATCTGGTTGTACATCATTTGTGAAGGCTAAATGCTGATCACTTAGGATGGCCTTTACAAGCTGTGCCCTAAGTGTGTGTTTTTGGGACTGTTCGTCTGCCAGGGAGTCTGATAGCTCTGGATTATTTATTTATCAGGCGACTGGACGCTGGAAAAGGCCACTTAAGCCCCACAGTGGTCGTCTGACGACATCTACCCTCCAGCAGTAGCCATCGGCAAACAGGGGTTGGGGTTGCCAGTTGGCGTTGTAATCGTCTAACACATCCTCACATATAGATTCTCCAAACTCAATAGAGACGCACAAAAGATTTGCAAAGGCCTGAGTGCAGAACTTTTTTAATTAGGGGGAAAAAATGAGGTTGGAAAAAGCAAAAGATTGAAAAAGAAAGATAGAAAGAACTACCCGTTTTCCTATTAAGGAGAAATGTCAAGCGCGGTGGTGAAGCAATAGTGTGTGTGCATCCCTTTGTTGTCCTCCCTGACATTGAAGGCTAATTTTTCATGGTTATTTGAACTGGAAAATGAAAGGGAGGTTTGTGATTATTTCCTATAAGTGACAACACAATTGCATTACGCTTCAGTACAAACACAGAAAGGATATTGCCTTTTCATATTTCATGTGAAAGTAATGGATGGGCTATGCAAAGGGAAACAAAAAAAGACAAATGGTGAGCGAAAGCTCCCTGTTTGATTTGTATTAGAAACGGAATGGAGTGAGGTGGCAAGAGATTTTTATTTTTTTCCAATAAGTGGTAGCGCGCTCATGGATGTTTTAAAGTGCCTGTGCAGTGTAATCATTGGATTTCTTTAGTAATTAGCTATGAGCAACCAGCCATGGAGGTTGAGAGAAGAACGGTTACCCAATATATCCACTGCAGGCACTACGAGAAACATTTACTGGCCAACCACACAAACTCTCCATATACAGTATATCTGTGCAGCTGTGTGATGCAATAAATAAACATAAGTGTAATGAATTCAGAAGATAAAGCATCATCCCACCATCCTCCTCTGCTCCTCTGAAACATCTGTCTTCTGCCATCCAGTCAAGATTTGTAACCAAACACATCAATGATGCTCTATATTTTATATTTTAAATCAAATCGATTAGCAAAATTGGTATTCATAACCCTGTCAGATTCTGTTTTATCTGCGTGCACGCTTTTATAAACAAACATCTGGTTCAGCCCTGGGCTGCAGATGGAGACGGGACTGAATGACCGTTGAGGAGGATTGCGGAGCAGCCCACACTGGAGGGGCCTGCTGATAAATGCAGTTGTGTACTTAAAGTTTACAAAGATTGAGGGAAAGCCTCTGCTGGCAGGACTCATGTAAATAGGGCCCATGTGGGAGCTGTGAGCCGGACTCCTAACACGCGCCGAAGTAGGTGCTACATACGTCCAGCCATGGCAACATTGATTTTCCGCGCTAATACCTCCACAGAGCAGTCCACAGGCAGATGGATGCACTACAAAGATATGCAAATGGTGCATTCGATAAATCGACGGGCTGAGATCTTTTTCAGACGGTCCACTGTACTGGCATGCAGTGCCTAAAAGGAGAGAGAAACAGATAAGTACCTGTTAATGGACACGCACACATGAGTGCACAAACTCAGTCCAACGTAAAAGCGCCTGTCGGTGACCTGGGGAGGCTGCGATCAATAAGAGCATCCCATGCTAAAAAGAACCGCTTGAGAAAAACACTTTCAACATGAGCATTTACTATGTAAGGGGTATTTGTAATGTGGCATATGATACTTTCAATTTTCAAAGTTTTCTTCGGGAAAACGTTTGGCTTTATATCTTGTGTTTAATGGCAAAACAAACTGTGGGTATAGTCACAGTCACTCTGCTTATTAGTCAGATATGAAAAAAAACTGCTGCTGGGTGTATGTCATATATAATGGATGTGGGCTGTCTTGTTAAGCCCAGCAGGCTGTATGTGGCTGTGTCTCTGTAGGGAACGGCTCAGAAGCTCGCTCTACCTGGTAATTAAAGAGAGTTTGTGGCCAAAGACAAACATCAGGAGAGATGAGCTATGAACAAAAGAGCTATGACAGTTTCAGGTTATGTGATTTTTTTTTTGTGTGTGTGTGTCCCTTTTTGCCAAATGAAAAATCAATACATTTTCCGGGTTATACATATTCAGAGTGACCACTGTTTCCGCCCTGATGGAGCGAGGGGTGGGGGGGCGTGGGCTTTAAGTGAAGGGAGTCGCCTGTTCATCTGTCATAACTGTACCATCGTATTTTCCAACCCACTGGTGAATATTTCAGTTGATGTGATTGTCCTTCATGACAGCATTGACAATTCACCCCCCCTCCCACACACACACACACACACACACACACATTTTCAACCACCCCCACACTCGGTCAGCCCTCCGCAAATCTGTTTGCTCCCTTTTGAATAGCTGCAAATAGGTGGACACATTGTGATCTAGAGCTAGAGGAAAAAGAAAAATGATGCATTAATAAAAGGAGGTTGATTTAAGAGGAGGCGGCGGTGGAAGACGACGAGCATAAATGCATGGTGGGGGGTGGCGGAGATACAGACCGGCTCTTTGTGCAGGACAATGTCCCTCAGGCAGAGTAGATGGAAGAGCACTGCCCGGTGATGCTTTTGCCCTCTATGCAGGCTTTTAGCTCATCATCCTAGCGGGGAAAAGGACAGCCTGCATCCTCCATTATGTGCATAATATGTGTTAGCGAGTGGCTATCATCTTGGACATTCAAAGATGTCACAGGGTGGTGTATGTGTGTGTGTGTGTGTGTGTCAGCTGGGGCAGAAGAGTGAGCAGTCCCTGAATGCTCACTCCCTATGCAGCCACATTAACCTAGATCCTCTCCTCCTCCATCACTCAAGAAAAACACAAGGCAAAAAAGAACTGGAGCTGCACTCACTTTATCCATTTTATTTGTAATGTATCTAAACATGCCATTAGTATGAGAAGTATTTCCAATTAGTATGATTTCCCCTGAGATAACACTTTAGGGAATATTTAATACATCACACGGTGCTCAATAACAGCTTCTGATTTACTAAGACCAATGGAAGAAAATTAGCCGCAATTAGTATGTTTTAATGTGTTTTATTCTGTTAGAGAACATAGAAAGGAAGTGTGTGTGTGACCTGAATGCACCAAGCATCCTTTCAAAAGGCAAGCGACTTTGAAAAGCAGGAGGGATCAAATTAAGTTTTTGGGTGGAAAACATATAGGACTGTTTTGATGAGCTGGCACCATAGGCGGAGTGATGGAGGATTGTTCCAGGGCAGCTTACACTGCAGTTTGTGATTAACTTGCTGTTTCAAGTTTTTTTTTTTTTTTTTTTGTTATTAGCTGCCCTCCAACTCCTACACCACCTCTTTTCCACCCTCCTTCCCATCAGCCCCACGGAGACACAACGTCTTCATTCACATTTAGATCCTGAGGTCACAGCAGGGCCAGCAGGGCGAGGCTAGAGAATCCCTCCATCGACAGGTCAGGAATCTAGCATGCAACCCCGACCAGCAGCACGCAGGGAGCTCACCCGGCTTTCCTGTCAAAGACCCTCAAGTGTGCGGGATACGGAGAGCGGAGAGACAGATGGACTCTTATTTTCTTTGAGTGCATTTTCTGATTGGTAGTTAATTAATTCTGATGCACATTTGTGTCTTTTTGCTCATTTCAAAAGTAACCATGTGCACTGTGGCCCGTGTAAGTGAATACTTCTGGATGACATTAATGGCATATATATCATTATGAATGATTTAACGATATTTCTTGGAGGCATAACATGTGTTAGCATTTTAGCGTGGCTTGTGTTCTGTTTAATAGTCTGTATGGTTGTTGATAACAGCGCGTTGCGGCTTATTGGCCGTTCATAAGCAACAATCCCTCACGTCTTTGGTTGGGTTGCGGGCACGTCCTGCTCTGTTGTGGTTTTGAGAGGTAGCTCGTGAGGAGGGAGCTGAAGGACGGGTTATAAGGGGTGAGAATGTTTTCCCTTGGTGTGTTTTTTAGGAGGTCCTGCCATGGGGGGGGGGGGGGGGGGGGCTGTGCAGAGGTGCTGATATGAGGAGCGTACAATGCATGAGAGCCCTCAGCATGGGTCCTGTGTCTCATTGTCCCGTGGTACCTTCCTGTCACTTTCATTTTGCACCCTCCAGTCCAGAGTCAGGCAAACTTTGATATAAGTAAGGGGTGTGAGAGACGATGTGGGGGGGTTAAGGAAAAGAGAAGAACGATAGAGTCTGTGAAGTGTGAAATAAGATTGCTTTTTATCCGACAGTGCAACATTCAAGAAAAGGAAGCTGTCCAGCTCTGGATAACGCTGGTGGGGGGGGGGCACACCTCTCATTTACAGTGTGGTCCTGTGACACCTGGTTAAATTGATAACAGCCTCAATAATCATAATGAGAATAATTAGGGCACTTTAAAAAGCTAGAGATAGGCAAACGATGCTTGGATAAGTTATATGCCACAAAAACATAACTTTGATTTAAATGTAATTGTCAGAACTGTTTTGTGAACACTGGAGTCATTCTTAGATAGGACTGAAATCCTGCACTTAAAGAAAGGCTCTTCATCATAGTGTATATGGCTCTTCATCATAGTGGTGTATACTGTTGAAGCAGAGGAAGGAGGAGGAGCCTGACCTAGTGAAATATATCAAGAGTGACTATTATTACTTGCTACTGCTCTTCTCTACAGTCTGGGAAGGAATACTGGAAAGTGCAGTGGTTACCATCAATTATTTATCAGGCCGTTTGTGCTTGTCAGTCTGATTAGCATTACTGTAATCACTGCTCTTCGGGGGAAAGGAAGGCTGCTCTCTCTCATCGAAGGTAATCTTGCCATTTTCAGTGTCTCATCTTCACCGGACGTCTCTTGCGTAGCATCTGCTTTTGTCATCTCCACATATTTCTTCCCTCATCCCCTTCCCTGTGTGTTTCTGTGTGCTGCCCTTCCGCACCTCATTAATGTGCCTGAGCAAACTGCTCTCTCCCCGGAGCTTGTAAAGAGTGACACCTATGGGCGTGAGTACGCTACTGCACTTACTGGCAGAACAGGACTGGAAGGCTGCTGGGTGCAGGTGTGTGTGTGTGTGTGTTTCTCTGCAGGATGCTGGAACAGAGAGCCCGTGGACTGTCTCCATTGAGTGACTGGCAGCGCAAAGATGATATTTATATAAGACCAAATGAGTATAATCTCTGTGTTGGCAGTGGGTTTATTCAGCTTGCATGATTAAATTAATGGAACTGCTTCATATCGTTGTATTAGGATGGTTAATGAAGACAATTAATTAGAAGACAACCTTCAGGCTATTGTCCTTTACAGCTCTCAGATTTGGGTTAAAAATGGCCTGCTGCCATAGCTTTGAGTGTTTTCTCTCATCTGCTCTCAGTTAATCTGTGACTACAGTTTCAGTCTGGCCGTTTGCATCCTACACTTAGGCCACTCGTGACCTTTCATTAATTATGGTTGGCTGGCCTTGGTCATTCTGTAATACTGTTAGAGATGAGAAGAGGAATAGGCAAAGTGATTTGCCACTTTAAGATGTAACGCTGCTCCTGGAATTAAATGTCTGCATTTCTGCATGAATTATGGACAAGGCTCTGTGTCATGTGTACGTTAATTAAAATTTAAATAAAGTAAATATTGGAAACAGGAGGAGAAAGATATACCGGTGTAGATGGGAGCATGCACAGTGTGAAGAGGAGATCAGGCATAGCATTAGAATGTCTGCTGGTGCCTATCACTGGAACCGCGTGTTGATGCGTAGGTAGGGAATTAGTCTCACTACAAGTGTCGCATAGCTAAGAAATGACACCTTAGCCCCGTTTTTAAAGGTGAAAAAATTTACCTGGGGATTATTTTGTAATCTGAGCACCTGTGCAGCGGTACAGTATCCTAATTCTCACGGAGTTGTGGAGATTTATGCAAGTAGGCGGCAGAAGGGATTTTGGGACTCTGCAGGAGTTCATTGGTTTTCTGGGAATGTTAAACACCCACCTCACCAGCAACGGGTGGGCCGCACTGGATGGAATTCATAGGGTTGCTTGGAAACATAATAGAAACATGTTTAAAAATAACATGAAATACGTTTTATTTGGTCGTACAATCCAGGGATGAGTCAGCTGTCCTTTTTGAATAACACAGACCCTACATCAGTCGTTGTAACTGCTTTTTCCGACAACAGTTTTCAACATAATCAAGGGGGAAGTGGAATATATACTGCTATAGCATGTGGGAAAAGGTCTCCCTATTTTGTGCTATACAATTATTTATTTTGTAGCTGTAGTGCATTCATTTAATATTTAGTGTAAATGCTCATAAAAATAGCAACAATAAATGTCTGACCTTTTCAGCCGAGGGAGAATAATAATATATTCCTCCAGACAAACTAGAGAATGAGACAAGAATAATTGTCTTCAAAACTTTAAACATTTACATCATGTCAGGTGAAATAAACCTGACCTATAACCCTGCACAAGATAAGCATTTACCGAAGATGGACAGACGGAATATGTCTCTTCTTCTTTTTAACCCTTTCAGCAGAAAGATTTGACAATGAAATATCAAAATCAAATTTGTTGAAAATGTATCTGGGATAATGCCCATTTGAAAGTTTGAGAACATGAGTCTATGTAAAGTGTGGCCACTCTTTGACAACAGACATGATAAACAGTTGGTGTTGGGGCTAATGCAACATCATAGAAGTGGTTTCGGCTGTGGGTCGTTATGTGGTGAGCTCAGATTGGATGCGCGATGACTGCAGGGCTGAATACTTGAACAGTATGTTTTAGTAGCTGTTGCAGCATTGTCGATATATCAATAGCTCATACAGTAGAGACCCGAGCATGAAAGCATTTTCAAAAGAGCATTTAAGTACATTTGCTGAGAATTAGCTGACTTGTGTAATAACTGATAGGAACTATTGACTGCGGCCTAGTTTACTGTTGTCAAATCAATGCTGCTGCATGCAAGTCTCACTTTTAAACAAACTTAACAGGCAACGGGGATGTTCAGAGGGCACTAGAGGGAAATAAACAAGATTGATGTCCTTTTTATTATCTGTTTTTGCTATCTTTTCCTCTGTGTGTTACTTACAAATAGCGTTATCGGATATCCATTGTTTGGACTTCGATGCTCCTAAATGGCCTGATATATTGAGCTGAGGCTTTTAAGGTGGTTACAAGGGATTTCTGCCTACTTGGCATAAAAATACAAATGAATTGTGGCTCTGAAAGTTTTAAACATTTATGATAATTTTGAATATTTCTTTTCAATAATAGGATCTAGTATCTGCCAATTTCAGAGCACATTTATACTTATTTTCTGCAATTATGTGTCAACTTCAAACATTAAAAATTATTTAATAATAACAAATAACAAAACTAATAATTAATTTGTATTATTTTTTATTCCTAATTAACTCTCATTTTAAAATGCTTGTCAAAATAATTACCAGGGTGGTCTAGCAGCAGGCCAGAAACCAGGTGAAGTGTTTTTATCTGCCAGACTTGCAACTGTGTCTCGGCACAGCACAAAGTGTTGCAAGCTCCTATTAAAAAGATAAATAAAAAGATGCTGCCGTCCCTTTAAGTGCTTCCACCGATTCTGATGGTGTGGTAATTTACATATCTCATCCTCCCTCCCCCTTCAGGAGAGCTGAGTGAGGATGTGGAGGCTGCTAGTGAGACCACCACAGACCAGGAGGACCAAACCAAAGACAGAGAAAGTGGGGGGGAGAAGGAGCTCACCAAAGGGACAGGTAAGGCAAATATTTGCAGCACACACATTTAGGGAATACACTTGGCTCTGCATCTGAATGGTGCTAGACAAGAGCTTTTGGTTTCATTCAACTTAACACATGACTCTTTTTTTTTTAGCAATAAACAAAACAAATCCAGAAATCTGCTTCTAGTCTGAACTTTTATGCTGCTGATTTCTTGGAATTAAATTCCACCAGATACAGTCAAGAGAAACTGCTAATTCAGTTAATATGCTGATGAGACATGTGACCTGTGTTTTGTCTTCGCTCAGTAGAGGACATGAGGAGAGGGGCCTGTATGCATTATTCTACACACATTTGATAACACTGCCCCCTCCCAACTTTGCTGCACAAACAGGAACTCACACAATGCTTACCTGTGTTTAATGTTATCAGATCAACCTGGTCTTATCTGTGCGTCTCCTTATAGACAGAGGAGCAGGTTGAATCTTAGGTAGGGGGCTGGTCTTAGTCTGAGGGGAGGAGCTTTAGGCCTGAATGATCATTGGTCAAGGGAAGCTACATTTCCTAAAAAAATATGGAGCTTTGTTTTGGAAGCATTTGACATTTGTATTTTACAACTTTTCAGTTCAGTTCAGTGTTCTCAACCTGAACTGAATGTTGTGATTCTTGTGTGTATTTCCTTTCTGCTTGTCGGGCCATTTATGGCGATAACTTCATGACAGCCCACAGGTTCAGTCTGGGAGGAGACGGGAAGTATTATTTAAAATTAAAGATGATAGCAGAAGTGAATCGTAGAAATTACCATTCTCTACTCTATCTACGAGTACGAAATAGCACTTCCTTTGTTAGTAGTTATCATTTATATATAATTTAATAATGCTTATGCTAATACTCTGTGTGGTGAAAAGAAAAATATTTTTTATAGTCAAATGCATTAAACATGTTGAGCTTTATAGTGTGAAAGTACAAACACTGGATTATCACACCACCGGCCACTTCCTCCATGTACTGCAGGTTTAAATTTTATTTATGACTGCATGTAATTATGTATACAGTTTGTACAGCCTATCTTTCTCTCTCTCTCTCTCTCTCTCTCTCTCTCTCTATATATATATATATATATATATATATATACACACAACTCCGCACACCTTCTTCACTGTATATATATATTATTCCGACTTCTCAATTGTCAGTGTAAATATAATATAGTTTCCATTTTGCCTTTTATGCACACCTTTCTTTGTGCATCTGTGTTAGAAAAACAATGCTGGCAGTTAAGACATTTCCAGTTTTCTCATAATGATGACGCTGAACAGTTACAGGCCTGGATAGATGCTTCTCACTTGTCTAACTTCTTGTGTTACTGCTGGATGTTTTGATTTACACTAGTAAGGTTAAAAGCTGGAAAACAATTCAGACCTTTTGCATACCTCGGTTTTTTATAAAGTGTAGCAAAAAAAAAAACTTCATCACAGTGTTTGAAGCCCAGCCTTTGTAAAAGTATTTTATATTCGAACTTCTATTTTAAATGAGGCTGAGTTGTTTGTGTTCTTTGAAAGGGTGACACTCTTCTTTGATGCAAGATATAATGATATGCATGCCTGACTGAATATGGCTAAAAGTATGTTTTAGCACATCAAAATAAAGCACTTAAAAAAGCATTAAAATGAGCCGACCGATTAATAATTCACTCATACCTATGGTGCACAGGAAGATGACTCCTCGCATTAGGATTCCTCCTTTTTGAAAGGCATGCAATTTGATACAAGCATATTCAGTTCCTTTCCTCCCCTCTGCCAGTCGCTAATCACCAAATAAGTGTGTTTCTCTGTTTCCACAAAGGAAATATATGCTTGCATATGAAAAATTTACAGCTTCCCAGCACCTTATTAGAAACGCTTAGTTAAAAATAGCATGCGCATTAGGGAACCGGGTCTGAGGTTCTGTTTGATGTCAGTGAAAAGCTAGGTGGTTAGGTTAGGGTGGCGGGTTCAGTGCTGTGTTGTCAGCAAAAGCTAGACAGCTGTAGTTTAAAGAAAGGTCCTTTTTTGTTGTGCTTCAGACTTTCTATGATTGATGATCACATGTGCATGCAAAGCAAGTGCAGAAGTAGTGTAGGGGGACAAAGCAAGAAGGACCTTGTAGTGCATTAGGTAAACAGAGGAGCAGTTGTTTGGCTGGAGATTCTCTGAAGACGTTTGTACAGTACGCTCACCGACTGTGTGATAGAATATGGTGTCTTGGCCGGCCTGTTGTTTATCTGAAAGGTGCTCAGTCTCCAACTGACTGAAGCTGAGCTGCCGCTACGATCCATCATTAGAACTACTGAAGTATTTCTTCACACCGTTGTCATGTAGCTGTTGGAGCAGCGTACGACATTGTTGCTTTACAAATGACAGTCACTGTCAGGCAGTCGGTATTATCGAACGCAGAAGAAAGGTTTCCTCCTTTTTTAAAGCTGCTGTCAATCTGATTTTCTCTTTCTTGTTCCACAGCTCCTGAGTATTCATTAAAACCATTTTAAGGTACATCAGAAGACTTTGTTAAAAGCATATGTATTCAGCATGTCATTGCTGGAATGATGCCTTCATTATATTGTTGTTTATTATTTATCTCAAAGACTATACATATATATATCTGTCCAAATGTCTATGCATCTATCTATCTTATTGCTTTGTATGACACACACACACACACACACAACTCCGTACACCTTCTTCACTAAGCTGAGGCAGCACAGCCCAGAAAGGGGCGCAGGCTGCTCAGGAACAGGATCCGTACCTTCATTAAAATAGGTGGTGCATTTATGCAGCAGCTGAATATTTGAGGATGCAGCAAGGAGAAAGTCAGGGGGGGCGAATGTACAGGAGGCGGGAAGGTGAATAGAGCAGGATGAGGTGGAAGGAGGAGAATTGCTAATTCACCTGCAAACTCGGACTTACCATTTATATATGACATATTTAACATAAATGTATGGGGAAGGTTGTATGGAGCATTGGAGGGTAGCTGCTGTATGGGGGAAGAGGGAAAGATAAATATTATCTTTAGGGCCAGGAAATATAGCTTGATAAATAATTATTCCAATACCCTTATCCTTAAACTCAATTTATGGCAGGTGGAAAAATTACTCTAAGTCATGGTTGTCTTTATTTGTTTCATTCAAACACTTTTCTTTGCTGAGCCCATGTTATTGTTGTTAAGTTACGAGTGTGTGGGATGTAGTTTGCGGGGGAATCAATTAAATGTGATATACAGAGCAGAGCATTTTTAAGCTGTATATAAATGGACACAAGTGTGTACAAATAGTACACGCTTTGCTACTGTGCGATGTTGTTTTGACTCTAAAATATGTAACAGAGAAGCTGGCTTTGCTTTACAATCAAGCGTGTCTTGCCTGTGTGCCGGTTTGAATCCACACCCACTAGTGTGGTTTCATAAATGTGTTTCAGCACACGTATGTGCACATTCAGGTGTGTTGTGTATATTATTTTATTCACTGCAAATGCCGCAGGTTGTCCGGAGATTAAGAAGGATTATTAGCATCGTCCAGACCAGAACCATTGCAGGCGTAACGCTCTTCTTGTTTCTTTTATTGTGCCCTGTGTTGTGTTGTTCTGGTGTCACTGATTTCGGAACAGACGCAGCAAATGTTATGGATTGTTCT
Source organism: Brachionichthys hirsutus (assembly GCF_040956055.1). NCBI lineage: Eukaryota > Metazoa > Chordata > Actinopteri > Lophiiformes > Brachionichthyidae > Brachionichthys > Brachionichthys hirsutus. The sequence continues at coordinate 10,249,580 of NC_090897.1, read as the reverse complement.
CCAAGTAACCCTGCAGATATGCAGATTTGATATTAGCTGTGATCTAACTTGAAATTGTGCTCTTATTGTTATTTACGCTCAAATTATTCAAGTTTATTTTATTGTGACTCTAAACTGGGTGACATTCAGTGCAGAGGAGATTTGTTATTGCTTTTAAAGCCTAAGTAATGTGAGAAATCAGGTGCAGGAGCAGTGAAAATGTTTACGTAGTCGTATCACGTCCTTTGAATGCTTGTCATCCCTCAAATTGTAATTCCTTTTGTCTTTGAAGATAATAGGCCATAAATTGTCCTTGTTTGCGAGCCAGCCCCCTGAAAGCACCGTGTTTATGAGTTTTAGCAAAGGGCGTCTAATGGCCACTGCTGTGTTTCTGAGCGTCCTGTAAAGGTGAAACCGAGTCATCCGATTGTTCAGTGACCCGATGATAAATAATGCCTCTGTTAATTACTGTATCCCCTCAATTGCTTAAACTCGTATTTGGCCTTCATACATAAAAGGAAGTTATTTTTTGTATGGCCTCAGTGTTAGCTTTTTAATGCGATTTCACCTTTAAAAAAATATATTATTAATGTAGTCTTACTTGAGAAATATAGAATTTTACAGGTACCAGGTTCGGATCCCATCTGTGAGGAGTTTTTATGTTGTCCCCGGGTCCGCTTGGGTTTTCTCCGGCTTCTCCGGTTTCCTCCCACCTCCAAAAACATGCAATTTAGATAAATTTGCTCCAAATTGTCCATAGTCTGTGAGTATGTGTGTGAATGGTTCTGTCTCCCTGTAGCCCCGTGATGCACTGGCGACATGTCCGAGGTGTACCCCTCCTCTCACCTATAGCAAGCTGGGATAGACTCCCACAACTCCAATGACCCGCAAAGCGGATGGATGGATTTTACAGGCTATAATACCTGTAAATAAATAAACACTATTTGGGTATTGTTAGCTTAGCATTAAACAAGTTGAATATAGCCCTGGGAAAGGTGAAGCATCTCCATATTAATGACTCACTTGTAGAATGAATGGAGATAAAGTTCTGCAGCCTCGCTGGCATGGACTGGATGATGGGTTTTGTTTTTTTACGACCGGAGGCCCGAAGCTTCCACGATGAGACAGGAACTGTGGTAATGAGGGGGCAGAGGCTCCAGGAGGGGAATTCCCTTCCCAAAGATGGGAATATTTCCCCATCCTCCACTTCCTAACATGTTGTTTACTGAAGCATGAATTTTAGAATATGGATGACCTCGCCCAAGGACAAAGCAGACGAATTCCAGCTGCGACCACAGTCCTGGAAGGTTTCGATGGAAGGTGACCTCTGATGGCTAATTCAGTCCGTGCTGTGTCAGTTCTCTGTCTAGGAGCCATCTTCTTCTTTTTTCTTTCAAAGCTCAACAAGGCAGCGATTGCTCCAAGATCCTTGCAGTGTGCTGACAGCCGCTGTGCCGCTTGAATAATACAGTCCAGGTATGAGGTGCGAGACAAGGTGCCAAAGTCCAATTCGCTTAGAGGACTTGACGGCACAAAAGCCTCTGGTTTATGGGAAAGAAGAATGAATGAATTAGTAATCACCTAATTGACTATTAGGGTTTTTTCTTTCTTTCTATTTCTGCTTTGCCTTTTGTGCTTTCAAATAAAAGCCCACCTCGTGTATCTGTCAGAGGAGGCGAGGTGTGGACCGGGTTCTGCGTATGAGAGGTCGGAGTAACAGACAGGCTCCTAACGGAGATGAAGGTCATTGGCAGGGCAAGGGCAAGTCTGCAGAGGACTCTGTAGGACCCGAACCTGGCACCGAGGAACAAATTAAGACATGCACTGTTGTTTTAGATTTGTTACTGCAACAGTAAGTAAGTTATTTATATATATATTCCTTTTAGTTGTTTTTGACACACAGTTCATCTTACTCAAGACTATCTTCATCTTTTTATCTACTCGTGTCTGCTTAATCCATACCTACGGTCTGTGCTGTGTCTGTACATTTTATAGCGGCAGTGCAAGTGCTGAATTGCGCACATGAAAACTGAGTCTCACAATTCCAGCGAAGGACAGTGATGCATATTTAAGATGTATTGTCTGGAATAATTCTTTATTTTATTCCCATCCATAAATGCAATGCAGCTGAGATGTACATCCCTTTTATTTTAATTATTACAATAGAGCAGTTACTGTAAATTGTCAGACACAATATAGTGCTTAATAGATACTCTCAATACTGCAGGGTTCTCTTGGTTTCTTTCCGTTTTGACCTTTCTATCTAAAAGGTTTATAGTAAAAGATGCAATGTTTTTCTTAAATATATATATAATATAATTCTGAAAATATATAATTGATTGATGATTGAATGGAAATGGGTCACCTTTAGGACCTGGAATTGTTCTGTTAAATATGAGCAGACAGGTTGTTAAAATGGCTACCATGCTTAATTTACTTTAGCAATGAGTCCAGGTGAAGTAGCAGTGCAGTGAAGTGGAGTCGTGAGGGAGGCGCAAACGGTGACGACAGTACCATGACTGAGAGGTTAATGTCGGGGAATGGGAGGTTCCTTTTGTTTAACATTCCCTTTGTTTATTGGCGGATGTGTTTAACAGGATTGACTGTGACTGAACCCTAATAGGGCCTCCCTGGCTGATCCCGGTGTCTCTGGGAGATCTTGCAGGCCGTTCTGTCCAAAGCCAGGTCCCCCACTGGGTAATCAGCTCATCTGCCCTCGTCCTGATTGGAGCTGACATTTTAATGTCTGGAACAGAAGCATGGTCAGCCCTGCTTAACCTGACCCCCCCGCCGCCCCACCCCTCCCCTACCAATGGCCCCTTTTCTCAATTTGCCCTTCTCGGACTGTACAAATCAGACCAAATGTAACTCTTTATGGGTTTGATGGGCTTTAGCAAGACGATACCTTAAGTTTCACGGTCATCTATTTCTGTCTGCGATGAAGCATCACGCTGTCCTCGTGCGTCTTTAGCACCCTGATCAGCCTGTGCATAACTTGGTGCTTAAGTGAGACGCCATTGCTGTGTCCCACCTCTCGTTTATATTTGTCTTTTATGAAGTGTAGTAGTTGTGAGGTTCTGCTCTCGAGACATGAAAATATATAAAGGGTTGTTGATGCTGATGCATTGAAAGGAGGACCTGATGGTTATTCGGTTGGTGAGTTATTTAATAACTTTGGGTAACTATAGACTCTGTACAGATGGCTAAAATTGAAGTCTTTCCAAAGAATGGAAGCCACCAGACAACGATTAGCTTTTATTTCATTTTCACAGACTAAGCACCAAAGCATGCCTACGTCCTGCAAATAAGCCTGGCTATGGATATTCATCAGTCTGATGCCATCGTTCAGCCTCGTGGCATCTTTTTTATGTCTGGAAAATCTCTGTTAACTCAAAGCTTGTTATTGGGTGGAACCTATATTTGTTCAGGGGGGGCGGGGGGTGAACAGGGGTCTTCTAATCTTCCTTTCCCATTTTCTCTTTGTCACAGTCCACTTACACAGAACACACTGGAGAAGGCTGAACTGGTTACAGCAATGCCAGTGAAACAGAACATGCTGTTGTTATTCCCCTGCTTTTGGAAACAAAGACCTCAACCTCTTTTTATTTTTGCAAGCAGGGTTTTAAATTTTTCATTAAAAGAATCTGTCTGGGTCCGTTACAGATACCACGATCACATTTTCAAAATGTGTACCGTCACTGCTGGCTGAAATGGAAAATATCAAAATGATTTCATCTTTTTCAGCTTCTACTTGTGAATTATTTACGTACTAACAAGGACAAAAGCACAAAGAGGCATTTGATGGTATCGAGATCACATCAGGAAAAAAATGTGCTTAAGAATATAGCTGTACAATACAGAATATTCCTTGACATTTTCAGCATCACACATGTGTGAAACATAATCTTAATTCCAAAACCAAATAGTTTAACGTGTCAGGTTGACGTACATCTCTTTACCTTTCTCACTGTGTTTGTTTGTGTTATCTCAAGTTAAGAAATTCATGTGGACTGAAAACGGGTCGTATGAAACCCAGCGTTTGCACCCTGTGGCAAATGAATATTTTCATTACCTGTATGTGGTGCTGTATAATATTCTGACTGGTTCCTTGGACCAGCATGAAACGAGGAACAAGTGTGTGGTATTTTTCACTAGGAGAACACTTTCTACGTCTAACACTCATTTGACGCATTTATATCACATTTAAGAAAGACACTTTTCATGCAGTGTTAATGACGGGCCCTCTCCCAATAACCTCAACTTGTCTCCTCTATTTACCCCTCTGTGTTTGTATTTGTCTGTGTGAACGTGTGCATGTTCTGCAGTGTCCGGGAAGGTGGAGCGGCACCAATCTGATTCCCCGAACCCCTCCAAAAGGCCGTCTTCACGGTCAGAGTCTTCTGAGAGCCCGCTCTCCTCGAAGCGTCCCAGGACAGCGGAGAATAGTGCGACAGAGCAGGTGAGAGTTCAAGCCACACAGTTTAAACCACTTCAGATGTTCATAGAAATGAATTAAGGAACTCACGCTAGCGGTTATCTCAATTTCCATGACGGTGCCCTCATCCTAAACTTGAAATGTACACATAAATTAAAAACAAAACATTTAAAATATGCCTCAGATAATTTATTTTGGTAGTTATTTCATGGAGACTTTTTTTCATCATGCAAGCATCTTTTTCAAATCTACTGAAAATGATTTCAACCTTTCTGCAGCGGTTACGCAGCTAATTGTGTATAAGGTGGAAAATCAATATAGTATTTGACAGATGTGAGCGCTTTGAAGTGGGAGCCAAGACTCAGTGCTGCTCAGTATTACACTGTTGTCTATGATCAGAGGGATCTGCCTGCTAGAGGGAAGGGGCCCCAATCCTCTGCCTGATCTACAGTTCCTCTTCAAGAAAGCCCATTCTGCTCCCCGCACCCATTTCACCCTATTAACCCTCTGTGGATCAATTTCACCCTCCCCATCTCTGCCCAATCCCAGATGTACCAGTGCCCCTACTGCAAGTTCACCAACACTGATCTGAATCGTCTCAGAATGCACGTGATGACGCAACATTCTGTCCAGCCCATGTTGCGATGCCCATTATGCCAGGACATGCTCAACAACAAGGTCCACCTGCAGTTCCACCTCACACACCTCCACAGCGTGGCACCAGACTGTGTTGAGAAGCTTATCGCCACAGTAAGTCCTGTGTTTGTTGACTGTTTTTCATTTTTTTAGATTTCGCAGCCATCAATGTTTTTGAGCCCTTTTATTTAGAAGCATCCATTTTTCATTCTGTGTTTTCTACGTTGATAAGGACTTGCTTGTCCTACCAAATACACATTCTTTATTCTGGTCATCCAACACTATAGTAAATGGAATGCATAAATAACTTTATGTAATGCATTATCCAAAGTTTCTATATGTCAGGGAGTGCAGTAGTGGAAAATCAATATGGATTAAATAAAAATAGAAAAGTATTTATCAAATACATGACACCAATCCAAGTCCATTGTATCGCTTATTGGCTCATTATGGCCACAGTCATTTCGATTTGGTTTTATTCACACACACATTGTTGCCTACACCCTTTAAATTTTCCTTCACATCCATTTCTGGAGATGCATTTATAGTTTAAATCATGTAATCTTTACCTTGAAGTTGGATTGATAGCCTCATTACGCTGGTTTAGCCTTTTCCACATAGAGAATACTTGCTTTGCTTTATTAAATGCTCATTGAGAAAGGATAGCATTTTATTTGCCTGGTTTTCTTGTAAATAACTGAGCATATCTTTATTTTATTCGGTCCAGACACTAAATAGCTTGTTTGACATTCATAGAACATCTCTCTCTCTCTCTCTCTCTCTCTCTCTCTCTGCTACCTTTCCATCTTCTTCCCCTGAAAGTAGATGACAGGTACATTAGTATGGTCAATGGCAAAATGTATTTCTTCATAGAGGAAGTATTGTATTAAACCACTACGAGAAACCTGTGATAGAATAGAGGAAATATAGCATGCGTTAAAGCCAGCACCTTTTTATAACTACTGAATGTAAATGGAAAGATTCATTATCCTTTTTACATGTCAAAAGAGAGGATACTAATTAATTCTGAGATAGGTGACTTTTATTTCTTGCCAAGCATCCATAATGGTGCATTCAGTCTCCCACCTTTCATCTCTCTATATCCACTTCTTTTTTCTTTGAACTCCTTTCCTGTATCTAAGAGAAGAGAAGACTCTCTTCTCTTATCTTCTCTTCTCTTCTCCTATAAAAGGAAAAATATTTTTGCCATCAATTATGAGTCCGGCTGGATGATAGCCATTTTGAACTTCCGATTAGGCAGTATGTAAAGTGGAAATTCTTAAATCATAAGGTTTAGAGTGAAAGGTGAGAAGTATCATACAGCTCAGATTAAATTTCAGAACAAAAACAAACCGGCATAGACACGGTCTGGTCATGTGAACTGAAAATCCACAGGTAGAACTTGATTGAAATAAGGTGGATATGACAGTGTTTTAATTTAAGCAACTTTACTGCAATAGAGATTGTTTAGTAGGAGACTGTTAATGGGCGGCTCTGACGAGTAATCGCCTTTCAGGGTTCAAAAGAGGAGAAATAGGAAGAAATCTCATCGAGGAAGGAGTAAAGAGAGGTTGCTGTCATTTACACATGATTGACACCAACCTTTAAAGAGCAAGGAGAACTTTGGTTCTTCTCTGTATTTTATCAGTGAATAAATCCTTGAACTGTTCCAATTAGAAAAGAAAAAGGGAAAAAATGATTCTTTTCTTGTTTATTCTTTTTATGCTTTTATAAACAACTTTATTAAGTAGCATCTATAGGAATAGCTTTTATACAATTGGATCTATGATTGATCTCAGTTGCACAGTGACACCCACAGCCACAACACTAGAGGGAGCTCAAACAACAACCTGGTTACACCCTCCTATAGGACTAACATGGGTAAATCATCTTTTTATAATACTGCCACCCAAGGGTGGAACTGTTTGACTCCTGCCCTCAAAACATGCACCTCTTTGGCCTCCTTCAAAACAGCCCTAAAAATACACCTTTTAGGGGGACAGAAATGGAGATAGTCAGCACGACTCTCCGGATAACCCCCCCACCCCCTTTTTTGTCCACCTACGTTGCACATATTAAGTGTCTTTGTAATTTATTAGTATTATAATTTATTGTCATTCATTGCCATTTTGCATCTGTGGGGTAATTTATTCTAAACTAATTAAAGCTAATTTGATAGCGGCTGTGGCTCAGTTGATAGAGTGGGTCGTCCAGTGATCAGAGAGTCAATGGTTCGAATCCCAGCTCTGACTGTCTGCATGTCGAAGTGTCCTTGGGCAAGACACTGAACCCCGAATTGCTCCCAGTGGGTCTGGCAGCACCTTGCATGGCAGCAGTCGCCAACTGGAGTGTGAATGTGTGTGTGAATGGGTGAATGTGAGGCCTCATGTAAAGTGCTTTGAGCACCGCAAAGCGGTGGAAAAGTGCAGTCCGTTTACCATTTTTAGTTTGCATCTGTGGTGTAAAATTATTTTTATTTTTCTATTGTTATTTTGCATCAATTGAGCAATTTAATATTGGTTTTATTTTTATTTGTATTGTTAAATTTGTATTGTTAAATGTCGATGATTTATGTACCAAGGACTTTCAACAGAAACAAGACCGCAAGGGCTTTTTTGAAATGCTCCTCTTAGACAGGATGTTTGACTGTATTTGTACTGTAATACATGCTACTGTGTGACTGTACTTGTACTCTAACATTCTATCTAATACATATATTCATCATCATTCATCACAGAGAATGTATACATTTATTAAAGAATTCTGACTGTAAAAATGTAATAGTTACAGTGTACAATTTAAAGTTCTCACTCAGTTCGTATATCCAGTTTTTCTTCAATTCTTTATACAAAAGTGAAATTATTCCCACAATATGTCAATATTGTTTGAATTTCCAGGTAACAGCAAGTGAAGTGCTGCCAGCAAGCATGTTCATACCTGTACCAAGTCCGGAAAGAGAATCCAAGAGCACCCATCACGCTACAGTCAACTCTAACTCTGACGATACAAAGAAGCAAGCTGGTTAGTATTCAGATCTGTTCAATCATTTGGAATTCAATGTGGAGGATGTCACTTTATTTCACATATAAATCCTGCTGATTATTTTTCTAAAAATCTAACTGACATTGGCATGCTGTACAAAGCATGGAAGCATCTCAATGGTTGCCCATGGGCAGTGAGCTGTAAACCTCACTGCCCATTTTTCCCAGGCATTGAACACAATTAATGCTTTATTTGCCACCAACATAACCGTGGGGAAATTAAATGTATCTTATTTTGACCTATTTATTTATAGATGCGTCTGATGCTGATCATGAGAAGGGGTTAACACTCCCTACAGAAATACCTGAATCCCACAAGTCACCACTAGAGGATCAACCGTCAGAGAGGGAAGATGCCACTGGATTCCTGTGCTGGAAGAAAGGCTGTAATCAAGTGTTCAAGTCATCCAACTCCCTCCAGATGCACTTCAACGAAGTTCACAACAAAAGGCACCAGTTGCCTGTTTCAGATAGACATGTCTACAAGTACCGCTGTAACCAATGCAGCCTGGCATTCAAGACTGTAGAGAAATTACAGCTCCACTCACAATACCATGTGATCAGGGCGGCCACCATGTGCTGTCTCTGCCAGAGAAGCTTCAGAACACTGCAGGCCTTGAAAAAGCATTTAGAAACCAGCCACCTGGAGCTGAGTGAAGCTGATATCCAGCAACTTTATGGAGGCTTATTGATGAATGGTGACATTATGGTAATGGCTGACCCATCCCTCGGTGAGGAGCCTGGAAGTCTTGGAGAAGATGAAAAAGAAGGAGATGATAGTGACCCGGAAGAAAAGCAAAGCCCAACGGACAGTGACTCTGGCTCATTGCAGGAAGATTCTGGATCTGAACCCAAGCGTGCTTTGCCATTCAGGAAGGGCCCCAACTTTACAATGGAGAAGTTCTTGGATCCGTCTCGTCCTTTTAAGTGCACTGTATGCAAAGAGTCTTTTACACAGAAGAATATTCTTCTGGTTCACTATAACTCTGTCTCCCACCTGCACAAGGTGAAGAGGGCTCTTCAGGAGTCCACTACTGGCCAGCCTGAGCCCACCAGCAGCCCTGACAATAAGCCATTCAAGTGCAGCACTTGCAATGTGGCATATAGCCAGAGTTCTACTCTGGAGATCCACATGCGCTCTGTTCTACACCAGACCAAAGCAAGGGCAGCCAAACTTGAAGCAGCAGGAGGGATCACGAGCTCTGCAAGTGCTACTAGTTTAGGTAGTGGGAATGCCACGATCAGCATTTCCACATCTGGTCCAAGCCCAGCCAGCAACCCGGCTACTAGCTCTACTAGCCACAGTTCGCCTGGGTCTCAAGCAGCTCAGGGTATTCTTGGAGGAAACCATATGAGCCAGGCTCAGTGTGTTGAAATTCTAGGAAGTTCTTCAATGAGCTGCCATTCTTCTCCATCTGAGAACCATGAAGTAAAAAAGTCAAAATTTGCAGACATGCTGTCTTCAAGGGGTCAGCAGCTTCAGCAACAACAGCAATTGGCCCAGGTTCAAGCCCAAGCTCAAGCCCATCTTCAACAAGAGCTCCAGCAGCAGGCTGCTCTTCTACAATCCCAGCTGTTCAACCCAGCTCTTCTACAGCACTTCCCAATAACAGCCGATGCACTGCTCCCCCTACAACAGCAGCAGTTGCTATTCCCTTTCTATATCCCTGGAGCAGAATTTCAACTGAACCCAGAGATCAACATCAACAACACACTTGGCCTAGCAGGATGTTCCACCTCATCACTGCTGGAAGATCTAAAAAACTCATCCCAGCAGAGTTGCCTACAGCAGCAGCTAATGCACCACCACCTTCAGCAGCAACATCAACAACAGCAGCAGCAACAGTCTCACTCACAAACTCATGGTCAGATGGCTTTGCTGCAGCAAAGTGCATCTCTTCTCCAGCATGCTGAAAAAAAGCAGAGAAATCCGTCCTCTCAAAACGATAAAGACAGAGAAATGCAAAGAGAAAAGGACACAACTGAAATAGGTGAAGAATATGTTAAGGATTCTGCAGACACCAAATCAAAGGACAAGAAGGACATTCAGCATATTTCAGTAAACATAAGCCACGATCCCAGCTTGCTTCCACCAAGGATTGCTTCAGATGCTCGAGGAAATGCAACTAAAGCCCTGCTGGAAAACTTTGGGTTTGAGTTAGTAATTCAGTACAATGAAAATAAACAGAAAGCTCAGAAAAAGACAGCTGGACCTACAGGATCAAATGGTCCAGGTGGGATAACAAGAGTGGTGGACCCCATTGAGGGATTGGAGAAACTGGAATGTGAAGCCTGTGGCAAGTTGTTTTCCAACATACTCATTCTAAAAAGTCACCAGGAGCATATCCACCAGGCTTTCTTTCCATTTCGATCCCTTGAGAGATTTGCCAAAGAATACAGAGAACATTATGATAAACTTTATCCACTAAGACCCCCTACACCAGAATCTGCTCCACCTCCTCCTCCACCACCTCCACCACCACCTCCTCCGCCCCAAAGAGCTTCCACGCCAAATATTCCTGTGTCTGCTGCCTCACTCACCCCTCCAACTGTACTTACCCCACAGCCACAAGTTTCAATGGCACAAATTTCTATGCCAATGGATTTGAACCTCTTCTCGCCACTCATGATGCAGCCTATGTCTCTCCAGTCATTGCCCACGCAATTGCCTCCCCACTTAACTTCTGTTGACCCAAGCCTGGCTGCCGATTTGGCCCAGCTGTATCAACAACAGCTTACACCAGCCATGCTACAACAGCAACAGAACAAGAGGCCACGGACGCGCATCACAGATGACCAGCTTAGGGTTCTGCGACAATATTTTGACATCAACAATTCACCAAATGAGGAGCAGATTAAAGAGATGGCAGACAAGTCAGGTCTGCCACAAAAAGTCATAAAACACTGGTTCAGGAACACGCTTTTTAAAGAGAGGCAGCGCAACAAAGATTCACCTTACAACTTCAATAATCCGCCAACAACGACGCTAGAAGAAATAAAAGTTGACTCTAAACCACCTTCTCCTGAACCTGTAAAACAGGAATACTATGGAAGTAAGAGATCCTCCAGGACTAGGTTTACTGACTACCAGCTAAGAGTACTGCAAGACTTTTTTGATGCAAATGCCTACCCTAAAGATGACGAATTTGAGCAACTATCCAACCTTTTGGGCCTCTCCACACGTGTAATTGTTGTGTGGTTCCAAAATGCTCGCCAGAAGGCCAGGAAAAATTATGAAAACCAGGGTGATGGAGTGAAAGAGGGTGAAAGGCGTGAATTTTCTAATGACCGCTATATACGCACGTCCAATTTAAACTACCAGTGCAAGAAATGCAGCCTGGTTTTCCAGCGTATATTTGATTTAATTAAACACCAAAAGAAGCTGTGTTACAAAGATGAAGATGAGGAAGGACAGTATGACAGCCAAAACGAGGATTATCTGGATCTTTCGAACGATTGTTATACACCGTCTGGATCTGCTTGTCACACACCAATGCCCTCCTCTTCAAGTCTCTGCCCACTTCCACCATCGACTTCAGCATTCTCGCATCTTCCAACTACTGAAAAAGAGGAGGCATCACCAGCATCCTCTTCCAACCTCTATGACGAGAAGCCCAAGCAGCTACCAGAGACATCTGCTGATCCACGAGAAAACCAGACCTCTATTAAGCAGGAAATTGTCCATCAATCTGAGACAGAACACCTGAGAAATCAAACAGAAGAGAAGATTCAAACTATTTCCAAGTCAACCAAGCATTCGTCTCCTTCTTTCACTCAACAACAGCAATGTGGTCCCTCAGCCTCCCAGACAAGTCAGGCCTCATCACAAAGCTCTCTCATGAGCCTCAATACACACCTGACGACTGCCACACTGGCCCAACAGATGATCCCATACCAGTGTGAGCAGTGTAAGATTGGCTTCCCCTCCTTTGAGCATTGGCAGGAACACCAGCAATTGCACTTCCTCTCTGTCCAAAATCAATTCATTCACCCTCAGTTCCTCGATCGTCCATTAGACATGTCTTTTATGCTGTTTGATCCCAGCAATCCCCTTCTGGCAAGTCAGCTACTTTCTGGGGCAATGCCGCAGATTCCGAGCAGCTCTGCCACCTCTCCTTCCACCCCCACGTCCACCATGAACTCCCTGAAGAGGAAGTTGGAGGAGAAAGCTGGAACAAGCCCAGGAGAGAACGACAGCACAAATAGTGAAGAGCCACACAGAGATAAGCGGCTCAGAACCACCATCACACCTGAGCAGCTCGAAATTCTTTATCAGAAGTATTTATTAGATTCAAATCCCACACGAAAAATGCTTGACCACATTGCTCATGAAGTAGGATTAAAAAAGAGAGTAGTGCAAGTCTGGTTCCAAAATACCAGAGCTCGAGAGAGGAAAGGCCAGTTTCGAGCAGTGGGGCCTGCTCAAGCTCATCGTAGGTGCCCTTTTTGCCGTGCTTTATTTAAAGCAAAAACTGCTCTTGAGGCACACATTCGCTCTCGTCACTGGCATGAAGCTAAACGCGCTGGGTATAGTTTAGCTCTCACTGGTATGTTACCTGAACAGGACAGCATGCAAATAAAAATTGACACGTTGGAAACATCGAGTTACTCACAAATGGCCCCATCAAATAGCGACGGACAAAGCTTCTCCATGTCACCAGTGAATAAAGCTATGGATTTTTCTCCCAGGGCTCTATTGAGCCCTTCATCCATTAAGGTTGAGGGCATTGAAGATTTTGAGAGCGCCATGACAAGCATGTCCGCAGTGAACCTCAGCTTTGATCAGAACAAATTGGATAATGACGATTGTTCTTCTGTAAATACGGCCATTACAGACACAACCACAGGTGATGAGGCCAATGCTGATAATGACAGTGCTGATGCAAAGCACAGCCAGAACAGTGGTGATTACCTGTCGAAGTCTGGAAGCTCAGTGCCCATCCTCGAAAATGATGACCAGATGTCATCAGGGCTAGTAAGCCCTGCAACAAGCTATTATGCTAAGGACTATGAAAATGAACATATTGTTGACCACAGTGAGACATCAAGCCTTGCTGACCCTTGCTCACCAAGCCCTGGAACTTCGGGTAACAGGAGCATAGATGGTGGCGATCGACCTGGCCAAAAACGCTTCCGAACGCAAATGACTAACCTCCAACTGAAATTGTTGAAGTCCTGTTTTCATGATTATAGGACTCCTACAATGTTGGAATGTGAGGTACTTGGTAATGATGTTGGACTTCCAAAGAGAGTGGTTCAGGTATGGTTTCAAAATGCTCGTGCCAAGGAGAAAAAGGCAAAGCTTAACATGGCCAAGCACTTCGGAATAAATCAAACATCCTATGAGGGGCCGAAGACTGAATGCGCTATGTGTGGTGTCAAGTACAGTGCTCGTCTCTCTGTTCGTGATCACATATTTTCCCAGCAACACATCGCTAAAGTAAAGGATACCATTGGCAGCCAGATTGATAAGGAAAAAGAATACTTTGACCCAGCCACAGTCCGCCAACTTATGGCCCAGCAAGAGATGGACCGCATAAAGAAGGCCAATGAAGTATTAGGACTAGCACAGCAGCGGGCTTTGCAACAACAGGGGATGTTTGATAATCCTGCAATGCAGGCTCTGAATCTCCAGTCAGCCTATCCAAATCTGCAGGGCATCCCACCTGTCCTTTTACCAGGGGTTGGAAGCCCATCTCTTTCCAGCTTTAATTCATCTAATTCAGGTACATTATTGTTTGACATTCTTTCACTGATGTTTCTTCTGATCTAACTATAGTAATCGCATATTTGTATGTCCATGTAATGTAGGTATAGTAGTAGTATGGCACTTGAATATATTATTTAAACTCTTTGTAAAATGATTTCTCTTCCAATGAAGCACTTTTACAGATGTGCACTTTATACAATATGTTATTTTTCACTAGCACACATTCCAAAGAATGTAGAACACTGTAATTTGCCATTTATAAATTTATGTTAGTAAGTACAGGATCTGCCTTAACTGCCTACAATTTACATAGAGCTTTTCATTAGGCTTTTCTTTACTTTAAACTACTTTAAAGTGACATAAATTTTTTTGTTATTGTGCCTTGAGATAACTTTATGTTGTGATCTGGTGCTATATAAATAAAACTGCATTGAATTGAACTGAATTGAAGCAAGTTTTAACAAATAACTGCAAATCAAGTGTATCAAAGAAGTACACGTATTAATTCTCAATACATGTCTGTTTTTCAAATATTTCCAGCTTTAACTCCTCCAAAACCTTCAAACCTCCTGAACATGCCTGGTGCCAGTGTTCCCTCACCAAGCCTCCCCACATCTGGATTGCCCAACAAGCCTCCCTCCTCATCGTCTGTAGCTGCATCGAGTCCAGCCCAGACAAGTACATCTGCTCCTCACTCAAGCAACATTTCCACATCCACCTCCACTTCTTCAACTACCCAGTCCAGCTCCCGAGCTGAACCCCCAAAAGAAAATGATGCCGAGAGGTTGAGAGAGAAGGAGAAACAGAAGGACAAGTCAGATAAGCCTCTGACTCCATCAACTGGAAAAACCCTTGCCCCTTCCACTTCTGCTGCCAGTGCAAAGAAAGAGAAACAAGACACGGCCGTACCTGCCACCTCTATGCCGACACCTGGCATGGAATATGTGGTAGACCCTGCACAGCTTCAGGCCTTACAAGCTGCTTTGGCATCAGATCCCACGGCTCTCCTCACAAATCAGTTCTTGCCCTATTTCATGCCCGGCTTTTCCCCATATTACACACCACAGATCCCTGGGGCTCTCCAAGGTGGCTACCTGCAACCAATGTATGGTATGGAAAGCCTTTTCCCTTACAACCCAGCATTGTCCCAAGCGCTGATGGGCCTGTCTCCAGGTTCCTTGCTACAGCATTACCAGCAATATCAGCAGAGCTTGCAGGAGGCACTACAGCAGCAACAGCGGCAGCTTCAACAGATCCAGCAACCCAAGGCGAGCCAAACTCCAGTTCCCCCACAAACCTTGGGGGATCGCAAAGAATCTGCCAAAGATCCAGTGAAAAAACAAGCGCAAAAGGGCAACCCTCGCGGTGAGCCCCCTATTTCCTCCTCCTCTCCCTCCTCCTCTCATAATAAAGTATCCTCTGAGCAGAATGAGATGGATGGCAAAGCAGCGGACCCCCATCAAGACCAGTATATCATCCCGAAGGTGCAGTATAAACTGGCATGCCGCAAGTGTCAAGCGGTTTTCTCCAAGGAAAAGGCGGCTATTACCCACCTTAAATCGAACTGTTTTTTTGGTCAGTCTGTGGAAAACCTGCAAGAGATGTTGCTGCGTGTCCCCGGTGGTGTAGGTGCAGGGGCTGGAAGTCTCTACGACTGCCTGGCTTGTGACACTACGTTGGATGGGGAGAAAGCACTCAGTCAACACCTGGAATCGGCATTGCACAAACACAGAACAATCAAGCGATCAGCCAGAAATGCCAAAGAGCACGCTACTAGTTTATTACCTCACTCTTCAGCCTGCTTCCCCAGTCCTAACACCACATCTACCTCGCAGTCTGCCACTCATCCCATCAGCAGCCCTCCTCCCCCGCCAACAACATCAGCTGCCATGCCATCTTCTGCGGTCTCCTCTTCCCTGTGCTCCTCCTCTACTACCCCACACAACACCACAGCTGCCGGCAAACCACGGTCCCAGGCCCCTTTCTCCAGAGCTTTAGCTGGGAAGCCCAATGCCAATCCCTCCTCTTCTTCCTCCTCTTTTCCTACAATGTCATCACCGTCAACGGTTACCTCAAGTTCATTGAGCACCTCAGGAGTTCAGACCTCGATACCAACAGACGTCTTTACTGATGAGTCTGACTCTGACAACAGTCAGAAGTCAGCAGACAGGCTGGGCAGGACGGCAGAGGAGTCACAGCAGCCTGGCTTTGTCAAAGACAGTAGTAGTTGTAGTAGTAATCTTGCTAGTGTAGGGACAGACTCCATCAGATTGTAAAAGAGCTTTCAGTGATGGACAATATTTAAAAAAAAGACTAAAACTGAAAAAAACACACAAAAAATACAAAAAAACAAATAAAAAGCAGCAATGTTAAAAATACATCAAAAGTATACAAACCATTTTCAAAAAAAACCCAAGATGTGTAAAGACTAACTGCAATTCCAAAGCTTGTAACCAAAAATTTAAATGTTAGTGGATTGTTTTCCCATATCAACATGCTGGTTTTATTTTATTTTTATTTTATTTGTTTTAGGTTTTTTATACTTTGTTCAAATCAACTGAAAAATGCATACTAATATATGAGAAAAGAGGCAATTGCTGCGGTTATGTTTTGGTCAATGGTAGAGGAATGCTATGGACTGTCTCAACGTTCACAAATGGCCCAAGAACCCTTTTGAAGAAAATTGTGTCAACAAATGGTCTCTTTGTTTGAAATAATTTCCACTTAATAGCACAGTCATAAAAATGTATGGGAGAATAGTCTATCGGTTTTCATGCTATTTAAGCATTCAGATACCAATGGCTTGCAAAAGTAAAAGAATAATGTAATGTCTATTTTATTCTCAGGTCAATAGCTCACAGATGTTCTTCTGTTACAGAAATCCATGTTTTAAACCCTTTTATTTCCACCAGGAGTTGAACTTTTCAAACTTGATTTAATAAAGAAAACGAATAATTTCATAATTGAAATTTTAATAAGGCATTGTTTCTGGGTATTCAGAAAGGGTAAATGATTTGTTGATTTTACACAAGAAACCAATTTTTTTTGTTTTCTTTTTTTTGGGGAGGGGGGTCACAATCCCATTTTACCCTGAAAAGGATTGCATTGCGGACATAATAATGGATGGTAAAAAGTATTAGAGATGAAAAAGAAAAAAAAAAACCTCTGTATTTATGATAGATATGAACATTTTTGGTGTTAAGTAGATTGTTGCATTGGAAATGAATTTAAACAGTATGGTAGGTTGGGAAAAACTTTGTGTACATTTCGCTTTTGTATGTCCAACTTTAAGACGCTTCATTGGATGTTGTCTTGGTCATTCCGATAGACTAGATCATGGACAAATAATTTGTGTCAACTTGATTTCTGTCTTATTCTTAACTCCTTGGGAAACACTCACCCAAATGCCCCTCCTGACAAGGCAGGATGCTCTTTTTGAATTATTTAAATTTTAAGGTTTGGTTAGCATTTCGCTATCCAAAACAGAAAAGAAACTCGGTGAAATATTGAAAGTTTTATTCTATTTAATTTTGTTTTACCTTTGTGCACTTATCACTGTCTGACTTCTATTCTCACTCATCTTGTTCCTCCCTTCGCACTTATTTTTCTCTGCTCTCCTGTCTCTGTAGATATAGACGCTACAGAAAGGTCTTTTAGTCTTCATGTAGTGTGGCTGCAGTCTTTATTTCATTTTAACATTTATGTTGTCATGTATGAAAATGACAAAAAGATTACTAATAATAATTCTCACGCTTTAAGATAAAAAGAAAATCCAAAGACTAAACACTTTCACCATTGGTGCATAAATATGAGAAAAGAGGCTTCTTTATACTTGGGGATTTGTTGCTGTTTTTAGAGGAAAGAAAACAAAGTTTTAAAAGTTAAAGGAGTACGCATCAGAGTTACCGTTTTTTTTTGCTTCTTTGCAAGCAAACAGGTGGCTTTTTTACGTAAATACCAAAAACCAAAAAGGGCCCTTGTCCTAGCATTGTGGAGTAGCACCGTTACAGAGCCATTGCAGTTTGTAAGATAGAAGTTATTAAACTTTCTTTGTTTTGTTTTGTCACATTCAAATGTCAATTTTTTTTTAAAGATAATGTATAAGGTCTGGTCTTCAAGGACATACGTTTTGCTGCTAATGTAGAATTTTGAAAGAAAGAAAAAAGTTCCTCGATGCATGCTCATTTTGCTTTTGGCAAAGCTTTAACTAAAACAACAATAAACCAATTTCTTGCCTCTGCAACACCTTTTTTTTCTTTTCTTGTTGCAAAAACGGAACTTTGAAGACTGTGAATATTTGTTCCAAAGGACATTTTGCCAATTTTCTTTTTGAACAGACCAATGTTTAAAGCCAATGATCTATAACGTTTGTGAAGAACAGTGCATTCCAAATATCACAATGGATTTTTCTTAAGCAAGGACTGATCCTATTTCATTTTCCTCTTATTTTCAAGTGACTGTAAACTGTCGTGTAAATTTTTGCATCATTGGTTGGTGAACAAAAAGTGACCTCCATATATATTTTTTTTTTGCTGGCATGGAAAATTACTGAAAATCCCTCCATCCAGTCAAGGTTGTTGCTCACTTGTTAAGCAAGTAATAGTTGTTACCAAAAATGTAGATAATACATCTGGTACTGATGTGTCTCATAGGGTTAGTAACATTATGCCAGTCAACATACAACTAGTCTCAGAGGGAAATGATGGCTGTTTTGTTTTGCTGAGGTGGTGTTGCCCCTTTCCTGTGATACCCACCAGTGACTTGCCCCTTGTGTCTGCAGGTTGCCACTTCCATGAATAGATTGCAGGTATTTAAGGGACATCTTCATTCCAAAGCATTATTTCTGGAAAAGTAGGAGTTTTTGAAGATGTCCCTTGAGATAGCTAAGATGCTTTCATTCCCAAAGAAGTCATCCACTTAATTTTATTGCAAAGGAAATGGATGTGTATAGGTACCCCCACCCGCTCACTTATGATTGAATGCTCGGAAACTTTTAGTTTTTAAACTAGGACAACTTTTTGGCCACTATTGTTATATATGTATAGTCCCAAATAAATTCATGGCACAATCTTGGAAGTGTTTGTAAAGTGCTTCTGATTTGGTCTGCAAGCTTGTTATTTCTCCAAGTCCAGCTCTCTAAAACACTTATGTACTTTATTATTTAGCAAAATGATTTAAGTTGTACAGTTTTTCTCAAATATGTTCCCTTTACTTTAATACTCGGGCAATGTGTTGTTGTTTTCTGATTTTATTTTCGTTTCTGTATATTACTTTTTAATCATAAATTAACACTAGCTTTAATTTGAATTGCTGTAACAAAAACAGAAATGACCTGGCCACTTTATGGTGTGATGATATTCATTGTCCCATTGATACTCTTTGAGCTCTTATTTCCAAAGTTTAATCTTTTGGGCTCTTTTGTGGAAGACAAGATTGAGTTCTCAGCCAGCATCAACTGTTTGATTTGATATGCCTGGGTGTGCGATTGTGTGTATGTGAGTGTGTTTTTCACAAGAGCTGGCATCAATCCATTTCTTTTCTTGTTTTCCTTGTGATTTTTTATGTTTCACACCAAAACCAACTGAACCACAAAACTGGATTACGAGTAACTGATAATTAAAATAACAAAAAAAAATATTGATTAGCAAAGATTATGATGAAATCAAAGCACTGAGCAGTTTTTGTTTTGTTTGAATAAAAGGAATGAATGTGGCCAAAGCTTTATGTAGTTGAAACAAAACTTTTTAGAAAATTACAAGTTGTGCCCCGGATAATTGTATATTTTATTGTGGCACAAATTGCTATTGTGGATAATGAAATCCACATACATTGGGATACTTGATGTTAACGGACACTTACAAAGAGTGATAAAGACAAGGTTTTGCTGTAGAGGTCGTTTTTTTTTCCCCACTGTGAAAACAAACATGATCCTGTACACAGATATAGATATATTTAAAACAAGACTTCAATTTTTTTTTGTGTGTTTGTTTTTGAGATGAAGAAGGAATGAAAAGAAAAAAAAGGACTGTGGGAAGTTTGGGCGGTTTCCTTAGGAGGCTATGAGAGGCTGTGGGCACACCGAAACTGATCATGGGAGCCAAAGACAGGCTCAAAACAGCTTTAAAACCACCTCCTTATTTGATTACTGACAACTCTGTAATAGGAATTGACTCTGGAACCAATGGACATGTGTGACACAGAGAGGAAAATCCTTAGATGAAACTGAACTTAAGTGGCTCCAGCTGCCTCTTTCTCCTTTGTCTCTTTTGTCCCCCCACCCCCCCTCCAGCTCTGCCTCTGCTTCTGCTCTTTGATGGACATTTTTCCAAATTTCAGGACAGGATGGACAGAGATGCTTGCTTCATTTCTCCCAGATCATGTTGGTGACCGTTTCATTTCCTTGTGCTTGTCTCTGGTTGACAAGTAAAGCTCTTTCTCTGTTGATTACATAATCTCAATAGATAAATGGTTCACAGAGAGGAGGGCCTTTGGAAGCTGCCATTTTAAAAAGAGGCAGTTACACAAGAAAAGCGTATTAACCAAAATTAACAACCAAACTAACAACCAAACAACCGTTTTGCTCCGACTTCAAAGATGAACTGTTATTTGGAGCTCTCTGTTCCTTTTGTGACTTCTGGTGCCACAATGTTTTTTTTTTTAACGCTTTTAGTTTTGGTTTTGGTTTCCTTGAATGACTCCTCCTTCGAGCCTCATAAGCATGGCTCTGTGGCTCCAGGCAGCCCGTCTGAGGGTAGAAAAAACAGCCTTGCAATGTACAAAAAAGAGCAAGTTAAACCAAAAATGTTGTTCTTGATGTCTTTTCTATACTGTAGTCTTGTTAGCTTTTTTGTTACTGTAATTATATGATGAAGATTTCCAAACTGTACCAAATGACTTGGAAACTAACAGACATACAAAACCACATGGAACTTCAGACTTTTAAAGAACTTTTTGTCACAAAACCTTGTTGTCCTAGTTAAGTTGATTGTAGATGGTAATTGAATATACTCCTTTGAAAATATTTCATCAAGTATGTTTCTTGCTCATTGTGATACATTAAAAAAAGTATGAGCAGAAGTCGCCATGGGGATTCCTCTTTGAGTGTCGTGTACTTGCAATTAACACACTGTTACGTGGCAGAGCACCAGTTACTCACTGTCCCGTGTTTACGAGTTCTAATTCATTTAGTTTAATTATTTTACGTGTTATTTCATAATGTGCATTAAATTCACACACACATTGTAAAAGGCATGCCAGTTTTAAAATCTTTACCGGGGATTTTGTATTTGAATTGATCGGTAAAGTTTTCTTTTTTTTATTGGTGTACATAATTGAACAAAATTATATCCCAATGAACCTTGCCAAAGAAGAGACATATATAATTAATCCATTGCAACTTTATTTACAAACTTTTTAAGGCTCAATTACGGTAGTAATAATTAGTAGCAGGGTTAGGACCTAACCCTAACTACAGCAGAAGAAACTGCTTTCCTCAATTCTCAAGTTTGCTAAAGAAAAAACAACACGTCAGTATTTTGTATCTTGCCACCCATTAGGTAGGTAATACCATACCTGTAACTTGAGACCAAGGTTGTTCAACATAATATTGTGTACTGAACATACTTCCAAAGTATCATTGCTACACATTGCTTTGTGTAGTGAAGATACTTTTACCAGCCTAACCAATGTGGAGACATTTGCACTAAGTTTTGAACCAACACATTTAGCCTCGGTGCTTTACATTCTCTGCAGAGGGGCTTGCTTGTATGCCAATTTCAATTCAAAGCCTGAATCTCCGTTCCTTCACGAATGCTGTGCCGCTGTTCTCTCTGGGAAACTGATCCACTGTTCACACTGGACTGTGTGTAGTTCAGGGTGCCTTGGAGTTTGGACCATTCCCAACAACAACAGAGCCAGTCCAGCTCTGCGTGTGGAGCAGAAGATGATGTTCAGCAGACATTAAAGGGATGTAACTGACAGGCCTTGACACTAATCAGCGACATTTTTAAGCACCATAAATCTGTACTAAACAATATTACTCATTATGGTCTTACATTTCCTGTGTTGTTAACATTAGAATGTATTAGCATATTTTAAGTAATATGTGGAGTTATCTTTCAGATTGCTTTGAGTGTCTCAACTCTTAAAATGCAATTCAACATAAACTTTAACTATTTAATAAGTCATATGCAATACGTTAAACACATTTAGTACTGTTTCTTAACATTAATCCCCTTTTAAAGAATATGACAAACCCAAAATCTGAGAAAGCACCCAATTTCTGAAGAGAGTTTAAGGAAGAGGCCTCCCGTGTCAAACGACAGCCAAGATTCATTGGCCATGTTGAGCCAATTAACACGCGTGGGTACATCCCGAATGAATTAAAATCAGTCTAATCCGATCAGTGTGAAATGTAGGACCATTTCCTTCACAGGCCTGGACCAGATGGCACTCGCACTCAGATGCTGCAGCAGACCCGGTCCAGTCACATACTGTGAAATTGGGTTAGTTCCTGCCTCTACTATCGGCCCTGGGCAATGTAAGCTCCCAAGCCCATTCTGTCCTGATCTTCAGGTACAAGGCCCGCTTTGCAGATCTTTGGCCCCATGTTATTAATCATGAATTTTCAGTGACAGCTTCTAAAATTGATTTGTCTCCTTAGACCAGTCAACATTTTACATAATCCTTCATAGCCCTCTGATGCCATAGAATGCTAGAGGATGTTCTCTTGCATCATTGCATTGTTGGATAAAATATTACAGGCTGTTTGTACACTCTGACCTGAGTTGGGTGAGTTACCATGCTGAGGGCCAACCTCTTGCTTTGTTGGAATAATGGCTTGCTGGAGTTCTTT
Source organism: Brachionichthys hirsutus (assembly GCF_040956055.1). Lineage (NCBI taxonomy): Eukaryota > Metazoa > Chordata > Actinopteri > Lophiiformes > Brachionichthyidae > Brachionichthys > Brachionichthys hirsutus. The sequence continues at coordinate 10,226,925 of NC_090897.1, read as the reverse complement.
AGTATTTATATTCTTTAGTAACAAAAGCCATGGGTGTGCTGCGTCATCCTGATCCTTGTCTGGAGTTTAACAAATATAATAAAACCTGTCTCTGAAGTGGCTGATTGACTCGAGGTTGGTATCACCACTTAACGCAGCACAGACACAAAACAGACAGGAAAACCACGGCTTAGCACATCCAAGCAGCCATTCCCACTCCACCATGGTCAGAGCGTCCTCTTTCCGTAGTCGGTGAGAGATGGAGTTCACGCCTGTCAAAGGACCCTTTTCTAACTTTTGCTATTCAAAATATTTTGATCAGAAATCACAACGGTATGTAGAGTTTAAAAATAGGGACATTTACTGATACTTAACATGTTGAAGGATATTGGGAAATCTTAGCACTATATATTTCTGCAAAATCGTCTGTACTGTCTCAAAGTGATTAATTGGTTTGTGCCACTATAAGAAAGCAGGTAACATTTGATTACTAATCCAACGGAGAAAGGAAGCTGGCCTGCTTCGTACATGACCTGCTAGCCACTGACAATCATGATCCCCCTCCGGCTGCACATAGATGACCATGAATATCAGGATTCCACCACCATGCCTATGAGCAATGCAGCTCTTTTCATATCAGGTAGCTTATTTCTCCCCCTCCACCCCCACACATACCTCTTTACCTTGCTACATTGTCTTCCTCTCCTATCAATGTCAAAGGCAAATTACACTTCAGCCTGGAGGAAAAGGTCAAACTAATTCAATCTAATCTGTCAGATGGATGGGTGAGTGAGGATTAAAGATAAATTGAATGGAATGAAAAAATTAAAAGGGTGAACTTTTGAAATATGGCCTAAGTCTGCCTGATGCGGAATGGGCTGACCGGTCTACACGTAAAGGAATACCCGGGAATCATTGGATTTATACCCCCCCCCAGCCCCCCACCTGCACTGGTTCAGTCAGCTGCCTGTAAAACGCTGCCCAAATTCCACCTTGCCGTCTTTCCTCCCACATGGGATTCATGTTAGAGTAGGTGAGGAGGGTGTCTTGGATGCCCTGGGCCGTGCCGAAGCATTTCCCGTCTCCTGAACACAGGATCAGGTGTCGTCATTTTCTGGTTCTGTTTAGCAGGAAACGAGGTCCATCAGAAGGACTCTGAACAAAAATGAGTCAGAATGGGCCCTGACAGGCTGGAATATTAGCCCACGATGGCAAGTCAGTAATTGAATGATCGGCTCTGCTCCCTCACTTATAATGAAGAGAATTTAAGAGTGTGTTTGTCCTTTTCTCAGTGTTGACTGCCCCCCCCCCCCCAAAAAAAAAGAGATCCTTCAAAGTGCTTCTCATGGTGTAATTTCTGTAACCTCAAAGTGATGCTGCATTAGTTAGGCTTTGGGTGAGTTCTGCCTGAGAGGGCTTTCACCCTTAAACAAAGCTGCGCTGGCAGTGCCGTGAGAGCATGAGCTGAAGTACATGAGAGATCAATTATCGCACCTCATTTTGTTCCCATATGCAAAATGGCAATGGGTATTTCATGTCGGGCGGTGTGTCCGTTCCTCCAAATGTATGTTTTGCAGATCGCATGACGGAGTCCTTTAATAGTTAAAAAGTTGAAGGGAAAGAATTTGGCGTCTCCTTGATCTGCCTTCAGTTGTCTCTCTGTGGACAAGATTTAAGAGAGGTAAACTAACAGAATAAGCCTAACACTCAGCCTGATGTCACCACACACTTGTAAACACTATTTTCATATTGTACATTTTTTTCGAGTGGTTTGGTTTTAAGGCAGGAGCGAGGGGAAGGTGATGCTGTTGAGGAAGCAGCTTTGAGGTGCAGCATAATGTTTCACATAGCTTTGGGGTGAATGTCAACTCTGAAAACAAGCCTAAATCAATAATTGCATTGAGACATGCTCTTATTAATGTTTCACTGGCTATGCTGTAGTTTTTTAATTTTTTTTTTACTTTAACCAAAATCAGTTGTCGTGCATTGCTGTTGGAATGACTGTCAGGCTGGGCCCTGACCCTGGACTGGCTGCTATAATGATGGGAAGATGAAAGAGTCAGGCCCATTCCCAGGCTGCCTTATTGGGGGGGGTGAAAGCCTGTGAAATGGAGAGATAATGGAGACCAGGTGTGCTGTGGATGCCGGAGACACTCCTCAGTCAGTCTGAGAGCTCCTCTCAGTGAGAGGAAGGGCACACTGCTGCCGCCAAAAGCACACTGGCCCACAGTCCCACCCACATTTTAAATGCACTTGTGTATAACATGTGTGTAAATAGATAAAGTGATATATATTCATATAGTCAGCCTTTTTTTCTTTCTCCTACAAGATAATGTATTGGGATGTGTGCCATAAAATGAGAATTTGGGTTGAAAATCAATATGTTGAATCGATAATGTGTACTTTTCTGTATTGATAAACATGGTAATTTGACCGTCCAGAACAATCACCTATTGTATAAGTCATTAATTCGAAGCAGAGCGGATTTAAAAGAAAGGTCAGGCAGACTACCCGCAAAAGTGTTTCTAATTGGAACAGACAGGCTCACAAAGCCCTGCTGTAATTACAGTCTAATTAGCAGGCAGCGAGAAGAATCCCACATTCCATTCAGTATCAACAATTTAACCCTTTGCAAGATCATTTTGAGGACATATTTCAAAGATTCCAGGAGATCTTTTGGGAGAAAAGCAGAAGCCTGGCTGTTTTCTGCAGCAGGTCTGCAAATGTCAATTGGAGAGGGAACTGAAAGTCTTGAAGGACTCAAGTGAAGATAATTCCTCATTAAAGTCGTCGCCGTAAGAGCTTGTTGAGTGATACATGTTAAACATTGATTACACACAAATAGGAACGACTCTTTTATCATCATCTGCTATTGTCTTCCTGAGATTATCACATAATGAAATCTAATTGGGTCTTATTGAGGGAAAGTGAGTGAATTCATAATTATTCCGACATGAATGAGGGACAATCACAGAGCCTCTCGTATAAACGCGCAAGGCAGCCCATTCACAAGAACATGTGATGAAGATCGTAAGAAGGGAGACTCCTTCATTTATTCTGTTGTAATAAAAGCTTGTCACACATCTTCGGCAAAAATGTGGCTGCACATTTGGGATCATAGCTTTTCATATTGTGCAAAACAGTCAATCAAGTAATCAGATCATTTTAGGGAGAGGGTTACAAATATATCTTCAGATTCAAAACGGGGACACACACACACTGTATGTACGTTTTTCTGGATGGGAGTCATCCATCAGGCCTCATTTGTGCATCTTTGCTTCTGTTAGTTTGATTCTCTACCTTTCCTACCAGCCTCATTCTCCAAAATTATAACCAAATGAGAAACACACTTAGTCTGTCGTTTCTCTCATCATTCTCCGATGCGTGCAGTTATGATCACAACCATCGTAGTGGCAAACAGTGGAGTAGTCTGACTTGAGCTTTACTGTGCCAGAGTTCCCAGTCTGGTGAATAAAATGTAAGTATACTGCCTCAAACTGGGTCCCAGCCCAGACATACATTCACACTAATGCACACACATACACACACACACGCACACACACACCCTATCCTCTGGTCTGCATTTTCAATCTTTCTCATGGTCTTCCTTATACAGATATGAAATTAGCCAAGGTCACTAAGCATCCATTTCAAATTTTTGAATACTGCTGTGGGCTGAAATTAATAAAGTCCCCATTTAAATGATACTGATATCAAGTTTAAATAAAATAAAAATGCTTTGCAATCTTGCCACAAAGCACTCCTTCCCTTGCCATCTCCCTTGACATATTAATTTTTGACCGAACGTTGTCGCTTGACTACTGTAACGAGGTATGATGAATTGGGCCTTGGCTGTTGCCATGGAGATAGCAGTCCCCTCTTACTTGTCATTAGAGCACAAACAAGCAGTAGCATCTGATGTCATTCAGTCAACATGAGGGAGACTGATGAGAAAGAGAGACTGTGTTGTGACTTCTTCCCCCTTCCCACAGTTTGAATGAGGTTTCGTGTGGATCATTTAGATTGTGCTCTCTGTTTAGGGTCAAAATAATCCGTACAGTGGGGGGTTGTTAGGTTATATACCTGCAGAGAGGCACATTTGCTGTTGTCTTTGTATGTTTCTCATACCCTCGTGCCTTGATGCTGGCCTGCAAATGCAAAACGGTGTCTGGATGTCACAGAATAATTGCCTGTCTGAAGCATCCCTCCTACTTGTTTTGTCCTGTCCCAGGACTTGGCTCTAAAATAATTACATATTAATTTTCTGGCGTTGAAACTCATCTGGTGCGCCATCCTAAAACATGTTTTTCACCTTTTTAGTAAGGTGTTTATAGTAAATATACAGCTGATGGAAGCTAATTTGATGGAAAATGAGACAGCGTCCAACAGTTCCTCATCTTTCTGTACAGCTATAATAAAACTACAGTTTAATTGGGTTGGAGGAAAGAAACGTTAACATACGCACGGAAAAAAAGCCCAAAGCATAAAGGAGTCTCATGGAAGTTGGCAAGATTTGTTCTCTCCTCCATCATTTGAAGCTGTGGTAAAGATAACTGACCTAACGTGATGTAACGAAGCAATGGTACAGAGGAATCTCTCACATACTGCAACCTATTTTATTTCCATTTAATTCAACGTGAAAGGGTGCTTCATTTTCAGATGTCTTTCTTCCCGACATTTTAGTTTCAACATTACTTTTCGTTCTGTTGAAGTAAAAGTGTAGCTGCATGCCTCACTGTCTCTTCTCTGAACACAATGTTTTCCTCACACAGAACAATAATCCTAACGTATTTTCTCTCTCAGTGTTGGCATTTTTTTTTATTACTTCCAGGTGTTAAGGCCTGTCTCCTTCGCAAGCAGATGTGCCGGGGGGGGGGGGGCTTTGTTTGGAGCTGTGCTCTTTCACACTCAATGTTAATGTTGGAAAAAAGACACACACAAAAAAAAGCTCAGTCTAAATAAAGTAATAAACTATAAATTAGTGTTTGCATTAAAAGGAAACGAATGCCATATAGATCGATCCTTGAACACAGGAATGAAAGTAAAGCTAAAAGTAGTCAAATCAAATTAGAGTTAGAGTCTGTTTAGGGTTACGTGGGAATGGCTGCACTATATCTGTTAGTGTCTGTTGACTGGTCAGTACTGAGATCAACGAGTTCATGATTTGAAATACTTTTTTCATTAGTTTCGACTTGAACTGTCTGTTTTTCCCCTGTGAACATTTTTATTACGCTGGTCTTTCAGTAAAGCCACTGCAACATCGACTTGTCGCTAAACACCTATTTCTCTTGATATGCACCTGCCATGAGTAATATTACAATGTGGAGAAAAGAAGCACCGTCTGGAGCAGTTGTCTTTATAGACTCTCAAATATCCATTTTTCACGCTCTCGTTTTTCTTCCTGCAAGCAGCTTAACTGAGATCACATGTATGCCCAATGAAAAGTGACAGGAAATTGACTAAAGCATTGGAAATCAATGGAAAGCAAATGCGGTCCCTAAGTACAAGTGAACAGCTGATAGCTGCTTTCTGTCCACCTCTCTCTCTCTCTCTCTCCCTCCCTCTCTGCCTTTCTGTTTCCCTTCAGTTCCACTTTTTATGCCCAAATGTGGCTCTTGTGGATACGCTTTCTGTATATACATTGAGGCGTGGTCTGTCCACAATTCATGAAATGCCGGACAGAATGAAATGGTTTTGCTTTTCAAATGTGTGTTTTGAGGTTCTGTGACGTTCATGTCAGTTTGTTCACACTCATTTATGGTCTGTGCATATCAAAGCAGAGTTTTTCTAGGAGTATATGGTCTGGAGCACAGATGTTCAAGTTTTATTTCTTTTCACCTTCTGTCTCTTCTGTCACTGTCTGTCCACTGATCAAACACATACATTATCTATTCAACAAGTAATGTGAGATATGTTTCCCCCTTTGTGCATCTAAACGAAGGAGAGAAAGAACATATAGGCTTCTTTGTGTTTTCCTCTGTTCTTGGAATCCAGGTCAGATTAAAACACAGATAATGGAGCAAGAGAATTTATGTATTTTGATAACCCCGTGAATCTGTTTCGCTAATGGCTATTTATTATTATCATATCCCTCAAGGAGGATATGTTTTCACTGGCATCGGTTTTAGTTTTCTGTTTGTCTTGTTGTTTAACCTGATAGAAACATTTGGTGTCAATCGAGATAAAAGGTCAAGTCCATCCATCTTCTTTAAATAAGACGGTCATCTCATCTGCAGCTGCTTTTCCACTTTGCGGGTCACGGGAGTCGCAGGAGCCTATCCCAGTTTGCTTTGGGCGAGAGGCTGGGTACACCTCGGATGTGTCGCCAGCGCATCGCGTGGCCACACAGACAGGCAATCATTCACACATTCACTCTACCTAAAGACAATTTAATGTGATCAATTCACCCAAAAAGCATGTTTTTAGAGGAGGAAACCGGAGAACCTGGAGAAAACCCCCCCGCAGGCACGGGGAGAATGTACAAACTCCCCACAGCTAGGGTTCAAACCTGGTACCTTCTTGCTGTGAGGCGACGGCACTAATTATTACGCCAGTGCCAGCCACTTTGCCACACCAATGGTCAAGTCAAATTTGTCATTTTTATTAACATTGCAAGATATGTTTTCCTTCCTTATTTCTGTCTGTTACGCATGGAGGGCTGACTTTAAATTTTGTAGAGAAGTTTTCCTGTATAACAGAAAGAAAAAGATCTATTTCGGGGCATCTATTTCAGACTGGAACTCTGAGAGCAGCTGCTTCCCCACATTGAGAGGAGTCAGCTGAGGTGGCTGGGGCATCTCGCTCTGATGCCTCCTGGACGCCTCCCTGGGGAGGTTTTTCCGGTCATGTCCCGCTGGGAGGAGGCCTCGGGGAAGACCTAGGACACGATGGAGAGATTCTCGGCTGGCCTGGGAACGCCAGGATCCTCCCGGAAGAGCTGGAGGAGGTGGCTGGGGATAGAGAAGTGTGGAAATCCATGAACAGAGCACCGTGACGCAGTCCCGGATAAGCGGTGGAAGATGGACGGACGAACAAATCGATTTTGGAGTGGATCCATCTAAAAGGACAGAACCATTAATTATTCTTGCACTGAGAGATTGTGAGGCTTGTTTTCAGCATTTTTGTCAGCTGTACAACATATTTTCATAAAACATGTTGGGTTGCATCAATGTCTGGATTAGGGTGTGATTTAATTGAAAGGGATCATTTGGCCTTTGTGGAGGTAAACATCCAACTAATAGCATCATTTTCATGTTGTTGTTTTTTTCCCCAGTCACACTGTTTTTTGTAAAAAAAAAGAAATTTAATAGTGTTTTATGTTTTCTCATGCAAACTGACCCATTTTTTTCATGTCGGGGAACAATGGGTTTAGCGGTCAGTAATCCTAATCTCGGCCGCCAGTCACACAAGCGATCAACGGACCAAGTCCCTACCGTTTCATGTCCAGTGTACATCAAATGTTTCTGGCCTCTGTTGAGTAATCAACAATATCATATTAATAAATGACTCAAATGAAATCTACCTAGATCAACTATTGTACAGTCACTGACATTTTTCAGAGCGAAGTGACAAATACATTTTTGTATGTACTGTAGTTTACACAAGAAAGAACATGTAGAAGTTTAAATGCTTTCCTTTCTTGCTTTATAGTGGAGCACATACCCTAATATTAGCTGATGCATGAGAGGATTTACTGTGACGTCCTCATATATTCTCAATGAAGAGGAATTACTTGTCCAAATATGTGGATTGTGTAAGAGAACAAGGGCACTTTGAGTCATAGAGCCTGTGGTGTGTGTATGTGTGTGCGCAGTGTGTTTCATCTTCAGGTATCACCTGGGAAATCAAGGTTTTGGTGAAATATGAATCAAAAAACAAACATCAAAAAATATAAAAACATGTTTTTTCTGTATTTCTCGCTTCCCACAGCAACCGCCCATTCAATTTCCTTCTATACGGACTGATGTTAGTGTGACCATGCAAGGGTTAAATTCATTGCACCATAAAAAGGAGCTGTTCATAAAATAGAGGAATAAGAAGCAGAAATAATATTTCAAGTATGATTAGTTCATCCGCAGGGCACCTTGTGCGATTGAGAAAGGGGGGGGTGAGAGTGGGAGGGGATATTGTGCACGGCAAGCAGTAAATTATATCTAGCCTTTGAATGATTCCTGCAGATCCTATTACGACAGTGAGGGGGGCTGTGGAATGGGGGGGGTGGGGGGGGGGGGGGGGTAGTTGGGAGAGAGAAAAGCAGCAGAACGAATCGGATGAATTCTGTTTCCAGCTGTCCGAATGATGGTGGAGATGAGATTGTGTGTGTGTGTGTGTGAAGAGAAAGAACAGTAAGGCAATAATTCGTTCTCCACTCTAAAATGTGGAGATGCATGTCATGTCTGTATGCAAACATACGGACTCAAAAGCTGCCTTTTCACACCCACCCTCTCTGCCCACATTTTACACCAACACCTCCTTCCAAATGGAGAAAAACAAGCGCACCCATTACCACCCCTGCACTGCTCCACACTCCCTGAATATTTGAGAGGCGCTTGTCTGCCATTTGTCACTTTGACTGGTGATATAGTAGCTGATAGTGGCATTAATGTGTGGCCGGTGCTGATAGTCCTCAATAAGGGAACAGAGATGCTGAATATATTCACCCACCGCCTCGATTTTGACAAAGGATTCCAAATATTTTGCATCAGTCCATGTACTTTCAGGTTTTTTTTAAACATGAGGTGACTACTTCTTGTTTCAGTTAATGCATAATGTGTGGGGGGAATGCATCTGTATTTCAAGATGCATATTATAAATAATTATTTACATACAGTGGGATTTTTTGGTTCAACTAATGGTGGAATGGTGGATACTCATAATCCACGATACTCTTTCTGTTAACAATTTCTAATTCATTAGCATGCTCTAAAATAATTCTGTGCTAAATGAATAACACCTGGAACTCTAAAGCCAACAATGTGAACTGGACATGAAGAGCAATCGGATGCACAACAGGACATGTGCACACTATTTATTCTGTGGCACGTGGTAAATGTTTGACACAAAATATTTATTGACACAAGTATTAGTGTTCAAAATTCCTCATATTTGAAGTTGTGCATAGATATAATAGTCAACTTCTTATCTGTATCACATTTCAGATTTTTTACCTTTTTCCAGTCAAATGTTTCACATGGAAGTGAACTCTGAGAGGCCCCAAGCCAAACATGATTTATCTCAGATTAAATATCACATTTCAAAATGTTTTCCCTTGGGGAATAAAAAATAAAAAATGATGATGATAAATGAAGCAGTAATCATAAATGTGGGGTCGTGTGAAGTGGAAGCGTTGGATGTTGTTGTTGTTGTTGTTTTTGCAACATCCCTATTGTATGTATCAGCTCATTAATTAAGCCTAATTTTCATAACAAAAAGTGTAGGATGGGGTGCAAGTGCCAAATCAGAGAACTCAGGGCCTGGCAATTTAATGCAGAACATTAATAATAACAGGGAAGGAGGCAAAGGGGAATTAAAATGAAATAATTCTGCACCCAACCTCCCACTTTAATTGCAAATTTAAATTTCCTATAATGGATTCTGACATCTCAAGTCACCAAAATCCATCATTCGGAAGGGTATTATTCCTCAATTAACCTGTCACCCCAAACACCACCACACTACGTCCTCCTGGAGGGTTTTGGGGAGAAATGAAGAATTCTAATTACTCTCAAATACAAAGCAGATTGATAATCCTCTCATCCTTCACACACACATGGAGTCATATGGTGTGTAAATGTGGGGTTAGATGGAGGCAATAGTCAGCAGAAAGCTTTGCCTTAATTTAGCCTTGCTACGCTTGCTAAATGACGTATGTATGCAGTAACAGCACATAATTATTATTCATGTTATGCTTTTATAACTTGATTGTGTGTGTTTATCTCTTGTTCCATTTAGAAGACTATGAATTCAAGTTTAAACTAAAACCAACAATAACTATAAGAATTACTCGGAGAGCGCAGACCTCCGCCACTCACCTCAGTCTCCCTATATTTGTGCTTGACACCAAAAATAATGGCCCTACGTTTATTTTATCTATATTTTTAGATTCTTTAACCATGAAAAAAAAACTTTTATTAGTCACATTATTAGTTTAGATGTTATTCACAAAAAGCAGACTTTCAGTAACGGCAGTTTCTTCTGGATCTAGATCAAACAACAAATCTGTTTGTCCACTATTAATTACACAATATCTTGATAAAAACCCGCAAAAACAGAACTTCAGGTATGAAAGATAGAACTAGAAAGCCTGAAAATACTGAGGAAACAGAGGATATTCTGGCAGAGAACTGTCCAGAGAGTCGGGTCGAAGGAGGCGGGATCTGATTAGGTGAGATGTGTAACAGGTGCGTCTCGTTGAGTTCAGCGATGCCGCTGCAGCTGAGCAGGGCAGAAATCAGCCTGCAGCAAAAGTCAACACAGCAACCCTCACAAATGGGGTTTTAATGTTAGCATTAAACCCCCATGACCTCATTCTGGATCAGATCCAGATGCATATTGGACCCCATTATGACTGGGACTTTTGGTGAGTGAATTGAATGCATATAAGATATGATTTTTTGAAAAAGAACGGTTTCAATGCAGTGTTAATACATCTAACACATTGTCATGTATTATTTGACTAGTTTTAAAAACAATATAGGATTGTCTGCCCAATAAGAGTTAGATCCCCATGACATAAATATGCTCCAATTTATTCTGCATTGGTCCTTTTTCTGTAATTTTTTTCATGTTATTAGTTATAAGTTCTATTGACAGCAAGTTAGCTGTGCAAACAAAGCAGAACACGTACCGTGTGAAATGCTACTTCTTGCCAGGGCAACAGTCTATATAGACGCATTTAGAATGACATGGACATTTTATTAACGGAAATAAAGATACACGTGTAAGTGGAAAAAATCAAGGTATTAACTCTTCTCAAGATTGTTTGTAAGGTTTGTTGTAGTATGTTGTTTGTACATCTTACAAATGTTTGGATCTCCCAGGCACAAAGGATACAAAAATGTATTTTACCTTGAGATTTGTTGTACTTGGCTGCCCACCTAATTTATACCACATTTACTGAATCCTTCATTTTAAATATCCATTTATAGCATAAACTCTAGCTGTGTCCTTCCCTACATTCCTTCCCCTAATGGGACACTGAAGTTGACACACTTATTTCTCTTTAAATTAGAATAACAGTTAGGTTTTACATGTTAATAAATCACCATAATAATATACAGTGAGCATGAACAGATGGAAAGAAGCCCAGTCAGTTAATCAGTGTCGCAAGGATGGCCCAGCTCTATTAATCTACAAAATTAGCAAAAGCCATTATATTTTAGAAAAATACTTTTCTACATAAATTCGACCACAGAGCCTGTTTTAAATCATCAATATGAACATAAAGACAATCATCAGAAAAATGGGAGAGACAGTAATGTTGAAAATCAAAAAACATACCAAGATGATGAGAGCATGTTGGAAAAAACACATAATTACAAAAATAACTCATTGCCTGCTGGCATTACGTAGTTCTAGCTGGAAGTCATACAGTGCTTGACTGTTGTGTCCTTTTGTAATCATTCAAATTTAATTAAAGGCTTAAGGAGAAAATGGCCTTAGCTGATGGTATAATGAGTTGCCAAGAGACATCTTTTTAATAATCTTAGTTTGTAATAAAGATGTTGCCAGGTCATAGTTGCATTATGATCCTTGCATAACTGCTTTTGCTAGCTAGATAATTCAAACTGGCCTAAAGGAGTGTTCTCCTTTCCACAAGCTATTCTGACTAAACAGATGATTTCATTTTACCCATCAGTATTAATTAATATCATGAGTAGAAGGAATTTGAAATCAGACTGTTATTATCCCTTTTAAATTATATAAGAATTATCCGCGCCTTCTTCTACAAATATATTAATTATTGTCAAAACTGTGCTTCAGAAACCATTTGAGTTCTATTTGAAAATACATTAGAAACTACATTAGCAGAAAAAACTTTTTTTTTTTTAATATACTTTAACACAAAAAAGACACATCCACATTGAACAACAACCAGAAAAAAATTAATATTTATACTGAAGAAAATATTTGATCAAACAAATGTATTTATTTATTTTTGATACTCAAAGCATCTTTTAAAGATAAATATTCCATTAAAGTGCTTTAAAATTAAGTTAGCCACATCTTCTTCCACCTTAAATAGCATCCCATCCAGGCTGCAAAGTCCACTGATGTCAAAATAATCTTTAATTACTTACAATTCTTAATACAAATTAATTGGCATAAGAACAAAATAGAGCGACTGCTACAGCAAACATATGAGCTTATGCTAGTCCAATCACTGTACAGCAAGATAAGGTCGGGATATATGTAGGTTCAGTCCTGTGAACTATCATATACTGTACATAAAAAGCTGTATCTGGATAATGAACTACATTATCACCAAAATCAAAACTGCTACTTGGGCCATACCCTCACTCTTCATTACATTTATCAGAATCTGATCATATTTCTTTGAGCAATTCTTCGAGATGGATGGACAAACAAATTGAGGCCAGTAAAACAATTTAATCCTTGGTAGAGGAAATGAATAGTTTGTATTCTACGAGCTCAATGGCTTCGGTGTTGCTGACTCGTGCTTTATTTGCACACATAATGGGGCTTTCCAGCACCCTCTTGTGCTTTTTCTGCAACGACAAGCCAAGTTTTCTGCTCTGAATAAGGCATTTTCTAAAGCGTCTAAATTAAATCCAGTCATCATTATTGAAATGAAGTCTCTTTTGCAGCTTTATTTATATATATATATAGTTTTTTTTCATTGGAATTGTATAAAGTTTGTTTGCTGAATTTACAATTTTTTTGTGACGATTATAGACATTTGAAGGTTAAAAACTGACATGTATCTTAAATTTTGTTGCTCTACACACATTCATGTGTCTCTCTCGCTAATCCAATCCCAGATATGGTACTTGGTTGTCAATGAGATAAGGCATGCTGGGGAATGTTAGTATATCCATATAAATTAAATGGATGGCTGTTCTATCAAGATCATCCGCCAAGTCAAGGCTGTTCTGAAAGAGAATATGATGACGCCAAACAGACCCCCCCCTCCCCTTTACCCCACCCTGTGATTTACAAGCCACTCATTCTGGAAACAATAAAACTCATATTTTAGCATCTGATTTAGTTTTGTTTTAACGGGCTCAGTTTTGGCACCTTCTGTGAACTTATAGAGATGCATTACATTATCTGAACTCTGACCAATCAACCCATGCGGATCAGACTGCTGCTTATCATGTGTAGACAATCAATGACCAAACCCAGAACTGCATGAACACATTTTAATTTCTTTCTTCTTTTTTTTTCTGCACTGCTTTATGTTTTCTGAAGAGAAATAGCCTCACACTTGTGATTCATTGTTGTCTGCAAAAGGGGTTATACAGAAATTTGGACTGAGCGATGCAGAACAGAGCCACAGGAGAATTAAGGTATGTTGTTAAATCCATTTGTCGTCGTGGCATCAGCTTCTGCAGACAGTCGGAAGTCCTGCAGAGAGATTTGTAACTATAACCAAACTCAGTGTGACAATAGCGTTTTCCTTTATTTACAGGATTCTTCTTCTCAGTCGCATCGTTTGCGTATGTGTTCAGATTTGTTTGCATGAAGTTATTAGATGCGTGTTACTCCCTCACACTCAGTGCAGTGGATAGCCTCGGATCGTCATACCTCACCGCTTCATCAGCGAGTTATCATTTTATTAAGATGAAAAGAAAACACACTAAATCAGACATTTTCAGATGGGGATACCCACCATCGAGTCCTTTTTGCTCATGTTAATACCCCCTAGCTGACAGAAAGTTGGGTTAAATTTCTCAATCTACAAAACAGCTCTGGAGCTCCAAAGCAACATATTATAGATTTGTTTCAAAGAAAATAAGTGAGTTTTAATGTTGAGCGCCAAAGAGAAGCATAAAATGAATCCATACGATTTGCACAGTGTAATACAAGTGTCTCGAAGCCTAGAGCCTCCAAACCAATTTTAAACCATCAATTACACCCTTTTTATAGGATGAAAACTTCTCTATAGCCTCTAAGATAAAAGCGCTAGCACAAACCAAATCTGACATGTCTATCCAAATGCTTTACATGCGATCAATAACATTTTGTAACCTTTGCATTCGTCAGTGTTTAGCTGTACCTTGGAAATTCTAACACAACAGAAGGAGACGGTGTTGACCCTCCTCTGCTCGTGAAATATAACATGTTTGTTTTATAAATCACATGAAGCTCCAGAAATGTATTTAGATGATGCTGTGTCTAGGACAGTGCACACACACAAAAAAACTGTTTAGACTTTTAGCGACACTGTCTTTGGTGCAGAGTTATTATTTTCAAATTGTGGCTGTGCCATCTTCACGGGTGTGTGAGCATTGAGGGAGATTCTGCCTTCCTGACATGAAACCTTATTAACCTACATGGTTACTAAAAGGTAGAGTGCCTTGAAAGCGTGACAGTTTCATCAGCGTTGTTTCAAGAATTAGGCTGTCTACATCAAAAAGCTTTTTGCCACTGACGACAATTCATTAAATATTTTAGCTGTAGGGAAAATGTCCCTATAACCAAGTGCTTACTAGGAAAAAAAGCAGCAAATATTGAATCTAGTAATGGCATATAAAGTATTTCTTTTCCGTCTGTGTACTTAGTCTCCCTACATGTATTATTAATTATAATAAAAAGTTTTTTTTGTTCAATCCTTTCAAAATATGTTTTATCATAATCACCTCTAGTATAGGATGATAAAAAATATAAGGATGAGGAGATTCCTACCCTCTGTCATTCTGCTAATGACATTTCTCAGCTTTAAGATTTGATGTATTTGTTGACCTCTTTTCTCATCTTACACCGTCCTTCCTTGGAAAAGCATCAGTGAACTTGTCATGATTCCCATTTTCCCAAATATGACATTTTTAAAAAGTGTTTTATTGGGACAGAAAGGCATTCAACATTGTCAGTCCTCAAATACACATGAAAACCATGGCACCAATTACTGTGGTCTGACCATAGTAAATGTCAAAAGAGAGTGAAAACTTGAAATTAAATGTAATCTAATCAGATTGTGAATAATTACCACCTTTTACCAGCTGACCCCAAGAGGTGATCAATACTACCATATCTTAACGATACATTCAAAATTAAGGTGTTGTCTCAAAATCAATTTGAAACGATGCTCTCCTCAGTCGTTTTTATCTTGGGGCAAGATGGCGTGACGTAAGTAAAATTGCGTGTTACCCGTGTGTGTGTGTTGTGAGCACAGCCAGCTGGACGAGATGGGATGGATGAGTGAGAGATGGCTCCAATGAGAAGCTGTTTGTTGTCAGAGGATGTGGTTGCCTGCTTGTGTTGGGTGATACTTGATCTGATGTTAATATGCTGCTGTGTGTGTGTGTGGGAGGGAGGGAGTTGAAAACGGCAGAGAAAAAGATGGGCAGATAATCCCGTCCGCTTGATGAGATTGAATGCTGGGATTGATTGATTGCCTAATCATAGGAGGAAATGGGCCTGAAAATGAATGGTACTCTGCCCTTGGCTTACTATGGAGCAGGGTGGTTGGGTGGGGGGGTGTTAGCCGCAGAAAGACATGGCCCTAATGTGAATGGGACCTGATTTCATTTGTGTCTGATATACAGTTATATGATCCTGGCTAAATGATCAAATAAAAAAGGAAGAGGAGGAGCGGTGAAGGGGATGTAAATCAAGCTTTATTGCTGGAATATTACTTTTTCGTCTCATCTGAAATGGATGCTTTAGAAATGAACAGAATAAAAATTCATCATGAATTTAGATTTGATCGAACTGTTTGAAGCTACAGATATACACCGTCCTGGTTCTAGTTGATTGGTTAGTAATATTGGATTAGTATTTGACCTCGGATAGAATTCTGTTAAGTCAAACTGTCGATTGCTTGATTGGAGCATTTTAAAAGCTTTAACAGAGAATATGCTGCTGTTGTCCTGTTTTTGTTATCACTAAGACCTACTTGATCAGATGATGGCAAGGCTACTTCATGATGTCATCCGTAGGGACCGTAGCTCTATGATTTTACGCTGTCTGTATACTTGGAGATATTGTGACACGTTTGAAGGTCCTGGGTTTTAATGTAGGGTCCAACGTTCACAGTGAATGCTGCCAGAACCTCGGCCTGCACAATGGTTAGAGTGGTGGACACAAGGCAGAGTCAAAATAAAAGCGTTGGATGGCATTGACATTGAATATCCAGTGTGTGTGCTGAGATGACAGATGCGAATGCACATATCTAATTCATATCAGATTCAGATGTAGCGCTGTTGCCTCACAGCAAGAAGGTCCCACTTTAGAGTCCTTTCTGTGCAGGTTCTCCGACTTCCTCCAAAAACATTTAAGATAGGTGAACAGGTCACACCAAATTGTGCGTGAGAAGTTGTCTATCTTTGTGTGCCCCCCCCCCCCCCCCCCCCCAATTATAGTTTATGTAATTGATCCACATGACTGCCATCACTCTTCCGCTGATCAGATAAGACAAATGTAGCCCTGCTGTAGTTTAGAAAAAAAGAGACTGGACATCCCATCTAAGCAGAGAGACAAAATGTTGAAGCAACAGAAGCAAGTTTGACTATTAATCCAGATTATTGCATCCCAGTTGTATTTTAATTCCATTCCACACTTTCTGACATGCCACTTTGGGGCAGTGGAACAAGATGACAAAGGTAAATTGATATGATCCATTATTGCTCTATTTTGTTTTCCTTTTTTTCTGTGTAAAAATATAAGTGCCATTAACTTGTGTTATCCTGATTTCAATTTTGCCCTACAAAAGGAAATAAAAGCTTTAAAACTATTAACACTGTCACACAAGGAAGCGATTTTTTTTTATATATTTGTGTGTGTGTGAGTGTGAGAGAGAGAGTACCATTCTATGCCAATTTAGCCAGGGTGATACACCAAAGCTATTGCTGGTGGGGGCCGTCCTCTCTGTCTCCCTCTGGTGGGCAGGCTGTACTTTTTGGTGACTGGAGTCAATGACTGTCAACAACAGCTTGACGCCTGTGAGCAGGATGACAGAAGAGGAAATGAACAACACATGCAGAGGCGCTGTGGGCTAAATGATCATTGGCATTGATCAACCGATCAATGTGGTCTGCCTTCCCTCTCTGTTTTCACTCTGCTATTGCAACTGTGCTAAAGTGAGTGTGCGCTAAGCAGCCACCTCAGGGACCCGCTAAAAGCAGCCTCACACCTGCCATTGATTGACATGTCGATTATCTTGGAAGCTGTCGACAGCACAGTTGTTAACAATCTTGAGCAATAATGATGATGCTGCACTTGTGACTAAGGCAGATGTTAATTTTAAGACCAGTCCCACTCCAAATGAAATTAAACACATGCAAATGTCAGAAAAAAAACTACCAGCCTTCCTGATTCATGATGGTAGTGCTTGAATGTTGACTGTGTTGAAATGTCTGCTTTCTTTGATCACCAAGGCCTGACATTAGAATGTAGACTCTAAGAACGTAATGATTTATAAAGTTTATTATGGCCTACAGAGTCATAAATTATTATTTTAGTTGTGTGTTGCTTTTTTAACTGTAGTACATTTAACAAGCTATTTTTTTCATTTTGTTTCATGTATATTTTAATACCTCTACACAACGACATATCTTTCAGTATGGCCTTGTGTTGTACTTTATACATACATATACCAACAATCTTCATACATTAATAAACCTTAATAGTTTGCTTGTTTTTTTGTTTTCATGGCCTTGTGCTTTTTAACTCATTTGTTGCCAGGGATGAGAATTGATAAGATTTATGATGATCAGAGGCAGCTGCGGCAACAGGTGAGAGGAGTTGACAGGCTGAACAGGAAGTAGTTGGGAACCGGCTGAGATGGAGAGAGAGCAGGTGAGAAAGTACAGGGATTAAGACTGAGAGATGCAGACTGTGAAATATAATGCCTTTCATTTTCAGTTTGAGAGGTGTCCATGGAAAGGTGTCATTTTTTTGTGACCTCTGCCTTTTTAAAACTTCATTTGCATTGCAGTTTTTTTTTTGTTGGGAAGATGATTTTATGGTGAGTGTTAAGAATGATCAACTTTCAAATTGCACATATCTGCATATATATATGCAGAGGTCATTTTGGGAGGGGATGGGGGTCATCTTGATATGACTCATTTCTCTGTCTGGCCTGTCAATTATGTTAAAAATTTTAAACCGAGATATTTCATCAAACTGAGCTTTTAAACATTGTATGTCTGACCTTTTCTATAATGAAATCCAAACCTTTTTTTGTCTGCTCATTCATTATATCTCTGCTGATGGAAGAACACACACACACACACACAAGTGTCCAAAAAACAACTTATTTAATAAAATGTACATTTATTTCTGTTTTCTTAGAAGCGGTCCATCTATTTGTAGCAACATATTTTAGTTTTACTGCTTGAATGCATTGATAAAACCCCGTAGTCAGCTGGGATAGGCTCCAGCATGACCCGCGACCCGGTAACGGACAAAGCGGTTCAGAAGATGAATGAATACTTGAATGCATTCAAATCAAATACCCGTAGCTGGGATAGGCTCCAGCAGACCTGTGACCCGCAAGGCGGATAAGTGGCTGTCGATGAGAAGACGATTGCAATCATCTCGTTTACAAGAAAATGGATGGATGCACTAAAATATTTACTGTATTGACTTATTTGATTCATGTGGATATGCATGAACTAAGAGCCAATCCTTGCATCACTAGTTAAAATGGTCTTTTTTACCACAGTTGGTAAGAGATGCGTATGTTAAACTTAGTCGTAAACTAAATTAAATGTAAATACTGCGGTGGCTGTGGATGTAATTGTGATATGTGTGACTACTGACCAACTACTTCCATGGAGTGACTGGGATTGATCGTCAAGGCTGAATCGACTGGACTTCTGGACACACATACACACGCAGTGTAATTTGGTGGCATATTCATACAATGCGACAAGAATTAGCATTAAATATTTAATGTATCAACACAATTATTTAGATCACATTAACTCTGCCTTTGTGTGTGTATATAGTAATTGTCAGCATTATCATTTGGAGAATTTGTGAAGCACGAATGCCTCGTCATGCTCTCGTTTCGTGTAATCAACACCAGCTCATGCTCGTATGTGTGTTAAGATAATTGCGTTAAATGTTCAGACTCTACGACTCGCCCCGAGCATCAACCTGAATCATGTTTCTTCTTTTATGCGTCATTTACTGCCTGTAAACACTTTGTGTAAACTGGCTCATTGAATTTCTACAAGTTCTCTGATCTTTCGTAAATATGTGCTTCAGGTTTACTGCCTCATTTTAATAGACACCTGGATTAATGAAGTGACATTGGCCTGCTTGCAGGGACCAGCCCTCCTGAGAATGGATCCACCAGTAATTTTAATGTGCAGCCTTTGCACCGTGCTCTTATAATGGAGGAAGTGGTGGCCTTAGCCATGAAGACTTTGGCTTTGGTCATCTTTTTTTTTTTGGCTTAAGCTCTCTCTGGCTGCCACCAGCTTTAAGAGGCCTCGTTTGGATGGTCAACACATTAAAAATTGTGCAGCCTCTTTACAAGATTGTCTTTAATCTTTTGCCTCTTCCATGTCACCCTGAAATGTGTGAAGGCTGATATGATAATGATGTGGACCTGTCCAAGGTATTAGAGCTAAGCTGGCTGATTAGGCTGCACATCGATTAGTCTATCACTCAGCACTGGCCAGGCCTGAGCATCTGTGTGTGTGTGTGGGGGGGGGGGGGCTGGTTGTAGAGTGGGGGTGACCAAGGATTGACAGCCATTCTGAAGTAAGAACTTTACTTGAAATACATTTAAAGCTTACAGACAACACTGCATCTGCACTCTCATTGAATTACCCAGTATGTAGTGCTATTTAGGAACTTTGAATACTTACTACTAGATTTCAGAACTACCTTCATTGATTTCTCAAGAACTTACTTGGGATAGGGTTAACATCTGGTTTAAATTAATTTATTGGATGAATAATTAAATTATGTTTCACAAAAAATACTAAGACTTGTTCTGTTGTGTTTTACAGCTGAATTATAAACTTCAGTGCAACTTTTTACAGAATGTAAGAGAAAATTTGTTCTCACTGAAAACAAATCTACAATTGTTGAAGTAGAACTTGACATGAAGGAATGTTTTCTGCATCAGAATTTCTACATAAACTTTCAGCAACTGTCACAGGGCAACTCGTCTGTGTGCTCTTCTCTGTCACCTCAGTCTTGGCCTGGCTGCACTACGTTACTGCCTTGAGTTGGAAAAGGCTAACTTTCGGTTGCATTTGACACGATTGACTTTTGGAGAAATGTTCTCTTCATGGATAAATCCCAGTTTACCGTGTCTGCAGATTGCAGACACAATGTATGGCGATGTGTGGGAGAGGGGTTTGCTGACATCCCAATGAGTGCCCCATCGTGGCGGTTGGGTTATGGCATGGGTGCGCAAGTTATGTACAGCAAACACTCGTTTTATTTATGACAGTTTGAAGCTGGGATGCCTTGACTAGAGTCAAATTGGTTAATGTTGCAGCAGGAAATGAGAATGCTTGTAAAAGTTACTCTTTTATTTTGGGACTCACTCTTGACTTAATACTCTACTTCCTGCCTCTGTGTGTTTCCCTCCTTTGTGATTATCTGTCCCTCATTACATGTCCTTTCTCCCTGGTTTTGTCCATGCTGTGGTAAAATTTGGTAATATGTTCCAATGAGAACATACTAAAATTCCCTTGTGGTTTTGTGGTTTTATATATATTTCAAAGCAATAGTATTTCACTTTTAAACATTTTCCTTATAGCAGTGGACAGTGATCTAGACTCCTCTCCCACTCTTACAGACAGAACTACACACTATATTGAAATCCTCAATTATACTTAACAAAGCTCCATTTTAGTCCAATTAGCTGCTAAATCTATTTCTGTGTTTAGGGATTGAGAGAGAGAGAAGGGCTTGATCTAGACTTCCTTGTTTATTGAAATAATTGATCAGGTTCTTGGTGATTAATGGGCTTACTAAGAATACGAGGGCTCAGCAACGTTGTCTGAATGCAAAGCCCAAGACTTATATCATGCATTTCCCTGGAGTCAACTAATTACTGTGGGGGTAAGTCTTGCTGTGGAGTAAAGATGGGAAACGGATTGTAATATCTAAGAATTAATCTCTGTTGGAGTAAAATATGCCTGCCAATAAGTGTGTTGTTGTCACACAAAAATAGCTCAAATTCTTTAAGCTTGTTTACCATTTCTTTATGCCTTTGAGTTTTAACCAATTTCATGCATGATTGAATGTATTATTTTTTAATCACTTTTGTTGTTTTTTACAGTCCCCAACATTTTTGTAAGTCAGGGTTGCGTGATCCATCCATCCCCTTTCGCAGCCCACCCGCTGAAGTGACTGGTTTTCTCTACTCTTTTATTGTCCTAATGCCGATTGTTCAAATGTAATTTTTCCCCCCCCAACTATATAACAACTTAGAGAAGAAGTAAAGGCTGAACTGGCTAAAAACGGTATTACTATGTCCATATTCCACCAGCCCTCGGAGGGAACTGAACCATTATTACATTCTTTTCTATCTGCCTTTATTTGTAGTCCTGATTGATGGCGCTTTTTCTAACCTCCCCCCATCCCACGCTGCAACTGTAGTTGGCTTTCTCTTTATTTCTGTCTCCTTTTGGTACGTTTCCCTCTCTTGCTCAGCTGCTATTGCCATCTTTGTGTCTCTGCAGAGAGTGAGCAGATATCATCCTTTGAAAGGGTAATGATCCCACTGTGTTGAGATTACGTATGTGTGCTACACACTGTAATGGTCTGGCTTTTTATTGCCTGCCGCATACTAATCCCACAACTGAAGGAATGAGATGGCACCTGAAGGGAGCTGTGTGCGAGCTGCAGCCTCACATGAAAGAATGGCCATTAAAAATGATCAAAGAAATTACTGCAGTCGGCTGCACAACACTGCTCTCACGCCTGGCTAGGTGTACATCTCTGCCTCGACACGCACAAGCGCATGCGTCTACACGCACACGCACACATGCATACATGGACTCTAATTAGTATCGCCTCTGATGGATATTTTCCAAGTGATCCTCTGTGGAAATGTCCTGCGTATAGTTGCCTTAGGCTCTCTGCAAATGATTCACCCACGCTTGCAGATAGGAAATGGAGTAGATGCATGAGCTCAAAATGTTCTCCACAATCCAACCACAAATTATTCACACACATTTTAACACAAATGTTTTCCAACAGATTATTTTTTTCTCCAAATTTTTCTTGAGGGGTCTTTTGTAATATGTATGTATTTATTCCTTAAATATTATTCAACATGTTTATCACATTGATGACAAGAGGAACTCGTTTTTTATGAACACAAATGTTGGAAGGTTTTGGAGACTGCTTGAAAATACAGTTTACTAATTAGCGCAATTGTTGAGCATTTGCAGTTGAGTTGTGGCTGAGTCAGGGTCCTCTTACAAAGCTTTCTGACATGCATTCACTGATGAATTGAGGTTCATTCTACCCTGGTATCAGAGCATTTTCCCTTATAAAATAGATATATTCAAATCACAAAAATAAATTGTGCAGTGTGCCAAAATAAAAAAAGGCACGGCCAAGTTGCTACTTTCTGAAAATTCTTCAGATGATGGTCCTGTGTTTTACAGTAAGGTTTTCGGTGATGAGCCAGTGACGTTTGAAAGAAAGTAAAAAGTCCTTGTAATGTTTGTTAGGAGGACTTCCACCGGTAGCCCTGATAGTGCAGCTCATAATATGTTTATGTGAGTGAATCAGAGATCGGAGCAGAGGAAAAGGTCATCATTAAATTGCTAATTTGGCAGTAAAAGTATAGTGTTGGCTGCACTGTGTCAGTTAAATGCTTCAGCCTCTCAAAACCAGGAAAAGTCATGTTTGTTATTTCCCTAACTGATAGAAAAATAAACATGGTCCTCCCTTGGGGAGGAATCTACTGTTGTCTTTCCCGACAACAGTCTGGAAGCTGAACAGTATCTGCTGTGTTTTCCTTGTTTATTGACGGATGACAGACACGTTGTAACATTCTGAATGTGGCTCGTATTTGTCCGATAATTCACATTTTTAGAACTTTAACACAATCCAGAAGTATAATTATACCATTATACCAACTCTGCTCTACTTCAGGTTTTCATTGTGCTCTATTTGTGTTCCTCCTTGTGTCATCATTCCCTTTTACCCTTTGAAATATCCTTTCTCTCGTTAATGACTCCTAGTGTTTCCACCCTCTTCATCGGGTGCAATATCGTAGCTGCATATCCAAAGGACACTGTTAGCTGTGTCAGGCGACATTTCTTTCTGCAGTCGCTTCACCACTCCTCATGATAAACCAACTTATTTGAGCTAACACACTGAATGAAAACTCAGTTTGCCTGAAATGGCAACCAGTATTTAACATGCTATTTATAGCAAAATGAGTGAAGGAGCTGATAAATAGTCTCTGGAGACAAGTAGGAAAAGCCAAAATCTCAGAGTGAATTGTTATTCTTGTGAATATTATTACATCTTTTAATGTGGTTTTCACAATTTTACACAAATTCCTTTTTTCCCGTGCTCCTCTTCCTCCCCATAGCCCCTCCCTTTGACTCCCACAGTGGTCCATTTTAGAGCTGCGGAGCTGCATGGTTTGGTGGGTAATTTCACTGCCTTTTCATGTGTTGGCGGGTGAGGAATCCTCCTCCATTAGGTAGTGTCATCTTCTGATGTATGATGTATGCACAGAAAGGCAGTGTGATGTTTATTCATGACTTTCAAGGCAATGCCTCAGCTAAGCCCTCTGATTTCCTTTTAAGGAACAAAACTACGTGAGATTGAAACTTCAATCTAAACTAGGCGCACAGACCATCCTGCAGCACTTCTGTTTCCCTTCCTGTCTCTCTCTCTACCCCCATCTCAGGCACATGCTCCCTCTCTCATCTCACCCGCAGCTCTTTTTTATCTCTTTTAAATTCTCCCTCTATTTTTTTTGTCTGATTTAATTTATTTGACCCTCAGAAAAAAAGATCACATGCAGTTATTTCCTTCTGATTTTGCCTGGCTGTCTCCCCATCTCGCCTCTGAACTTTACTAACGACTTTGATCAAGAGATGAATTGAGAGAGTTTTTATATTAATGAGACCCCACGACTGTGAGACTAAAAGGCCCTCTGGCCACGTGACACACACACACAGTATTTGGTGTGGAGCAATGGTTGTATTGATTTCTGTATTCTTACTATGTGTCCACTAGACACGCTCAGCTCACTTGTGCCGCTCAAGATGCAAAGAACACATTGTTGGAGGACATTTTCTAATCAGTAGCTATCACAACTGCAAACCAACAGCTTATTTTAATTTTATCCCTAGGTCTGTTGTGTTATTCAGTAACCATAATTCAAAGAGCTTGTCCTTATTTGTCTTGTAAATGACTTTTTAATGGTAATGAAGCCACATCTATCCATCATACTGGCATAGGTCCATGCAGGCCTTTGATAGGACTCCTGTGAACAAATGGTAAGTATTAATATTCTCAGTGACCAACCTTCCAACAGCACATGAATCATGTTGAATTAGCCACTGGAGCGGTCTTAAACATGTGCATTTATGATAAAAGATGTAGCTGCTGGTTCTTCTCTGAATGCTGTAAGGATGAAATGCCCTAAGACACAGACTGCAGTGCTCAAGTCTTGAGTACGTCATATCCCGGCTCAAGAGGAGGGGGATGTACCATCTTCTAATGGGACGTGATCATTGTGCTCCTACTCATAAATGCATCTTGCAAGAAGTTTTAGTTGGTATTTCCTCACCACACAACAATTTAGTCCCTGTTCTTCATCAATTTGAATGATGAACAGGTTTTCTATGGCAGGCTCTTATAAATGAGAATTTGCTTTTAATTTTTTATGTCTTCAGTAATGTCAAGTTACTCATAAAAGTTTAAAGTTAGATCCTGTAAATTTGTCCTACATTGCTCAAATTAAGACGATGGATGTTTGGTCATTAGTTCATGAGATGTCACCATCAGCATAATTATTGCATATAAATTACTATATGAGGCTGGTTTTGGACAAATCTCATTCATAAAAATGACCTATTTACATTTATATGTGCCAATAACTCATTTTAGTGAGCCAGCACAAATAATAACAAGGTCTGAAATAGACACCACTGAATGAAAGCAAGCCATTCTATTTGGCAAATAAACATAACCTGTGGAAGAGAGGCAGATTTATGTATAAAGACAACACCCTTTTCAAATCATTTACTGTAAGTACTGATATTATTGTCTATTAATCGATCATTCATAAATATTACATTTATTGCGGTCACTTATGATGTCGTAGCGCATGCTGTTTTACTGTATACTGGGAGTTAGGAATACATTTTTGATCCCTGCATTTGCTACAAACTCAAACATTTAAGTAGGACATTCAAGCATCACACATTTCAGTTCAGGTGCTGAAGTCAATACAGATCATTGTCACAATGAGTACATAAATATTTTCACTTTATTTTTAATTTATTTATCTTCTTGAAGATCAGATGATATTAACTCTCCTGTTTCCAGCCACTTATCCAAAGTACTGATCCAGAGGTCTGCTGGATCCTATCCAGCTGGCCACGGGCGAGAGGTGGGGTACACCACAGATGAAATGCCAGTTAATAGCACGGCCACACAGAAGACGGATTCACTCTCACCCTCAATCACTGTGTACAATTTACATGGCAAGGAAAGGCATTTTATGTATGTCACAGATTTCATACAGGGCAGTAGCTCAATGGGCTGTACAATAAAACAGAGGTTTACTACACACAGATTCAAATATAAATACAATACAAATAATTTACATGACAATAACAGTGAAATATTACAATTTTCAGTGTAAAAAGGTAAGTTTTTAACCTAGATTTAAAAGTCTGAATCATTGTTCCTCGCTTCACTTCACTGTGAAGATTGTTCCATTTGTGTGCAGCATAAAAGCTAAATGCTGCTTCACCATATTTCGTTTGAACTCTGGGCTCGACTATCTGGCCTGAGACCATTGACATTCGAGCTCTGCCACACACATCTTTTCATCTAGATCTGAGTACTAAGCAGTACTCGTTTTCAATTTCTAAAACATTTGTGTGGCTAAACATAGTTCTGTCAATCAATTCAAAAATGTATTTGTGTTAATTGTAATTATAGGGAGTAATTTATTGTACCTTTGGGAAAATATTTTTAAAAACTGGTCACAGGACTAAATGTGTGTGTTTATATATATATATATATATATAACATCACAACTTTCATAAATATCCATAATGAATGGCAGACTTCATGAGCAGACAATTACACATCGGGCAATTATGTCTGTTGGACGATGGAGAAAGTAAATGTGAATAGCTTGCCTGTAGATTATTGCCGGTGTGAATTATCTCCCAACAGCTTCTGTCAACAGCTCCATTTTCTTTGCCTTTTCACTGCTTAACATGAATTTAGGAGACAGCTGTTCTGCTCAAAAGTGGCTGGCATGATTTTTAGTGCGTCACACAAATGCTTACAAAAAATGTGCTTTACATCATTCATCCATTCATTTATTTAAAGTCTTTAATGGGAACTAGGGGGACCAGTTTTTATTTCATCCATCAATGGACAAAGTGAAGGCATCAACTTTGATCCAAGTATGAATTTTCTCCAGCGCTAAAAGGTAAAGTAGCTAAATACGTTGCTCCTTTCACCTAAAATATATAAATAGAACAATTATTAAAGTGTGCATGGTGGGTGATGATATAGTCTGTGTTATGAAGCTGCGGTGTGAGAGTGGTGGTGTTAACTGTCTGCCGGCATAATGAGAGAGTGAGCTGTCAGAGGTACACATGTCATGGCTCCCCTGTGTGCTGCCCTGTTCAGGCCCTGTGGGACGCAGAACAGACTCACCATTCCTTTCACACTGTCTCATCTCAGGGACTCTCTTTCACCCGCCACCCTTCTTTGCCTGGCCAACCTTCCCTCTCACTGCACTTCCCTTTCTCCTTTGTTACGCTCTGACCTGGACAGGGTGCATGGCTGGCCTTGTGTAACTTTCACCTCTTTCTATTGCATAGAGTAAATGCACATATGACAACAATCCCATACACACATGCATAATATAGCTTAAAATGCAGGACTTGTGAGGGTTAGTCTGGTACTACACCCCTAAAGATGGCATTACTCTATTCTATATGATATGGGTTCACATGGGCACAGAAATCTAGCTTCAGTGAAATGAAGCAAAGCTTCTAAATAGACTAGACAGAGTTGTCACATTCTGATGGCACATCTTTATATTTCTGACATCCTCAAGAGTTCATTGTCAACTTCATACTCAGCATGCTCCTAAATAGTCAATGAACTCTTGCTGTTTCACTTCTATAGAAAGAAAACTATTTGGGTTCCCTATAGTTTCTCAGTGAGACAGGTCGGAGAGTACTGGATATGTCTTCTGGAAGGAGAGGAGATGAGGAGACCTGGTGGTGGAACCAGGAAGTGTAGAAGTTTGTACAGGGAAAGAGGTTAGCCAAGAAGAAGTGAGACATTGAGAGGACAGAAGAGAGTAAACAGGAGTACAGGGAGATGAGACCCAAGACAAAGGTAGAGGTAACAAAGGCAATACAGATATCATATGATGACCTGTATTCAAGGTTGGATAGTAAAGAGGGAGATAATTATCTGTGCAGGCTGAGACAGAGAGACAGAAATGGAAAGGATGTTCAGCATGTTTAAGTGATTAAGGATAGGGATGGCAAGGTGTTGGCCTCATTCAAAACAGCCCTAAAAATTCACCTTTCAGGGGGACAGAAACGGAGATGGTCATCACGACTCTCTCCGGATCAATCCCCC
This sequence comes from Brachionichthys hirsutus, assembly GCF_040956055.1. Classification (NCBI taxonomy): domain Eukaryota; kingdom Metazoa; phylum Chordata; class Actinopteri; order Lophiiformes; family Brachionichthyidae; genus Brachionichthys; species Brachionichthys hirsutus. The sequence continues at coordinate 10,198,971 of NC_090897.1, read as the reverse complement.
ACCCCCTTTTTTGTCCACCTACATTGTACATATTATGTGTCTTTATAATTTATTGTTATTTTGCATCTGTGGTGTAATTAATTTTTATTTTATTGTTATTTTGCATCAATTGAGTAATTTAATATTAGTTTTATTGGTATTGTTAAATGTCGATGATTTATGTACTAAGGACTTTCAACGGAAACAAGACCGCAAGGGATGTTTGACTGTATTTGTACTGTAATACATGCTACTTTTTGACTGTACTTGTACTCTAACATTTTATCTAATAAATATATTCATCATCATCATCACAGAGGCCAGTAGTGTGCTAGGATGATGGAAGAAGAATGAAGGCAGTTGTCCCGGATGACATACCTGTGGAGGTATGGAAGTATATGAGAGGTAGCTTATTTAATACAATCCTAGAGGTGAATAAGATGCCAGAGCAATGGAGGATAAATGTGTTGGTGCCCATTATTCAGGAAGAAGGGAGACATACAGAGTTGTGGAAACTATAGAGGGATAGAGCTAATGAGTCATAAGATAAAGTTATGCAAAAAAGTAGTCGAGGCTAGACAAAGGACAGAAGAAGGTATTTGATTATTGACCGATGTTTATAAACCCCTCTCACCACCGAATTTCATCTGGATCTTATCCTGAATGCATAAAATATTTAATTTTAACATTCAAAACCCCATTTGTGGATAAAGACAAAATGCACAACTTCACTTTTACTTTTCATGGTTGCTGTACAAAAATAGAAAACAATTTATTATATAGAGTAATCAGTTTTATACACATCACTATGTTGGGAATTTCATCAAACAATTTACAATCAGTAATAGTTCCAAGTTTTGCAGATAAAAAATAAAAATAAATTTGAGATATTGCCCCATCTCCCATTTAATACAAAACAATTGATGATTGATGACTCTTTAGATGAGAGGCGATAGGTATTGTGTTATCAGTTTTCTCACTACCAGTGTTGGAGCTTGCCAAATGAGCTTCTTTGTTTCTTTTTTAAAATGACGTTGGTAATTGAATATTTTCTTAGGGGGGTGAGAAAATTATCGGCCATTTGTTTTGTCAAGGATAACAGTAACCAAAGCATTGCAGAACTGCTTTGCAAAATTAGCTCTATAGCCGCATTATAAAGAGGAGCGTTCATATTAATATCATATTCAAGTCTGCGTCACACTCAGATATATACAGGCAACTTAGTGGTGTTGCTGAACCTTTTCCATGCATCGTCATGGGAAATCTTTGTACCTGTATTTTTCATCATGCATGGCCAGATCTTCCCTAACACCGATCTCACTCCTCCAGCCATAGCTGCCACCCTCTTTCCCACACTCCGCTAGCCTTGTACACGAACGCTCCTCCTTAGGAACACATGGTGGAGGTGTGTGATGCCAAACGAGTCGCTCGTTACCTCCCTCACTCAGTTGGTCAAAGCTTTTTGAAGAACGACAGCGACATCTTCATGTGCCATGGTTACAAAGCGTCAGGCTTGTACCCACTCACTTATCTGGGCTTTCCCTGCCAGCCTGCTTCCCGACTGCACTGCCCCTCCTCTTTGCACCTGCAGCAATCATTTCTCAAATTGCTAAACATAGTTAATTGTGTGGGGCGTGAAGCTCACTTCATTAGAATATTCTGGCTTGGGGGGGGGGGGGGGGATTTTCCCTTGCATCGGGGAAGAATTAAGCAAGGCTGTCTGGAAGAGGGATCCGAAATTAGATACATGGGTCTCAGTGGAGTAGGATTTCTGCCAGGGGAATGCTTTCCATGCCATTGGTGTTGTACATCACTGGGGTATTATTTTGTGTGAGACCTAATTTTGCACAATTAAGAATTACATTTTACATTTGTCTTCATTCTTTATTTTAAAACCTATTGTTTGAAAGAATAAATAAATAAAATCAGAAACTGATTCGTTTTGGAAGATTAGAGAGGAGGCTGAAACTACCCTTTGGAGCTCTGTGTGTTATGGTAGGTCACAGTGTACCTCTTCAATAATTATCACTTTCTGTGCATGTATATTTTTCATAACATTGTTACATCTCACAATAGTGTGATTACCAGGGACTAATTTATCAATCCAAATATACTCGGCCTAATTATAAAGCGAGCATCAGTTTGCCGTTTGTTTGTGGGGAATAATTTGATGCTCTTTTTATTGGCCAACACAGGAGGAGGGTTAGAACATAAGTACTTCAGTTAATGAAGTGAAGTTTAAGTTTCTAAACCTGTACCTGGCTCACACCTGCTGCCAGCAGTCGCCTAAAATGTCCTGCCCACATTTGCATCACATTTTAAAATCTGTCTTTCAAAATTAAAGCTGATATGTTAATTTAAACACACTTTTCTTGGTAAGTCATGATTCAGCTGGTCACATGCAGATATTACAGTAAGTGTGAAATTGCTATAACAATCAAATTTCTACTCCATTCACAATTCCACAAACATTGATTAATCCAACATGTACAGATATTTACTCTCAGGGATGGCACCTCGCCGAGACAGTAAGGTGCTCAATTAATCCAAGTCGGAATGGTTGAGCGCACCCACGTTTTTAATTAATGTTGAATTAAAATAATTGACAGATTGCCAGAAACCAGGCACACAGCTTTGAAAATTGTCATTGCATAATGAGTCGCTTTTTTCCTCTATATTTTATGCTTTTCTTTTTCCAGTCCCTTGCTCGCTGCAACCATTTGCCCATATGCCACAGCGATTTAATGATATGCAAATGAAATATGCATAAAACCATTCTGCTGTAGGATGATTAAGCACAAAGGACATTAGCCAATGCCCGCCATAGTGTCTGTTGTCTCCTCTGCATTCCGCTTCAGCCAGATGCCAACGCCAGTCTGATAAAGATTAATTATTTTAATGCACTCGTCATTTAAATAACATAAACAATATCCGATTTGAGAGAAATTAGATTCCAGGAAGGATTCTTCTCGCTCCAGTATTTTAAGATCCAGAACCAGGAAAGGCAGACGTCTTCAGAAGCAAGAGTTGGTGGTCTAGAGAGCAGCTTGAGAGCAAAGAGCTTTTCCAAGAGGGAGAACTTGAACATCACTGGCAGTGCAGGAGCTATTCTATGCTTGTTTGTGAGTACTGTGGCATAATTTGACTACTGGCATATAACGAAGGAAGAAAAATATCCCCGTTCTTGCATTCCATCTCTCTCCCTCTCTCACACACACACATACACACTCCACCCCCATTCCGTCCTGCTCAATCGTGCAAGCCCTTTCTTTTTTTTTTGTAATCCATTTGTCTAATGAAGACGCCTCACAATTAACATCCCCTGTGGAATAAAAAAAAAAAAGGTGGTTATCCAACGTTAATTAGCTCCGAAAGATTAAAATATCCACGTTTCCCAGCGCCGAATGCATAAAAATGAAAAATACGCACCAAATACAAATGAATTGTTAATGGTAATTGTTGCGATCGAGATATCACATTTGAGATGCCCAAAAAGATGCCATCTTACAAGCGGTCCCTCCGTAGCGGCAGTACATTCAGATGCAGACATTGTGTTGGTCCCAAGGTTTGGTGGCAAGCAAAAAGATGAGATAATCCGTGTCTTTGGATGGCTTCCTTAATTATTCATTTTACACGACCATGGCTTTTGTCGAAACAAATCCCAGAGAAAAAAAAACCCCTCAAAAATCAGCTGCTGGTTGCAGATGGATGAATATCCTTGCGTTGCTAATTGCTATTTTAATTACGACAGAAACGTAATCAAAGCCTCTGCTGTGTGTATTGCAGCGATACCCGCCCTTAAATCCGTACCCGATGCCAGCAGATCTCATGGGAAGCACAGAGATATTCTTCTGGACCCTGAGAGTATCCCGAACAAACCACTTGGTAAGTCTGTGTTGCATCTGTTTATGATAGTTTAGCGCAGGAGGGAAAATCCTGAAAGGGTGGGGTTTGTTCATTCCTTTTGGATGGTTGGCGAGAAGGGGGCAAAAAAAAGGCATGTGGATGTGGGATGTGGGGGATTTTTAGCAAGTTCTCATGGCCTCACTACCCATTTTGGTTGCAGGCAGGCCAGCACCTCCCCCTCAGTGTCTCTCGGACTCATGTTTCCTTCTTGCCCCTTTTGTACCCATTCTACTCGGGGTTTTTTTTTTGTGTGTGTGTGTGTGCTATCTCTCTCACTTGGTGCTCATGCTGCTGGATACTAGACTATAGTCAATCAGGATTCCTATAATTATCCACTAATTGTATAAATTATTGCATTTATCTTGGTATTGCTGTTTTATCAAAGATGTAGAAATTCATAATCTTTTTAGGACCTTCTTACATTTTTTCTCCTTTGAAACGTTGCCCATGTCAGATAATCCTTAAAGACAACTCAATGTGTGCTTACATTTGTCGGTACATCTTCAAATAGCAAAAAAAGTTTATTTCCTGTCGGAATTTGGCAGTTCATTTGGATGCATCCTCATGTTTGCAATTTTCTCTAGCTTTTGTCTCTGTGATGTTGTAAACAGCTGTTAATGAGCTTCAGCACAATCCCTCGGGTCCATTTTTCCTCCCCTCTCTTGTGGGCAGGTACGTCTGTGATTGGCAGAATGACAGCATCTCTTGCACCAGTACTTATGGTAGACGTTCATTGTGACCGACAACCAGTGAAAAAAAAAACCTCACAGTTTGAGAGGAACTCTCTTCATGCCCTCTACTAATAATTACGCAATTTGCCGCTTCTATAAAGCTTTGTTGTTATTTGTCTTTTTATCCCATTGCAAGTTTTTTTTTTTTGATAGCTGTTCCTTTGACTGTGGCACTCTAATTAACAAAGGATGTTTCGCTCTAATTACTCGTGTCAGATGCCGTAATGTTGCAATTAGTTCTTTCCTCTTTTGTTTTTGGCAGCTGATACTTGAAAGCTATCCTATTGCATCTATTTGACTTGGTTGTAGCATACATCCCTCCTCCGCCGTCGGTTTTTGTGCCATCCGATGCCAACACGTTCCCACTGGCACAATACAGCGCAAGCCAAATTATTGCTCATTGAGCACCCCTGCAACCAGCAACTTACACCCAATTCCATTAATGTCAAATTATGTTTTTCATTGTTTGCATAGTCCAAGCGTAAATCCGTAGCAGATGAGTTGGCATGGCGTCTCCTGCCCGGATGGCTGACTGTCTTCCTGGCACAGAGAGCTGTGCCTCAGATGGTTGGAGAGAGAGAAAGAAGGAGCGAGTGGGAGGAACTTCCATTTGTGCAAGCGCCACACCCCCGGTTATCACCAGTACAACAAAACAACGATAAATTTCAGTTGTTTTGTTTAACAATCTGATTAACTTTCATCGATCCAGTGTGGCGCTGCCTCGATTCCCACTCCTGCGCATGTGACATCCATCACTGTAGGTTCACTTCCTGTCACATTTTCCGCAACACACAATTTTGCCATATTGTAGGATCCTGGATATCCACCATTGTACTTCCATCATGCAAGTGCTCTGGATCCATCCGGATGATAGTGTCCGTGGTGTCGTCATCAGAAGATGTTTCCTCCAAGTGTTTGCCAAAGCGGTGTTGCAGTTGGGAATGAACGCGCTTGAAGACCCGTACATTCACTAAAACTTAAAAAATTGTACGATTGAACACATCCGTGAAAAATGAAAAATAAAATAACATGAAATCAATTTGAAATGGAAAAAAATGAAAACTCAGTGCTGCTGAAATGAGGACAGGACCCTTCTGTCTCTCAGGCTACATCTAACCATCTACCCGAGAGAGCGAACACAAGTCCGCCTTGGTGCTGCCACTGAATGGATGGCACTGTGCCAACTTCTCTCTGCCATCAACCGCATTCGCTCCTTGTTTCCCTTATTTGCCCACCCCCTTTCTCTCTCAGTTCCTCTCTTACCCACCCTCCTCCTCTGCCTCGTTTGCCTTACACATGCCTATGACTCCAATACCTTTTGTTTTTCTTCGGTGGACTTGACATTACTGTAATTAACATTTGGGCCAATTGATTCTTAAAGCTGACGTTTTACCCGTAAGTTAGCTGGTTGGGGATTTTGGTCTCTGTTGTGCGCTAGCTGTGCCACAGCCCTTCCCTTTCTCTTCACTGGTCATAGATGAAGCCCCCATGACCAACAGCCCTTTGTATTGTGTAGTATGTATGTATAATACTGTATGTGCCACAGTATTGTCTCACACTGTTTATCCAACTGCCGCTGAATGGCATTTTGCTGGTCGATCCCATCACAGTGTTTTCCTGACATTAAACAATCAGTCCTCTTTCTAATGGCATCACTTCTTTTTTCTTTCTATTACATCCTTTTCAAATCCTTTCTCTCTGCACACTTCTCCTTTCTCTGCCTCACTCGCCGTTTGTCGTTTTAAATTGTATCCCAGTCACTTATCATGTTCTATATAGCAATAGCAATGCAAGACATTTCGGAACATTGGCATTATCATACTGTTGGGGGACTTAATAAGGCATATAGTGAACACCTTGACAACAAATGAGTCAGTGTGGTCAATTTTGATTCATCTCTGTTTGCAAGGGTGGAAATAATTGTCTTGTTTAGCCATTAGCTGTTTCATCAGTAGAGCGAAATTGATGAAACAATTATCTGGCACCATCTGCTTGTTCGCTTTCCTGTCTTTTTATTCCGGTTGTTTAGTATGGAGCTGATGAATTTAGAAGCCGGAGACAAAAAATATTATTGAATAAAAAATCCCCCCTCCCCCTGTAGATGCAGAATGATGTGCTAATGAATGGTTCTGTGGCTCGCTTTAATGGTCGGGACAGAATCGAGTAATTAAGAAAGAAATGTAAAAATGCTTGCAGAGACTGTGCCACACGCTTCAGCAAACTGTTCCTAAATTTTTAGATGGTATTTCTATATATGGAATGTAGACTTCATACGTTCGACAGCTATGTGGCGATATTATTAAAAGTGATCTGAACACAGACATTAACATCGTTTCGAAGTCTTCCAAATTCTGCTTCTGAAGGGAACACAATAATAGGGTGCACGCATGTTCTCTGTGGTTTTTGCTCTTTTGTGTTTTTTCCTCATTGTTAAATAAAAAGAAGCAACTGGGCAATTGAGGCAATAAGAGGAAAACATTATGCAAATTGACCACTATTTGCATAATGTTATGTATGCCAGGAATACGCAAATGAACGGTATAATTTATGGGCGCCTGTGTCTGTCTCGTTGTGTGCTCATAACTTACAAAGACCCCTCCCGCTCTTATCCTGGTTGGCATGACATGCGCCACCCTCACACGGACCAGACCCGCACCAAGCACACCCACAAAAAGGAATTGCTATCTGGGTACTATGACTGTGTGGGGAAAAAAAAAAATATCTTGTCTGGCAGACTGAGGAAGGAAAAAGAGGCAGGGAAGGGGCGGGGATGGCTGGTATGGGAGAAATGTGTAGGGGGGCACGTAAATCCCTCTACAAAGGCTCAGTAGCAGATGCTAATTCTCCAAAACTAAATAAAAGGAGAGACCAACAAAACAAAGGCAGAAGATTTCGACAAGCAGTGCAGCATCAATTTCTGACTTTAGTCTTGTTACAAGAGCGCTGGTTACGCTCTTTCACTTTTTTTTATGCCCACTTTTGAGAATTTTTCTTTTTTTCCCATCATTGGACTTGGATTTTTCTTCTTGTGGACAATTGTCTCGTGAGTCAGTTGGATGGAGGCAAATGAGTGCTTGCAGGGATGGAGAGGAGAGAGAGAGAGAGACTGATGAAGAGAGACAATGTATCTCGAGGCATGCATGGAAGGACTCCGTCAGTGATCCGGGATGCTGCCACACCACCGAGCCAAGAGCATCCATGCTGTAACCAAGGAGACTCGGACTCATCCTGATAAATAAATCTCACACCTGCTTTCGGGCTTCTCGTTTCCCAGCAGGATTTTTTTTTCTGCAGTTATCCTCTTCTCTTCTAGTTGGTGATGATTGGCCTGCTTTCCATACTTAATATGAGGATAATGGCTAAAGAGGCAATTCTACATTGTTCCAGAAAGAGAGAGAAAGAAATGCTGTGAGAGACTGTGTTGAAGAAGATGATTCTACCACTGCATTGCAGTTTATTGAGGAGATTAATGCTTAGCAAAAATGTCCTCAGGGCCTGGTCTCACAGAAATTACACAGTTAAAATAATCAAATCATATTTTTTGCATTGACTGCCTTTGTGCTGCAAGTCAGAGTAGACTGTTTCTATTGCTTTGCACTCTTTCACCAGTATATCATACTTGGACTCTTGACATGTCTGTGTCAAGAACACCGGATTGCACACTAACACCAACGGTGTGCCCACCTGTCCTGAGCCCGAAGAGATATCTGTCCTCTCTTTGGACAATGATCATATAGTAGCAGAGTATTTAGATGTGTGTGTGTGTGTGTGTGTGTCTGTGCAGAGACACATTTGCGGTCATAAGAAGAAATAGACATTTATTACGGACATCACTATGATGTCTTCACCTTCTTATGTGTAACTAAGTGGATTGTATTACATCCTCAGGACTTTGGATTTGAAGAAATTAAGAAGACAATCTCATGGAAAACACACACACACACACACACTGGCTGCGGTTGTTTCTCTGATTTTGGTTGTTGTTGTTTTTTACTAAGATTTGTTCATTATTTAATGACCCTTTTGACGTTGTCTATAATGATACATGTGAAATGGCAAACCTTGATTTTATGTAAGCATAGTACTCATGCAGGCAAGTATGTTCTCAAATTAGCATTCAATTCCCATTTTATTATGCGTCAGATGCATCATTATGATTAATGAATGTCTCATTTAAATATTAAATATTTGTACTAGACTGCTTCTGAATATGCATCAAATGTTCCATATTCGGGTTCAGATAATGGCACATATTACTTGTCCCGACAGACACGTTTGTTTTCAACTGAAGTAAGACATTGCACTTTCTTTGATTGATTTAAACTGCATCGCCCAAACTCGCAACCAATGATATGCATGAAGTGTCTTGATATTGTGGTGAGGGTGTCTTGTTAAAATAGTAAAGATGATAATAATAATGATCAGAGGAAGATACAATTCTGTTAAAATGTGTCGACAAATACAGATATAAGATACCAATGACAAAGTAAGTATCCTTTGGGAGTTTTATTGTTGACGTTTGGATATAGCTAAGGTGTGGTCTAAGATTTTTATATTTAAGTTTTGGTAAGAATTTAAGTTAGTATGATTTTACTATGCTGCCAAATGGATGCAATGAACTTCATTGATTATTTAAGCCTTCCAAAGATTATGAAAGAATGACATGAGTATGATCTAATATTAATTTATAAGTGAACTTCTATGCATTCAAAAAGTCAGACACATGGCTCGGGTTCATAATAAATGGAATGCTTTAATTGCCATTGTCATCACAGTACAACAAGGAAATAAGTTCAATGAGCGAGCATCGGGCTGCAGCAATTAACTCGCGCCGCCAACATGACTCTCTTCTTCGAGAAGGTGCAGAAAGTAGCAGGTACACATTACAACTCACATATAAAGGAATGACATGGATTTCTGATTGTGCACTGAAAAACGGGCAGACTTACAAATATGGAAAAAAAGGGTGAAGTCAAAAAGTGAAGTCAATTAGAGAGTGGTGAACAAACACACTCAATTCTTAAAACTATATATTTTAATGTGCGTTATCACAACGTTTGATGAGAGTTAAGGGCGTCACTGTGGTGGTGGTATTGCTATTTATTTGCCACTTTCCAAATTCCTGAGGAAATCCCCAAATGGATCAATAAAGTGGTCTAATCCAATCTAATGTAACCTAATAAGGCATCATAATGATCTTGAATCTTTATAAAGTAGATGAATTAAGGAGCCTAATAGTATGCATAGCATAATATCCTATTGTACACTTGTTACATGATAGAAAATTGATGAGTTTATCATTTTGTTAAAGTTATAAATTGGGAGCAAGGCTTGATTATTATTACCCTCACTGAAAGCTCCCCTCACATTCATTGCACCCTTTGACTCCTCGGCACACATTAGCAGGTAAGCATTTATTTCAGCACAAGATGTTCCCATCAAAGTGGCAATCTTCTTTCACTGGCATGAAGGATTTAACATTCTGGCTAACAGCTTCTGAAATCCCAGAGACATAAATGGGTCTATCAATAAATCTAGATCCTACATGAGTAACGGGGCCAGCCCGTATTAACAGTGATAAAGAAGCCTGTACTCTCGTTGTGGGGAAATTGTTTGTCCACATACTACACAGTACACTTTGGTTGAAGAAGATTTTAGGATTTTATGAAAATTTAAGAGGAATTTGTGTTGATATTGTAAGTGTTTTATGTCTGAATAAATTTTGTTAAAGGTGTGTGAGTCTGTGGTCGGCTTACACTTTCTGGCTTGATAATTATGTGATTTACTTAGAGACAGACACAAATACACACACACACACACACACACACACTCTGTAATCATTACTTAATTGTACTGTATTAGCCGCCCATATTTCTGCAGCTGAATTATTTTGGAGAGGCAATGCCAAAAGGGGCATATGCTTGATATACCTCAGGAGTTTTGCTCTCAGAGTTAACCTGTCAGCACTTTTTTGAAGTGATGTTAAATTGTTTAAAAGGAAGATGTTGCTTGACATCATCAGAAATAAAGAACTTCAATTAGGTGGTCTGACAACAGAGAGACGGTGTTCAAGAGGACAGCACGGTAGCCAGAAGTGGCCAAAGTCTGCGCTCTTAGCCTAGATGTGCGTCTTAATATTCTGTTTGCTGTGGCCACTGGATTGTTTTACACAACTGCTTCTTAGCTTCGGTGTGTAACAAGCCATACATGACGCACATCTTTCATCTGCCTGTACATGAAGCTTACGTCGAGAACGACTTTGATATGTCAACATGAAGGTCAAACTTGGTGCTTCACGTCTGTCATCGCTCAACTGATCAATTCCACGTCCTGGCAGCACGGCATGTTTGCGCGCGTGGCACGGTTATTTGTGGTTATGAGCATGCGTCGTATTCAGGATTGTGTTTTGCATCCCCACACTGTGCTCCACTCTTTACCAGCTTATCATGCTTTCAGATGCCCTTGCCCTTTCATGACTGATGAACCAGAGACGAGTGCCAGAAGGGAAACACATCCACTTCCACAAATCTCTTTCCTGAATGGCAGCATGCGCTTCATGCCACACTCAGAGGAAGCATCTGTTACAGGACCTGATAAACAAGCTTGTTAAGTATTCCTGTGTCCATCATTCTTTTATTTGTCAGCACCGACACGAACAGCATCCACGCATTGTGTGTGTCCTCACATGTACAAAACACATCACTGATGAGCTCACTGCTAAAATACACTCTCAGTCCACGAGAGCCCAGCAATGCGTTGCGCAGATGTGTTTAGTAAACACATGCAATAGTAAACACATAGTTGCAAACCAAATGTTTCAATTATTCAGACTGGGTAGACGGGGTAATTAACAGTGTTGTAGTCACTTCATATTTCATTTGCGTTAGAGGTTTTGCTGGGATGAACAGAGCTGGCACATGATGTGATGTAAGATAAAACTACATGGCACTTGTGCATATAACTGCTGTCTTTTCTTATTTAGCCTGCAGCGAGTTGATGTTGCGGTGGAATGGTCATCTTTCTTCTCATGCTCTGCCAACACAGCCTCCACCTCCTACACCAACACCAGTTTGTTGGTCTGATAAAACACACATGAAACTGCAAACTAACCCTGAATTCTCTTTATTCATTATATACAAACACCTGCTACTACAGTATATTAGGCTTTTAATTTTTTTACGTATGAATACACGTTGTTCGAATTAGCATATATTAGGCCAGTATCTATTGTTTGATATGTATTAACTTGACAACAGGGTGCAGACTTGCGGACTCACAGATCAGTCAAATTAAAATGAAAGATTTTGCCCGAGAGTAATAGAGACTGTTTATGTTTTATTTCCCCTTTACCATCTGCTTAGACCAAAATGAAATGTATTCAATGCTTATTGATGTCGGCCAAATACATGTGAAGTGCTGTTAGTTATTTGGACAAGTTTGATTGCATGATTAATCCAAGATTGTAAATAGACGCATGTTATATATATATATATGACAGCTGTGCGCTGGACAGAGTATTGATCATGTATGTTTAATGCCCTTCCCACTGCAGCTGAAGGAAAAGCTTACAGGCCCACTGCTGATTAGTCACTTGTCGATAACTGACTCTAAGATGTATTCAAGGGGAGAAGCGGCTACAGCTCACGGGCGCTAGAATAGAGAAACAGTCTGGGGGACAGAGAAGGCACGTAACCATTTAAATACTACACAAGAGTACTTTGTACTGATTATTATTGTTGTTGATTACTATAGTGGAACCATATATAATGTTGCTTTGTATAACACATTTGTTTTTTCCACATTATAGGCGTCTATACACTCAATAATGGAATGCCTGACATGCAGTAAATCCATTAGAATGTTAACTGGACAAGAAAACAATGAAAAAGACAGCGAAGAAAATTTATCCTGAAATAATTTTAGTCATTGAGAATAATAATGAGCCGAGTCACCTTGACAGTATCCTGATTATCATTCTAGCCATTGTCACACGTCGGTAACATTTTGCCCTTGTGTTTATGATTAATAGCAAACATACTTTGTTACAGGCAGAGTCCAATACACATCAAACATCTGAATGACTTTGAAGTAATGAGAAATTGCCTTATAGGTGTATACCGGTATATAGATATTTAATGAACAGATAATTAAGACAGGGATGGCTGTGTGGGTCTGTTTTTGCGTGCAGTCTTTGAACTAGAGCTCTGTCATATCTCTGTCTTTAGAAACACAGGAAGTGTTCCCAGAGCTCTTTAAAAGGGTGGACAGCTCCCTTTTTGTTTTTTGGGGTTTTTTTTTTACAGCCATGACATTTATTGGCAAAGGTAGAACTGTGAGTGTGAAAGTGATAAAGCAACACTTCCTCTTCATGCATCTAAAAGTAATCTGTTTGGAATAAGAGCAGGGCTGCTTGCCCAAGGTCGCCAACCGCTTTGAGCTTTAATGACAAATGCTCCATATTATTTGTCTACACCAGCTTATTGTAATAAGCAGAATAATATTTTAGGTTAATGCATATGTGAGATACAAATATGTTATCATAGTTTTTGAAACCGGATGCCCTTTTCTTACTATTGTGGGCCAAGATATATTCAGATATCACTGAGTACAGTGAGGTGTGTTGGTTTGCCGGTGCCGTAGATCCAAATTGCCTGTTCCCCCCCCTCAGGCCTTTGCCTAACTCTTCTGCCTGCAGTCTTGTGTGCAGCGTGCTCTGGTGGCTAAAGGTGCTCGTTAAAGTCCATAACTTATCTCACATTTGAAGCTAATGGGAAGAATACTGGCTGCAGTGAAAAATAAATTACACCCCCACCCCCTCCTACCCTTTGAACCTGCAGTGTAATATAGCAGATGTGAGAGTATGCATTACAGATCGGAAGAATTAGAATTTATCTGTGCTGCACAACGCTGACTGATGCATTTGGAAATAATGTACTGGAGTTGGGCATTACAGGAAGGCCTGTAACTAATGGACAGCTTTCGCCTGTGGCTGGCAATGTACTGTATATCATTCAGCTGGACTACCTCATCAAATCCAAATGTACTTTGCAGGGTTTTCTCTCCAGACCATTCACTCTGTGTATGCATTAAAGACTCCTGCAATAAAATCCCTCCTTTCCTTCTCTCTCAACCAATTTTTCTCAAGAAAATTCCTCAAATAGACATTCTCTCACTCATACAATTTGTTTTTGTATGTATGCGTGTGTGTGCGTGTATGTGTGCTATTTCAATTAATTGTATTCAACATTGCATTAGTACCGGTGGACGTCCTATCATTTCTAATTTTAAGCCAATCTAAATATTATTTAGATTTATTTAAGCCAATCTACATTTAAAGGACAAAGAATTGGACAGATGACTTCCATCCACACAGAGGTCAGACTGACAGCAAGTGAACAGCGATGGAGATCCCCAGCAGGTACTGGGAGAACCAGACTAATAAGAGCATAATGGAGGAGAAGGGAGCCCTGGGGAACCAGAATAAAGGTTTTAAGTACATTTTTTAAAAGAAAGTGGTCTGAATTTATAATGATGCTCGCTTTGAAATGCATCAGTAATCAGGGAAGGAACTTGTTTTAGGATATGAAGTAGGGTTGAAATTCCCAGTTGTGTTGAAGAATGGGGTTTGGAGGTGGAGGATTTGGTTTGTAAGGATGAGCGGGGAGCATGTAGAATGGAGCCTGCAGTTTGGGGTTTTTTTGGGCTTTTTCTGAAGGTTCATGGCACTGGGGAAGGAAGAAACTCATATTGTTATGTTTTCATTATCTTGTAAAGTTATTTAATATTTTAGTTTGTATACCCCATCATGGAGGACAAAACTCTTCCAGCCCCAATTGTTTATTTCATATATGAAATGTAATCTGCCTCACATATCCAGGTAGGTTTAATGGAGTACTTGTTGGGTTTTACATAGCTTTCAGTGAGTCTTTGCATTTTATGAATTTACTGTTAAATGTGTTATGACTGACTATGCTATCATCTAGGTTTGAAGATCTCAAAGCTGGGGGATGAGGGGGCACGAAAAACCATTGGTGAATGAAATTTGATAAGGAAAAAGATAAGTGTTTATTACATTCTACATAAAACCTTGCAGAGAAAAACAGGTTGTATGTTTCAATAAATTTATTGGATAAATATTTGGATGCTTCAATCATAGTGGGGGCCACCATTATCTGGGGGTGGAAAACTGATAACTCCTTGTTCTATACGCATTGTCTTGTTACTTTTCTCAGATACATTTCCTTGATAGATTTGATCACATTTAGTCAAGCTCATCTGTTTGTTTGTTTTTTTTCTTCAAGTTTCTGGATACAGTTGCATCTTAGTCAAGGAAAAAGCTCTGTTCTCGCTCAGGAATATAGAGAATGGGTGCAGCCTTAAGCAAAGTTTCTGGCCCAGTGGCTATAAAGAAAGTCAAGCGTCCATCCATCTAGGCTAGTTATAAATGCCATCCGTGCACACTGCCATAAATAATGTATAATGCCTTTACATTTTTTAGAATGTTTAAAACCTTCTTAAAACATTGCAGTGTCGTTGATACTGCAAAGTTACTACAGTGTTGCAGTATCAACGTCAGCCCACGTTGATAGCCAGGTGAGGTGATTGGACATTGAGGTTTGTTTTAAAAGATTCTGCATTTGTAGCTGTCTGAATTGTTTTGGGTCATGCTGGGTCCCAAAGGAAAGTGGATTCAGGAGATGAGAGGTCTGAGCTACTGACCTTCATCTCTGCAGCATAGACACTCAACCATTGGACATTGCTGGGTTAAACAGACTCCCTGTTAAACAGGCCTTTCTCCGGTCCCTGTGAACCACTGCGGCCACTGTGTAATGGGTCAGTGTGAAAAGGATTTGTCAGGAACTCAAGCTGGAGGCCAACAGACATATTACCTAACAGCCAGCATTAAAAGGTTGAATGATCCAGTGTTGGAATAGAAATGCTCCATAGCTGGCCCAATTTCATATAATTGACGTTGGCTGATTGTTTGCTGAAGTGCACATTTCCAGTGTACATTCATCATGGCTTCACTAGATACTTTATTTGATCATTTCCTTTATGTAATTTTACAGTGAGGCTATCATTTATAATTTGCCCAGCAACATCGCCCCATCCACACAGGCTTGCCTACAAGTGAGATAACCCCCTAAAAAATAAAAAGTAGCTGCATGTGCCCACTCCCTCGGCCTCAGCTTTGATGTGAATTATCTTTTAGTCTCATCATTGGCCCCAGTCACCCTGTCAGCACCTTTTGATGTGTCATGTGTGCACTTCCAATACAGTATTTCTAATATGGAGTCATTCTAAAAAATTTTGGTTTCTTACTGAATGAGTAGAAGGACCTCTGGAATTTAGACAGATTATCTGGATTGAAGACAAATTTATTGAGGTGAAGATGGTACATGAAAGGTTTGTTAAGCCAAGGAGCAAACCTTTTTTTTTTTTTTTTTTGCCTTTCTTTGTTTTACCACTCAAATAAAATCATTGAAATAGCTTGAATGTATCTATTTTCACTCAGGTAACAGTTTTACTAATCATCTGTTACTGACTAGATGCATCTAAAAAAAACTAATGCAATAATAATGATAATGATATTAATAATGATACTAATAATAATACCTGAGATGAGGCGACACCTCTCGGAGTGAGATAAAATGAAACTGAAATAATATTCCAATACAAATAGCAAGAATAATTAGTAGATATTTGAATGACTAATAAGAGACTATGTAAACCAGTGAATTTTAACATTTGAGATTGAGTTTCTGTTATTTTGATTTAAGACGGGTGCAGCAAAGGTAATGTTCCACAGCAAAAGCACTGAAAGTCATGTCATCAAGCCGCGTCTTTATTGCACGGTGTCTGTGGTGAATTACAGCATCATGGTCTGAGGTTTATTGCTGACGCCTCTGTGTGAGTCCATGGAGCACCTGCACTACTTCAATATGCTTTGTATTTACCTTATTTAGAAGATCTATTGATATTTTCTTCAAAATGTTTTTTTTTCTTCCTCGCATGCGATGGGGATGTTTTTCAGAACCCACAATGACAAAGACTGAGTTTCTTTATACACTGCATTTGTGGAAAATAATCTATGATAACTATCCTAATGATTGGTACTGAAACCTGTTGAGATCAAGACAGCTGAAGTACACTCTGGTTGCCTGGAGATAACAAAGAACCTTTAACAGTTGAAATGCTCTGCTTCCACTGAATAAACTGAACAAACTAATTTTGAGAGCAATTTATGAAAAATACTGGCAGTAATCTTTTCTTTTATGTTTTGGAGTCTCACATCTGCTTCCAGCCTATTGCAGTTAATTACACTGAGGTCGGTTAAATCTAATCTTTTCCTTTTTTGGTGTGTTCTTAGTGGATCTGCATATTTTCTCCTCCACTCTACTTAATGCTGTTGCCCACTACAGTACTCAAGTTCTGAGTGATTCAATGAGGGGGCCTGGTGGAGCTGCTTTGTCACATTGCAGGCAGTTTAAAGAGGGTACTTATAGGGCTGAGGTTTAGGAAGAGCTAGAACACTGAGTTCAAGCAGGTCAGATGTAACGAACACTATATAATGACACTTTTAGAAATGGAAAACTCCTCATGTTTGTATGATAAATAGTGGATGCAGGGAGTTACCAAGAAAGCCTGAGGGAGGTTGGAGAAGAAGAGTAGCACAAGTACACATGTGCCCAGGCCACAGTGCACGAGTCAACAAGGAACAAATACAGATGGTCATCATTTAACGATGACTCAGTTACGACGGGGTTTTCTGAAATGTAAAAGTATGTGTTTAGCAACAAGAAATCGTTGTTACGACGGGGAATGCACTGGCAGCGGAGTTCTGAGTGAATCTGTACATATGTACAGTATAAATGGCTTCTGCATATGCAAATATAAGTATTTTTGTGTTCATCGATTCATTTTCATGTCCGCTTTCTCTGCCTTCCGGGCCATTGGTTTTGCTGGAGCCTATCCCAGCTTTTCAATTGCGAGAGGCGGGATATAAACAGGAAGCGTCGCCACACAGCATATCGCGGGGTAAAATATTTTTGAACACACAAAATGTTGACCAATTTATCAATCAATGGGTTTCATTTAACGACAAAATCGTTTAGCGACGGGGACTCCGGAAGGTAACTCCGTCTTTAAGTGAGGACCAGCTGCAAAGTGCAATTGGGAGGCCTTGCAGTGGGCAGAGACCGCCTTCATGGGAAAGCTACGCTAGGTTTTGGAGAGGCTGTTTGAAGATACGGGGAGGGCTGCACTCAGCTGAAGGCATCTCCCACTCAATGAAGGAATCTCAGGAATACACACGGCAGTGGCCGAGGTGTAGCAGTAAATGATTCGGTCAAGCCTTCGGTCTGCCTTTTTCTTTTTAATTAATCTAGAAATTATTCAGTATATTTTGAAATATATGATTAAATCACACACTTATGCATTGTGACAAACTGTGCTGTTAAGACCTTGGCTCAGTAGCTGTTAGTGGATCCCAACAATAGCCTGCAGTGTGCTACCAACAAATCTGTCTTCATGGTCCACCCTGCAGCACAGCCTCCAGACAGCCCCTGCCCTGCTACGCCACTCTCATCCATCTAATACACGCATGGGCAAACTACGGCCCGGGGGCTTTTAATCTGGCCTGCCGAATTTGTCCAAATTATATCATTAAATTACATTTTATTATACATAAACCTCATTCATTTTACATTTTCCCTGTAATGCTACCTGTAAAATGCAGCATGCAGTACCGGTATGTTTTAAAAGTCACTGGACAGTTCTAAACTATCTAACAACACTGTTTCACACCATAACGGCCAGGAGATCACAGAAATTTCTTGTCCAGTGCCTACAAACCACACAAAAAGCACAGTTTGTTTTCAAAATCTTGCAGCTTTTCCCCCCTGCAATCCACAAATGTGTGTTTCTAAAAGAGTTAGTTTTCAAACTCTTTTTCCAAGGAATACAAAAAAATCAGTGTCATCGTGGCATTTCCAAAGATTCCACTGCTGCACAAAAGTGCAGTCGTAAAGTCAGTAAGAAGTTTTGGAAGTGTTAAGAATGTGATACTGTGCATGTCTTGCTTTTAAAATAAAATTACTTGTACTTGAACAGTAGTGGAACAAGTTTAAAGGTTGTTGTGCTGTTGAGTTCATACAATCCCAAAAAGTTAGAATCCATGTGAAATAAAACAGAATGCAATGCTTTTTCAAATCCTTTCTGACCTTTATTCATCTGAATACTATAAAGCCTGAGAATGGCCAAATGTATCATATTTACATAAATGGCAAAGCACACATTAAATCAACATCTCATCTCAAGTATGCAGTGTGGTATTTGAATAACAAGAGCACAGGCCTTTTCATTCCTATATATATATATATGTGTGTGTGTGTTTGTTAAGAACCAGTGAAAACCCACATGTGCATGTGGCGAAGACACAACTCCGCACAGATAGGATTTGAACCCAGTACCGTCTTGCTGTGAGGCAACAGCACTAACCACGACACCACCGTGCCGCCCACAAATAGATAATCGTCTCATTAACAAGAAAATGGATGGATACTATACAATGTGCCTCCTCTGATTAAGCTGTACATGGCTATGTAAGTAAAATTAGCCTTGTTGTTATGCGGTGTGTCATCGACACACTGGCTCAGGTCAATGCCCTCTGTGTCAGAAGGAATTAGTGCTATTTCTGAACATGTACACACTTATATTTGTCGATACCCCAGGAACAGTGATGTATAAATTGATTAGGTTCTACTATGGACATTGTCTTCTCAGAAAATTACTTTAGCCTTTTACCTCAAATTCTTACATCTATCTGAATGATGTTGATCTCTGTTGACTGTAATTTATGAAATCCAAACATGTATAGCAACTTTGCAGTGAGAAGTGTTCAATTTAATATGCTTTAAAGTGTTTACCATTGTGTACTGATTGAATACTAATTTCCAAAGAATAATACTCACATAAATATTGTACAAATAAAGTTTTAAGATGCATTGTAAGCTAAGATATGTTTTATGTATTAATTTCTTTAACGGTTTTGCATGATGACTTCTGTTTGTATGCATACGTCACACAGTTATGTTGTAAGTGGGCGGAGATGTAATTCATCTGTCTGTTAAATGGGTTTCTAATGATGGCGACACTGTGGGAGCCGGCACAAAGCAGAATAACAGTCTGTCCCTGAGAACAATCTCCAGTCTGTCGCTATAACAACCCCAGACCCCAAGGCTTTTCAGAAGACCCACTATCTCTCGACATCGCCACACAACTGGCAGCCGGCCTAAAGACCATGGCATTTAATTATCGCTAATGAATTGTAATATTGTGCAATTTCAGCTAGATTCTAATTTTACGTAATTACAGTATAATTTCTTGATGAGTTTAATGACAATTATATCTGTAACTGAAAGAAGGGCAATAGTTCAACCAGAGGCATGGCAGACTGCAAATAGAATAGATGTCTTTGTCTTTTTTTTATTTTAATAGGGAAATTGTGCAAAAGAATGTGTGTGCGTGCAAAAATTATACGATTTTATTCTCTGCTTATTAGATTTTCAAGGTCGGGCACAATGAACACGACTGCAATAGCTGCTGAGATAGTGTATTGCCCAATTAGAGGAGGACATTCTAGTGATGAACTGTTCTCTGTGTACAAAAGCACTGTGACCTTGAAATCATTGTGGAGATTAGTTAGAACTGCCTTGACTCCAAGTAACTTTTGCTTAATGCAGGAATTCCTGGAAAGCTCAAAGCCTGTGTCAAACCCTGCCTTGGTCAGTGTGTGCTGGACAACTGCACAAAATGCGTCTCGAATAATCCCTGTCACGTCGTCTGCTTTTGTAGACGTGAATGAAATCGAATGATAGCTGTGAAAGATTCTTCCTCCCACATTCTGAACAGTTTTGTCTTCTTGCCATCTTCCTCTTGCTCACTGTGATGGTAATGCATCGGAGAGGAGAAGCAAAGTCCCACTACATTAGTTTGGTGGTGGCGGCTGCTGCAGAGAGCCATTAGTCTTCCTTGACAGTATCAAAGGAAGCAGCAGAGCTGGCCTGTAGTGAGCCTCCTGCTCTCTCTCTCACAGGAAATTGCCTCATACTTCAGCAGGCAGGAGGTGAAACGGCAGCGACACCCACGCATGTGTCGCTTTCTTGGGTGGGAGTGTTCTTTGGTGTCACCCACAAATGTTGTCTGGGGAGTAGTAGAGAAGCTGTGCCCATGAGAAGAGACAATGGACACTGCTCTGGTTGAGTACAGTCATGACGTTTATTGAGCTTCGGAGGATGGGCAGATCAGACTGGAGTGAATACAGCACTGCTCTGGAGCATTAAGCCACTCGTTATATTGGCTGATCTATGCACAGGCTGATGGTTTGTCCTACTTTACTGTTCATTTACATGGATTGGTCAGTATAGCCGTGTGTACCCATGTTGTTACACAGTCTGCATATCTATTGTAGTTTAATAATGAGTCATGGAAACAGGATGGCTAATCTGCTTTTTCAGAAGCATTGCTTAATCTTCTTAAAATCTTTATACCTAAAACTGTGTCAAAATTAAAGTGCAAAGGAAATTGAAGGACTTTGAACTATCACATCTGTCTTAAAAGGTGGTTTAGTTACAGAGGATGCCCCCCAAAAAGAGGCATCTTAATTAACTGTCATACATTTGACCTAAATTGACACCCTGGGACTCCTTGGTTTAAACCAAATTGGCACACTTTAATTTCACGCACACGATGTACGTTCTCCTTTGCACAGTAAAAGTCATTGACCTGCCAGTTGACACAGTTACTGCTTGACAAGGTCTATTTATAATCTCTAGCCAGGCAATACTCAATGAAGTAGCCTGATTAATCTATATTGTCATAGTCCAGTTTACTCTGTGACGTGTAGGACTACAATGGGACCTTCATTTGCATTAGGATCAAAGTCCAATTACAGTAAAGAACAATATACATGAATATTTTTAAGGGTTCTGTGAAGAGACCGAGCAAATTGCAATTCATGATAGTCTTACCTGAATTGCATTTCTAGAAATGTGGCACTTCATCATCTGTAAAGCATGGATTCAATTACACTCATGTTCACAAGGGAATGTTGTTTTTGAGCATTTCATAGGGAATATTAAACATTCATCACAACCATGCCAGTATTGTCATTGGTGTGCGTAAATTATGCTGTTTCTTGTTCTCAAATAGAATGCGTGTGCCTATAGCCATCGTATGTGTGCATTTTTCAGATTGGTGCTGCAAATAAAAATGCATTGTTGCCATTCCATCGTTTCTCGCATCATTCCCCACCGCACTCGTCGCCGTGTGCAGATTTCTTGAGAGGACAAATGTTTATTGCTATTATAAAGCAGCCTTTGTGGTGATTGCGTGCGCTCGCTGTCCCCCTCTCCTTGCTTCTGCTCTGCTTTCATTTTGTGCTGTTTTTTTTGGGGGGGGGGGAATGGTGCAGCCTGCTGCCTCTGCGGCTCTGTGATTAGAAAGGGAGGGGGGAGTCCTTCTCAGCAGGACTCTGTTTTATATTCATCAAAAGAGCTGCCTTTGATTTGCTCTCTCTTTGACATGTGACGGCATAGACTGCAGCAACACACTGCTGCTAAGGAAATTGTGCACTTACCACCCCCTCCTACACCCTTTCAGCCCCATCACCCTTAACTCCCCCATCTTTTTTCTCCCCCTCTCTCCTTCCTGCCCCCCCCCACCTAACAATTACGGCCCGCTGTCCCCACCACCCCCACCCCCTGTAGTCTATCCCTCAGGCCAGCGCACCAGCTTATTAATTTCCCCATTATTATTGATATTGCTGCACGGTCCATATCATCAGACTTTTGCCAAGGTCATCCTTGCCGATAGTATGCTCCGCCTCTTTATTGCACCTCCCATCTGGAGAAACGGACTGACAGACTGAGGCTGAAAAGAAAATGCTTAACTCGGATGCAGACAGACTGGCTGACAGGGACAAAGAGAATTAACACAACACATCAGAACTAAAGCCCAGAAAAAGAAAGCATAATAATGAGACATTCATTAAATAACTCCCTCATTAAGAACATTTTCTGAGGTTTATGGATTGGTCATTGATTGCACTTTGCATTTTGAATGAGTTTTCTCCTATGATGGGCATGTTTATTTTGTGTATAGTCAGACGGTGATTGTGTTTATGAACTCATTCAAAGCAGTGCAACACACAGCATTCAACAACAACAATGCTTCTGGTGTGTTCTGTTAATATTATGCTTATAGGATAGTTCTGTTTTTGACCTTCAGCGCCGCCGCAGTCAGGAGAAAGCTGTCATTTCCCTGGTGTTGACAGAGGAGCCCATCCTACAGCCGCCCTCAACCAGCACGTCAGTCAATCCTGCTGGGTCTCTGATAACTCACCCTGCAATCACATACACATTCAGGTGTGCGCCGCCCCCTCACTATTCAAACACTGTCCGATCTTCACTATGCCGTGCAGGCACACACTCACTCAGACTCATGTGCGTGGCTATGTTTGAACAGGGCTGCTCTGTACCACAGGGACATAGCTGGTTATTAACAGCATTAATTATTTAAGAAATCTCAAACTGTGCAAACACGGCGAGGAAGAGACGAGGCGCAGCAAGCAGAGAGAGAGAGAGTGACTGACTAAGCTTTACATGCGTTGTTTCAGTAGTGTGGGACCCTAAAGTCCATTACCCAGCTGTTTCGATGTGTTCATGTAGTATAATGTATTTTCTAATTCAGTAGTATGTAAAGTACACATATTTGCTTTCCTAGTAAATGTGTCTTTCAGATATCAATTATTTGTCATATGTAAAACACCGTGATACATTCCTGTCTAGATACACATGGTTGAAACAGAAACAGGCTTTCTTTTTAAAAATAAAAAATATTTTGCTATGACCTCCAGGACAAATACAAGCAAGATCTGGGAAGATGCAGTATTTACAGTATTTCATCCTTTCACATGGTTTGTCTCTCCCTAAAGTATCACCTTCGACATGTTGCCTTCAGTTCATCAGTGTTACTGTAGCTCTTGAAAGCTTTTTGCTTAGTTTACCAATATGAGAATGGCAACTAAAGTGGGCGAGCATCAGAGTAATAGCTCGTCACTGTGAATGAATAACAAGGTGGGTGTGGAGCACCAGCTTGACGTCTCTGTCAGCTGCAATGGAGTTTGATGGTGCGGTCTGGTCTCACTGTGTGAAAGCTCTCCTCGGCAGATGACACCAGACTGTTCAAGGTGAACACTCTGTGGCCCTACCTACCTGTATGCATGCATCTTATCATTCTTTCCCTAATGGTCCTTCACTTCGCTCTGAGGCATCTTCTCCAGCACTCAGGCCAGCCTCACCCGCTGTCATTTCAAATGTTCACTTGCCCCAGTAAGCAGACACAGATGTTCTTCCACTCCGCGCCACTTGATAGAATTGTACTGCAAAACAGACACAAGTAGAGGAGAGGAAAAGAAATGAAGAGAAAGAGGGGGGTTAAGTCTGCAACAGTGCACTTTGTGTCAAGAATGGTACATCTCGACCCCTGTAATAATCTCTGAAGCCATGGTTTGGTACTTCAGTGCGACGTTGATGCCCAGCTTTGGGCCTCTGTCTGTGGACTCGCCCATTGGTAGTTCCACTGTAGCACCTAAACCCCATAATCCTTCTTGAAAGGACAGTTAGAAGTGTGTATGTGCTCAAAAGTCACTTCTCCTCTCTGAAATAAAATATTCCAGCCCCCCCCCCCCGGAGCCCCTAAAGCCTATGAGTGATTCCAGCATTTATCCTTTTGTTCACAGTGACTCTCACTGGAAAGGAAGTAGAGAGCTCATTCTCTTAACTTGGCAGGCGGCCTGTTCTGGAGGCCTCATGTCATACTGATGACCTGCTAGTAATGTTGATTAGGAACCTGCGCTTTTTGTTGACCTTCATGTGCCAAGCAGACGCTATTAATGGGTGAATCAGAGCTTTATAGTTGTTCCAGTCTTGTATTTAATGGCACATATTTGGTTGGAGAAATGTTTCCAGTCTTAAGCTTAGTGTCTCATTGATATGCAATCCATCTACAATAGTGCCAAATGCCAAACTCCCAACACAAACCTCCCACAAGATGTCTGCGTTTTTTAACTGGGCTGACTTAGCTGACACATCCACTTATCAGTGCAATGTAAATCATGTCAAGAGGAAGAGGCAGAGGGTGGATTTGTTTGCTTTTCTTTTTAAAGAGCAGACTGTATTCTGTTTCATTTACAGAGTTTTCTGTAAACTCAAGTTTGTGGTGCATCACTATCATGTCATGGGTTTATCTTTAGCGTGCTCCTCCATTTTTTGCGCTTCTCCGGCTAAAGTCGGGAGTATTTGATAGGACTCTTGACACTCACCTCCTTTGTTCTCTCAGGAGAGGGTGCCAAACCCAATGGAAGGCGCTAAATCGGAAAATGCTTCAAAGTCGGCACATCTTCACCGACGAAGCTGACATATTTGTGCGCTTGGCACACAGTGAGGTTCTTTGGCTCCAATCGGTTCGATAAATCACCAATCTTTGTGTTGGAGTTGGAGCATTATCACAAATATTGCACCAACTGTAACAGACCTAATCTTATCAGTGGCATCTACACCAGATCATCTCCAAGTTCAATTGAACTGAGAATGAATCGTCTTTTTACATTCAAACAGCTGTTCTCACATTATGTGGCTTTAGGTGGGTCAACTGCATGCAATGATTTGCTAGTGGTCAGCATTTGGCCTATCTGTGAGGATTAACATTAAGACTGCTGAGCTGAGAGCTGGTCAACCGTGATACCGTCACACCTGAGTGAGTGGACTCCAGGCTCGGGTTGTAGATGGGCCAACCAGGGAGCCAGGCCATTTGTGAAGAAAGCTCAGCTCAGTTGGAAAAGCATTTGTGCTGATTCCAATATGCAACCATAGTTCCTGTCTCCATACCAATAACCTCCAGCAGAGGTGAAGCGTTTGAAATGAACCACTGCATAATGGAGAAAAACTCAAGTAGCAAGAGATAAGAGTAGATTTAACCGGTCAGCTAGGTACATCAGCTCTGCCTTGGAGTGGTGGATAGTTTGAACTAGGTTGAGATGTGATTGCATGGTACAGAATGTGTTGCTCCATATGTGACTGGAAGTTAATGTGTTTTCTGTGTGTGTGCATGATTATGTGTACATTAAACTGTGTTTGTGTAAAACAGAGGGAGTGACTCGGAGTTTGGCTGTGTGTAAATGTGAGAGGACTCGGGCCTGTGTGGGTCGGTTCTGGCAGTGAGCGTGATTGCATTTTGATTAGATCTCAGTGGTATGCCGAGCTCAGACCTGGTTGGGATTCTTGCAGATCTCCCATCCCATCGCTTTCCCAATTTGACAGCTGATGGGGCCCTTAGATGGAATGCGCGTGTTTGAATTGCTAGCAATATAAATAACAACTAAATTTTTCATTGTCATCCCTCACACATTCCCCCCCCCTTGCTTTCATACCATGCCGCTACCTCCTCTGTATTTATCTGCAATCACTTCTCTGTCTGTTTTCTTTCTCTCTACCTCTCCGTGGACCTCTTACAATTCACAGGTTCAGGAGCAATGCCAACCCCTACCTTTTGGGCTGTAGTTTGTCATCCTGATGGGTCCATGCTGTATCTCTGCTGCAGGTCCTTTGAGCCAAAAGTGTTTCAGGGTTAGTGGGCTAACCAGACAGCAATGGCAATGGCACAACATAGCCTCATTACAATTGCTCATGTTTTTTGTACTTGTTTTATCTTTTTAACTTAGCGTTCAACAACTGCAGTGATGCGTGTGTTTATAGTGCTGTTTTTTTATGTGTTGCACAAGCAGATTTGTTTTTGTTGTACTACCTGGGAATAAAATGACAATAAAGTGTCTGATTCAGATGTATATTAGTAGGGACAGCACTAATTCAAATCATCATCAGTGTTTTTGAGATTTCTGGTGTTAATGCTACCTTCATCAGGTGGTGGGGAGATTGTATTTATCCTTGCAGGCCCAGTCTTGAAATCTGTCACAGATTTAATTTCCCCTTTTCTTTTATCATGCCATGCAAGACAAGATGCAAAGAAGGAGTAGTTGTTCCTATCAGCACTAGCTATGTGTTTTAGCTCATGATGAAAAGAGGTCTGGTTTTGTTTATTAGTCAGAAAGAAGTAGGTTGCTATGCTGTTGACAGAGCAGCACTAATTAAAAAATCCCTTTAGAACTATGACTTTTCTCACTGCAGCTAAACTTTGCTGATGGTTATGAAATGCATTTGTATTTTTAGATTATCCAATTTGTGTGTGTGTGTTAATAGCTTTGTTGCGTACAGTAGTACACTTGGGATAAAAATCTAATTTGTTTTTCTGGAAACATTTATTGCATTATTATTCCCTCACTTCTTCATGCATGAATACTGATAGTGCATACACATCTGCATTGCTCATAACTATATAGATTACTGTTGTATACTGTATATGGATTACTGTTGTATACTGTATTATGATACTTGTGACTTTCACCTCAGAATCCCATGTTTTTGTGTTTGCTGCATTGCTGTCTCAGTGCAGGCAAACAACAACAACCACACACACATACACCACTTATACCACACGCACTGATGTGGAAGAAGAAATAATCAGTGGAACTGCATTAGACAGGTGTCAGGGTGTCGTCCTTGCAGGCCATAAAAGTTAATTAAAGAAAAGGAATATTTGTTGTGCTCGGTTGCTCAAGCATAGGCACTGGGCTTCTGCGTAATAATAGCCTCTCCAGGAGCCGTCAGAGCAGCCTCTCTTGAAGCTGCTGTCAACAGAGGTGCATAGCTGAATAATGGCTGTGTGCAGATATGTGTACAGCATGTAGGTACGTGCAGTACCTAGATTTAATTGTTTCCATGTTGTGTAGAATTCAAGTCTAGATATTGAAACTTATTTTTGTGCATGTTAGAATGTTTTAAGTGCATCTTGCACCCAGGTTGGCCCCTATTAACGAGTCACTGAGATATCTAGACATGTAGAGTTGTAGACCCGTGTAGAGAAACCCCAAAACTATAATTGGCATTGGATTTTGTGCATGCACTATGCGTGTTTTAGGGGATGCATTAGTTTTTGGAAGATTATCGCATCTAAACCAAGTGTTGGTTTGTGAACACATGGAGCATTTTCTACTTGCGGTATACTGAACACTGTATATTCATAATCTATGCAACCTTAACCCTAACCATTTATACATGTAAACAAGACAAAATAAAGATCTATTGTCAATATCTATATCAGCAAAACCAGAATTAACCTTTCATTTACAATTAATGATTACAGTATAGGCAAACACACATTTTAGGAAAAAATTGGATTAAACAGATTAAATACAGGTGATGAAGTAGCTTTTGTTTGCCTTATTTCTGCAACAACTTTAATGTATTTGAATTCTGCAAAATTCTCACTATTTTTCAGTTTTCATTGACAATAATCTAGACAGGAATAATATTGATCACTTAATTGCATGAGGGATATAGTGGAAGTATTGCATGTGTGTAATGCTGATTATTATTATGATATATTATTATTTTAGTGCGTAATATTATCTCATTCGTATCAGTCTCATCGTTTGCTTTCACACCCCTATATGTGAAAGCAAATTATCTAAAAACACCTCTAAAAACAAGCATCTGAGGTGAATTGGTCACTGAAAATTGTCTGTAGGTGTGAGTGTGGGCATGAGTGGTTGTTTGTCATTTATTGGGCCCCACAATGAGCTGGCTTCTGTTCAACTGGGATCTTTCAGCATGAATCAACAGAAAAGCACCCATTTATCCTTCCGGCAAACGTCTCCTTGAGGCTGGTGTGTCTAATTTGGACAGAATACAGTTAAGTTTAGGAAAACAAAACAATACCTGTACAGATGGACAAAAAAGAATGCATGGATGCTGTATCGGAAATGCTTTTAGATGGAAAAGAAAAATATGAACTGTGACAGAATTAAATGAATCCTTCTTTCTCATGCAACAGACATATGCAATGCTTAGGTATTAAAAACAGATGCATGATGTTTTAGAGTGCATCTTGTTTAACTTGAGCAGCTAAAATGAATCAACTGATCTTAGCAACAATTCCCAGTGCAAAGACAGGGTGCGAGTACACGTTGGGTCAATTAGAAATGAAATACAAATGTTCTTGGCACAACCGAACAATCATGAGACCAGAATGTGCAATTTTTGGAGGATGAGAAGAAAATGAATAGCATGGCCCTCCTGAGCATGACATGATATCACAATGAGATGACCTCAAATGAAACAAAAAGACAAAAAAAATAATAAAAGAAAAATCAACAAACACACGTTTTCAAAGTGAATCTTCAAGAGAGGAGTGGAGACATTTACCAGCAATGAAACTCCTTCAGGGTGAGAAAGATGTTCCTTCTCATGTTGAGATCATAAAAAAACTGACTAGAAACTTCTGGGATAATTTGGACAGCTCCAGCGCTGAAGAGCAGCTCTTTGTTTTCACCCAGAAACATTTATCTACTCAGAAATGTCGCCACATTTTCACAGGAGGCTAAACAGATCTGCAAAAGGGGAGTGATCTGGGGGGGGACAGACAATCTGAAAACAGATATGCACAGGCAGTACATACCATGTATACAGCTGTGAATCAGCATTATCAACAGTTAACAGTAACGGTGTGCTATCTGAGCAGTATTGGTGTCTGTTTCAATGGTGGCATTGAAGAAAAAATATAGTAAATAGTAATAATAATAATTAATTTTAAAAACTCATTATTTGAAATCATCCAAGTAACTTGTAATCTCCCCACCTCTCAACAGGATTTCTCTTTAAAGTTAACTGCTGTGTAACTGCTGCACTTGGATTAGAGACCTGCATGTAATTCATCTTTAATCACCAGGAGAGATTCTGTGGTAAATGAAGTGGCTGTGGAAGACATGGGAAAGGGATTGATGAAGAGATGAGGGGAGTGGTGCAGCAGTAAAGAATGCATCAAGCAATTAAAGTTGGGCAGCTGCAGAATGAAGTCATGATGTGTCCTGTAATTGTTATAGCGACCACGAAAGATTATTTGAAGGAACGGGGCAGCTAACGTTAACAGCATGCTGTACATTAGCAAGCTTTTCATACTCCCAGTCAATTGCTCACATACTGTGGATGAAACACACATCACACATTCCTTTACCTAATTGTCCTTCGCCACTTGGAGATTAAGTCTAATAAGATTATTCACAATAAAATTAGTTTTAAAATTAGTTTCAAAACAAAAAAGTTATTTTGCTGCACGTCCCCTGCACATTTCTCCTCTTACCTAATTGACCATGGAAATATCAGGCTCTTTTCAAATGCGATGGAACTAGATGAAAACTGTTTAAGGCACAAATTGAAAATCTCAACATCGTTTGTTTTCTCAAAAATAATTCATTCAATTTTTGCAAACAGGTTCATGTCCAAAATATTTTCTCTCTACATCATATCACTGTGGAGAAGGAAACATGTTTCTGCTCATGAAAGACCGACTCATGAATTAATCCACTTTAATTAACTGAGCTATAATGATTTCAGGCTTAGTTTGCCTAGTCAACTGGGTTATATTATATTGGTACCTTAACCTTCCCTCCTATTTCATGTGATTTCCATCAGTTAGTTATAGAAAGAAATCGCCACCGCATCTATAGCCCAAACTCGGATACTAACATCAGACCACCCTGGATGGATGAACATCCTTCACCACAGATAGACGGACAAATATTCATTCATTCATTCATTTTGGCGTGATCTGTCCCTTTAAATGTGATGGACAACAAAGACGTTAGCACCCTGCAGTATTTTTACACTTGAGCCTTTGCTTTATATCAACAGTGTTCACACAACCTCATCTATGATTCATTTATTGCCAGAACCTAAGTCACGTCTCCTCAAAGCCTCGTTGAGCACGGGTATCGGAGGGAAAGAGACTCGGCAATGATGAGAGTAAAAAAATGGGAAGACGATAGAGAAATGCAGCTTCCTGTGTGGGTTCAGTCTGAAACTAGAACTGCAGCTTTGTCTCCCAGATTCTGTGTTTTTGCTCTTTTCAGTCCTTCACTCCCTCTGTTACTGCAGGTTTTTCCATCCCTCTTTAATGCTAATTTATGCAGCCTTGCTAGCACAAAACCAGCAGGGAGGGGTCCTCTCCCTTGATTACCAGCAGTGGGAAGGGGGGAGGCTGGGGAGAGGGTGACCTGGACAGACACCTCATTTAATTTAATACATTGAAGCGTGCAGCAGCGCAGGAGGTAGGCGAGGGAGAGAGATAATCAAGAGGCTGGGCTCTTATAAATGTGCTCTGAGATGACATGGAAGAGATTGGATTTGGAAACGACGAGCAAAGAAGAGCAAAGCCAAGCGGAACACAATTGATTGATTCCATTCTAGTGATGGTAGCCACTGATGAGGAATGGGTTATTTCAGTGTTCTCTCGGGGAGGAGGAGGCGGAGCTGATGAGGATTTTTAAACTCCAGCATTAGTGTTTTTATTCCCAATTTATTATCCAGCAAACTCTCCCCCCTTTCAGTCCCACATGCAGAAATGGTCTCAGCAAATCTGCATTTATACATTTTTGTGGATCTCTTTTTAAACAGTTTAATGTGTTTGACACCCAGAAATAGAGGAAACAATGTCATAGTAGGGTTGGGTACCATATTTGCTGCTTAAAAAAAGGTACTGACTAAATTACGTGCCATATACTGATTTGCGTCAAATCAAATACAAAGTACGTCAAAAACTCCAAGAGTGTGCTGTGTTTGGTAGCCGAAAAACCAAGACTACCAGCCAACTACAAGGATCACATCTGCTGCCTACACGATATTCCATTATGGATGGTGCAGCTCTCCTTGAAAAACAAAAAAACTTATACTGAGGCACCATCATGAGCAACATGTACTCAATTATTTGGATTTGTTGCTGCTGTTTATTTATGTATTTGTGTTTGCTGTCCTGATTAATGTTAAGGTGGCACTGTGGCGTAGTGGATAGTGCTGTTGCACCCTACTAGGGTTTGAATCCTATCTGTGCGGAGTTCGTATGTTGATCAGGAAAATGAATGAATGTTTCTTCAGTATTCATGCATCAAGCACGGAGATGTTCTAACGTGGGACAGCACAGTGGGTATCATTGTTGCCTCACTGCAAGAAGGTCGCAGGATCGAGTTGTTTGCAGGTTCTCCCCGTGTCCTTGTGGGCTTTTTCCGGGTTCTCCGTTTTCCTCCCACCGCCAGAAACATGCAATTTAGGTGAATTGATTACTCCAAATTGTCTGTAGTTTATGATTGCGTGCGTGTCCCTGTGTGGCCGTGCGATGTGTTGGCGACATGTCCAAGGTGTACTTAGACTCTTGCCCATAGCAAGCTAGGATAGGCTCCAGCAGACCTGTGACCCGCAAAGCAGAAGAGGGTGGATGGATGGATGGATGGATGATGTTAGTTGAACATTTTATTCTAGCATCAACCACCTGCCCCTGTGATTCCTTGACTACGCCATGTTTGATTTAGTGTGCCTACCAATCAAATTCAAATGTGGATTTTTTTTATTTAACAGTGTATTAATTGCAAGGTATTTATGGTGAAATAAGCAAGCAATGAGCGAGTGCTGCATTAAGAACAACATCACATAGCTAACAGCTGCGGTGTCTGTTTCATCTTTAGGCAAGACAAACGAGAAGCTACAGTTCTGCATTGTTGCCTTACATTGCTTTTACTCGTGTTTCTTTTGACATTTGGTTCCATTTTTTTAATTTGGTCTAATGCTGTGCTGGAATTCTACCAGTTTCTACATTTTAGTCCAGTTATCCAGTAAAAGCATTTTCCCAGCTGCTCCCCAGGTCTCTGAGCAGTTTCTGCCTTTGAAGCGACGCCAGTGTTACAACATATTTTTGTGAGTTTTAAAAAAAAACAGCGGATTTGTTACTACAGACAAAGGGAAATACTTAAAATTCTAACGTAAAATTCCATGTACTGTACTGGTACGGTGAATGCCATCCAACTTATGTGCAATTTAATGTCATCCAAAAGAACAGCTCCACAATTATACTTTACTGAAACATGAAGTAGGTAATTATTGCCACAGTCAGCTCTGCCCCTTAAATTGAAATTGTAATTTGAAATATCTCTCAATACACGTTTGCCAACACAAATGCACAATCAACACTGCTCTTGCGTGAAAAATCATCTGGCAATGTAAACAAAATTAATAATAAAAACAATAATAAAAACAATACTAAAGTCTTGTACTGGATAGTATCACTTTAAACAGTGTATTTTCTCAGGTGGTTGGTGTAGTACTTCACTATCAATAGAAGATGGAAAACTGACATGACAGAAGTTGACATTTTTCAGATGTTCCCAGCTTTGTCTCAGTTTGTCCCAGACTTCAGAGCTAATAGTCATGTCTCCCAGTAGCCTGGGCTCAGCCCTGCAACTGTTTAAGGAAAGGGGATTCTCCTTCATGTGAAGATGAGCAGCATCCTGGGCCGAGTGCACATCTCCAGACATCAGCTAAGACTTTAGCTCTTCTCTACATCCATACTGTGACAAATGACAGGAAATCAGATGTTGGCCATGACAGGCAGATTATGAGATCCCTCTGTCTACAAGACTTAGCCCTGTCTCTTCTTCTTAATCGTTAAATGTGATTAAAGCAAGCAAACAACGCATTATTAGATTAGCCAGAAGGACATGGAGTCTTTGTTTCTGATTATCTTTTCCTTTTAATGAAATGCTGCTTGAAATTAACATTACTTCCACTAATTTGATTTAGGATTGCCCCCGAGAGGTACCAGACAGCTCTCATTTGCCTGCAGACAGTTTGAGATCCTTGTCAGGGACTTGAGATCAAATGTTGCAGCAAGGCAAACATGTCCTCTCTTCTGCAAAGTTCACAGGAGCTGATTGAGTTACTGGTGATGCACTATATATGTGCTACGGATGACTTTAGGTGAGACCAGAAGGGGGAGAGCTATAGAAATGAAATCTGAGCCACTAGAAATTGATTAAAAATTCTAAATATACGAAAGTACATGAAAAGGAAATTTAATCTAATGTGCAAGTCTGCGCCCTTCAATGAATATTGAAGTGGTTCCATCAATGGCCACTCATCTATGCTTTTGCTGATAATGTTCATGAGAAAGCTGTTGTGTGGTTCAAATGAAGAGGGTTTGCCTGAATAGCGTGTGCATGTGTGTCTGTAATTGGTTGCGGGTGCTGCATTGTTGTTAAAAAAATAATCCCGTCAGCATAATCCTCCTTTGTGAGGTTCATTAATTGCATTTAAGATTGGATGCAGTGTCGATGATTCAAGCTATGCTTTCAAGCCCTGTCTTTCATTTGATGCTCAGCATTCTTCAAGGACGTCTTAGTGCATGTTACATTTTATACATTTGACTCACAATAGTGTGGTTGCAATGCACAGTAAATCACTCCACTCCACCACTAACCCAGTCTTGCAGTTTTGTATTGTAAAGCCAATGTTGGTTTTGGGCTCAAAATAATAAAAATGTATTTTCAAACTTTAAATGGGTGAGAGCCAGGGGCTGTCTACAATTTTTCTAACCAAAAATAGGGCACATTTTTCACAAAATATAATATTGGGTGACAAGCAATATCTACTCTTCCTTCTGAATGTCTTTCTTTTTAGAAACTCTTTTTAGAATATTTAGCAAAAGTATGAGCTTGCAGCATCACTTCCATCAATTCCAAGATGTGTTTGAGGCTCCCCCAGTTACAATAAATAAAAAAATAAAAAAAACATGTGGCAGTGCAATGGGTAGCGTTGTTTCCCCACAGAAAGAAGGTTCCAGGTCGGGTTCCTTTCTGTGCTGAGTTTGCATGTTCTCCCAGTGTCTGTGTGGGTTCTCTCTGGGTTCTCCGGCTTCCTCCCATCACCAAAAACATGTATCTTAATGTGAATTTTTCAATCCAAAATTCTCCGTGGGTGTGAGTGTGAATGGTTGTCTGTCTTTCTTTGTGTCTGGCCCTGCGACTGCATCCAGGGTGTACCCCGCCTCTCGCCTGCAGCCAGCTGGGCGAGGCTCCAGCATAATCCATGATCCATATGTCTGAGAAGCGTCTGTATGTCAATTACGATCGTCTTGTCTTCAAGAAAATGAACAAATGGGATATGAATGGATAGCTGAGCAAATGCTTTTTGGAAATATAGTGTATGTAGCTTAGATCCAGAATATCCTGATATAGAAATAAATCACTTAACACTTCATTGACTATAAATGGACTATAATTAAAGATCATCTTTGATGAGAAATAGACTGAAATGGCCAGACTTGTATAGACATATATAATGTTAATAAAAAAAGAATAATGTGGACTAAATATGATTAAAACAGGAAGATTTGACACATAATTACAACATAATAAAAAAAAGTGGACAAATGTAGTACTACTGTATCTACATCAGAGCAATCAGAGATGTAAAACGTTTTGCCAAATCTGTTGCTTATTTCCTTGGCTTAGGCCAAAGAGCAAAAATTTGGAAGCACTCAGGCAGCCAAGTGCATGATTGAAAAACAATTTTTCTTTTGCTGAATGACATTTTAGGAAATCCATTAAGGATGGCCTCTGTAGCAAAGGCTGTCAGATATAGAGCCACTTAAAACCAGAGGTCACCTCCACACTTGTTTAATAGCTACTCAGAGCAGTATTTTTTTTGCCTTATTGGCAATAAATACTTGTGGACTGGGCTGAGTTTAGCTTTTGTCAATGTGTTAAAGGCAAACTTTCTTTGTACAGGAATACTACCATAAAATAAAGTACTCATCTTTGGTGAGCTTTATTTGTGGCCCTTAAAAAGACACAACAAAAATTGTAAACTTATTACATCAAGATACTTCAAGACGTTATTGCTGTGTCCTCAACAATAATATAAAGCATATAAAGCAATAAAACTCTTGTGTCACAATACAGGCCTAAAATGTGTATGAACAGAATATACACAAAGCCAGAGAAAAACAAAATAATGACAGTGCAGACCTCCGCTAAGCAGCTCATTCCCCTTGCAATTAGATTTACACCATCCATAGCCGAAATCAGGGCCAGAGATCATTGTTGGCTGAAGGAATGCATCTGTATCTATTTGTATTTAGCTGTACATTTGAATCGTGGCAGAGAAGGAGCTGAAACTTCAGCTTGTATTAAAAATACAAAAGAGCGGGATTGTCTGTAGTTTTGTGACTTGTTATATATATGTATATATGAAAAGGGTAAATATTTATTTGAGAGCTTCTGTGCCTGCATTGCATCGGTCGTCTCAAGCGTATGCCTTATCGTTTGTCCTGTGATTTGTTCGCCATATATTACACACACATATGGTGAATTATTATTGATTTGGGCATTTGTGTGGTTTGTTTGTTCCCAGCGCCACTTAATTTTGGTCTTCCATCTTTCCTCCTATTTGTTCTCAGGCAGGTGGCAGAATGGAACTTGCCATGCATTTCACGTTGACCTCAGAATATGTTGCTATGGCGGTTGCTAGGGACTTAGCCTGGACTGGTGTAGAATGTCCAAATATTAACGGTGTACTTCTGATGCAGAGGCTGTGAGGAATGAGCAATCGTCTCAGAGAGATTTTTATTTGTCTGCCATTTCATTAACATGCCTCTCTCTTTCACAATATCAGAATGGATTTTCAAAGAATAAGAAAGGACAACATTGTATGGAAGAATCCACGGCAAAAAGCACAAACACTGCCGAGTTTCAGCCTATCACTCTTATTTAGGTTTTTTTCCTGACAGCTCGCACTGACACTTATTTCCTTGGTTCCTTGACGAATAAATAAAAACTGAGCAAAATAAACCTTCACTAAAATATTTGAAGCCCTTGTGTTTGCTCCTCGGGAAAATTGTCAATGTCTCATGTTTGGTCTGCCTCTCTGAATTCTAGTACTCTCTCGCGGCCACGCCCACATTACAAGACATGGAATTTGGGCGTGGCAGCGAGAGAGTTGGCTAAAGTCTGCAGAAACCAGCTTGCTATGACCGTAATCATAAATAATTTGTGAATTTAATTGAAATCTTTCTCTCATTTGATGTTGCGTGATTTCAAGTTTATTCTGAATTGTGTTTGTCACTGATGTCATCCATATTATCTTTCATTGGACGTATGTGTTTTATAATTACCTGTCTTCCTGCCTATCTATCCTTACCCTGCCTATCCTGGCAGCCGATATGCTAATATTCAGTGCCTGACTGAAGAGCTCAAGGCCCAAGGAGAGAAATATCTCACTAACCCTTCCTCCCACTTCCTCCTTTACTTTCCCTTCTTGCACTGCCTTTTCCTGTCTTGCAGTCCACAGCTGTAGCAGCCATCACACAACCTCGGGCAAGCTAGTTAGCCCTGAGAAAAGAGCCTGAACCCCCGATCAATAACTTTAGTCTTGTCTGCCTAATTGCTCATTGGTCGACATTGGCGCCAGACTATATGTAAGTGCATGTTCCCTAGAGTGATCGACTTCGGATCTATTTCCACCACTTCCCACCTGGTTTTGGGCTTACAGTCTGCACCTCTCTTTTCTCCTGTCCTCGCCTCTGCACCGATGTTTGGAATGGAGAAAATCTGACCTGATCGGCTTCTCCTCCGTTATCGTATCAGGATGAGACCATCCAGAGGTGTGTTGCTCTCTCACCAGGCCCATGAAGCTCACGCTGCTCAGGTAAATATCCGGGATTAATGACGAACAGGAAGATTAGCCAATTACTCTGACTCACGTTTTCAATGAGCGCCGGGAAAGTCCGGTCTCTTCTGGGGTTTTTGCAACTCATTATATGATCTAATGCAGATGCAGTTTATGGCCATGGAGCAGAGTACAGAGAGGGTAGTATTGATTGCACTCATTGTGAATTATGTGAATAGCGAAAAGTGTGAGTGTGCATATATATTAGGCAATTATGTGCTCAAGTGCTAATGTAAAAATTCTGCTGAAGGAATATGAAAGATGTCTCTATCAGCATCCGACCTGTGTACTTTCGACAGAATTCATTTGGGATACTATGTTTGCCTTTTTTTGATGAGATATTGTGATGGTGCTCCTGAGCCGGGATGTAAATGTGTATCAATCGGTGTGAGGCTCAGGAGCTCGAGTCGGAGCAGCAGTACAGCCTCGGCACACTTGCAAATATTTTTGTCTTTGATTGTCACACTGTATTTTAAACAAATCTTGCAATCCTCACCAATGCCATTGACGATAACAAGCTTTGTATTTCTCGCTCTGTTTTTTTTTTTCCAGTAGTCGTGTGCTAATGTCTTGATTTAAATGAAGTATTGATCAGTTTAGGAGGGGAGAATAGAGAGAGGGAGCGATTGTGAGGGAACGAAAGCAAGACCGGGGTTATCGGTGTGGATCGCATACAGAAAGAGAGAGCTAACGGATGAGGCACGTTTTTAAACGATTCAGTGAAATGGATTTCTACATAACCTGTATTTTTAATTTGGGAATAACCGCAACCCGCTTTTTTCTTGACTAATTCTGAAGGAGAAAAAAAATGGACAAGCTACATCACGGTGCTTTCAATGGCGCAAAAATGGAATTAAATGCCTTTTTGTTTTTAAATTGGTTTCATGGAGTATTTCCCAGCTTGTATGCAGATTTCAAGAATAATGGCTGCCGTCGGGGTCTTCGTCTGTTCTGGTTGTGATTCCTTCTGCAAAGACAACGTTGCAACAGCATCAGGCACACTGGACTAAAGCCTCATCCAACTGAACGGGCACCTCGGTCTGTCTTTTTTGCTGTCCTCCCTTCCTTTCTCCCAAGCGCCCTCCTCTTCCTCGCTCTCCTCATCTATGGCTCTCTCTCTCCCCCTCCATCCCTTCCACTGTTGTGATTTAGTACGGTGAGGTAGTTAATTAGTAGCCTGTTCATTATTATTGGTGCCCTCGCAACGGCAACTGTTGCAAGTTTGGAAGAGCACCTTATCTTGCTGTTTGCTGGGTATGCTTGCTACAACAGCTGTGTAAGAAATTTGCTATTTTGCTAAAGTAGTAAACTATATATTTATTAAATAATGTTTAGCTTTTTTAGTATTGCATAACCTAACACTGTCATTTTTAAATATAATAATTCTTCAGACATTTTTGCTTAATCTTTGTCATATTTGCATTTCTCCAGGTTAGAATTAAGATTCTGTGAAATATTTTTATGTATTGGTTATTTTTACAAACAAACTGTGAAATACTAGACCTGCCCTCAACAGAGCATATTCTTTGATGTGAAACTCAAATTTGCATTTCATCATTGAAAGTTAACACTGAAAAAAATCGTCAAACGTTATTTTTAGGATAAAGCCTGCATCCAAACCAATAGTAAATGAATTACTTATTTTGTGCAAATGCATTAATTTAAAATGACTGAATTCAGTTCCAATCAATGTATCCATGTTTCATTTCACACTGTCCTCCTGATGTTGAAGTAGATGAAGGTGGATATTAGGCTTGCACTTATTGTGACTGGCAGGCTTTATCTACATGTACCTGCTCAGGAGGATGGGCAACCATTTTTTGTTCCTGAGCCTCAGATTAAACAATGTGGCTGAGGACAGGCTCGGCGTACTTGATTGATTTTTGTCCTCCTTTCGCTACCCTGCCTCCTCTTGTGGT
Organism: Brachionichthys hirsutus; assembly: GCF_040956055.1. Classification (NCBI taxonomy): domain Eukaryota; kingdom Metazoa; phylum Chordata; class Actinopteri; order Lophiiformes; family Brachionichthyidae; genus Brachionichthys; species Brachionichthys hirsutus. The sequence continues at coordinate 10,159,713 of NC_090897.1, read as the reverse complement.
TCAATAGCTGTTCACTGCTTGAACTGCAGGAGAGCTTGGTGGATCTACGAGGGAACGGGGTGACATGCAGCCATACCAAGAGCAGCTGCAGACCCACAGACAGAAGGCCGAGGAGTTCCTCATGCAGGTTGAGTATAGTCTTTTGCCCATTCTAATCAGAGTTATGAGCAGAACTGCATTTTGAAAGCACATTTGAAATGTTTACATCCTTTATTATCATTTTCATTTAAATTGGTTATGCTCCTGTTATCTGACCAGTTTGTCTGATGAATGTAAGCATTATGACATTTGCTTTAATGTGTGATGCCTTTAAGTCCACATTACATGAACAGTAAAAACTCCTCCTCACAGACACGAATATGACACTGGAGTCAATCATGGCCTACATGACAAACAAGCACTTAGTCATACTGACAGGCCAGACAAACACAGAATTCTGATGATTTATGACGGAGGTTTTCTATGTGTAGTCACAGGGGGGAAATGCGGCATGCCACCTTCCCTTGAGAAAATATTCATTTTGAGGACTTGTGCAGTGAATATATACTTAGAGCTATTTTTCCTCTTTGTGGAAATTAGAAGTTTGTTGAGGTGTATTAAACTTTCTGACATTTCAGTTCTAAATTATAGAGCTCTCAAACATGGTGAGGTAGCACTCATCCTGTTGAGTTCTTTGCTGCCAATGATTGCTGACTATTACACATTGAGTACAAATGCAAATTGATGTTGCTAATGGAAGCTGCAGACATCTAAAAAAAAGTTCATTATGGCTACAGTAGAATGTGTAGACTGAGTTTGGTACTCTTCAACTTTATCACTTCCCCAAAGTGTGTTTTAATGTGCTTTAATTAATATATTGTAGAGTGATGGGAAAACCTCTTGTACCTTGAATTGGAGCCTACAGGTGGATCCAGGGGTGGCGGTTGTGGGGTTGAAAGTGCAGCAGTAAATCTGTGGAACAGCAGCAGCATTCATGGACAGAGGGAGAGATGGGAAATAATTGCACATGAATTGGCCGCCATATTGGGGGAGGGTGTGTTTGACATTTAGCACAAGTTGTCTGAACTGGCTCACAGGCTACATTCCATTTTGTTTACCAAAGTGTCGTTGACGCGATGCATGTAAACTATGTTCAATGTGATGTGACGCTTTACTGATCATTTAATTCACAGCAGCTTGGACCAACAGAACAGCAATTAAACAGAGTGGCGTTTAGAAAGCGGGGCTGCTTGTGTTACTGGGATTCACATGTAATTATTGGAGAAGTGATGGAATTCTGCCGAGCCACTAAATAAATTTCAATTTTCATCTGCAGGTAAAACTTTCCAGATGAGAATAATGCATATGGGAATATTGGAAAACAGTGTTTTTTTGTTTGTTCTCTCTGATAACTTGTTTCTTTGTGATTGGCTCGTTATAATGCATTTTTTTATATATAGATTAGCAGGCGGTAAGGTCACAGGGGGGTAACAGTGAGGAACACTGTTGCCCTCATAGCAAGACTGTTCCCGGTTCAATACCTTTCTGTGTGGAGTTTGTATGCTTTCCCCGTGTCTGTGAGGGTTTCTCCATGTTCTCCGGTTTCCTCCTGCCTCCAAAAACATGCATCTTAGGTGAATTGGGCATACAAATTGCCCGGATGTAATTGTGTGCACGAGTGGTTGTCTGTCTGTGTGGCCCCAGGAGGCACTGGCGACATGTCCAGGGTGTACCCCAGCCTGATGTCAACTGGGATAGGGTGAATCACTGACTGACCCGCAAGGTTTGTGGAAATCAGTTCAGTAGTTTCTGGGTGATGAGGGGGGAGGAAGCACCAAAACCTGCCCTCTAACTCGTATCATTTATTTCAGCCCTCCATATTCCAATTATGACCTGGATCTGCTTTACGCCATGTGTGGTTATGGTCCATGAGGGATTATGATGTTTAGAGCCTGCATTATTGTGAAAATTAAAAAAAATTCTAGGTTCACATCTTGATCCAGATCAACTTATATGAGAGATGATGACAAAACAACAGTGGCATCATTAAGAACTGACTACATAGATCAACATGGTGATGCTGCTAAGGAAAAAGGATATAACTAAAATGTCCTTCCCTGCGATGAACTGGTGGCTTGTCCAGGGTGTACCTCGCCCATAGTTCCTGGGATAGGCTGGGATACCTGCGGTCTGTTTAAAGGTACAACAGTTGGAAAATGAATGAAATGACCTTATCTTCAAAATGAATCTTTGCCATGTTCTGAAGAAAGAAAAACAGATGAGGAAGGGGCAGTCAGGGGCAGTTCAAAACAAGTGCGTCTCACGTCCGAGACTAACCATTCTTAAAAGCATCTATGTGAAGCACCACTATTAGACAAAGGACTGAGCATCCTTTCAGGAAATATACCCACTCTAATCCAAACTAAGGACAAAGTAAAGAATTTATTTTTAAATCATATTGCAGAAATTGTGATTGTCTGGAACTTTTTAACTAGACCTCTCTTCTATTTGTAAATCTCATCCCTCAATCATTTTCATTTGTGCTTTTCATAATCCTCTTCAGCTGGTCATCTACTTCATAAAACCACAGTATGTTTTTATTTTTAAACAGTAATCAAGCAAACACGATAAGCGTCGTTGCTAAGCTAAACTAACCATCGCCTGACTGCACTTGATTTTGAATGGAAAGATGTAAATGTGCTGTTAATATTCCTTTAACTCTCCAGTGTGTTCCTCAAAATGTCAAACTACTAAAGCTTCTCTGTGTCTTCTCGTTCAGGTGTAATTATCATGGGAGAGAAATGCTTTTGGAGGCTGCGGCATGGGACATGACTGACTGCAGAAAGATCACAGGTGAGGTGCGATGCAAAGCCTGATTGCCTTGGTGGTTTCGGTCCCTTCTTTGTTTCCTGCTCCAACGAGAGCATACATATCTAAACTCTCTACCAGTCTCAGAAATGAACATGGGGTGGAAACGTCTTTAATCAAACTTGGAACAAGTCCAGTTGATTCTTCTTGCTCTTCACTGTCCTACATATTGGAACATATTCTGATGTCTGTGGGTTTTCTCCGGTGTCCTCAACCCTCCAAACCCATGTACCGTATTTTTTGGATTATACGTCGCTCCGGATTGTAGGTCGCACCAGCCAAAAAATGCATAATTAAGAAGAAAAAACCATATATAGGTCGCACTGGAGGATAAGTCGCATTTTTGGGAAAAATTTATTTGATAAAATCCAACACCAAACAACATATAGCACAAAGAACATGCTAACACGTTTACCAAAATATCAGGTTTTATTCCGAATCACGAAATCCAAGGAAATCTTCATCCTCGGTGTCACTTTTGAACAACTCCCCCAACTCGGCAGGTAGACAAGACGCCGCTTCCTCTTCTACGTCGCTTACATCAGACTCGTCGTCAGTTGCAGTTCCAATTATTCCAGCCTTTCTGAATCCCGACAGGATGGTTGCGGTTGTCACTGAAGCCCATGCTTTGTCGATCCATTCAATGACTTCCAGGAAAGTTGCATGGCGCATTCTCCCGGTTGCCGTGAAGCTGTGCTCTCCATCCGTCATCCACTGCTCCCACAGGTTACGCAAAACTGACTTAAAGCTCCTATTCACGGAGATATCAAGTGGCTGGAGTATTTTGGTTAAGCCTCCAGGGATGATGGCAGGTATGGAGTTGAGAACTTTTAATTTATTTTTTAACTGTGGTGTGATGTGCGCTCTCATGCTATCCATCACAAGCAGAGCTTTGCGTGCTCTAAAGAAGCCATCCGGTCGCTTATTATAGCACTTTGTAAGCCACAAGTTCATCATTTCTTGATCAATCCACCCTTTCTCGTTCACGGCGATTTCAACTGAGGAGGATTGGATTTTTGGCATGGTTTTTCGTTTGAAAATGACCATCGGTGGCAGTTTTGATCCGTCTCCACAACATGCCAGCACCACTGTGAAGTGTGATCTCTCATGACCAGTTGTAACGATATTCACACTTTTTTGCCCTTTCTCTGCAACACTTCGGCCCATGGGGATGTCAAAAGTGAGGGGGACCTCGTCCATGTTAATAATATGATCCGGTGTCATGTTGTGATCACTTACATGCTTTTCAATGAACGCGCGGAAACTGTCAACCTTGGCTTGGAAGTCCGCTGGCAGTTTTTGGGACAGTGTCGTCCTAGCTCTGATAGAGAGGCGTTTGCGCTGCATGAAGCGGTAACACCAAGAAGGTCCTCCCGCAAAGCCGTTTATATTCACCTCCCTGGCAACCACTTGGGCGCGGAGACGCAACTGCACCGTTGACAAACCTCTCCCAGAAGCACGTTGTTCAAGCACCCATGCGTGAACTCGTTCCTCCAACTGTGGCCACCTAGCTTGTCGCCCGCGATTAGCTTTCTTTGTTTTCTTCATTTCAGTAAGCATAACCTCCGCTTTTCGCCAGTCCCTTACAAGTTTTTCGCTCACTCCAAACTTTCTTTCTGCTGCTCGATTGCCGTTTTCGGCTCCATATTTCACTATCTGAAGCTTGTAAGCCGCGGAATATGACTTTCTTTTCGGCGACATTTTCAATCAGCCCTTCTAATTGGTGTTTTTAGATAACAGGTGTGACAGATAACTATGACCCTCCAGAAACCGCGACAGATTCTGACGGGTCACAGAGTTCCCTGTAACACCTGTTATAGAAATGTGTAGGCTACTGTCTCTGCGCTCACAGATTTTGTAAAAAAAGCATATATAAGTCGCTCCGATTTATAAGTCGCACCCCCGACCAAACTATGAAAAAAACCGCGACTTATAATCCGGAAAATACGGTAATTTAGGTGAACTGATTACAGGTACTTCAAAATTGTCCAGAGTGTGTGTGAGTGGTTGTGTGGCCTCGTTATGCCCTGGGGACGTGTCCGAGGTGTACCCCGCCTTTCGCTTATAGCAAGCTGGGATAGGCTCCAGCCACTCGTGATCTGCAAAGTGGCTGTAGATGAAACCATTGTCTCACCTACAAGAAGATGGATGGATAGTAAGCTAATAAAATCCCAGGAAATGTATGTTAACATTTAACTGCTCTTTGCCATTCAATTTATAGGTTGTTGTATAGTTGTGCCATGATTGTCCCAGTTCACACACGATGCATTGACGGTGCATTCACTGACAATCATATATAAGGAAATCGCAGTGATATAGAAAAGAAGCGGATATGTGCAGTAAGCACCAACTTAACTTCACGTGGTGTTCAGAGTTAATACTTTTTGCTGTCTGTCTGTATATACAGTACAATGTCTTGCATTAGTACCTTTGGTTTGATGCATTGCCTCTCTCACAGACATCTTTCACTGCAACACTACAATATTCTTAGTTTATGTACAAGCATTGGCGCAAGTTAAAACTTGTAGAGAATTACAGGCATACTGTTATTTTATTTATGGACTTGTGTGTACATGTGACTTTCTGGTATTTTTCTTTTCTGTCTCAGTGTCACCTTTTTTGACTTTGTCTCTCTCCTTCTGCAACGCTCTTGTCTCAGCTTTAATGACGTATATATCCTATCTCCAGCCGCTGCCTAATCCCAGCAGCGCTGGCTCAGGAAAATATTACTGCTTCCAGACACTAGAGGCAAGAAGACAAGAGCAGGGTGGGGGATGCATGGTGGAAAGATGTGCTTCGTGATACAATATACAGAGAGCTCCATCGGGCCAGACCTTAAATACATGTGCGTCAGTAATTGTCTTCCATTGTTGAAACTGTCACTGCTTGGTTTTGTGTTATTCTTCAATACCACAGACTTATTTTCATTTCCCTATTTAAGACGAGTGCCGACATTTAATATTCAAAATGCACTGCTAGTGTAAGAAGATGAAATGTGAAGCATAAAGGAACATTATTAAATCTGGAGACTGAGCATCTTTCAGCTTGCCCTGCTTGTGTCTCTTATCTCCAGACTTAAGGGAGGAACTGTCTCAGCATGCAGCTGTCCAACATGGACGCCTTCACCAGCAGGTGCAGTGATTCCAGCTGCTCAACCAGCAGAGAGCCACCCAGTCATTTTAGAAGGAGGGTGTTCTCCAGGGTGGGTACATAGCCTTTTTATTATCGCACTTTATTTTCACATTGTTGTTAAAAAAAATTGGTCACAATGTCAACTCTTGGTTCAATTAGCTCCAGATACCTTCTGGCCTGCTGGCCTCCATTACAAACTGGTAAATATATTCTGTATGTTAAGCTGCTGCTTAGCGCGCAGTTATATTTTTCCTTATGCAACCAGGTTTATTCTGGTGTAATCCATGTATTCTAAATCGCATATTTTTTGGGGGTGGGGTGTATATATTTGTGTCTGAGTGTTTATATGCCAACTCGGAGTGCCCATGTCAGATGCGTGACTTTCTGGTCTCTTGTTTTATTTTTGTCAATTAATTAATGGTTATACACCTCCAGTTTTTCACACCATTTTACACTCTCTGACTGCATGTATTTGCTCTGAACACTGCTGTTTTCTCAGGATTTGCCCACAAATGCCCAGTTTCTTCTTGCATCGTCAGTTTGTGTGGGAAATGTTTCGGCCGAGAGTTTTGGTTGAGAATATGTTGATCACATGTTTAGTACAGCAACCAAATTGTTAACAATGGTGGCTAGTTTGTATCAGGTCTTATGCGTGTATATGCGTCTGTGTTTATGGTGCTGGTTCCTGATGAAAGCCAAAAACAGACACATATATCAGAGCTCCAGCACTAATAAAAGGCCAGCAAGCAGGGCTCCTTTCCTTCTGGGAACAGCACCGCTTTTTAGTGCCTCTCTGACAGCAAGATAAAGTGCCCTTCCAATTAGAAAAATATTTGGCCGCATACCTACCAGCAGCAATCCTGTTATTTTTTATTTTTCATACCATTTGATCAGGAATTCTTGCTATTTCTATATATATATATATATATATTTACAGCTTTCTTATCAATGTGTCCAGGATAAGCACATGGGTATATTAATGTGCACCCCAGTGCTCCACCAGTGTTGTATGATAAAATAACCATGGTTTATTTTGGTGCCCCCCCTCCTGTTGGTCTTTCTTTCATAAAGGTAAGGCTGCAAACACTGTTTTGGTTTGGGAGTAAGACAGGATGTGTTTTTGCATTTTTCATGAGAGGATTCATGCTGCTGTGTGTGTTTGGGTTGATGCCATTCTTGTTGCCCCTGTCAGCTGTCTATGCCTCATACATAGATGTGTGCATACTTAACTGCTGATGCTAGTCTATAGCTCTGTTCAAGAATACTGTAGATGTTTTTCTTTTCCCTTTTTTTTCCAGGCAGTGCATTAAAATTAAATTCTCTCGTGTTGTTGTAAAAAGAGGCATACATAAAAAATAATTGGCTGTAGGAGAGAACAAAGGGCTGGCTCCTCTCTCCTCCCTGCACACCCCAGCCAGGCATTAATATCAAGCCTGCTGCATTGTTCTGCCGTCTGCAGCCATCCCCCTAGCCAGACACTCGGCTCTGGAGAAGTCACTTCTAATGTCTGATAATCAAGGTGAATTTTCAAAAAGCTGCCATTTTCAAATGATGGTGTATATATTATCTGTAGCTGGGAGTTCAGAAGAGAGAGAGAGAGAGATCTTCATCCATGCGAAGTGAAAGAGAGACACCTAACGGCCAGAGAGGGAATGGCAGGCTGGTTTTAGTTCTAATCAGCATTCTGAGAAGGATGGAAGTCAGATGGGATATCATTGTCATTGCATTGATTTGTCAGATTATTTGCTGTATTTGTTTAACAAATCTGTATTTTTCTGAGTTTTTGTTTTGCTTTTTAACTGTTGTAGCACTTTGGTGCCTATATTAAGGTACATTGTCCAACACTTCAGCATGTGTTTGTGTCTACTGTGGTTTGAGGAGTGTCTGGGGGGGTCTTTCTGGAGTACAGATGCTGTTTGTGGTTGCCCCTTGCTAAAGGGAGCGCTTGTGCAGTGTTATTGGGGAATCAGGATCTAGCAACAGAGCAGTGGAGCGCCATTTCCCTGCTACAGGGCACAGACTCATCTTCCTCTTTCTCCTCCTATTTCTCCTCAGCCCCCACCACTAGGTATGATTATTTCTCCTCTGCTCCACCACACTATTATATTCTAGGTCTGCAGTTACCCCTTCTTGCTGTAATGTTTCATGGCATGTTTTTGCCGGCGTGCACGCTGCATATTTGCAATGTGCCTGTGCAATATGTTAAGGAGGTAGATATATACAGTGTGCAGAATGTAATAAGTATATATTTATTTTCTTTGTTGGTGATTTACTGTGCTTGAGAATAAAGGCTGGCTCTAGCCATGTATCTTAACAAACATGACTGCTGCGTATGCACTCGCCTCCGAGGTGTTTTACTCACCCGGGAAACGAAATTATACATCTAAGGCAGGCTAGTTGTTTTATGTGCTATGACTGTTAAAAACCTGCTTGTTATTTTGGGTGGTAAGCTTTGCTAACAACAATTGTGTTAATTTTTGTGGAGTTTTTGGTTTTATATATATATGTATATCGATGGTATACATATGGCATTATTCTTCCAACAATTTTCGATGCATTTTTTTCACTGGTCCTGCTGCAGTATTCACAGCTGATGGGGTGATCTTGTGGGTCTTCGTGCTATTTTACGAGTTAAAATAGTAATGCTTACTCAAACCAAGCTAGGTTTGAGTGACATCAGCAGTTCACAATCTTCTAATAACCCTCCCAGTATTTCTGCAAGTAGCATAGGCATGATAGGAGCCCCCCCCCCCAAACTAACATTATGCACATAGATGAAACAAATCTAACATTGTGAAGCAGTTGGATTTAAATGGATTCTGTCACAGCAGGACAGTTGCTGACATGCATAACATACGGTAAAAATAAATAAAACTTCTTATTGATGCATTACATGATTTTGATATTGTTCCCACTTCTGCCTGTGAATATCTAATCTCCTCCCAGCTCATTCAGGTGAATTAAAACATCAACAGCAAGCAGCAAAACAGACACAAGAACAAGGAGTGTGGAGGCGCCTCTAACAAAATTAGATGTCATGATGATGTAAAAGGCGATCAGGGTGTTATTGGTGTCACTGATTATATGTTTTACGCTGCTTCAAGTTAATGTGCTTGTTCAGGCTGAAGTGAAAATATATTTGGTAATTTACACCACATTATTTTTGATGTCCCTCTGGAGATTTTGTTTACCTTTCTTTTTATGTTTTATACAACTAATACATTACTATATGTAATCTACTTCATCATTTTGACATTCTTATTTTGTATGTCTGCTGTGGTGGTTTTGTTTGTATTCGGTAGTATAGTGCAGCCTCTATATATAGAGTATCGGTCCCCTGCCTGCAGGCAGCAATACCGGATCATATCAAGTAGTATCTTTTATCAAGAATAACTTTGAGCGTGCTGACAGGCCCATATTGTATTGTCACATCTGTCAACAACCACCAACAATGAGGCTCACATTCCATCCTTTTATGTTGATTCATAAAAATGTACAAAATTGAATACATCTCAGGGCTACTACGCACCTGATACCTGGCACAGTGCATTGATGTAACATTGTTCATAGATGGATAACTTGCCTTCAGTGTGATTGCATAATAACCAAACAATCAAATGTGCCAGTGCTTTATTTGCTCCCCTGTAGTAGCAGTAGCAGCATTATATTTTTCTGTGGTTGGAGGGCATACTTTCAAAGTGTGGATCTCAGCTGTGGTGCAGAATAAAGATGGAGAAAAGAGGTGGAGAGGGCCACAGGCATTCTGATGAAAGGATGTGCAGGGAATTTGGAGTGTGGAGAGAGAACAAGTGTTTTACCAGTCCGGTGTGGCAAAGCAGGTCTGGCTTGGTGCCAGTCTGGGCACTGTGCCCACGAGGAGGCAGTGTGTGGCTAGCACTGATGTAGTGCAGACAGAGACGCACAGACATGCAGGAGATGGGCTGAGAGAGTCTCTGGGGGCATCTGAGGCTGAATGCTAGAAGAGTTTGTGTGCTTTTGCATATGAGGTGGCCAGACCGTGACACAGCAGGATTGGGAAGGGACAGGGACAACTGAGGGGAGCCACCCAGGGGTAGTGATGTGTCACCATCTGAACTACTGATCATAGCCCTCATTTGCATGTAGCACCTGTCAAAAGTAAAGTTATACCCTGTTCTTACTGCAAAGGGGTGCAGAGTTTGTTTATTAAAATACTTTAATTATGCATAATTTGTTTCCTTTAATCATACACTTGATTGTTGCTGTCAATTGATGTCTGGTATTTCTTTATGCGGCATCTCAGCAAATACCTTCCCCACGTGACGCAAATGTTACCTTTCTGCTTTGTATGCATTTACATATTGTTTGCCTGTCTACATATTACGCCTCTCTCTCTCCATTCTCCTCTTTGTATTCTTAAAATATTCTGCACACCCCTTAGCAGTTACGCATGGCAGGCAGCCCTAATATAATCTGTGTGTCTGAATTCTAATTTATACCGTCAGGATAAAATAAATAGTCTGCAGTTAATTATGTGGAGTCGGCTCCTGGCTTTGCCTTGGTGATTAATGAAGTGCATTCTGCAAAGCATTTTTCTTAATTTATTTTTAATCTGCCTTTCAATTAATTTCACTACGAACGTCTTAATGGCAGAGCAGACAGTCACTCCCGTGGGGTGGGAGCGAGGGGCTTTGAGGTTGGGGGTCATCCAGAGGGTCACGTGTTTTCCTTCCATGTCTTTACACTACACCTCAATCCTTTGAATGGTTTACGAAAATAACTAGTTTAGAGGGAAACAATCTTTTCTTTTCAGAACATGCATGAATGTGATTTTTTATTTTTTGCTTTTGCTTTTGCTTTACTCGACCACCTCCAGTGAAAAATACATATACTACACTGTTAGTCTGAGTGACTGACATCCTCACACGCACCATCACTTGTTTAAGCAGCTTCACATAGCTGTGTTGGAGGAAGTGTCACTCTATTCTTGAACTGCATGCATTTTTTTTCAGTGGTTTTGTCACTGCTTGATTGTCCAGTTCGCACATCTTGTTGATGACTCACAAATGTAGCACAGAAATAAAGGTAGTGGGATTGACTGAGGCATGTTTCATGATGAAACACTTCAGAAAAAATGTAGTAATGCAGCTTTCATAGTCATTTCAGGTATCAGTGCTCACTTTTTGTTTTCTTTTGAAAGCTTGCGTGGATTTACACTCCTCTCGTAATCTTTGTCCCTGTTCGTCTTGCATCTGGACTCGAGGATCTCCAGCGAAGAGAGAGTAAACAGCAAAACGCTACATATGATTATCAACGTATAATCTTTTGACCCTGTCTTGAATAAGACTAATGCCGCCTCCTATTCTTATTTTGCACTGTTTTATGCAATTAGCATGGATCAACATTGTCTCTGTGCTGAAGGTGCCCGATGTCACAGTAGGCAGGAAGGCTTCCAGTTTAGTGTGGTCATCTTCCAGACGGCTTGCATCAGCCTCGCCCATTAGGGACATCCGCACACAGCTCTCTGCATCAAGATGCTCTCATTTACCGCCTTCACAATCAGCCATTTATCTCTCTTTACCCTTGCTCTCACTCGCTTCTCTCTGTTTAATTTTCCTCTCAAAAACAGATCCCACATTAAGCAGCCGAGTGTGGCTGACTGCAGTGACTCTCCTGAAAGAGCAAAGGAATTATTTAATTTCTCTTGCTCACTGTCTCTGTGGCCTCCTCCCCCTGCGCATACACAGATCATTACACACAGAGGCCTCATTTTCATCTCCCTGTGAAGGCACGTGCGTGGCTTTAACTAGTCAGCCACACAATAGCCACTGCTGACGATCGATACCTGTGGTCAGGATGTTGCACACTGTGCGTCCCAAATAGGGTCCTGCATGTCCAACCATAAAACACTTTAGGGGCCATGCATACCACCCCATAAATCCCCCTTTTTCTCTAATTTCTGTGGGGGGGGGGTTTCTTTAGTATTCATTCCTACTGAAGATTGAGGGGAGTCAAGCTTATGTTGGATGCACTATCCATTGCACTGGGATAATGATGATTAAGAGGCCATAACACGATCCAGCAATGGCTGCTAAACTAAAGGTCCAGGGTATGAGTTCACGCCAAAGGAGTATTTTTGGTATAAGCAGCGAGAGGGAGCGTGAGAGCTGCAATTTCACTTTTCACTATTTTGTCAAAGATCTACAGTCTTAACTGTGAAAGACAAAGTTAAAGTACCAATGATAATCATCAAGAGTGTATGCAACATATAATTTCAAGTACACGGCATGTCGTGTGTCAAATACGATGGCCGCCAGAAATTAATTCATGTAAACAGAAGGCATGAGTGAGTCCTGTTGATGAAATTTTTCTCATCTAAATAAAACGGATAAACTCAAAGGACTAGACGGTTTGTGTTTTTCTATATGGATGTTTAATTTGTGTGTTGCAGGAGAGGAATTGGTGATATATGGCTCAGATGAGAGTTTGCCTTAGGGTTGGTAGACAGACAGAAAATTGCTGTTTCTCATCTTGTTTTCTCCTCCAAGGCTCTCAGCTGGCTGATCCCTGCATTAACCAAACAGATAGCCAGCAACTTTAATTACCTTTGCATCCAGTCGCTCTCCCTATCCACCACTCGCCACTTCGCTTGTGCAAATGGAAAAAAAAGAGGGATAGAAGAAGAAAAGCATAATTACTTTTTTTACTGAAGTGCCACAGAATGCCTTTTGCCAAATGACTCTAATTCCAAATGGTTAACAAGATTTTTCTTTTTAATAGAGCCGAATCCGTGTGACAGCAAATTGCTTTCCTATTTGAGCTGTAATGGCTTTTCATACTTTGCACTTCCAATAAGCAGTAAAGTCTGAAATTAATATTGCACACTGTGTTATGATGCAAATGGAGTGAGATAGGAGCGCTGCACCTTCACGCACAAACCTCTGATTAGATCCATAATTGCTCTGGTGGGATGATTTTTCCCATTAGTTTGAGCGTATTTATTTATTTGTATTACTTCCACCCACACGCTTCACTCCAGCATCATTATCATTGCCACATCTGCATTAATGTATGTTGCATTTCACTTCTGAATGACATTCAATCAGTTGTTTAAAAAAGAAAAAGGAAAGCCATAGTGTAAAGGTGGAGTGCACCATGGCATATGACCTGGGTCTCTTTCAGTTTTCATGTTCTTCCCAATAGGTTTCCCCTTGGTTGTCCTACCAAAATCCAAATAATTTTTTAATACACATCCTCAAGTAAACTTTGTCTTTTGATTGAGACAAATACAAAGTGTGAGCGACAACCTTTTTCTCATCAGAAGACTTGTAAGACCGGGTAGACTCCTTTTCAGGAATATAAGAACATTCACAATTTAAAAAGACATATTTGTTCAAGGTATTTTTTGATTAACTCTTGATCCAAGTCATTTCATTTCCAATTCCATTTTCTACATTCTCAAATATTAATCCTTGTCTGGGCAAAAGGTGTTGTATTCTTAATAAGGGGATCAAAGAGGGGGACAGTTCACTCGGCACATGCGGGTGCAGATGAGCTCTGTGAACACTGTAAAACTTCCAGTGAAAATATTTACCACCCTTCTGATAAGGCATCCTGGGCCACAGCCGTCTACATCCAAAAACTGAACCGTCCTGTTTCATTTCATTGCTATTTAATTGATATAGACACTTTTATATGTACCTTTCTTTTTTATATATTTTTTTGTAATTGTTTTCTGCATCTGGTTCTTTATTGCAGATTGTTTTCAGTATTCTGTGAGGGCTTCCCCTACCCTACCACTGCATTCGATGCCCCAGGGCTGTAATTACTAAAGGAGGGATGAGGATGTCCTGGCTTTTTGGCTGTCGTTACACCAAACCCGCAGCCAGTCTGACTCCCTGATCGAAATAACAAATAAATTCAGCTAGATGGGCCTGCAATTTCTACCCATGATTAAGGTTAAGTGTCTTTTGGTGTTCTAGGCCCGAGCATAACATGAAATTCAGTCTGATATTGGTTATATGACCACACGCATACCCCTTGACTTTCTATTGGCTATATCACCATAGCAACCCTTCATTTCTTCTCAACCCACTCCCCAGTTCACTGGTCATTCTGGTAATAGGCTCTGAAATGTTCTGCATATCTTCATGATGGTTGTAACGAGACAATATTTATGAGCTGAACAGTGAAATGGGTGGAAAAATGAAGCTTTCATTAGGATTGAATATGAATGTAGCTACAGGGCTTTTTGAAGACGAGTACAGCTTGCTCTCTGCCCCCCCCCCCCCAGGTTCACGCTCATTGTGAGCATGAGCCACACCATTGTGAGGTTCGAGTTGGATTTAATTGGGTCACCCTCTCATCCAGTGTTCCTGTTGAATTCAACTTAATTAGGCCTACTAGATTGTGATGCTACAAGCGCCATATTATATCTGCTCTGCTCTTATTTGCATTGATGTTCTGTTTTTATAAGTATTGATAAGACAAGCTATGTAATGAAATTTGCTATACTACTATATTCATCAATGGCCCTCAGCCATTAGACTCCATATTGGCACACGGGGGAATTAATAAAAGGTGGATGAAAGGCTCTGTGCAAAAAGAGCAGATGGTTCCTAAAGGTGGAGTTAGCAAATTGTTGTGCCAGGTCCTTCTGATTTCCAAGGTCACCGTCAGCATAACCAGCTGAGATCTGTCAAAAGAGCCTTTAACAAAGCATTGAGCCATTTTCATCAGTGCTGCACTCACTGACACCACAACCTCTGTGTAATGCAAAACACACTTGTTTGTTCTTTATTTAATTAGCCTTATTTAAGCCTGGTTTCTACAAGGACACTGTGTGCAGTCATGCTGCTTTTATTGGACCGCTACATGTTTATAGTGCAGTTGGCAAAAGGCTTTTTTTTGTCAGGGTGTCTTGCTTGACTGGTAATTATTGTAAGAGATATGTCAAACATCTCCTTTTTGCAAATCATTCTTCTCTTATGCAGAAGCAGCATCAGCAGCAGAGCGGGATAGGCACCTTTATTTCTCTAATTTATGAGCTCCCTCACAACCTCATTAGGTTTGCAAATATCACAGTCTAAGTTAGATTGCAGTGTTCTGTAACATTGTGAACTACTTGGTGCTGCTTTGGAGAGCAAAAAGCAAGAAAGCCAAGCACAACGCTGGATATTTATATGTGCGACTGTCAGAAGAATGAATTGATTTGCCAATATTTATCAGGAGAGCAGAGTGCCTAATCCCACCTTGCATTATTAAAGATAATACCGCAGTGGTTTTCCGCAAGACCACCGCACTGAATCAATGTCGGACATGGATGTTGATGTATGGCTATATTATTCAGAACATTGCACAGCCATCCTTTATCTGCCCTCTCAGCTCACTGCTTCCTCATACATGCACATGCATGAACACAACCACTACTCATCAACCCCTGGAGGGCAGCTGTGTTTTCAAAGTAAAGCCCATGCACTTAAAGAATAGCCTCGGGCATCTGAATACTGAGGTGCCCTGTCTTACACATTAGACGCCGCTGTACAATCCATGACCATAAACACTCCCAATAGCCCTTGCCTCCTCCCAAGAATACCCCAAATACCTCGAAACAAGGAGAAAACTGTCTACGTCGGCCAGAATACAGAGCTTATTATGTTTAGGGATGTGGCCACTCGGTGAGATGTGAAGTTCCTCTCGCATTAACCACATGATGGCAGAAGAAAAACAGGAAAAGATGACAATGCAATTCCACTTTTAAACATTTTCTCATTGCGTCCGTCAATGAAATTAAATATATAAAGACATTGCATTAAACACTGCGCGTTTTCCAGGTGAGTGATTTAATTTTGTTTTTGCATCTCTTTATGTGTGCACTCGAGCAGCCAGTTACTGCAACTGCAGTACTTCTAAATAAATGTATGGGAAAAACCCAACAAGATGTGTACTCCATCAGTACCATAGTATCTAGACTGTAACAACTAAAGTGGTCAATGTATGAGGCCATAATTTTAGCAAATATGTTTCCTAATTTGTGGGGAGGAAAGTGGTCTAAATTTGAAATCATTTGCCAAGGTTAGTAAATGTTTATAATAATGTATAAGATTTGGAAAAATCTTCAAAAGTACTTTTAGAATCGGTGTGCATGATTAGATTTTATGTCTATAAAAGATCATTTACAAATTGTTTTGGTGATCAGTAAATATATAGCAGTAACAGGGACATCTGGCCTCCCTTTCCCAGGTTCATCATCTTCCAGTTATCCCCATGTTTTGTTCTTTTGCTTAATTGTTTGTTGTTCTAGCTTTCAATGATAGTGGGGACCAGGACAATCAAAACAGTGATGAGCTCATCTCTTAGGGTTTAGTTACGTTAATGAAGATGAAAAGCAATTAAATGACCCTTCCGTTCTTCAATTCGGAACTGTTGGAGCATCGAGTGAGGCGAAATATCTTCGAGCTTTTCCTGCAAGACCAGTTATTCAACAGAGAGAACGAGGCAGCGTACAGTCACACTTTGAATTGGAATTTTATTTGGTTATCTCTCTTCCGCAAATCAAGTTAATAAATTCCAGGCATTGATTTTATGGTTAAATTTGATTGAAATTTAGCAGTGCATAATTTATTTTGTCAGTATCCACGCAGTAGGCAGTTTTGACATTTAATAAATCTGTCTGGGCCATTTTAAATCATTCATTAAAAAAAAAGAGCGAACTGCATTTGAATATAATTAGCCACATTTCCTTAAATGTGTTAAAGTAGTTGCACTATAGTTACATCTTCAACAATGTAACAAGTAATTATTGCTGTTTTTAATTTCAAAGATAACCTTTGTTACTCGACCAGTGCTCCCCACAATACAGCAGCTTAAACCGAGATGCACCAAAACAGAGGATATGTAGGAGGTGAACCGTCACCCCGCCTCCAGAAGGAGGTGAACCATCACCCCTCCTCCACATGCAGTCCGGGAGTCCTGATCTCATGATCAGACATTTCATTCAATCCCCCAGTCGAGAAAATGAGGTTAAATCAAATGCAAGGAAGTCGGCTTCACAATCTGTCAAATCAACACTTTAATATTGAAAGAATAACATTTCTGTGCAGGAGTTTGGGGAAAGCAAGGAATCTGTAATCTAAATTTTTAATGACCCTTCCCACATTATCATTTGCTGGATGTACTTTGTCTTGTTTGGTAAGGGAAACGAGTCGGCGCTGTCACACTTAATTCAGAATACCCTTTGGTACTAGAGCAATGGGTAAATAGCTGGGTGAGGCATTTGGATGTCTTAATAAACATTCTAACTGCTCCATCTCTAAATGTGTCGAAATGCAGGCGTGAGGAATGGCATCATTAAAATATGTTCAGGAAGCCAATGAGTTGATCCAACCTCCACTGGTTCAGCCAGAGATCACAGAGGTGGCACTGACACACACACACACACACACACACACACACACACACAGAGCCTCAATTACATTGTGAAATCGCTCACAAATGAGTCTCACAACTTGACCAGCTTGTCTTGTGTGTTCTTATGAGGATGTGTCTATGATGCAACGGTGATTCTACAGGACACTGAGATGCAGTTGTTCAGAGCCTGCAGTGATACTGCAATAAAACTGCAGTTTTACTGCCCAATGCAAAGGGAGCGCAGTATGCATGCTTTTCAGAAGACTAAAAAAAAATGTATGTTTGGATTGGCCAAAAGTCGAACTTTGAGGTTGTTCCAGAAGCATGCAGCTAGAGTCAACAACTGTGATTTTCTATAAACCTTTATCCTTTTACAGTATCTTCTGGCTCAGTATGGAGTAATGACTAGAGGTTCTCGTGACTTTGATGTTCCAATCTCTGTTTTATTTAAACTGGGCAGTTTTAGTGATGTATTTTCCACTATGGTTGACCAATATTTTTTTTTACAGCATGGCCTGTGGTGTTTCACTTTAATAAGTCTAGAGGTGAGGCAAAGCAAGCTGACCATCAGTCATCCTGTCAGGATCTTACCCTCTGATTTGGCCCATGTAATGGTGGTGATATTTAATCTGCATAGTTGCCTGTGTCAAACCCGTCTTATCTCTCACGAAATGAATTGCTTTGGTCAGCTAACAAACATATTTCAGATTTTTTATTTTGTAACAAGATAAGAATTGTTTACCTCATTGTAGTGTCTATTTATTTGCAAGCAATCCCATTTTGCATGATAAGAATGTGCTGATCACATTTGGATATATCTATTAATAGAAGTATGAATGGTGTGAGGCTGATCACTTGCACATATGAGTTGTGACAACAACCAAAGCAACAGTTGCCAGACGCAAACATACTTCCCGCCTATCTGAAAACTGCAGTATAAAATGAAGCTCTAGCAAGTTGGATCAGAAAGATTATTTTTACTCTTCGTAGTTACTAAGAGTTTATTTTCACACTTCCTGTCATTTTTACCTCTCATGCATTCTCAATCTGATTGTTATGCTGCATGCCACCACCTGGGGCTGTGAATTGTCATCTATTCATTCATGCTGCTGTTTTGCGCATCCTCCATCAAACTATCACTGCCCAGTTTTCATTCATTTCACCAATGTCATAATTTCACATGCCCTCGCAGACTCATCGGCCGCAATGCAATACAGATATGTTTATTTCACTCGCAGCTTTCTTCTAATTGAAATGCAGTTAAGAGGTACAATACCTAAATATGAAGATGTATGTTGTGTAGCATCTCAAACCCTTTTTGTATGTTTTGTCTTGTATTGCATCAATACATGACAAAACACTTTCATCAACGTTTATCCAGAGAAATATTTTTACTCTAAGAAATTTATTGAGGCATGCCGAGGGGCAAATGTTGGACAGCTTCCACTTGGCAGATGTTGGATGTTTCAAACTTGACCAGACCTTCCCAAACAAAATCCAAACACTAAGACTGTAAATCAGCAGGATAGCATACAGAATAAAAACTATAACACTCTACTCTTTTTAAATACATTTAACAGTATGTCCACCTGCAGCAGGTTTAATAAAACCCATGCAAATGAATTAATTGACTCTCGACTTGATGAGGGGCTAGGTCAGACCACAGATGGAGGTGTCTGTCAGAGATCAGAAGTCAGCACCGTCTCCTGTCAGTTCTCTCCACCTACTCTGTCCCACCTCTGTTCTCTTGCCTCATTCGTCCTCCCATCAGGACACCTCTGTGCGCTCCAACGAATCCCATGCAGGACCAACCTGAGATGCTGAAACTTTCACGTTTGGCTCTTAGTTACAGACCTCAGAATGAATTTTTATTTACAACACAGGTCTCAGAAACAGCTGGTCAATCCATTTAGCCTAAGGCCACCGATTTGTTCATATTTACTTCAACAACCGAAGAAAAGCCAGGGTATTTCCCCCTCTCTTTCCTATTGATCTGGCGCTTAGAAAATCTGCCCTGCTGTCTAAACACTATTGATCCCTCCCTCTCAATGACAGGCTCTCGCACCAGTGTGTAAAGGAACGGGATGAATTGAAATTTTATTTCCGACGACTTGTTCCTGTTATTTTTACCCTTTCTTCAATAGCGGGGAACACAAGCCAGCAGGTCTGCTCTCACAGAAAGTTGACCAGTGCATGATTCAAAGAGGAGAGAAGAGACAGACATTCTAAAATATGCAATTCAGGTGAATTTGTTTATTCCAAATTGTCCATTGCGTGTGTGAGTGGTTGTCTCTCTTTGTGGTGACTTGTCCAAGGTGTAGCCCGCCTGTTGCCCATAGCAGGCTGGAACAGGCTCCAGCAACTCCTGTGACCCGCAAAGCAGAAGAAAATTAGTGGAATGAGTGTATATTCAATACCATGACCTAAAACTGCAAGTTCAAGTTTATTTGTTTGCGTGTCCCAACTGGGCAAGTCTTAGCAGCTCATTAGCTTTTTGTCTTTCATCATTTTTTAACAGCCGGGAAGGGAAACTCCACCGCTGAGAGACAGAAAGATGTTTATCTCTTCTTGTTTTTAACTACTGCTCCATGATTAAAAATGTGACACACTTGGTTGAGGAAAATTACTTGGGACAAATCATAGTGGTGCAAAAACAGAACAACTTTGGTGAATCTAACTAATTCACCAAATCCACACAATTTAATCTGTCATCAAATTATTTGTAGATTTTGTCATTTTAAAAATCAGTTCTTACTGTATTTTTAGGAACTGCAGAAATCTCTGTTCCTGTTCAAAGGCTGGTCTCATATTTACGGAACATTTTGGAACGCTGCTCTTATCAGATCTGCAGCGTACATCATGACATCATTAACTGAGCTGAGATGTGACTTGGAAATAGGTGACATAAAGGCAGCTGCAACGTCCTAGTGGATTTCTTCACTGTCAGACCTATGTTCAAGCAACCAGTAATGACTTGTGCTCGACCTGACTCACCATGATGTCCAACTCTTACTATTACAACAAGATTGAGTGGTGTATAAAAAGGGAGGGTCTGTTTTAATTAACATCAATATTCATGTAATGGCCATAACGTCTGCCCATATTCCATTTCAAGCTCTTAATGTTAATGCATATTTTAATACATTATCATAGCTACCATCATGATTCTTATTACGATAACTGTAATTATTAGATTTCTGATGGAATTATGGTTTTGTTCCCTTAGGCACATATTTTGCAGCAAATCAATTTTCGCCGGTGTATAATGCTCCCAGTCATTCCTCTGCAAAATACTGAGCAGACACTGATGAAGATAAACACAAAAACACCCTAGTGTGTCTGCTACTGTGCCTGCCTGTAAAACACTCCATCTGAATTGCATATCCGCCTTGCCACCGAGCTTGTCATAAGCTGCATTAAGAAAAATGGTCACACGGTTTGACATAAATTGGAAAATGACGTTTGGAAAATGGGCGCTGCTGTGGAAATTAGAGATATTAAAATTATAAATCAGTGTCTGGAAGTGTGGGGGGTGCAGTGGCTTGCCTTTTCTATTTTTCTGCCTGGCGCTCTCTCTCTCTCTATTCCTCCCTTTTTCTGTCCCCCACAAGCTTTGTCGTTCTGATCTTTCTCTGGAGGCAGTGAGGGGTCAGAGCCCAGAAGTCAGTCCAGTAGATTTTAAATGCAGCCACACACAGTCTGCCTCACAGGAATAGCCTCAACTTCTCATCTGACAGTTAAATGTGGAGAACATTGTGTGTTTGTTGTTTTTGCTCGTGTGTCTACAGCAGCTATATCGTGTCAGCGAAACGCGCAGCTCTCATGCTGTAACCTGCTAATGAATCATCTCTGAGGTGTGACGTGCAAAAGTAAGGTGTGCTGACACATTTAAAAGCAGACGGCATCAATCCTCTGCATGCCACTCCTCTGTCCTCTCTCTCTCTCTCTGTGTGCGTTGAGCTGGAGCCTACATACACACGCACACACACACACATGCACATTTATCCTTGTGACTCTTCCTTAGTTAAGAGTTAAGCACTTGCCAGTACAGTACAGTAAGTGCACAAGTGCCTTTTGGCTTCATTTCACCTTTTGTGTGTAATTGAGTTCAAGAGGAAAACTGGGAAAGGTTTGAAGTGCTGTGCGCCTTAATGCGTCGACCTGTTGATCTCCCCCTGAAGGGAGAAATAGGAATCCGCCACATGATCTTCTTTAAGCTGCGGGTCAGATGCTCTTTGCTTCGGTGGTGCAGGAAGAATTCTTTGCAGCCTTGAAGGACTGACTTTTACAAAATGCATTTCTAGTGTTTAGATCAGGGGTGCCCAAGACTTCTGTCTAGAAGGACCAAAACTAAAGCTGTTTGTTATTCATGTCAAACTATTTCATAATATTTATCCAGCAGCTATCCCATTGAATCATATTGCAAACATAACAGGAAATAATTTGTAGCTGACAGGAAATGTCTAAATGCGCAATATTCCAATACATTTGAATATGTTTGTCTTTATTCATGTCGTCTGCTCTACCCTGCCTGAAACTGAGCACTGTTTGGTCTTGGCTAGTCTGGGAGTGAGCAGCAGGACTCGCCAAACATGTAGGTTTGAGTTAAGGAAGTTAGCAAGTCGAGCATATGAGACGCACGTATCTCTCCCTCTGCTCTCATTCATTCATTATCTGTCTTTACGACAAGACGGTCATAATCGTCTCTTCAGCCGCTTATCCAAAACCAGATTACAGCAGATTATGCTATGCCGTAGCGAGAGGCGGGGAACACCCTGGACAAGTCACCAGTTCTTTACCACACAGAAAGATAAACACGCATTCACACTCTCACTCATACCTACAGACACTTTGGCGTAACTATTTAGGGAAAGTTATTTTATTCTCTCCATGATTTATTAGAAACTGAGAGGCCAATAAGGACTTGAATATAAGCTTGAACTATGCTCATTCTGATAGCCAAGCTTAGGCCAGTAATGGTCAAGGAGCTCCTCAGGACCATGCTGGAGTGCCATGTGTGAGGTATGCAATGAAAGGCAGGAGTTCAGCCCTCAGATTATGTGTTTCTACAGCGTAGTCTCGCTGTGCTTTGGGATGGCAATAAAACACGGCCTTCAAAGCACAGCCAAGCGCCACTTACTGCTGAGTGCTGCTCTGGTGGTTGGACGAGCTTACTCTCAAAACAAAGTGCAGGCAGGTTGATTAATAGAAGGGTCTGCTGAGGTGCGTGCCGCAGTCTATTTTCACACCTCACTGACACTCGTTCATTTCATTCGCATGGACTTTAATGGGGTGATCCTGTCACTGTATGAGTTTGTCACTTCATAAAAATGGTTCTCGTCTTTGAGTGTCTTCGACTGAAAACCTATAGAGGCCTTCTGTTTTAATGTTGAGGGCGCGCACTGTGGGTTGAAAGTGCAAAACAGATCATGGTCCATAGCAGTCTGTTCCGAATGTAGAATTAAGACCTGTATGACCTTATAAAATCTACACCACACACTTCATGCATTTATATACGAACTGATATGAATGCAGATGAGATTTCAAAAAAGTTAGAATAGAATAGAATAGAATAGAAAGCCTTTATTGTCTTGGCATAGTGGCTATGCAAAGAGATTAGGAGCGCTGCTCCGTCCGGTGCGTAGTACAACATACAGTTCACTAATAACAGAAAGTGCAGGTAAATGTAACAGAAAATTCACGGAATAAAAAAAAGACATATCCCTGAATGAAGATATATTTCAGATTGGAACCATGGCTGCACTCTGCCAACACATGCTGCCACGTGTTATGCTCCAGAGCTTGACTGGGAATGATGATCTGTGACTACCTGAAGATAGATTTCGAATACTGCAGGGGTATAAAGTGTGTTTTGGCTGAGGTAGAGGAGCGGTGTGGCTTTCTGGATCTTGTACCTGCAGTAGGAGAGAGTTCTCAATCTTCTGTCCCACGACTGTAAGACATGGCAGGAGGCGGAGATGAGGCTAGTGAGAATGGACAAATCAGGGAGAGCAGTGAGGTGTGCCTTCAGATGAAATGGCCCAGCTTATGGCAGTAATGATGAGGAGACCCGGGGTGAATGCCGTCATGGAGGGGGGGGGGGGGGGGGGGGAGGCGGTGCCAGTGTGCTGTGGCCACCCCCTCATCACATCAGATCAGAGGGATCTAATTAACTTCAGCACTACATCAGATTGCAATCAGTAGAACCACAGAGGAAATTAGATTTTCTTTTTCCTGTGGTGTTCAAAAGCATAGCATAAAAATGCATATTAGTCTCGTGTTTTTAATTAACATTTTGTGCTTAGGAAGCATGTTAACAGCATCCCTTAATGAGCTTTGTGGAAAACGAGCCACGTAGAGGACAAAGGGCAACTTTCCCCCAGTGTTTGCTGATGTGCTGTTCTTTATTCTAATACAATGAGATTAGTGATCATTTCTTAACTCATTCAAAATTGCTTTCCATATAATCTCCACCTTCACGATTGTACAATAGGACATTATCTGCCATAGAATAAGGCATTATTGACCATATACTGATTGTCTGGGCTCAAGACAATATTATACTAGCGCTACTTTACTGAAAACTGAAAATGTTAAACATCAGCAAACCAGAGAGCTTCTTCCAGAAGCTCTTACTATTTCTATTTCTTTGGTGCTTAAAGGCCATAAAATTCACCTTGGTGCTCATAAACATTTAGAGAGTCCATTCAAAAATTAATCCAGGATAGCTATCTTATTTACAGCAATGACTCGTGCAAACTCATTCATTCACGTGACCCATCAATATAATTGTTTTTAAAATCAGATGAATTTACCCATAATGCCTCTCCTTCAGATAACACGTCCTGAAATGTGTATCACTTCTTTGTTCAGCCATGTTTGATTTCTCATCCTACAAGCCAGGATTCTACCTGTTCTCATTACCGTACCTGGTTGGGGGCCTCTCTACATTTTGTCTATCCCATATCTCAGTGAAATGTTTCCGCTTGCCATCGTGTCTCCTGTGGAACTGCAAGGTTTTATTTTTTAGTGTTGGGAAAAATTTGCTTTTCCATCTTCCTGATTTTTTATTTTCTTTTTTTAATTCCCTTTCACACCTGAGTTCCTTTAAAGATTTTATTGATGTAATTTTTTAGCAAGAGCAGAGCAGTAAATAATACATATCAGCCTGCTACATGTGCCGTTTTTTATCATTAGCATGCTGCTGCAGTTATCTGTAGAATACTTATGAGTACTGGTGAAATGTTTGTGATGTTATTTATTTATGTTGATCCCTTAAATTATTCATTTGTTTATTTATTCATGGAAGAACTAACCGAAATTGGAAAATTCATTTTAGCTGAAGGGCACCTCACCACTCTATGCCTTCCCTACACAAATGGAGGGGAGGGGGTGGCACATGGGCTTGTTAGTAATTGCTTTATGTGCCGTTTCTTACAAAGGTTCCAGAAGAGGATGTGATTTTTATCCGAGCTGATGGGTCAGCTGACAAAAAAGGACTGGAGAAAGTAGAAACTACTTCTTGATTGTTTCTTCCAAAATGTTCCATTTATCTCACTGGGGCTGAACTAAGGCCGGTAAACACGTGGTGATGGATGAGGAAATCAGATTTTCTCACCACCCAGACAGGATTCCACAGGTTGGATGAGAGGCTGACTTCAAGTTTGTGCGACAATTTGCTAAGACATAAATTGACATTTCGACTTTGTTTCCCGGGGGGGCTGAGGTGGAGGGGGTGTTAACACCGTCAATTTAACACTACACGCACAAATATAAACCTATTAACTTACAGATAAAGATCAAATGTTGGTGGTGTTCACTGATGCAACGGCTCAGAGGGCGAACATTCAGTAGCTCCTTCTAGGTGGCTCAGTGTTTGAATGTGGAAAATTGTTTCTAAATGGTGGCATCCTTAACCTTGCTCTTTGTGTTTGTTCTGTGTTTGCATGTTTAGCTGGCTGAACTTGAGTCTGCACTGAAGGTGGAGGTGCTGATCCTTCAGATAGAGGTGAAGAAAATGGCTTGAATTGAAGGTACAGTCATCTCTCACAGGCTTCGGATGCATTTAGAAGCTCATTTCTGGAAGCCTTCTGCACACTTGCGTATGTAAACGCCTAATCATTAGTGGCAAGGAGCTGCGTTTCCCACGTCCTGAAGTCTTAATGAGACTTAAACCTTATCTACCTTTCAATCGTATTGATTCTGTATCCTTGTTCAAATAAACCCCCATCATTATCCGTTCCTCCTCTTTTCATAAGACCTTGTACAATGCTCTGCTTTAGGGGAGACAGCAGTGACGGTGATTTACGTCTTGTAATCAAAGCAGTGGTTGGCATTATGTATTAAGGTGCCTGTCAAACTGTCTCACTGATCACACACAGACAGGCGTTTCACGAGTTTGTGGGGGTGTTGTGTCACACATGGTGATAGATGCAGATATGTGGAAGTGCTGTCAACTTAAAGCACCATTTGGATGATATATTAGCGTTTGTATATTTAGTTTAAGTCCAAGGGGGTCGGCTTGATGCCCCAGGCACTGCCCCACCCATCTGGCCTGGCCTTACCGTGGCTGTTAGACTAACTGCATGTGGCTAAGCATGCATGTATGGATACCTCTGCCTGCCTGCACAAAATCTCATTCCAAACCCAGTGCTCCTTTATAATTTTGATTGATGACTCCATTTATCTTTGGAATAACAATCCTCTGATAACCCCCCTCCCCCAACACCTTGTCAACATCATCCCTCTCCCCACATCTTATCCCCTGATTCCTCCCTCCATCTCTCCCCCCAATAAGAAAATGATATTAGAAACAAAATGAGATTTGAAATTTGGTGTTTGACAAGCAGCTTGATGAAAGGGTTTCATAGCTGGGCTTGATCCATGGAAATTGTATGCTAATAATACTGCTGGCCAAGCAGTCTAGTTGAAAATTAATCTGGAGCTGGATGAATAGGAAGAGAGGAGAGATTGCTCCATAAACACCTCCCACCCCACTCCTCACCCTCATTCCCTATTGCAGCCCTGATCTCATCAGAAATAGCCGTGGGATGTTGTCTCTGTGATGGAGTAGGAAGAGAAATGGGGAGTTAGAAAATTACACTGCAGCTTAGCGCCGATTGATGCAGTAATGTATGCAGCCATGCAGCGAGCTGCCATGTCATAGATTAGACCTCTCCCCTTCTCACGCAGTCCCTTCTGAGGATGCACAAACGTACAGTCATACACGCAGCGCTTTCTATCCATCCTATTAGCCTTTCGGGGCATCTTTTTCTGGATGTACTCATTTCCCTTTTGTGTTCGCAGGTGGGTGGGTGCCTAAATAGTGATTCAACAGATGCGCTCGCCTTGTGCTCTTGTTCTTTCTCTCAGAGATGCACACTTTTTGGCCTTTATTATTTGCAACAATGGGAGTCATCATTGCACTAAGTCAACTAATGAAGTAATTATCAGATTTCCTTTGTTTAAAACGACACAATTAATACAGAGACCTTAATGATGTTTGCAAGGTAAATGCAGACTAATTGCACCCCCCCCCCCCCCCCCCACCCTGCACATTTCTCTCTCTTATTTCCTCTCTTCTGGCTTGGTGCTCACTTGCAGCAAATGGAGTAAATGAATCACTAAAGTGTACATGTGGCTGTTTATGGCTAAATATTTCTCAACCATGTTACAAGTCTGTGTGATTTATTATTTTTACCCCAAGAGACATCTGTAACATCATTCCTTAGTTTTACAATGCATCATCGGCCGGAGGAAAGACAATATTACCCAGTCCAGGATATTGTTCTCTGGAGTCTAATAATCTAATGTACAGAGCCGGTGTCATTAAATTGCCAGTGGAACTGGAGGGAAAGGTACACTTCTGTCTGTCTCTTATCCCCCCACCAATGCTTGTGCTTCATCCTGCCACCTGCCCCAACGGATGCACACAATCCAAAGCAAAACACAAGATCATACTCAGTCCCACAGCTCCAGTCCAGCTGATGTTTGAGCGGTCCAGCTGGAGAGGGGTACAAAGGCGAAAGTGATCAGCAGAAAGATGGAGACTAAACAGGAAGTATTGTCCCCAGAGCTTTGCAGCATTGCCTGATCAGTTGGTCCAGTAGGACCGCAGTCTACAGGCTCCACACGGAGGACAGCATCATCTCTAAAGGTTTCCTCAATGTGCATTAATGTCCTACACTTCTGATCTCAGTAGAGATAACAGGCTCCATTACTTGGGTGAGATTCATCTACAATTTCTTGATTCAGTTTAATACATATCAAAACATTTTAAGTTCTGCGAAATTTTTATTTATTTTCAAAACAGATTTGAGGCAATTTCATGTGACTGTGTGACATGTTATGGGGCTGCTTCCATATACAGTGCAAACTGTATACTTGCCATCCACAATCATCAGCTGGCACTAGCCGTGCAGTGAACAAAAATATCTGGAGAGGAGAGATTCAATTAAATTCATTATTATTATTTATATAGTTCCAGATCATAACAGAAAGTTATCTCAAGGCGCTTTACAGGTGTAGCAGGGAAAGACAGAACCCAACTTGATCCAAGTGCAAGAACTTTGGCGACGGAGACAAGGAAAAACTTCATTTTACGAGGCAGAAAACTTGGACAGAACCTAAGACTCATAGTGGGCCTATGACAGCCTACCTGACAGCCTGGTCAGGTCATCACGTGACCTCCCTGTTTATTGGAAATACAACCTCACTAAAGTGCTTCTATTGATTCTCATTGATCATGCTGAGGCCTGCAACACAGCAGCGAACAACATCCTGAACAGTAAAAGGACTACAGGCAGGAAAGTATAGTTAGTGACAGTTTTCTTTGTGTCTTTGCACGTCTGCATGCGCACCTGCAGGATCTCCCTGTGCATGCATATGTGTGCATGTGAAGTTATGTCCACTGTGTGAGTGTGCAAGCATACGCGAGACTGTGGAGGAACAGAGTGCTCTCAAAGCTCTGATGGACTAAAGTGGAAAGTCGTGCTTAGGAGAGATGTGTGTGATAAATAATGGGTGTTAGTGCCCAATGGAGAACAGTAGTGGAGATGTGGAGGAGTTTAAAGGTCTTAAGGGGAGCTTTATCTGTGATTGGAGTGCATAGGTGTTGGTCCCTATGACATTCACACTCATTTTGTCCTCGGCCATGAACACAAAAAAAACACACAGAAGATCCCCAAGTGTTCAGTTCTGCGCCTCCAAACTCAGCTCCTCCTGTATGAGAATCTCTGGGTGTCTACCTCTAATGCCAGACATCCATCAGCAATAATGAAAACCATCAATCCAGCATACGTGTGTGTGTCACAAACAGATTGTTCCTGCTGTTTTTGTTTTTACTTAATAAATTAATGATCAGGTTATTATCAAAGCAAATATTGTCAAAGGTCAATGCAGTTCTGTTCTTCTCCTTCTTTGGTGGTGGATTATAAAACGACTTTAAAGGTGCATACAGCCATTTAATGAACAAGAAGACCATTCTTTTTCAAAATAAAATTACATTTCCTGTAGACAAAATGAAAATTCTCAATCATCCAGGTCATGGTAGATCTCTGTGTTGAATAAAGTCAACCTGACTTGTAGGAAAAGCTTGAAGACATTTCTCCTCTCATCGGAGAGTATTCTTCAACACAGAGATCAACTTGGGGCAAAGCAACATTTTACTAGGGAGACATGACATTTCACTGTGAACGACGTCATTATGTAATTTAAAAGGGCACTGCTTTGACTAAAATTCCAGACCTAACTTGAGGAACCAGACTTAAAGGCCAAACGTAATGG
Source organism: Brachionichthys hirsutus (assembly GCF_040956055.1). NCBI lineage: Eukaryota > Metazoa > Chordata > Actinopteri > Lophiiformes > Brachionichthyidae > Brachionichthys > Brachionichthys hirsutus. The sequence goes on along the minus strand of NC_090897.1, from coordinate 10,130,562 downwards.
GTCAGCATAGACCGTTAAAACATCCTGGTAATGCAGTAAAATAATAGAGGCAGACTTCCCTTTTTTTCTGTCTATGATGGAAAATAAATTGCTCACTGTTCATGTTCTTCATTTGAAACAAATCACCATCGTTGCTCTTCACTCTAGATAACACTAGAAGTTCCTTATCTAACATGCTATCAAACATGACCCCCACTGGAGTCATCAGAGACTCTGCGCTGGAAATGAATGGAAATATTACTGAAATGATTCTAATAAGAGGTTACACAAAACAGCACCGACAAAACATTTGACACTCAGCTCATATAATTTATAGACAAAGTCAGTTATGTCTGATGCAGCTGTGACAATTACCTGTGTCCTTTTAATCTCAACCACCAGCCTCATGTTCCACAGTGCCCTAGAAACGAGTGCCCATCACCAGGCAGGCCCTCGCATGTAAAGTTCATACCCACAGCGGTGACTAATTGTTATGTCAGTGCTTGTCGTGCCCGTTTGCCTTCAACGGAGTGTAGTGTGGCGATCCATCAGGCTGTCAGGCAAACCCCACGTCAATTGAAGTGGCTGCGTGTCAGTGGGGTGAGCATGGTGCGTAGATGTGATTTACTACCCTGCTTGTTGCGTGCTACGCGGCCCACTCCTCATCTTCTCCTCCACCCTTTCCTCTCCTCTGTCAGATTGATTGCCAGAGCAACTGGCTCATGACACTCCCCATCTTCATGGCAACCTTTTAGTGCCATTTTATAGATGGTTAACGCACCTCATTTGGCTATTTCTACATCTGCAAGTGGCCGTGAAATATAGATTTGTCTTGATGGGTGTCAACATTGAAGCTATGGAAGCAGAGCTCGGTGACACCTCGTTATGTTAATGGTACCGTGTGGCATGAGTCATTTTCAAACATGGCTAAATTATACTGTTGCTATGTTTCTATTGTAATTTAATATTTGCTCTCGTATTTTACTCGAAAGCTCAAAGATGCATTTTTCTTGCAGTTTTAGGTTGGTGCTGAGAGATGGGAATAGGGAAAGAAGAGGCAGAGGAAATGGAAAACCTTCCTCGCGCTCTCTCTTTCTCTCTCTCATACAGATTCTGTAAACCGTACTTTCTAGATGTAGTTCCATTTCAGAGAAGAACCCTCAACATTAACCTGACGTGTGACCTGTCATCCACACATGCACACATCTCACTCCATTCACAGGCTCGGTCCCGGAGGTAATTAGGCGCTGGCACCCACTCAATGTGATGTGTCGGTTAATTGAATGGTTAACACATCAGACGCGGGCCTGTGCAGATTGGAGGTGACACCTGTCAGGAGGCGGTTCTCTCATTTCCTGCTCTGCCTGATACATAAGTCATCTTTGTGGAGATGCCAAATTAGGGACAGGTAGCCGAATGAGTGCAGCAGGTTTGGAGAAAGCTCCGGAGTGGGGATGCTCCCCTGCCTTTAAGAGGATTTTTCATGAGCTGAGACGTTATCCTTCACCCCATACAACTTCCATGAGTATGTGACAAAGAAGTGACAGCATTCTGTGTATGTAAATGCGCGTGTGTGTGTGTGTGTGTGTGTATGCTCTGGTAATCTTACCCCTATACCACATTGATACCTGCCCATGGCGAGTATGCGTTATACAGAGGGGTGACTGCTGAGTAGTGGTTGTCCAGACTCAAGAATCTCAAAGACAGCCGTCTGACAGATAAGTTTCCAAACGAAGATCAGTATATAAAAATATACTTGACTCCCAATACCATACATTTGCATTGGGTTATTTATGTGCTCTGAGTCCTTACTTTCCCATCTCGCGGTGTTGCATCTTCAGGGGGTAAAGCAGCAGGATCACCTCACAAAGGAAAAACCTGGAGGATGTTTAGTGACAAATCCCTGAAAGAAAGCAGGTATCAGTTGAGACATGAACTGATGTCACATACTGAAGGCACCGTATTTATAAAGTGGATGAGGGATGCATTAACTGCTCCGTAGAGAGAGGTTGTGATGTAACAGCAGCTATAGCTGCTGGGGGACCTAACACGGTGCGCCTCAGAAGAGCATGGGAAACCACGGTGGTGTCTCTGTAGGGGAGAACGGTTCTGATACGTTTTGCCTCGGACTTTAAAGAGAAGCTATTGAAATTACAAAATCAGGAAATGAAAAGATGAAAGAGAGTCAGAGAGAGGGGCAAAGGTGGAGGACGGACAGTGAGCAGCTTTCAAGCCAGCTTGCAGTACTTTCTGTATTCACTTCATTGTCTGTGACACGTCTGCTGATAGGAAACAGTCCATCAGTTTACGGCCCTTGGCCTTCAATGTAATGCATCCATATAATCCACACAGCATTCCCAGTTAAAAGACCCCATCACATTATGAGTGTAAACTATTGTGTAGAATAATCTGTAAAATAATATAGATGCAAAATGCCTATAAAAGCTGAATGTCAGATTTAGAACAACATTTTTAAAAGTATGATATGGCTGTTGGCATAGGAATCTCTAAATGCAGCATTTATTGACCAACCCCGTCACTAAGGAAATAAACTACTTTCTCTTTGTGTGTGAACATGCATTTGTTTCAGTGTCTTTTCTTGTGTGTGCTTTTTGCCATAGTCACAAAACACAGCTCTGCCTCTTAGACACACAACCAGTGGCTGACAGATGTTTATGCATTGTTAGTTCCCTTTATCCTTTATTCCCACACCATCCCTCTGGGGTGTTGTGGTCTGGTCAATAGATGGATCATTTCAGGTCGGGGGCCCTCGTGTGAAATCAGATGTTTAACTGGTCAGCTGGAGTGGGAAGGGAGCATCTTAACCAGCACCCTGCCAAAGGTCTCATGTTCACTCCGCCACTGGGCCTGCTGTGAGTTCGCCCGCCACCTGCCAATAGGAATTAGGGAGGATTTAGTAATTAAGTGATAGGCTGAGGACTAAATTGGGTGTTTGCGGGCTGGCAAACCACCCCAAGGTCCCTGCAGCCACTTAGATAGGGGATTCTAATTGCCGAGAATATTGATCAGCCTGACGAGGGGGGTGCACAGGGAATTCCAAGCCATTGATTAGCTGTTACTGCACCTCGGTCGTCGATGGAAGAGGGAGGCAAGCATTGGAAAGGCTCCAGGCTTTTCCCACCGTATCCCTAAATCACTAGTAGCTCCTGACACACATATAGTCAGTCAGTGACACAGCATGTGATGATGGCTGTCTCTAACCCCCCCATCCTCGCCCATCCTCGCCTTCGCCTCCAACCTCTCGGAGGGATCAGAGAAACAGTTTTCCAGAGCGTCAGTAGCAGTGATTTTATGTCTTAATAAACACCCAGCCCTGTATTTGATCCCCTCGCTGCAAACCTTTCCCGTACATCTTGCCTGCCTTAGTTTGTAAGGGCTGTGAGCCATTGCCATGGTCCCAGTTAATGTTGGAGGAGGACGCCATTTGCTTGCACTAATATTTAATTGGCTGCTTCACCTGGCAGGAAATAGGGCCCAGTCAGCACTCTGTCATTCACAGACATGCATACACACACATATTTCTCTGATTCTAGCTTTATCACTTACACTGCCAGTGACATATCACAGCAATACTGTACGTGCAATATTAATAAACACCCGCTCATTAAATGTCTGCATGGTCAGATTGGATCGCAAATACTTGCACACATTGTTATTGTTATCTATTGATTTGCTTGAATGCATGGCATTCTTATAGCACTTATATTTCCTACGAATAAGGCGATGTAATAGAAAAGGATAATAACTTTGAACTCGCCTTGAAGTGTTACAGCTGGATGGGGGAACTGAAGGACAGCAGAACTTCAGACTGTAAAGAATATCGACCAAAATTAAAGCGGCTTTTTTACGTTCAGAGAAAATAAATTATTTTATAATGTGCTAACTCATTAAAAAAAAAAAACAAATTCTTTGACACAAATGTTTGTCGCATATTTAATGAGGTGCTGACGCACACTGGAGCGTTGCTCTTCCTCATGGTTTTGTTCAGCAGAAACAGAAGGCGTTACGGGGAAGGGACAGCGCTGCTGTTGGGTAAAAAACGTTAACATCTATTTGAGTGTTTTTGGGGGGGGGTTTCGCCGTCACCGCTGCCGTGTTGTGTTCATGCCGAAATGAATTGTGGAGGCGGTGAGAAGGTTTCTTGCACAGAAGTCTTTTACCTGATTCATTTAGAGACGATTAGAAAACATCAATATATTGACTGAAGTAAGTGTCTCTGTGTCCTGCTCCGTAAACAGTGTGTTCAGTGCATGGTTTATCTGCTTGAATCTTATCAGGATTTTAATCTTTTTGTCTTCAATTCACTTAATCGTGGCACCGTTGGCTTTTGAGCCAGAGATTCCACTCACTTGACTCTTGTTGTTTGGTTAATTCTCAGTGGCATAGCAGAAAATAACAATGTTATTACATTTAACAATGCCAGTAGTATACTTTCATTGTTCCTTTGACTCAAATGTATTAAAGGTGCTGCAAGGGAAAGACAGATGGATGTTTGATTTTCTACTGGCTCCCAGCCATGCTAGAAACACACTGTATAAATGTTCACGGCTCTGCACGCCACTTTGAATAAGAACTTTCCACAAATGGCAAATGGTGAAGCCTGTGGCCTGTGTGGTAACTTTAAGAGCAAACTCATGTACCATAAAACAAGCCAGGGAACAGGAGCAACAGGTCAGAGAGGGATTCAATTAGAGGGAGACAGAGAATAACTTCAGATAAATTTTGACTCCGCTCACAGCCAGGTCAAAAGGGCCTGAAATGCTAGAAAACTGAAACTTTATCTAACTTTATTTGAGTTTTTTGGGGGGAATTATAAAATTTCATGGTGTATCATAATATATTTGTGTTTTGGGCCACTGATGTGAAAGGTAAATGTGTTTATTATTATTGGATTTAGGTTGGTTCCCCCTTCTTTCACTTTGCAAAGTTGTCCATCACAAAAGTTGAGCCGGTCAACCCGACAGCTTTGCACCCCTTCCACCTTCTTTCATTCTCCACCAGCTGTTAAATTAATGTATGAGCTCACCTCGTGGGCGTGGCCTCTGGTCGAGACAGTTGATTCTGTGAGGAAAACAGAAAGCAACTTGTAATTTCTTGAGTTGAATTCATTTTCCCATATGAACTGTGTGATTTCCAAGGTCAGCTTCTCATCTCTGAAGAAAGATTGTTCCCACATGCTTGCCTCCTGATTGATGTCTAGCCACGACATTTATACTCCACTCAGAAGGAAGTCACCCTCCAGCCATGCTCACAAATTGAATTAGTTTCAGTCTGAAATTTGTGTTTCAAAACTAGTAATTGTTTTTTAACCCCTGAGGAAGCCAAGAGAAATGAGTCGGGTCTTCACAAGTCATGGAATTTGACGATATGTGATTTCACACCAACCAAAGGGACACAAGCCTGAAGCACAGCAATTTACCAACTAGTCATCTGTTAGAAAATTAAATCGCACAACCTTTAACATCTTTTAGAAAGTTAGATAAATCTGATGAAAAAGTTCCACTCTCAATTACCATGTGAAATTAATCTCCTTAATCCCAATTTGATGTCTTTCATGCATATAGGGGGTATCATTCATCTGCCTACCTGTGTGTTTTAAATCTCCACCGCTGAGTTAAGTTGAACGTGACACATTTCAAACACCATCCTGTGTGAAACTCTAACGGCCATGCAACTCACTAAGATGCAGGAGCTGATTAGGGAAGATGAGGACAGAGGGGTGTGTCTGAAAACCACCCGTTACTTCACTCTGTAGCCATGGAGGACTGTAGGAAATGAGTGATGGCCGGTTGGATAGAAGATCTACAGCAGTGTGAAAACAGTCTCATTTTCATTACAAATATTTATTGATTTGGTAATTTTTTCTTTGATCTTTTGTTTCAAATCAATCTGAGAAGGAAAACTGTGCTGAACGAAACTACTTGGCATTCTGCATTAAGAATCCCAGCGATTATGTGCACGTTGAGTTATTTGAAAGGGTCACAAACCAAAAGGGTTAAGAAGGCTTAAATGTATTCAATTTGATTCATGAATTTTTTCATTGCAAAAAAAAGTAGGTAAAACACAAGAAATGAACACTTAATTTCAGGAGAAAATTATTAAATAATAGTGAAATTATGTAATTATGCAGCAATATAATGTAATTTGTCAATAGATCTCAAAATAAGTTAACTCAATATAGAGGCTAGGTTAAAAAATGTCAAGAATTAGTATTGTTTCAAAGTAAGTAACTATTTGCAGTGTAGATATGAACAGGTGTAGATGTTTACAGTAAAGATAATTGAATTGAATGGTAGACAGCTGAAATGTATTTATACTTAGACCTAGTCAGAGGTAATGACAGGAGGCGGAGCTAGAAGTGGAGGAGATGAAGATGCTGAGGTTCTCCTTGGGAGTGGCCAGATTGGATAGGATTGGAAATGAGGCAATAAGAGGGACAGTGAAGGTTGGACGTTTTGGAGATAAGGTCAGAGCGACCAGACTTTGATGGTTTGGACATGTCCAGAGGAGAGACGGGGACTATATTGGTAGAAGGATGTATGAGGATGGAACTGCCAGGGAACATGCAGTGCTCTTTACTGGAAACAAATGACTCTTATCTCCTTCCTGAATGTTGGATATTGGCTTAGCCTTAGACTTCCTTTGAGTCAGAGTAGGGTCAGATTGCTCGGTCTTTCACAGAGCATCAGGATCATTAGCATGGATCATGCAGCTTTTTTCCCCCCAAGATAAGTCATAACCCTCAGAAGTAACGCTGCTCGCTAATTGTTCACCACAGGCAAGATCATATTCTGCTGTGGAGCAGTAGGGGAGACCAATTACCGACATTACCGGCTGGATAGTTTGGAGGGTTGTTTTTTATTAGCCATTCACAGACCTCAATACTTCAGCCTTGTATTAGTATTTTGTAAGTTTTATATTTGTTAAGCCCTAAAGCTCCTGCTGCACACATCACCATGAAGTCAGAATGTTGCATGCATGACTGAGTACACGTGTATTTTTCTCTGTGCTTGTATGCATGGAACCTTAAGTCATATCAGGCTCAACTCTAAGGCCTGTCAGTGTCACATGCTCGATGCAACACGGCAGCTCCTTAATTGGTTTAAAAAAAGCATCCTTGTCATTTTGCGGTCAGTAAACTCTGCTTGAGAAAATGAAGTCCAAGCTGCTGCCACCTCCTGAACCCCCCCCCACCCACCCACCCACACCCACACCCACACACACACACACACACACACACACACACACACACACACTAACAAAAATAATGATTATGTGCTGTGTATATCTGTGCGTTCACTGCCTGTTTTCACTTTTTGCTTTTAAAAATAATTGCTGTTGGTTGTGTGGCTGACGAAGGGCATAAATGATTCTCATTGGCCGCGAGGAAAGGCGCTGCAGAGGGCAGGAAGAGAGCAACTCATTTTCTGTGTGTGTGTGTCAGTGTGTGTGTCAGTGCGTGTGCGTGCGCTAGCGCACATTTGTTTTTGAATGTTTGATCATTCCTTTTTATTAGGCTCTCCAGTTTGTCATGTGGTGCTTATTGTACGAAGCCAAAAATAATTTCCCATTGCAGTGTGTGTGTAGAGATGTGTGTATCTAAATAATTCCATACACAACTACCGGTACTTGTGAATGAATAAAATTTAAGAGTAAGATTCAATTTCTTTAAATAGTTCAGAACATATATTTTGACTGACCAGATATTTCTTCTTTACAGGCAGGTGTTATGGAAGAGCGTTACTTAGCATTACTCTTTCCAGCTTTTTAGTAAGATCATTTATTTGGTTTCTAGATTTGTTTTATTGGTTCTGATTACAAGAACTATTAGATCAACAATGACAACTACAACTCTCCTTCACAAAAGAGACAATCTCATTTTTTGTGGAACAAGGACATTCATTTTAGTCAGGATTACACATTACCGGTATAAACATGATGTGCGATTTTGAAAAATTTCACAATTATCCTGAAATACACCATATGTCAGCACAGGTACAATAATATTGGAGCCTAGATTTTGATCATTTAAACTTATTGTGACGACTTTAAAAATGATATTTTCACCCAAGTAAAAGAACACTCTAGAAGGGCACTCGGTAGAACACATACATGCTTACATGACCTGACCGATGTTACACAATGTAGTTTATGCATAATAGACAGAAATGGTAAAAGAAAAAAAAGACCATGCAATTTTGAGGAAAATTAGAAATACAAGTTCTCAGATCTTCCCCATTGTCTGGATCCACTGAAAAATTGAATTAATTCTTTCCTGCTCCACGTCCAACTCGCCCACCAAGTGTCTTCAATTTTCATTGATTTTACTTAATCAAAAATTATTAAAAGGGCAAATCCCTTTTATCTGTGCGTGCAGACTTTTCTCAGTCTGTGCCTTCATCAATCAATTGTTTGTTATATTTCATTCAGTGTTGCATTTTTACAGTTACACAGATTTGCTGGCGACTGCTGCAAGATGATGGTTAGACTGCGAGCATTGCAGGGCTGCTCTGCGATCACGCAGGGATTATGGGGGATATGGAGCTGTGGTGCAATCCAGGGCTTCCTCCATCTCCGCCATGCTCCCCTTTACACGCCGCTTGCACACCACTTTAATTGCCTTTGCTTCTTTCATTACTTTTATTGCCTCTCCTCTGCATTGCATGCTCCCCGGCCATGTGGAAAGGTCATTGCAACGGTGGAGGTGGGCTCATATCGCTCGTCTCCCTGTCTAGCAATAGCTGAGGGGGTGACGCTGAGGTAAGCAGTGACAAAACAACAGACAGGCTGCGCACACAGCACAGCATTAACACCAGGATTATATTTTTTTGAATGCCATAGTAATATGGGGGATTTCATAAGGTGGTAGAGATTTATCCTATTCCTTCCAGGCTATATGTAAACTCTCATATTAGGCAGAATGCTGAATAAAGCAAATACAGTATACAATTATTTTTTATGTCTTATATACGTGACAGGATGGATCTGTGCTGGAGTCTTAATGGCACTGAGAATGGAAGCAGTGAAGAGATGACATGGACAAACTTTATTAAATCCCTTGTGCACAAAATTAAGAAAAACAGAGCTCTCAGTGATGGCGGGGTTATCATGTGACTCATTAAATTATGTCTCATTAAATTACATTTATTTTTATCTAGGTAAGATGTGCACTTGTCACACAGCTCTCGTCTAAAAGATACGGTGGCCCTGAAGTGCAAAACACAACAACAAATCGTAGCGCACACAATAAAGAAGGAATCGCGCAAACAAGAAAAAAACACGCACACAAATAATAAATCACGCAAACAAGAAAAAAACACGCACACAAATAATAAATCACGCAAACAAGAATAGAAAACACACAAACAAGAATCGAAATCACGCAAACAAGAAATGAAATCACGCAAACAAGAATCGAAATCACGCAAACAAGAAATGAAATCACGCAAACAAGAATACAAAACACGCAAACAAGAATCGAAATCACGCAAACAAGAAATGAAATCACGCAAACAAGAAATGAAATCACGCAAACAAGAATAGAAATCACGCAAACAAGAAATGAAATCATGCAAACAAGAAAACTCCAAACCGGAAATGCAAAATATCGGACATGCAGAGGTCCGGATGCTGATTGCTGAGAAAGTTCATTTGTAATTATGGCTGCCACCGAAGACATTATCAGTAATTATTTTGATGCGGGACACACTTATGATGCAATAGTTGACATGCGGTTGGTTCATTGTCCAGAATCCCTTGAAGTCTCTTGCCGCAACCACTGCAATAGTTCGGCCGTTCTTCTTCGGGTAACTTTTTACCACAATGACGGCAAAACATATTTTCGTATCTCATGCTGTTCTCTTACCTACTACTCAATTGCTACTAATTGCTGCTCAATTACAGAAAACCTGTAGCGAAAGTCAGAATGATTGACAGTGCTTCTGTCCAATCAGCAACCAGACCCCTCATGTCCGATATTTAGCATTTCCAGTTTGGACATGTCCGATATTTAGCATTTCCGGTTTGGACATGTCCGATATTTAGCATTTACGGTTTGGACATGTCCGATATTTAGCATTTCCGGTTTGGACATGTCCGATATTTAGCATTTCCGGTTTGGAGCTTTCTTGTTTGCGTGATTTAATTTCTTGTTTGCGTGATTTGGATTCTTGTTTGTGTGTTTTGTATTCTTGTTTACGCGATTCCTTATTTGTGTGTGTGTTTTTTTCTTGTTTGCGCGATTCCTTATTTGTGTGTGTGTTTTTTTCTTGTTTGCGCGATTCCTTATTTGTGCGTGTGTTTTTTTCTTGTTTGCGCGATTCCTTCTTTATTGTGTGCAATACGATTTGTTGTTGTGATTTGCACTTCAGGGCCACCGTAAAAAGATGCTCTCCACTGTCAACCAGTTGGTCAGGGAATGTAAATAAGGCCTTAATATATACCGTATTAGTGCTGAGGTCTCTGCACTTGCACAATAATTGGTTTCTATCCCAACCATTGCTAATGCACATTTTATTACTAAATTTCTACAGGCCAGCAAAGGAAAACCTGGCACTGAAAATAAAATGACAAGGCACAAAGATCATCCATCTCCGCTAAAAAAGGGAACATAGACGAAGCAGAGTTATGTTTTGCTTTATTCTCCACTGCAGTAGTGTGTGCATTACGGTGCTGTTTTTGTAGATCTGTGTGTTACAGCGATGATCAGAATCATCTCTCCCTCTAGTCTACACGTTCTCTTCTTGTGTCCTCTGATTGACTCCAGAGGCAGCGTTGGTGACAATGTAGTGAGCTGTGAGAGTGCATTTGTGGCATGGCTCATCTTCAACACGGGTCAATACAAACACTCACCTGCACATCCCAGACGGTATCCCCCAAAAAAGGCAAAGCTGCTGGAGAGGATTTCATTGGCTGTCATGTTGTTTTTTCTGGTTCTGGCTCAGAGTGTTTTTGTGCCTAGTGGTCTATGTTTTCAATGCAGACCTGAGAGTCCTGAACTTGATGTGCATCAGTGTTAAAAGTAGCCACACTCCTCTGGTGGTGCCTCCAGGTTGTCCTGAAGCTCTCTCCTTTACATGCAACTGTGTTGAACAACCTCTCCTTCTGTGTCCAGGATGGCCTTTACTCTAGCCTATTGGGATTTCATTTGCTTGCCGCATCCCCGCCGTGCACAGCCTGGACTGATGAGCTGGTTAACGCCGAAGAAACATTTGAGCAGTTAGCTGGGGTTGGTCAAAGGAGAGGGTGACAGGTCTTATAGTTTGAACTTCTAGAGTTGGAAGACTTTCACCAAACTGACCCAAAGAATCTCCTCTCTCCTCTGGACACACAGACAGATGAGTTATTTACTGCTTGTGTTCACCTGAGACCACAGAGGGCACTTTAGAGGAAACATTTTACACAAGCATCAGAATCTCTTAACATTTGATTAATAAAATATGAATTGTATCTGCTGCTTGAGAGGTTTTTTTTGTGCCACATGTGAAGCCATTTCATATTTTCTTATTTTTCAACCCCTCCTTTCCTCAGATTATCCAGATTTGTGCTACCTGGCATTAGCCTGCAACACATTCCATTATGATATCTAGATTGAGCGAAGGAAGATTGGAGATCCTGGAGGGGATAAAATATGGGGGGGGACCGAAGCAGAGCAAAAGCTAGTATATGAAAAAATATGTGAAACCAATTTGCCGTGTGTTGACTGTGCTGACTCGGGGCCCGTGAGATGCAGAACCTTTCTATCCTCTCGTTCCTTCTGTTTACTTTGTGCTTCGCTATCCCTCTCCACACGAGTATCACTCCTACCAGAGTGCCCTCCTTGCACTTCGTCATCTCCCCTGCATCAGTGCCAAACTATAGTCCAATTAAAACGATGACAGTTTAACCGGGCTGGGAGGGGTTTGGTGAAGTTTGTTAAAGAAGCTGAAGTAAGCAGCATGATTGCTAGTCAGAAGAGCTTGCTGAATATTTATTCAATTTCTGGTGGCCTGGCTGCTCTTCCTCCTCGTGAGGACAAACATAGAACTGATGCAGACTCAGCCCGTTAATGCCTGCAGGGTGAGTGGAGTAAAGTCCAGTGAGTGTATGGAGAGGTTTAAAAAGCCTGCAGGGATCCAGGAGCAGAGAGGTGGCCTAAAAGCATCCCAGGCATCCTGGGAATCATAATAAATAGATAAATAAGCAGAGGGCAGTAGATGGGGGGATGGCACATCTATTCTCACACATCACATTTGTTTATTTATGGTGTCTAGAGGCCAGACCTGCATGGTGAGTGGAGGGCTTGTCTCCCCAGCTTCCATTAATTGTCATCATCAGTAGTTTTGAGAAGCTTGCCAGGATGAGACCTGACTTCCCATCTGCAAATGCTTGGCCATGCATATGGATGGATTTCCGATCCCTCTCGTCCAGCATTGGCGGGGTTGGGGGGGGCAGTGAACAGGGGAGCAGGGGAGGGGGGGGGGGGGTCAAATTGTGCATCTGTATCTGAATTTAATGGCAAAACTTTAGCTATTACTTCAGATGAGTGCCAGTGTGGCTCGCTTGGTTTGTTGCCGTGCAAATGTCACTCGGGTCAACAGTGTTTGTTGTCTCACTACAGCGTTTCTTTTTAATGTGCGTGTGCACTATTGTCTGTAAGATCAAATGCTCCGTCTGCTGTTGTGAAGAATCAAACTTCCACTTCTGGCATTTCTAGCAGCGTGGAATTCATTAGCAATCTGCTCTTCCAGTTCACTCACTTTCAGAGCATCCCCTGATTGATGGGACGTGTGTGGGGTTTCTGTTTATTTGTATACGCGGGAATGAAATATTCATATTGTGCACTTTTCCGAGCAGAAGTTATCTAGATTCTGTGTAAATGGTACTTGGGATTAGATTTTCACAGCAGATTGCTGTTATTAAGGGGAAAAGCCAACTCCTTTGAGCAGTCATCTTCCTGGGAGGCAATCTATTTCTCTTTGACGCAGCCAGAGTGCTGGACCAGGCTCTTAATGCACTGAAGCAAAAGTGCTTCAGTCCGCAACCTTTCACGCCTTCAGCTCTCCTTTATATGATTGAATAGTTAATAACTATGAGTCGTCTTTGAAAGCTCTTTGCCTTCGGTCCTTCTGAGGCATTTCTCCTCTTTTTGTCTGATCGGTGCTATACTTACTTGCCCCAGATGCAAAGTTGACTGATGAGCCTACCTCCTCTCCACCAGCCCTGGTCACTTTAATCTTTATCTCTTGCCTGACTCACCACTCTGTCTGTCCATAGATCGGGTATCTGTTTTTATTTCCTCATTCTCCTCCTATACACACTCTCACAAACAGCAGCGCACACACACACACACACATTTGTAAGCAGCTCATTAGTCCATCACAGTTCTGGCAGAATGTGACCCTGCCTAATTGTGTACCATGCTCATTTGTTCTCCCTGCATGATGTGACAATTGCTTATTTATTCTCCTCGGGGCTTCCATCTCACATTAAAATGATTGACTCATTTCAGTCACTGTGCATTTTCAAGCTTTATGAGATCATTTCACGTGGCATTAAAATTCTTTCTTTTCTAATGCAGAAAAGTTCTAGCGTTACCAAGGCACATCATTATTTACGCTGAATTGCTTCTCCGGCTAATTATCTGTGTTAGAAAATAATTTTGCATGTGTGATTTTGGTTATTCCGGTGGAGTTGAGCAGCATGAAAGGGCAGACATTAACGATTCAGTTGGAATAGCTGAGGGGCCAATTGTGTACACAAAGCTGGCGGAAGCGGTCAACAAGAAGCTTAAGAGGGATTGGGACAATGTGGAAGATCGGCCGGGGAAAAAAGAGCATATTTGCATCCTGTTACAATTTACAGCCGGTTAGAGATCGCTTTCACAAATAGCAAAGCTGTTTTTGTCCAATCATGTAATGAGGGAGTGTTTTGACACTGAAAACAAAATAACAAGCAAATGCTTCGGTTCCATTGTTACCGGAGCATTTTCACTCCTGTGATTTGGCATACTAACAGTCGATATTTGTTCTCTGCAGATGCCGTGTTTCACCAAGGCCTTTAGTGACACAGCAGCTTATGGAAACTTCCTCAGTGGGACCTGCACACAGGGGACATTAATCAAAATACAGAAAAAAAGTATAGTCAATTAGTCTTTATTCCTAAATTTAAAAAATGCTTGTAATTTTGACCAGTGTGACTCGGCTACGGCTCAAGGTGACAACGTTTAATATTTGAAAAGTATTTAATTTCTTACTTTTGTAAAATAACAACAGGGGCTGAGATATGTTGAATTTCCAAAAGTAGTGTCATGCTTCAAAAGCACTGGATCCTGCTTCTCCCATAATGTAGCCCCACAATGTCTTTTACCAGACATTTGGTTATAAAATCAAGATTATTCTGTCAGAGCAGTCCAATAATACCCAGTAAACCCAGGCGTCATTAAGCCCATTATAGCATAGCTCGTTTTTGCTGCCTTAATGCTTTTTAATCACCCATTTATTCCATGTGTTGTCTGAATGAAGTCTCTTGTGCTTTAGCTGTGCTCTGACTGCAAGAGGAGTTTTGATTAGTCGAGCAGAAAGCTCCCAGAAGAGAAGAATCTCTGCGGCCATCCTCCCCAAGCCTGCATTCTACAAGCAGCGGCATGATTTCAAGAGTTCCGGCTGGTCCAGGAGCAGATTTTGATTTCTTTTTGATCGATTACATCCCATAATTTTGTATCTGTTATTTTTATTTATCAATGATGATAAACTCTGTCAAAACTCACCAAGTTTCATTTTTGGGAAAAAAGTGATAGTGAAAATGTGTATTTATTTTTGCGGAGAAGTTTGCTTGACCTTGTTTCTTTCTGGAGCTTGCAGTCTCAGATTTGAATGGATTCTGTTATAAATACTTGAGACTGCGATTACACTTTCAGAATGTGTAATGTACAACCTATTAGCAAGTATTAAATCAGATTTAATGAATTGATGTAAGTACCGGTAAATATGCTGGAATAATCGCATTACAGACTTGTATAATCCTGAATGTATACTGTCATAATTAAAGATTTTTTTGCGCATGCAAGTTAAATACATGTTGAGCTCATAAATCACATTCACATGATTGTAATGATTAAGCTACTGTACATTGATTGCAACCAATGAAACGCAGAGTTCTGAGTCACATACTCCAGCATAGCCAAAATCTTAATGAATAAGGGCAGACAGACAAGAAATTGCAGCCAAATAAAAGAATAATAAAGGCCTCTAAACCCTAACAAGTCAGCCTTTGTTCTACACTCCACCCACCACAAGTCGGCTGTGTGAAAGCAGGCATTGTTGCAGCTTTGAGGGCAGCTCTGAGAGTTCCATGCCCAACGGCCTTCAATCACATGGGATGTCTGAGTTTGACAGCATCAAGTCTTTCTTCTACTACAAAATAAGACCCTTAAGCAATAGTGGATGATCTGTTAGTAACCACACAGTCCACAGGGAGGCAGACCAACAGTGCACACAGTCTTGGGGAGAGATAAGACAATGCAACAGTAAAATCACAGTTGCATACAGGAACACTTAAATGTCTTACAAACAGAAGTAAATAGTCTGTTTTGTTTACATTTCCATTTGTCTTTAGGAAAAACCAACAGCGATAAAGTTTTTTAACTCAATTAGTATGAGTTTAAAAGTATGACGGAGAGGAGTTACAGGAGTCGTAGTCCACGACTGGTCTGCCCCCCAAAAGAAGTGCCAGCAGCTGGTGCCTTTCTTTACTTCCTGTCACTGCGTGGATGCGGTGCCCCCGTCTCTCGTTTCGACCTTTCAGAAGGCGTCAGTGAGGATATATTTCCAGTTCACACAGACGCAGTGGGATGCATGGCTCTGGGTCGCTGGGTTGTAGTAGGTGAAGTGTTCACTCGCATGGCAGCGTGCAAGGATTCATTCCAGCCTCACAGCAAGAGGACAGCATTGGTTTCTCTGCTTGGGCCAAATCAATAGGCAACATTCTTTCCAGCATAGCAGTCAATACGCCACACTTAAGGTGTCTGCGCAAAGTGAGGAACACCAATAATTGTTATTAATACCTCGGATGTCCCCAGGACATTACACTGCATGGCGTCTAAGACTCTTGTAAAAAAGATTGAACAAGAAGAACAAGGTTTTTAAGGCCTGAGGAAGCAAAGCCGAGCCAGAGAATCCCAGAGTTATCCAATCCGTTGGTAATTATTTTATTTTGGGAAGTAAACCAAATGAGTAGACAATGCATATCAATAAGTGTGTTAATGCCTAAATGTAATTCACATCCTAGTTGAGTCTCTCATCAAATAACTGAAAAACAAATCACATTCACATTCGAATCAGCTGGAGATGTGTTCTTCATGCAAATGCCCTAAACTCACTGGTTACTGGAGTTAAACTTGATTTAAAGTAGTGGTACATGCAAAGAAATGTAAACCTTCACATTTGTTGTCGTTTGCAAAATAAATGGTGATAAATGACTGTTTGAGTAGAAAACAAACTATCATTGCCTCAGGATTTGTGTCTACTAAACAGACCGACTAGAGTTTGGATTCTTATTCCATTGGCTTATTCAGCTTTAAAACCCTACATTTAAATGTTTCTAGATAACATCCTTATAATTATATACAATATCTTGGAGAGAAGCGACACACAAACCAGCTTTCGTGCACCAACTCGTGCTGTCCATTCGACACGGCATGCAGAGCCTATCGGTGCAGGAAGGGCAGCTTACAAGAAGCACAGACCTCATTCTTCCATCATAAAACACTGTGCATTCACTGCTGGTGGAAGGCAAGGGTGGGTGGGGTGTAACATTCACAATGCAATCAAGTGAAGGCCATCTCCAGCAGGGTAACAGGGAGTGGATGGTGGGGGCACTCAGCTGAAGTTTCCACTGGGCCTGCTGTGCTCCTAATGCAGCCTTGGATGTAATTGGGTCCCAGAAGGCTGTTCATTATTGGGGGCGAGCGAGGCAACAAAACAGAAAGGGGTGGAGAGAGAAAGAACACGTCTCATTCTTTGCTCTGTGCCTCTGTCCCGGCACCATTATGGGACAAGAGTTAATTAAAAGAGCAGTTGATGCCTCTGTTTTTTCTCATCAATCTCACTTCTGCTCTTATTAAGTTTGTAATGACAGCAGAGCTTGTCCCTGTCTGCCACCAGACACACAACAAGGGGGGGGGGGGGGGGGGGAATGAGAGGAGGGGGGGCAGCGCTTAATGTGAAGGACAGCTCATCTCAACAAATCTCACAGTGGACAACATTCACCACGATCCCTCCATCAAGCCTCAGGGTGACGGCGTGTCGCCGGCGGAGCTGTGCTCTTATGAAAAGACAGCTTCTTTATTTAGGGTGTGGCAGCAGAGCCCATTTAAGAGGCGTGGCTTTGCACCCTAATCCCGCGGCTCCTGTCTCCACAGGCTTAGAGACCATTTTAATTCCCTCCGTCATTACAGGGACCTTCCCTGGAAAGCTTTGGTAAAGGTGACTGCTGACAGCGTCATTCACAAGGACTATTTCAAAATGTCAGCCCATAGCTGAGATTTGTCTCGTTAAAGTTGGTGGAGTCCATTATATTCCTACCCTCCTCCACCCACCACACTCAATCACAAAGCCTTGGAGAACAGAGGTCGGCAGAACACTCATAATCGGGTTCTTGTTTTTTAATCCGGGTTCTTGTCTTTTAATCCGGTTTCTTGTTTTTTAATCCGGGTTCTGGTCTCAATGTGCCGAAGCAGGTTTTAACCCTTCATTGCTCGTTAACGGAGCGAACCAGCTGTTAATACCCGAGTTTTAAGTCTCAGTCCTGGTTTCTCTTCTTGGAGGTCCTCACCTCCTCTTCTTCCTCCTCTTTTTCCTCCTCTTCTTCCGCCTCTTCTTCCTCCTCAGTAGGACTTTTCTCCTTAGCAAAGAAGCTCTCCAAAGACTTTTGTTTCTTTTTATTAATTTTCGCTAGTTCACGGCTGTTTTTTTTTTAGCAACGTATCAAGACGCGATTGTTACGTTGGAGAAAATCCGGTCGTTTTTCAAAATAAAACACCTTTTAGACGCTAATAATCGATACAACGGAAGTTGTATACATTAGTTGTTCTTTCTTTGCGGCCCGGTAACAAATGCCTCACGGACCGGTACCGGGCCGCGGCCCGGTGGTTGGGGACCCCTGATTTACACGACGTCATCAGGCTGATCGGAGCTGTCGGGTTCTACCTTCAAAATAAAAATCTTGGTATTTAGTTGAATCGTATACTATAGGATCGATGCGGAGTTTGACGGAACGCCCACATCCGGGTTAAACTCCGACAGGTGTACTTTGTGGATAAACGTTAAAGTTAATTACTGATGACAAAAAGGTGGCTGTGCTTTTATTTTTAAAGCTAATAACCGGATACCATTTCAGCACAGGCGTGGAACCCTGGACCCGACTGGGACCAGTGCGGAGGACCGGTCCGGTGCTGCTGGGAGAACTGGGAGGCCAGGTGCGTCAGCGCGTTTCCTCAGGTGACGTTCACGAAGGGCGGGGCGAGCTGTATTTGTGGGCGTGTTGTCATCGTCAGCTAACTCAAACTTATCTCCTGAAGCTAACGTGAGTTAGCGCTGGAACGGACAGTGAAGCTACCTGAGCTAAATCTAGAGCATCTTGAACTGAAGATGCTCGACTACTTTGTAAGATGCATTTTGTCACCCCGGTGTGTTTGTATCAGCTGACAACACACGATCAAATCAAGATATCAGGATGTCGTGTGCATCGTTTATTGTTGTTTAGTGTTTAGTGTTTAAAAGGACCCCCATTAGCTGCCACAAAAGTGACGAAGACGACACAAAACATAAAACACCACAATAATAATCCAAAAGCAATCAAACCTTATAAAGTTATACACATCAGAAATGTGCTTAATATTTAAATAGTGCATCCTTGGGTGGTATTTAAAAGAGACTTTACTATTCAAATAATTCCAAAGTGTGATAGCGCCATCATTTCACACAGATTTCAAATATTTACCTTTCCACACCTGGTTTGGCTAATTAGAATAAATCACAGAAGTGAGTTCTTTCAAACTGGTATTGCCTTTGAACGTACCTCATTAATAATACCAGCTTACATGATTATGATTGAATTAGAGTTAAGTAGAATTTTTGCTGTGAATTTCCAGGTCTTGTCAAAATTTCACTGCCAAAGATTTTACAGACTGTGCAAAAGCGAGCTGCTCAAAAATCTGTTGGCCAACACTGCCATCTAGCTGCAGATATGAGAACAGCAGCAATACAGAGAAAATACCTGCAACGGCCTCGTCAGGCCGCAAGGCTGAGACTCCTGGGGAATATTACTTTAGTAGAATATATGTCAACATATGAATGAGAAAGAAATACTGAAACATATTTTATCAGTGTTTGTTTTGAACGGAGAAAATCATAAATTGGTAAATTACAACTTTCAACTGCTTTGAAGTTTCAATTCCTTAAAGACTATTCTGACCATCTAGTTTCAAAACATTGTGTCTACTGGGAAATATTATTTAACCTGTGTGAAAGTTGCATTGTAGCCATCAGCTACCTTAAGGAAAGGAGACAAGAGAGTAAATTATCAATATTTTTTATTAGATTTTATTAGATTCAGCTGGGCGGGAGGGAGGAGTCAGTCGAGGTGGCTGGGGCAGACTCTTTTTTTCTTCTTTTTCTGCTGGGGCAGACTCTCTTTTTTTACCATTATCCGGGGGGGGGTCGCGGGGGCAGCAGCCTAAGCAGGGAAGCCCAGACTTCCCTCTGGTTCCTCTCGATGTGGGGGAGCAGCGGCTCTACTCCGAGCTCCTCCCGGATGACTGAGCTTCTCACCCTATCTCTAAGGGAGAGCCCAGCCACCCTACGGAGGAAGCTCATTTCAAGCCGCTTGTACCCGCGATCTCGTTCTTTCGGTCACTCCCCAAAGCTCGTGACCATAGGTGAGGGTAGGAGAACGGAGATCGACCGGTAAATCGAAAGCTTCGCCTTTCGGCTCAGCTCTCTCTTCACCATGACGGATCTGTGGGTCCACATTGCTGCAGACCCACCGATCCGTCTGTCGATCTCTCGCTCCATCCTTCCCTCACTCGTGAACAAGACCCCGAGTACTTGAACTCCTCCACTAGGGGCAGGATCTCCTCCCCAACCCCTCTCAAGAAGAGTGGTTCCGGAGCCCTTGCTGGGTGTCGAGGTGAGACCAACTGTTTCCAGTCGGAACTTCTCAACCTCGCGCACCAGCTCAGGCTCCTTCCCCGCCAGAGAGGTGGCGTTCCACGTCCCTAGAGCTAGAGTCTGTAGCCGAGGGTCAGACCGCCAAGGTCCCCGCCTTAGGCTGCCGCCCAGCTCACACTGCACGGACCCCCCCTCCGGTCCCTCCTCCTGGAGGCCACAGCACTCACTGATTTGCTGATGTCTTCTTTCGTCTTTGGAAGAGTCGAGCCCACCAGCGCTTTGTCTTTGTCTTTGTCTTCTTGTCTTCCTGTTTCAGTGACTCCTCCTTGCTCCGTTCAGCTGGCTCCTCCTCCTTGGTGAGCATCTCGTTGAATTGCTCCCTCTGATTGGTGAGCATCTTGTTGAATTGCTCCTCCTGATTGGTGAGCACCCCTTTGAAATGCTCCTCCTTGTTGGCAAGGAGCTCTTTGAATTGCTCCTCCTTGTTGGCGAGGATCTTGTTGAATTGCTCCTCCTTGTTGGCGAGGATCTCGTTGAATTGCTCCCTCTGATTGGCGAGGATCTTGTTGAATTGCTCCTCCTGATTGGTGAGCACCCCTTTGAAATGCTCCTCCTTGTTGGCGAGGAGCTCTTTGAATTGCCCCTCCTTGTTGGCGAGGAGCTCTTTGAATTGCCCCTCCTGCTTGGCGAGCAGCTCCTTTCTGACCTTCTCCGCCTGCTCGGAAGCCTCCAGCAGCTCCTGCCTCTGCCTGATCTTCAGCTCATCCATGGCCAGCAAGGCCTTCTCGTACCTGTCGTCTTTGACGTCACTGCGCTCGCTTTCAATGGCCTTTGACTTTTCTACCTTTTCCGGCAGTGAAGGACGAGTTTGGGGCTTCCAATCCTTAGCTTTTGGCTTGCGAGGCTCTTGGATGCCCTTTTTAAGGGCCAATGTCTCTCTCAGCAAGAAGCGGATTCTGTTTGAAGTTGTCCCCTCCGTGATGATGCTGCCGATCTGCTCGAAGTACTGATCCATTTGCCGTATGTCGCCGTCACCCTGCAGGTTTTCTGCAGTCACTGTGAGCAGCTGGCAGAGGCATTCTAAAGACACGTCATCACCATTCTTGAGGAGTATGGAAGCACATTTGTGGATGTCTTCGGCTATCAATACATTCTTGTTGTAGAGCTCGCCGATAAAACGTACGATTCCCACTGACCGCCGGCGGGAGCCCTTGAATATGGCAGTACGCGCTTCTTTGTTTTTGGCATCTTCATGTAGAACATTTCGAAACTCTTTCTTGCATCGATTGATCAGGAGAGTGCGGAAAGTTACAATTCCAGGCTTGTCTGGGCTGGAAACATTCAAATCCATCAGGGCGTGGCACATGCTGGCATAGAGCCGAGTGAACTTCTCCTCTCTGATGGCCTTCTCAAAGACCAGACCAGCCAGTAGCTGAAGCCTCTCCTCGGTGTCTATCTTCAGCTGGCTCACCTGCCTCACCAGTTTCTGTAGTGTCCCAGGTCGAACCACGTCGAGGATACAGCGGAGACGCGCCATCAGCTTTTCGGTCTCCTCTTTGGGGCGGAGAGCGGATGCGTTCGCAGAGCTTTTCTTGGGGCTTTCCTTAGCCTGGTCCAACAGCCTGACGTCGATGACCGTCTCCATGGGTTGCAGGTTGTCAGGGGTATACCCACGCCTGGTTACTTGTAAACCTTTGCACTCGCTCATCGTGATTCAGGAATTACAATAGCAATTGACAATTCAATCAAACCTTACTTCTTATATACAGTACCTTGATCCTTTGATGTCCATCTGCTTTGATTTTGGCTTTTGTTTGCCAGATATGCTCTGCCCTTTGATCTGCTTTGATGTTAATGCTGGTTTGCGGTGTCCCTACTCTTAAGCCGTACACCAGGGGTCCCCAAACCTTTCCCTGTGAGGGCCACATAACGTCTCCCTTCTCTGATGGGGGGCCGGGGTCAGTTTGTACAGGAAAAGTGTGACGATGGCAAATAACCCAGAAGAAAAAGTCAGGAAATAAATAATAACACTATTAATAAATAAATAACACGATTAGTACAATAAATAATAACCAAATAACCCTTTCCGGGTTCATCACAGAACAAAAGTCCATGGAACATTAACTTTCTGGTCGTATGCGATCATCATTAAAAGTGTCCCAAACGAAAGGAAGAATGCTTTTCTTCAGAATATTAATATTCTTTACTATCAATATCATTTTTAGGAAACAAAAGACCGAATTAATGACCCCTCTTAAATGCACCGAATACCATTATTGATCCCCCACCGGCTACTCATGTTGTACGGAAAGGGAAAAAAATACGAATACAAAAATACTACCGTAATTCCCGGTGTACAAGCCGCTACTTTTTTCCAATATTTTGAACCTTGCGGTTTATGCAACGACGCGGCAAATTTACGTATATTTTCCCACTTTCGTTACGAGCCGTGTTTCGTTAAAGCCTATTTATTTTCGTTACGAAATTAACGCCCGCCCGCCCGGAGGGAAAGCCCCGCTTGCGCGTAGCTGGGGAGATCCGCGAGAAGGGCCCGGCGCGCGTCCAGAGTCGCCGCCGCCTGCCCGCCATCCGCTACGCGGCGTCGGACGCGCCGCCCCGCGGGGAAGGTCCCCACCCCTGCCGCACCACGCTCCCGCGGACGGAGGATGAGGGGCACGGGGACAAGGGGGACGGGGACACCCCGCCAGGCGGGCGCGCGCGTGGCCTCCGACGGGCGGAGAGGGGAGGGCGGAGAGGGGAGGGCGACGGGGCGACTGCTCCCCCAGCCCAGCCCCGCTTCGCACCCCAGCCCGACCGACCCAGCCCTTAGAGCCAATCCTTATCCCGAAGTTACGGATCTGATTTGCCGACTTCCCTTGATCTAACATGCCAGAGGCTGTTCACCTTGGAGACCTGCTGCGGATATCGTTACGAGCCGTGTTCCGTTAAATATCATTTGTTTCAATGTACCGGTAGACACCTGCAGTTTACGAATATGTGCGGCTTATTTTCGTACAAAATAAATATTTTTTTAAAATTCAGTGGGTGCGGCTTTTTCACAGGTGCGCGTAATAGTTCAGCAATTACGTTAAACTGTTTAAAGTTTGCGGACGACACCACCCTCATCGGGCTCATCTCGGACGGTGATGAGTCTGCTCCCAAGGAGGGAGGTGGACCGGCTGGAGTCCTGGTGTAGCAGCAACAACCTGGAGCTGAACAGCCAGGAAACAGTGGAGATTCTCGTGGACTTCAGGAAAGTCACAGCCCAAACACAGACAAAAGCGGCGTGCGCCGGCGGGCCAGCTCATCGGCCGGCGAGGGCCTTCGATACCGCTTGCGCCTTTAATTTGTAATTATTTTTACTCTTTATAGTGTTTATTTAGCTGTTTTCGTGTTGTGGCCAAATGCATCATAATCTCGTTCAGCAGTGCATCTTCGATGTAATGCCTGAATGACAATAAAAGGAACCTGAATCTTGACCAAAATGGCAATCTGAAGTCATGCTGTATCCTTTGCCGAAAGAGCAAAAGCTGCATAACAACATAAAAATACATTTAAAAGACAGACATTGAGAAATAAGAAAAAAATAATAAACTGCAATTTTGAACACGAGGACCATGGAAAAAAAGTTACGTTTAATCCGGCCTGCTTCGTGTGCAGCAAAGCCATGTTACATTACATTGTTGGAACAAAGTTAACAAAACCAAGAACAAGTTCATCTGCCCAAGCCTTCATGAGTGCATTTTGTGTATGCATAGGCGCATTACAGCACAACTCTTTAATCTGAGACACTCACAGCACAAGTACAGAGATAATAGTGCTTCAGTCATTAGAGGAGCACTCAATGTTGGGGCAAGTGCTGTTCAAGCCACAGCAGTACAAGAACTAGTAAAGCACGGACACAAAGACAAGGAACACTGGAATTAGATTATTTTTTTTCTCGGTATGTCCGGATGGAGAAAATACAGCAGACCAAATGAAATTTAATCTCTAGCATTGCATTAAAATCATTGCAGTGATGCCTGTAAAAATACTTTTTAATTAATGTAATGAGCACACATACAAAGAACCTACCGTAGTCCATTTTATTCCTGAAAACATATCACAGACACTGCTAACAGCTGATCAAAGGTGGAGGGACAGATTTTGATGAACCAGCTTTATCTTTGAGTGCCTTATACAAGTTCTCTATCTAGTGGTCGATATATAAACTGCAGTTGGCTCTGAACAAGCTGAGGGAGGTTCAGATGACAAGAAGTAAATGTGTTTGCTTGTGCTGGTGTCTTCCCGGTCCTAAATGACAAATTAGAGCCAGCGTGGTTGGAAGATGTTACAGTCCAAAACGCGCCGGGGTGCGTCTGGGTGTCATTGGGGCTTCTTCTTTTCTTCCCGGTGTGCAGATTTTCACAGCTCTGAATCAGAGAAAGAAAAAAAAAAGTTGTTACATTTAATTAAAGCGGCAACATGCGAACGATTCATTCTTAACCGTCCTATGCGGTGAAATCATAAACTGGTCTGGTAAGGAACTGAGGTTAAAAATAAATAAATGAATGGATAAAGGTGGGTGGAAATGGAATGAGAGCTAAAAGGCAGACTGCCGTCTCTGTGACGAGTGTCGGTAAGTAGAGGCTGACCCCTCTGACAGCCAATCTATCATCTTTAATTACCGCAGCGTGACACCCTGACACTGCCCACACTTCCCTCATCTTTCTGTTGTTCACACACACACGGACACACAAGCTCACACACCGTCAGTGATCGGGCCATAACCCCTTGTGTCAATGTGTGCTCTTCTCTGTGTTCATGTTCACTTCAGGAGAAATGGTTGCTCTTTATTTGTATGTACAAAAGCCGCTGGAATTCTCACGACAGCCAGCCACATAAATGTAGGCAATATGCTGAATGTATGGGGGGGGGGGGGGGGTGTAGATATTAGGACGAGACGCACACACGTTAGTGGGTCTGTGGGGTCTTAAAGGATGGACCTCCATATTGGTGTTATATATAATACACGACAGCAAACACCACAGTTGTGTTTAGAGAGAGTCTAGGGCAGAATTGCTGGTTTTAATTTCACGAGTCAGCATTCAGGTCTGAGTAACATATCAGTTATTCCTTTAAACTGCAGACTCACACGCCACGATCAATAACACAACTTCAGCAAGTTCCACAAGTCTACTGGTGGCTTTTCAATGATGCCTATAGGATTCACTGGAATTGTAAGGATAATGCAAATCTAAGCCCGTCCAGTCTGCAGCTAAAAATGGTCTAAGGCAAAGCTCTCAAATACAAACTGCATGCATAAAGTACTGTTAGTAGTATAAATCAGAATACAATCTATCATTCTAATCAGGGTCTGTCTACATACTAGGAATACCAACTCTCGGTAAATGAAAGCAGTTCTGCAGTTTTGAGGGGTTATTTTTAGCAGTTAATCGCAAGATTATATCAAATTGTTTTGTTTGACTAATTGCTCTACAAGACATAAGTAAACAGTGAATGGATAATGAACATTACTTCCTCAAAGTCGCATCGGGACACACCTTTTTTTTCAAGTCAACGTTCAAAAAGGTGAATAATAAATATAAATCATTCATTTATAGTAGCAAACTGCATAAAAACAGCTTTCTGTTTGTTTCTCACTTCACAGCTCTCCTTGTTCCCTAAATGCAAATCTAGGTCAGTACAAAGAAAGTACTGAGGCTTGGCATTGGCACAATTACTACATTAAATACTTTATAGTAAACTATAACGTTATAAAGACATGATTCTTCCTCTCACCACTCCAGAAACAGTAAGTAACACTGTCGGTGTTGTTATACACAAATCGCCTGACTGGCTCAGGAGCGAGGAGCGCGCAGAGGAGCGCGCAGAGGAGCGCGCAGAGGAGGGACGTGGGCAGCCAGGGAGCGCGGCGAGCGCGGATTACCGTTGACTAATTCTCACCACTGCGCCAGTGAGCAGGGGAGACAGGTGATAAGCAGCCGGCACACAAAGGCATCGCCACCCAATGTTCCATCCGAGTCAGACTGAAGTCGCTCCGGGGGCCTGCCGGAGAACAAAGGCAGCCCGGGGGAGCGGGCGACAGTCGTCTTCACACATCTAATTCTTAATCCTAAAGCTGGAGTGTGATTATTTTCAACAGATCTGTTACAGATGTGGTCCCACAAACAGCTCAGTCACCTGTTTAATTAACAATAAAAGCTAGATTTCTAATCTGTCTTTATGGCCTGATTTCTCTCAATAAAGCCCACTGATGGGTGTGAAATTAAATTTTTTGGGGGGTTTAATTTGAAACTGAACGTCCTTCTTCTCTCTCTACTCTGCTATGGCACAATTTAAATTGCTGCAGTAATGGGGGTCAGCCAGGAGTCAATATTATTTCTTTTTGTCTCGTCTGCAGGGACCAAAGGTGAGAAAAGCTCATCATGAAGAGAGAGAAGTGGAGTAGAGAGAGATGGAGGGAGGGCGAAGATATGGCTTGGAAAAAGGTGAGTAAAATTAAATGCTTCTATCTTGACTGCATACGGCAAATGATGGCCACGGGGAACGAGACCCGTATGATGAGGAGGTGAACGCAGGAGAGATGGCTGGCGACTTGCCTGATGCTATCACACTGGTTTTTCTTGCTCTGCTCCTCTCGACGTTCCCGGAGATGCTCCTCAGCCATGGACATCTCATCCTCCATGTTGTTGATTTCGGCCTTGGCCCGGCGACGGTTCTCCTGAAAGAGCAATCAGATAAGAAGGATAGACAGAATAACAGTAAGGTGTTTAGTTATCAAGGGTTTTGGCACGAGGGTCTAAAACCTACAGGTTTGTGTTACGAGATTAGCAAGATAGCAAATTTGTACAAATGAAATAATTTAGGTAAAACACCAAAAAGGTTTTTACGTTGAATTGCCAAGAACCTGTGGACAAATGCAATCAGTGTTAGACGAACTCAAATATCTAAAACCTAATATATAATATCAAATACGAGTGTCATTGTATCTTAATGATACCTGAGAGACAACATCTAAGTTTCCAAATCAAAGTACAAACACACAAACTGTACTGTCTAAAAGCCTTTTGGCCGCATCATGAATTAACTTAATGTATTCGACAAGCGCCAGTCCGATCTCACCTGTCTGCTCTTTCCAGCCTGTTTGACGCTGTAAAACATGGGCCCAAGTTCTGCCAGCCACTCTCCCTCCACGGCTGTCACACACTGCATGTACTCCTACACACACACACACACACAGTTTAATAAATCAACAAGTTGCAATGCGGTTGTGCTGACAGACGTCTAGAGAGGCCGACTTCTCACCTTGGTGGTCATGACGAGCTCGTGGTAGATGATGTAGTCAGGCGTGTAGCCCATTCCAAACAGGGAGCTGGTGGGGTGGAGGTGGCACGGCATGCCTGTCCTCACATTCACATACTCTCCAATGCCCTGGGAGCAAACGGATTAAACCGATTCAAGTCTGGCAAAGGGGACCCTATGGGTAATGTGCATCCTGACCTGCTTCTATGGGCGCACTATAAGGTTCGAAAGATTTGGGTTAATGTGCTTCTTCACCCGGTTCAGATAACAGGAAATTAAATTTGAAGAACATCCAATGGCGCTACAGTTGGTTGCTTTAGTTTAGACAACCACCCCCAGCTTGATTACAGTCATGAGTAAAAATCCATGTTCAGATTTTAGAGCTGTTTTAATGTGAGACCATGGGGTATATATATTTAACCACATGACAAGTTGTCACCTGGTCGAATACGTAACAGGGGCCCAGAGAGCAGGGCGTACCTTGAGCTTAGCAGCCTGGTGAAAGTAAGCAGCGCAGATGCACTTCCTGATGATGTCCCAGTCTGACCCACAGGACATCAGGTTCATCCTCTGTTGCACCATGATGTCCTTTAACTGGGAGCGCACCTCACGTACCTACACAAACCAGCGTGCGTTTGAGTTGAACAGCGCAGAAAACTCATCGAACTGTTAGATTGAAGCCGTCACATTGATAGAATGATAAACGCACGTTTAAAAATAATTCAGCAGGACATTGAATAAGCCTCAAAGGACTTTCACATGCCTAAGGTTGTATCAACTGAGGAGTATTTGCTGTATTGATATAAATTAAAATTGTGACATTAATGATGATTTGTCTTCTTCTGTTCTTCCCCACCTCCACCTCACGAAGAGGAAGAGACATTTATTGCCCTCGTCATGGCCTGGTTGGAGCTAAAAGCTAATTTAAGGCTGCAGAATAAGCAGAATCAATCAAATTAAATCAAACAGTGAGAAATGTGACAGGCCTTCACACACAAAACAAAACGAATGGCGCACCATTTCTATGGAAGGCCAGAGGGGCTGATAGAGCAGACTGAGGCGCTGAGGGTCTGACCTTGCGCATGGCCTTGGTGTGGATGAAATGCTCGTTGCACCAGTTGCTGGAGTAATTGTTGTTCTTCCACTGCATGTATACATTTAGATAGGTAAGGTGGTCGCTCTCAGGGACGGCGAACTTCTCTCTGACCTGGTCACTCTCCTCTTCACGACCCTGTAGGAACATAAACAGGCTATTTGTCTTTCACTGTGGTAAATTGTTCCACACAAAAAAACAACTAAATATTTGGAAATGAGAATTATTCAATACAATATTTAGAATTGCAGAAAAGCAGAAAATAAGGCAAAGACATGCTCTTTTGACACTGACAATGTGTTTGTAAATAGCTGTGCGTATTTACACATCCAGCGGTGGTGGAGTTACATTTAGTTTACTTTGGAGCGCTGCTGTCCAAGTCCTGAGGCAGTCATCTGACTAAATGCTCCACCATGTGCCCCAGCTACTGTCTCTCATACAGGTCGAGACAGGCAGCAGTGACCTTAAGAACTGTTGCCACAGCATTAAAAAAAAAAAACTTAGCTGTTATGTCAAGGAAGGAAATCAATACATTTGGAGGCTGAAGAGAAAACAGCATCTCTTTGACTCAGCTTTCATTTGTGCTGTGAAGA
The DNA here is from genome assembly GCF_040956055.1 of Brachionichthys hirsutus. NCBI lineage: Eukaryota > Metazoa > Chordata > Actinopteri > Lophiiformes > Brachionichthyidae > Brachionichthys > Brachionichthys hirsutus. The sequence goes on along the minus strand of NC_090897.1, from coordinate 10,101,424 downwards.
TTATTCTCTATGTTTGAGCCAGGCAAATGACACTGTGATGATTCTCTACGACCGTGACCTTTTAGCTTCTCTGGAATCTGAATGGAGGTGCTACAAAAAGGTTTCAATGTCCTCAAGACCTGACTATTGCAGCGCTCTATATTTTAGCATTAACCAAGCCTCCCCTTCAGCAGCTGGTTCAGATTGCTGCAGCCAGACTCTTATGCAGACATAAAGAAGAGAGGGTTTTACACCTGAAGGGAATTTGTGTCGCACTGACATGGTGCATCCTCCAGTTCATTAACTGTAGATGTACCTTAGGTCTGTAAAAGATGGCCGGCACAGACAACATGGAGACGATGATGAGGATGTCGGCGCTGCAGCCCATGTCGCAGGACACAATCAGCATCTTGGAGAGGGCGGGGTCGAGGGGAAACTCAACCATCAGACGACCTGTCGGTGTCAAAGCACCTGAAAGTGGACAAGAAAACACAACTATAAGATTACCGGTACATTAAAAAATACGCAAGATGAGAAGAATGTAAGAGGGACCAGATGAGTGATAAACAACTTCTCCATCAGGCATGATGAGAAGGCAGAATAATGTGACACTGTGAGAAAGAAGAATGAACTGCTGACAGCTGAGAATACTTGTAGGGTAAAAAAAACAGAAAGCGAGATCAAAAACTTTGCCAGTTCTGATTTAAATGATTAGACGACAGAGTCTAAGAAGCTTATGACGAGGAAAGGCAGAGAAGCAGAGAGCCCGTTTGGGGCGGGTAAGCCTTAATCAGAGATAATCTGCTGTTAACACACCATACAGGGAATCATCAAAAGTCTCCCCTTATCCCCAAATCCCTAAATCCTCTGGAATCTGGCTAAAGATGAGACAGAAATGAGACCCAACCAGTCAAATCAAACACCGGATCAGTGACTAGGCAATTACTCCACAACTACCTCCTGCAGGACCTTCCTGTAGCTTCTACATCCTCATCACTGCAGCATTCCCCAAACAGCTAGTCTCCCACTGTGTTTGCAACAGATCTATGGAGCCCAACAATCTTCTTTTTTTTTTTACCTTTATGGTTCCAGCTTTTTTTTTCCTAAAATATCAGTGAAATTAAAATCTTAGCTTTTTGGTTAGCGTAATTGTTTGGACAAAAGAAGACATTTGAAAATGTCACCTTGAGCTGTGGAACGTTTTAGATTTTTTTTCCAGTTAAGTTAGTGACCATTATGTCAAACAGACAGACTGAAAAGCATCTTCATATGCATATAAAAATTTAATGCAGGTCACCAATTAGAAATGTTTTGCTCTCCATCATGATGCTCTAATACAGAGGTGAATTGAACAGAGCACAATTAAAACTCAAGCTGTGTAAAACTTAACAGTGTTTTTGTTACATGCTCTGCATATCGTATTAAAATGCCCATCGTGACTTCAACCCTTTACACTGCCTACCTGTGTTGTCCAGAGCTCCCAGGATCCAGAGCTGGTACATGGAGTTGAGCATGTTGTCTTCAGGCGGTGGATCCATGAAGTGGAAAAGCAGCAAATCTTGAACGCCCAGCGACTTCAGCAGAAGGACTACATTGGCCAGGTTTGTCCTCTGGATCTCTGGTATGGTGGCCGTCAGCATCTCGTTCTTATAGGCGCTCTGAGTGTAAAGTCTGGACAGAGACAGACACTGAGTGAGAAATCCAAGAAGTCGAGAACTCAGAAAAAAAACATTTTTACAGGTATTTGTACATTTTTTTAACAATATATGCAAAGTGAAACGCAGCACAGACAGGTACAGAGTAAGAAGGAATATTCTAATACAAACAGCCTGGTTGGATTATAACTCAGCAGTACGATCCAGATGCTGAACAGCTGTAGAGAACATTTTATTTTGGGACACATTCCAGAGCCAAAGTTATAAAAATAAACAGCTGATTAAAATGTAAACTGTGTCCCTCTGTGTACGTCACACAATCTTTGCTGAAGTAAATGTGGCAGAAGAGGGGTGGGTCAAGGGAGACTTCTGACAGGAACCTTTGTGACACTTTCCCTGCCATAAATACGGTAAAAAAAAAAAGCATGAACTCCTGTGGAGAGTAGGGTTCTGGCCCGCTACTTCTTCCTGCCATGAAAGCGCATTCACATCACACACCCAGGGCCGTGAAGAAAACGACTGAGACCACACTGCTCTCAAATGACCAAGGAGACACGACACACTTTAACAACACTATATGGCACATGGTATCAAAGCAGGCATGGACTTGAAGCATCATGTGGAAGTAGTATCATAGCTGTTTGCTCACTGAATAAGCTACAGATACGATATGCACATCAACGCACGCTCCTGCCGTCTTTAACTAACAATCACCAAATTTATCTCAACAACTGATTAAGGTTCTGTTCACAAACGTAAGCTCACAGAGAGAAGACTTGTGCCGTTACCTGTAACACTGCCCTGGTCCTGTACGTCCTGCTCTGCCAGAACGCTGGTTAGCATTAGCCTGGCTGATGGGATAAACCTGCAGAGCATCCATTCCAATACGAGGATTGAAAACCTGTTGAGGGGGGGTGGGGGGGGGGGAAGCATCAAATAGAAACTAAATGATCTTTCATTAATGCATTATGAAAAAAGCTGCATGTATAAACATGTGGCTTAATACCTTAAGTTTGCAGAACCCTGAATCCACAACAAACATGATTCCATCCACAGTGAGGGAGGTCTCAGCGATGTTTGTAGCAACTATGCATTTCCTCACACCGTCAGGAGCCTAGCAGAGAAATGTAAGACTCTTTCTATTTTGCTTTGGCAGATGTGTATATTACAATTACTTACTCATGCCAAGGGTAGAAATACATGCAATATAAATATACAATAAATACAAACCTTCTGGAAGATCTTGGCCTGGAGGTCAGAGGGCAGCTGGGAGTAGATGGGCAGGACGGCTAAAGCAGGAGCGTTCTCCAGATTCTCCAGCCGCTCCACAATCTGATCTGATGTCACCTGCCAGAAAAGAATCACAAAATTATTTACATTCTGTTGTTTTTAAAAGCAAAAATAAATGCTATACACAAGAGTGATTACAGGACTGCGTTGTCCATGTAGTCCAGAGGTTGGGGAAATATACTAGCCAATATATTGTTACAACACTTGAGCAATGGGAGCAGCCATGTCCCTCACTTCAATATCCTCCTGTCCAGGCATGAAGATGAGAATATCTCCCATCAACCCACTGAGGTGGATCTGCAAGGCCTGCTTCACTGCTGCCTCCACATAATCTTCCTGAGGAGTCTACACGGCACAAAACACAGCAAACACAACCACTGAAATCACTCAACAACAGGCAAAGCCTCATGGTATATCGTACTTACAGGGTACTTAGTGATAAATACAAACTGCTTGTAGCACGGAGCAATGCGCTGATGTATGTGGTTGGTGAACAGCATGATCCTCTATGGCTTTTAAAATAATTAAGTTGCCTTTGCTATTGTAATGGATCACATATCAATCATATATGATCCATCCAACGATCCGTGTCACTGACAGAAGCCCCTCGAATCTTTAAACCATCAGTCAACCCATGTTTTTCCTGCATAGGTCAATTTTAGGGCAGCGAGTCGGCATGACAACAAGCAAACATTTTGTACTTTAATAGCGTGTACAGTATATAAATCCTGAAATGATGTAAAAAAGATACTGATCTGCAGCTGTTAAGAAGATCTGGTGTTTACGATGGAACGTACTGCATGATGGGATGTGGATATCGCTGGCACCGCTGTGCAAGAGTCGAATGGAAATGGAAACATACCTTGCTAAATAAGACGTCTACTGGAAAGGTTCTTCCTGGAATGTGGAATATGGGCACATTGCCAAAAAATGCTGCAAATTTGTCTGAGTCCATAGTTGCCGAGGTGACGATGAGTTTCAGATCATTGCGTCGAGATACAACCTAAAGGAAGACAGCGTAGACGAGAAATGGTTGGAGGATGTGATGACATAAAATCAGAAAATGTACTGAGCGACAGTGGATCAGTCGGTTGGGAACCAGAAGGTCATGGGTTGAAGTCCAGACAAAAATACAGATACGTGTGTTTGTGTGCATAGTTATTTCTGTCACCCACTATAGGGTGTAAATGCAATTTCATTGTGTGCGTGTGTGTGCTGTATTTGTAAGTACAATGATAAATATTTAGATTTAATCACTGACACACAAATCAGACACAGATGTGTGTGTGTCCGAAAAGAACAAATGAAAGTGTTTATTAATTGGGTGTTTACTTGCTACGTACAAACCTCCCGTAGCAGGCCGAACAGCACGTCAGTATTAAGGGAGCGCTCGTGTGCCTCGTCCATAATAACAGCACTGTAGTGGTCGAGGTCAGACTCCCTCAGTGACTCCCTGAGCAGAATACCATCTGTCATGTACTTTATCAGAGTTTTCTCAGACGTGCAGTCCTCAAACCGGATTGCGTAGCCAACCTGTAGGTGACATTGCCAGTATAAATCTGTACCATATTATGTTGACACTTTGAAGTACGCATTTAGAGAAGATAACACCGAATGAACTGCACAACGCATCATGCATCGGGACATTAAAACTCTCTGGGTCTGAGGTAGACCCAGTGTTCCTCTTAATTGGTCTTCAGGTCAATTCCTACCACACATCTTCCAGTTCACCACTAGGTGGCGGTACGACACGGCACTTGGACTACTGTGCATCGGCATAGGTGAGAGGTTTCGGGAGACTGAAAGTCTTTGACAGATGTTCCACTTGTTGTGACTCTTTGCTTGATCTTTAAAGACTCACCTCTTCTCCGAGGTTGGTGCCAATTTCCTCGCTGACCCTCTTGGCCACGCTCATGGCTGCCACTCTTCGGGGCTGAGTGCAGCCCACCATGCCGTAGCTGGTGTACCCGTCCTCGTGCAGGTACTGAGTCAGCTGGGTGGTCTTGCCGCTTCCTGTCTCCCCAACAACAATCACTATGCTGTTGTCCCTACATATGGAAGGAAACATTAAAAACAAGATAAATTGCAACTCAGCTAAGGATTAAGACTTAATCCCAGTTTTCCTCCTCGGTTCTAGCACTCGGCCCTGTCGCTCTGTTGTGTGTAACAGTGTTGTGTGTTCACAAATATTCTGGTTTTTTTTTATTTAACTTTATCTACCGATGACTGTGTTTACAAGATAAATGATTTCAACCAGTACCCCTTGTAACTGTATGGAGGGGTACCGGAAACTGGGTCAGCAACTGTCTGTGACTGGACATCAATACCTTATGATGTTTAGAAGTTGCTGTCTGACAGCAAAAATAGGCAGGTACTGTCTTTGTTCCAGGAGGGTCTTCTTCTTGGCAAACTCACTGCTCGCTTCACTCTTTTCTTTCACGTGGTCAGCAAATTTCTGCTCTGCTCTGTGAGGCATACAGAAAAACCAGCAGCCAGTAATATTGCCGGTCAGAAACACTGACATCCCAGTTCCATAAACTTCCACTGAGCCTGTGCTACAAGAGAAAATGTCATGGCGATGGAAACTTTGCGTTGTATTCTGCTCACCTGTAATCTACTTTGCCATCCTCGCCGACAGGTTTGCCCCCAGACAAGTCTTCCTCTTCTTTCTTCTTGATCCCCATGATATCACCCAACTTGGTGCCTGCCAATTCCCAGTGTTTGTGTTGTGCCTGAAAACAGAGTTAATCAAATGACATCTTATGATTATGAAGATCAGTCTGTAAAATTATCCATATTTGACACGCAGAGGTGCCGACGGAGCACCTGGCACAGGCTCCGGGGGGGAAATCATGAATAAATTAATTACTGAAGTGGTGAAGTTAGAGGGCACTGGCCTTATCATTAGCATTAACTGTATAACCTATCTGGGCTTCCATTAATATCACCGATATAGTTTAGCTGTAGGGTGAACTGTAGGATTTCTGTCTGAGAGGCTCTAAACCACTAGTTAACATACAAGTCTCAAAATCTGAAGATCTCAAATGTGTTTTCTGCACACATTTCATTACCCTAACCCAGTCAGTGTCTGCATCTGTTTGAGTGGCACTCTCAGTGTTAACGGAACCAACCTTCTTGCGCTCTTTCTGCTCACGGTGTTTGCGGACAAGCTGGCTGCCTTTACGAGAGATGATGGCCAGGTCAGAGGTAGCGTCTTTCACAGGGATGACAGGCTCCGGCTGCAGCACAATAACGCATCCAAATATTTTAAATGACACAAACATGAAACATTTAGGCACTGAATCACGATGAATCCACCTCAAATGTAGCCGCTGTAACTGCAGGCCTTGTGTTAGGATCCGTGCTCAGGCGCCGTTTACCTGTTTAGTGAAGACTATTCTTCCATCCAGAAATGGAGGAACCAGGTTGTGGACCAGCAGGTGAACCTTAGCCGCATTGTCTTCTTCAAAGTCTTCATCCACCTCCAACCTCTGCACCACACCGCTGGTCAGCATACGGTTCGTCTCCCACCTCTCATTATCCTGAGAAAAGAGCAGAGCTGTTTAGAAAGACGTTCTGACACAGACGCTAAAAGAAGACAACACAGACCTGATTAGCTCAGGTCATCCCTGTACATGAGAAGTTGCTTTCAATTCATCTCATCTGGTTAAAAAACCCCAAATAAATATAAATGAAATAAATAAATAGAACGTGAAGCACGGATGTTGTACCTCGTTAATCTGTCGCTTCTGGGCAGATATCCTTTTCTGAGTCTGCTTCTGGAGGATCTGCTCTCTCTTTTTCACATATTCTTCAGAGGTCGGTGTGAAAGGGTTGTGGAACTCATCATAGCCTTCATCCATCATGTACCAGTCTCTGTCAGCTTGCTGAAAAAGCATCAGATAATTACTAATGTAAAAAAACAACCAAAAAAAACATATCACCAGAAAAATGGCACCGATTCTAAAATCAGGGCACGGCCCACCTTCTGGTCCTCCTGCCACTGTTCTTTTTCTTCCTCGTTGTCAAAGGCAATTCCTCCCTCACCGTCTTCTCTCCGGGCTGAAAAGGAAGCAGAACAACAAACATCCAGTCTAAATAGAAACATACAGCATTTACATCTTGTGTGTAAACGGATGTTTTTCGATTAGCACCTTTCCCTAGTGATAAACGAGGTGTAGAGCCCAAATGCTTTCTGTCATTGGCCCACTCGTTGTACTTGTAAGATGGGGTGGGCAGCGGAGTGTCATCAGGATAACGGCCTCTGATTGACCTGAGCATACAGTAGATGGAAGGTCACACAATATTCAAGAAAGTATTGTTCCTAAGCAACAAGCATTTCATACCAAATGTGACAATCTGGCTACACAGTAAGGACACACATTGTAAGACTCAGATATGTGTTAGTAACAATACTAGGGGTGTAATAACAATATTATTAAGACAGAAATAGGGAAAATGCAGCACATATCCATAGAATTTAAATTACTGGTAGACGTTGTCACAATTGCAAAAAACGGACTTATGTTTTAAGAATGTTACATTCATCTGCCTGACGTAGATTGTTCAGATAAAACTCAGCTTTGGTGTGTGGTTAATAGAAAAAAAAGGATTATAAAATTAATGACAGGCATTGACCTATCCCTCCTCTCGCTCTCTCGGCTGGAGCGATGACTTCGCTCTGAGCGGTCCGACTCTTTGAGAGATGGGGCAGGAGATGGCGACTCCCACTGGGAATGTTTTGAACTGGCATAACCACTGTCATCCTCTTCCCAGTTGGAGCGTGAGGGCGTGAAGGAATCTGTATCAAAGCAAAATAAAATTCAATCAACCACATCAGCAGAAGGTCACTATGAATTATGAGTTAAATGAGAGCAGACAGTAGAAGCAAACCTCTGGGGCGCTGCTGTGGTGTCAAGGGTTCGTCTCTCTTACTCCCCCGGCTGATGCGATCAGAAAACCCATCTCTTTGTGAGCGCTCACTCCTCTCACCACGGTCCAAACGCTCTGACCGGCTGCCGACGCCACGGCTGTGGCTACCATCTCGTTCATCTGACAAAGAGAAGAGATATTTACACTTAAAAACTCATATGACATGTCATGATGATGTTCTTTCATGATCCATTGATCTACCAATTAAATTTTTAAAATGCTTTAACTATTTTAGAATAGAATATATAAAATATATTTTTTTTACGGATTTTTGAATCCGAAAATGGAGTTTTCAATGTGAAAATGAAATATGTTTTCCTAACATCACTCTGGATCCGTCCCAGATGAAATTCAGTGGTAACATAGAGGCCCCCACCCTACATGACTGTTTCAAATTCCATAAACATCAGCCAATAATCAACCAAAATATTAACATGAACAATAATGGAATGCAGTATAATCAAGCAGCAGGGCTGCAACTAAACCCCAGTCACATAAAAATACAATACGTAGATAAACAGCTTGAGCAAACCAAAGAGTCACCTCTTTCAGTCCTTCGGTCTCTGCCCTTGTCCCTGTTTCTTTCTCTTTCACGGTTCCTGTCCTCTTTTGAGGTGGCATAGACTCCGTGTTCACGTCGGTCTTTCTCCCGCTGCTGATGTTTGCGTCGGAACTCTTCACTAACCCCTCCAGGATTTGAGGGCGTCTCAGAGCCAGTCACACGATACTTCCTGCTAACAGGATGACAACAGCTTATTACTCATTAGGAAAACAATATGATTAGTTATTAAAAAGTTACCTAAACCAGTGTGAAGAATAAATTTTAAAATACAGAGAATGCATAAACCTTAAAAAGTAGCATTTTACGATGCCTGCTAGAGATAGTTTATTCATTTGAGAATGAAAGAAATACACAAAAAACACTTCACATACTTCCAACTGTAAATTCCAGACAGTCAATGTAATCAATAACCCATATATAAATGAGGCAGAAATTTATAATTATGACTTCATAAAATACTGTAAGTGTTTGTATTTATTTGTCAAACTTGTTTCATATCATTTGTTTAATGCTCAACGGACAAGCAGTGACTGTCCATCTGGATGCTAATAAATAATCTGCAATAAATATCTTTACCCATACACTCACCTCTCCTTCTTTGCATCACTGTTCTTATCATCGTCTTCATCATCAGACCCAGAGTCACTCTTACTCTCCTCCCAATCCTTGTAGGAGGAAACCTTTGACTTTTTGTTATTTATGTCATCATCAGTCTGTTCCTTAAAATCACGTTCCTTCCTTTTCTGGGCTGCCAACAAATCCAATCCCAGCAAAGAGGTGCGTGGAGTAGGTGCCTGAAAAACATGGGGCTCTGCAGCAGCACTCTTCTTCTTTACTATCAGGCCACCAACCTGAGCTGGATCGGCCCCTTCAAGTCTATACATCGACACATCTTCATCCATTACCTGTGGATAAATTGTGATATGTGCAAAAGGTTAATTAAAAACTGCATTGGTCAGCTAATGGGACTGTAACTCTCAGTATGGCTGTCTTTATTTTGATATAACAGAGAATAGCAGAAGGGAAACGGGAACAAGAGTCACAAATCCTTTCCAATAAATCATTTTAAGAGACGACTAGGTAATTAGATTTCTTGTGAAATATCTGACATTGAAGTAATCCATGGATCTAAGGGCTTAGATAGAAGACAGATAACATGTACTCATAAATTGACACCTTCTTGAAATATATTAGCTTGCTCTAAACAACCAAACAATATAATAATTAATTAGTCTGCGGTTTAAGTACATTTTTCTGGTAAAATGCTTACATGAGTATTTGTTGTAGCAGTGTAAGCAATGTGTTCATCTGAGGTACACATGGAAATACCCTCATAAGTGTAAAAAAAAAGATAGATGAACAGAGTTAAAGTTCGCAACTGCGTACCTCCGATCGAGCAGCTAGCGTTAGCTAGCCTGCGAACAATTATATCCTGTACACAGAAAACCAACAGGTGGCTAATCGCGTGTTTTTGGCTCACTTTAGGTGGTCAGGGAAGCAGTCCAGAAAGCGACGGGCCTGCGGATGTGACTGGAAAAAGTAAACTGTGGTTTAAGTAAGCGCAACGCGTATGTTTACAGACAAGGGAGCAGCCATTGCAATCCCACAATTCTTAGGGAAGGTAGAAAAAATGAACAACTTTATTTAAAAGTGTCGTCTTCACAAGAGGTAGCTCTGCGAAAGAAACCCGCATTTATGTGGCACATGACAATTGAAACAATAACTGTAAAAGCAATAAAACAATATGAAAGTATTTCCAAAAGCTTTACATTCAACAACCAAAAATCTATATGAATTAGATGCCTGTAAATGTCAACTCACGTGTAGAATATCCCTTAAAAGATCGTCAGACACCTTAAATATGCTATTATAAATGAGTATTAGACACTACACTAATAATAATGGAGTTTTGATTTAAAAAAAGGAACCTTTATCTAAACAGCCACGACTTTGGCTTGGAATTGTAAAATCACAGTAGTAAATGACCTTACCACATACCTACTGTATACTAAATGTAAAATTACTTTAGAGGAGTACTGTATTTTCTTTTTGTAAACTTGATTTAAATTTGTGTCATGCATGAATGTAATTAGAATCCCCCAAACTAAAGTGGTTTTAGTTCTAAAAGTTTAGTGTGACCAACTATATAAACAATTTATGACTGATGAAGCCAAAATAGATAGCTTTTCATGTGTATCCCTAACATTAGTTTAACTTTTCCATTATACATTTAAATATAACTTATTATAATGCGTATGATTCTGCTGACATATGATTAAACTTTTTCAGAATGTAGATGCACTCATCTACAATATACTATATATTATAACCATCATTATGGTAGTTTAAATAACTCGATCTACCGTAGATTTTTATCTTTTATCTTTTATCTTAACACGACTGGCCTGAAATGAAATTAAAATAAAATATAAGAGGCCGACTATCCAGCTGGAAAACTATAAATATAGATATGCGCTTTGGCAGCGCACAGTTGACAACTACTAGAAATTTCCGAGTCGCATGATCGACTCTGATTGGTTACCAACAACGAGCCATTGCATTGGTCAGCTGTTGATATAGCTAGCATGCTATTGGTCTATTTAATATGTCTGCTGATGTAAAGGGCAATGAAGGCGGTTTCGTAACCTAACGTTGTTTGTTTTCTTCCTGTACACGCAGCCTTTCTGACACTGACGTTAGTAGCGAATTGGAGCACGGCTGCTAGTTAGTCTGATTTGCTCATAGGCAGCAAGTTAAATCTATATGCTACTTTGGCTAGCGGAAGCTAACGTTTGTTAACCTCGCCGTTGGGGGGGAAAAAAGATTATTTGCATCAAAAGTAGAATGGATGGAGAGAACGAGGACGCGTGCAAAGGACCTGCCGGTGTGGCTGAAAGCGGCGAAACACCGGAAGGTGCTCTGAAATATTACACGTTAGAAGAAATTAGAACGCATAACGAGGCCAGCGACTCGTGGCTCATCATCCACGATAAGGTCTATGACGTCACGAACTTCTATGAAGAGGTAAGGAGTATTTCAGATGTCGCTGATATTTAATCATTAACTTAATTATCTTTAGTCGGTTACTTTTCTAATTTCGTATGAGACTATCTTTACCGCCTGTTATTATGCTACTAGTCACGTGTTGCATTTTCTGGCTATCTATCCCACGCAACTTCGTAAGACAACGTCAGCGTAAGAAGTCACCTGATATAATGCTGGACAATACAGTATTAATTATGTTACCATAGTAAAGTTACCACCGTCACCAGGGCCGTCAACAGACTTGCTGGGGCCCGGGGCAACCGCTGATGTAAATAATTGTTCCATTTCACGACAATACTTTTCCTTTGATGTCAGGCGTTTGAAATGTTCTTATTTGCTGAACCAAATCAAACAGACACGAGCTTTGTGATGTTTTACATGCAGTGACTAGCCTTGTCATCCGCTCTATGCCGACAGCATCCCGGAGGTGAGGAGGTTTTGCTGGAGCAGGTGGGTTCGGATGCAACCGAGAGCTTTGAGGATGTGGGTCATTCCGTCGATGCCAGGGAGATGCTCCAGCAGTTCCTCATTGGGAGGCTTCACATTGTGAGATGTTTGTTCTAAACGACTTGCTTTCCTGCCTGTCGTTTCTTTGCATGGTATCAGGGATGGGACGTCTCGTCCTTGCGTTTAACGATATTTTCGTTTACTTACTGGTAAATCGTTTTTTTTTTTTACTTTGTCACACTGCTGAGTTGTGCAATAACCCCACCACCCCCACCACTAAGGGGACTTTGTATTCCAGGATGCTTCGACATTTTGAATCCCGTGTGTGGCAACATTTTTGGTTTTCCAGTGGAAGAAAAGGACGGTAAAATATTAGCAAACAGAACAGTGTGTAAACACTGCAAAAGAATAATGCCATTTACCAGAGCTAACAGGAGGAGCTGTATGCAAATGCATTTGTTGAACTACCAAAAGAACCTGAACTAAAATATGTCGAAGAGGGATAAGACATTGACAAACGCCTTTGCATGCCCACCACCCCCATCGAGTGCAAGAATGTGGACATGCTGGTATTTCTGAAAAAGAAACACGACTCTTAAATTAGATTAGATTACATTGCACTCAGTGTGTTTTGTCAGGAGCTATCCACCAATGTGTGCGTAGTTTGTATTGCAAGAAAGCATTTTATTTTGTTAAACCATTCCATTCAAGACAATATCTCCACTGTTATTGCAGCAGCATTTAAAAAATTAGCCTGTAACAAAAGTTACTCTCCTGTTCACGTTAACAGTTGCGCTTTAGATTTAGATTTAGTGTTGTTGCGATCTGCTCTACAATAGAAAATACATCTTGAAAAATACTTTTTATATTATTCAAATTTAGTCTAAATCTCGTCTCAATCTCGTGAGATGTCTCGTCTCATGGAATGTGTGTCTCGTCCCACCCCGAGTATCCGTCTGTCAAATGCCACATTAAAACATGCAACACTCCAGATAAACTGTTTTATTTTTGTTTTGTTTCGAAGTGTCATCCTTACAGTTTTAATTTATTGATTTTCTTTGTAGGATGACAGGAAAAATGAGACAACAGAGGTAAGTGCTCTTAGTGAATATAACTTTGTTTACTGCGACAGAAAGGTCACTAAAATGGACTTTAGAAAGATCATTCAAACTATATTTATTCTTGTCCTTTGTCTTCTCTTCAAGGAGGTTCATGAAACGCATTCAGGAGAGTCCAGGTGAGTCATTGCGCATCAGACTCGCTGTCAATGGCATTGCTGGCAAACAAAGTCAGGGAGGGGGAGGGGTTGAAATCATTTACTGCATGTATTTGAATTGCAGAAAACACCAGCCATGCGATTGTGGTGTCCACCAGTATTATTATTTTTTAATGTGAAAGTCCCAAATACCAAAACGAGTCTCTATTCTAACGTTATTTGTTTCGTCTTTGCTTTTTATTTGTTCGGTTCATTCATCTGATTCCTCTGGTTTAACGCAACGACTCTCCCTCAGCTCCTGGACCGTTTGGTTGATACCTGCCATCGCTGCAGTCTTCGTTGGCATCGTGTGTCGCTACTACATGTTTGAGAACAAGTCTCCTTGAGAGCCGGCTTCCCGTTTTCATCTGTACATCTGGAGGCCTTGATGTGTTTGACCAAACCCTCCTGAGTTCAGGGTGTGGAACATCTACAACAATAAATGCAGGGGAACAGTTTGATAAAGTACACTTATCCTTGTCTGTCTGAGTAGAGTGAACCGAATAGACTAAACTACCTTGAATGTATTTGTGTGTCTTTGTAACTATGCCTCTTTTAATTCATTTTAAATGTCTTATCTTCGTTATGCATTCGTTCCTGGCATGTCTGAATGGTCATTGATGTTTTGCCTGGTGTGCTGTGCAAACGCACCATTATCTTGCATGCACATTTGCAAAATTGTATGTTTAGAGGTTAAAGCAACTGATTGTTTTCAGGGTTGGGATGAAATGCAAGTAAAGCATCCTAAAAGGGTTTTAAAATCATTTTCATCAGCCAGATCTTTCATGAGTGTCGTATCTTCTTTCTTAGCATGCAGTTCAATTGTTAATCAATGCTGGATTACATTTGTCATTTTGTTTATGCATATTTTCAGTTACCATTTATAAAATGTATTTAGCGTTTAATTCTACAATAATGGTCGAGTATCTATTTGTGTGAATAGAACAGAGACATTTACTCCTGTGTCTTAAACTCATTTCTCACTATGCCATTAAATTCTAATTTTATGCATCTTGAGTGTTTTGGTGGAAAGGGTAGTTGTAATTTTCAAGAGATGGATTAAATTTGTCATACATGCCAACTCTGCACTATCTTTTTTTATTCTCTGTCTCTAGTTTGGTTCTTAAATATTTTTGGTATGGGCGAGCTAAACGGGGCGTTCTTGAATTTCTCCATGTATTGCATATGCTAAAAATGCAGAGCAAACACTAATTATTTTTCCAAAATCCATTCGACATTCATCATTTTGGAGTCAGAATTTTTGGAATTTGTTTCACAATATATATGTATACATAAAAACTTTGTACTGTGATATCAGCAGGTGAATAATTCCTCACAACACATCTCCACATACATCACACCAGTCAGTAGCCATTCATTCATCCTATTTGTATCTGGTGTGACGGATCAGAACTCGTGTTGCTTTATCAGCCAACCGACAACATGGAAAACTTTGAACGGCAGTCAAAGTCACACAATGATACATGACGTGAAATTCGTTCAATTCACTAGTGGAAAATTAATATGACAAACTTTCCGATGCTCTTTTCCCCATGTCATGCTAATTATGAACACTAGGTGGCGCCAGAGTCTTATGTACTGTATGCAAGTTAAATTGAAAACAGTGGAAACCTTGCATATTAAAATGTTTAAACTTACTAGTGCACCAACGTGCGTATTTATATTTTGGCACACGGTGGAATCCGCATTATCCAATATTAGCACTTAATATCAAGAAAATGATTAATGCACAGTAGAGGCAAAACAGTGCATTTATATTAATGTGCATGAACCACAGACATGACAAAAAAATCTATATTCTATATCAATTAATACAACTATCAAGTCAGTCTATTACCTAGAACATCAATGAAAAACTAAAGGGTTGTCTTGTTTCTAAATGAAATTCTATAGATGAAATTGCCCTGCCCGTTTGAGATATTTGTCACATCTGTGTTTGGGATATTTTCTCAGTCTTCGACCTCGAACAGCATTAAAGCTGTCGATTATTTTGCATCCATGTTGGCACCAAAGTAGCGACAGCAATGACCAGACAGAAATATAAGCTTTTATCACACAGCATATTGTATCGGTGGGAGTACAGGAAGCCCTCAGACAGACGACATCCCGCAGGTCATTGTCAAGGAGAGCTGAGGCTGCTAATGCACACACTCTAGTGTCCCGGGAGAGATGCTCAGCAAAAACCTCAAATGACTAGAAAAAACACTGTTGAATGTCAAAGGAATAAGTGTGAGCCGTGATAAATGGTGTTGGGTTAGGGTTAAATCATCTATTCATAAAATACATATTTTATATGATTACAGTACAGTAGAAAATTCAGTAATGAAAACCAGTAATAAGAGCTTCTTGCTGGGCAGCATCAGAGCTACAGCCTGCTTTTTCAATAATTCAGTTCATTGGGGTTGGGCTACAAATCTAGTGTATGCAAAAGTCCAAAGGTAAGATGCACACCGCTACCACAGTCAAACGCAGTCAAGTCAAACATTCAGTAACAAATGGAAGCATCGATATTAAAAGCTCTGATGCCAAATGATCTGCCCCTCCGGAGTTTTTCTTTTGTACTAATAGAAGTGAGAACGTTGAAACACTTCACAATCTGTAGCTGCTTCCCTGAAAGGGTTTACGTTGTCATTTTACTGTCCATTTTCAGAAATACAGACCTAATATATGCAAGCGTCACATATACTCTGTCTACTCAATGCCGATTTGTTTTGCTTGTCTTGTTTTAAGGATTATTAGTCTGCCGTTTAATCACACGAGTGTTAAGCAGACATTATTATGCAGCATTGATCAACCCCTTCTGACACAGTTGTAAAATGACTCAAGACTAATCAACAAAATGAACAATACAAATATTTAATCCCCTATTTGATAATTTAATGTGTTGTTCAGCATTATAACATCTTGTTAGTCATCTATTCCGTATAATGTTGTGATTTTTGTTAAATACAATGCCCACACTGTAGTTAAATTAATACTGTACATTAAACGAGTTCCTTATACTCTTTGTACCCCACAAACGTATATTATACATTTTAGCCAGCTGTAAAACACGACTACTGCGTGTTAAACAAACTCAATTCATTCATTCATCTTCCTGACCACCTCGTCCGTTACCGGGTCGCGGGTCATGCCGGAGCCTTTCCCAGCAGTCAACAGGCGAGAGGCGGCGGACACCCTGGACAAGCTCCAGCTCATCACAGGGCCAACAAATTCCAGACTCCACTTGCACCTGGCAGTAAAACATCACAGAGTGTGCTTGACTTGATTTTTATTTTTCAAACTGACATAATACATTTTGAGGATATATAATATTCATTCATCTTGCGACATTGAGGGATCTGTATCAGTAACTCGCGTTTAAATACAATAAAGTCGCCTCCGGTTCGAGAACTCCTCACACAAAACGTCATTTTCATCTATTGACAACTTTTCGAGATATCTTTTAGCAATAGAAATACACGCGATAACCTACCGCAACTCTTGTTGACATAGTAACTCGTATAAAAACAAGACGCACAGGGGAGCGAGAAAAAACATTTGAAGTATTACCGGTAAGTGCTATTAACTTTGCATTCCAGAGCCGTTAGCAGGAACACGGGTTATAAAACAACTTGAACTTCGTGTACTTCTGTTTGCAACGCCTGATCCCACTTTAGATCTACTCACAGCAGGAACGCGACTTCATCGGACCACACAACTGAGATCTGGTTATTCTGCTGTACATGGCCCGTTTTGTTCTTCAGTAATGTGTTCACGATATTTGTGAAAACCTTAATCAGCCCAAGGAATGACATTAATCAAAGGCATAATGCTTTATTTAATACATTCTCCAAAAAAACAATGTGTTCAAATGTTTTTTTCCCAGAATTTTAAATATTGCAAATTTAGAAAAATAACATTTATACATACAAAAGATATTCGGATGGTAATTTCTATCGCCTAAGACAGACCCCCCTGATGCTCAACAGAGGTTTTCAAAGTCACCATTTACAGAAACACAAACTTCGACGGCAACAGCGAGCAAAAGCTAAAACAAGCTGCATAAAATGTTTCCGTACTCCACTTGTTTTTTTGGAATATTATTATTCACAAACACTCAAATCACACAGAAATGACATGAACACCGAGTAGTGGAAGATGATGATCTTACCGTCTCATAATAAACAACCACAGCCTCACGAACGCGGTGACCTTTCGAGCCAGCAGCGGCGTAATTACTTTTCTTCAGACTGAAACGCTGTGACGCAAAGGTTAACTTCTCCCCTGCTGTTACGTCAAGATTTTTGATGCATAGTTTAAATTGGCAGAGGCCGATCGTCAACACATAATCCAAGCTTAACGCCTAAATAGCATGTTCTTGTGATGATTTGATTGATTTACCCTTAAATGTTTGAAGTGAAATAAGCCGAGCCAAGAAACGCAGGAAAGTTGTGAACAGCTTACGCTACTAAAAGATTGATTATGACTGCAAGCAGAATGATTGACATGGTTGATGGCTAAATATATTACAACTAAAAAATTGTGGTTAAGAGGCCGTCCCCGGCAGTAAATCAAATCTTGCTTAAGTAAAACAAAACAAAATAAGATACAAATTGAGCCTGTGTTCCTACATTTAAATTGAAAATGGATTAAAAAAATCTGTGTATATACATAGAATGATCAATATCACTAATTATAGCGACGTATACAGTGCAGTGGTTTATTGAAACACTTGCCATCCTATCCCAGTCCAAATATCAACCATTGTGAGCCATTGTTTTTTAAATGACCTTTCAGGGCACAGCCATCCTAAGCCAAGCTCAACAAGGTGCAGGTCGAGGACACGCTGGAGGAACGCTCATGGACGCTGTTGTTATTATCCAGGATTCCTGACACAAACCGCATCTTTGAAGCGTCGCGGCACTCGAGGGCAAAAAGCAGTCTCGGGCAGAGGACCAGAGCCAGCCTACGGAGGACAAGGCGGAATTTACTGCGGAAGCTTCGGTTCATCCAGAAGTAGAAGATGCAGTTTAGGAAGCCATTGGAAGTTGGCAGCCACACCACCACAAACTCAATCCACTCCGGCACGCTGCAACCAGAGACTGCTGTGGGTCAGAACACACAGGGCTGAAGAGGGGCCAGAATCCGGACAGCAGCTACAACAGAATGACTGATCAATCTTTATCAGATCTAAATGCGTTCATAATTGAAAAGGTAGCGTTATATTCATTCAGAAAAGACATGCTGCTCAATCATTGGCTTTGACTGCGTAGATGAAACAAAAGTCAGCGATTTGGGGAAACTGAGATCCACTTCACAGTGAGGCTCAGAAGCATTTGGACAGCAGTGCATCCATTACAGCCCTCTTTGAAAAGGTCTTCACTTCTATAAATATTCACATGCGACTCCATGTTCAGTCTTGATGATGCCAAGACTCCATGGATGAGGTGAGAAGCTGTCAAAAATGGCCTGAGTCATCAAACTGGCCTTGAATTTGTATATACAAGCCAAGATTACAAAAATAACGCAACAGCTTTTTTTCCTTCTTTCTAGTGAACTTAATGGAGGGGGGGGGGGGGGGGGGCAATCAATACCAATTTATCTAAAAGCCCAATTAAAAATTGTAGCTATTCAAATACCCACTTTTAAGTTGTTTTTGCTGCCTTTGAAGGCAGGAATTTCATCAAAATAAAGCAGTAAGAGGACAAGATCTAAGGGGAGCTCTCAAGCGTTCTTTAATTTCCTCCCGACACAAATGGTGCGTCTTTAATATTAATACGAGATCACAGGCTGTGTTTTTGTTATTACCTCATCTTTCCTCATGACCGGGTTTCAGGAGCAACAGTGGAGATCTAACACGCATTGAAGATGAAACTATTAAAACTATAAACTCCTTTCCCAAGTCGTGTTTTATGTCGAGCAACACGGTTTATTCAATTTAGTTTAAACAACGGTCCGTTCTTTTCTCTACCGATGTTGTGGATCACTCCACTCGTGTTTTCTTGGTGGCTGAGTGTTTCAGCAAATTATATCCATCCATGATCCATCCACCTGTTATCTGTGTTTTCCCACCAGAGACCTTAATCCATGTCAGAGGCTCAGTAGGGAGCAGATATGATCAGTGTCAGGTTACCTTTGAGATGAATAATCCATCACTTACCATTGTATATCATAGCCGCCATGCAGGGTGTCCAACAGGAATAGTAGGCCGCCATCACAGGCACCAGCACCTTGGACGCCACGTCGTGCCTGCTGCGGCGCGCGCAGCAGTATTTGCGCAGCTTCAGCCGCTGCGTCCTGGCGGCGCGCCACACTCTCAAGTTTGCGAAAGTCATGACGATGGAGCACGGGAAGAATATAAAGCACGTCAGGCTCAGGGAGTAGCCGACGTTCGAGGAGTAGGACGGGTTGCAGACCAGCGACGCGCTAGAGAAATTAACCTCGATGATGCCGTCTGGGAACAAGACCGGCAGCAGGACGCAGGGGGGGAAGCTCCAAGCGAAGGCGATCAGGAGCATCGCCCTCCTCCTCGGCATCAGGGTGGAGTACTGCAGCGGGTAGAACACCGCGACGTAGCGCTCCAGGCTCAGCGTGGCCAGCGTGTACATGCACGTGGAGTAGACGGTGGCGTTGCAGAAGGCCACGACATGGCACAGCGCGTCGGGGCCCTCGGCGTGGTCCTTCAGCAGGCTCACCCCGAGATTCAGGGGCATGACGAGCAGCGCGAACGCGGAGTCCGCGGCCGTGAGGGAGAGGAGGAAGTAGCGAGAGTTCCTCGACCAGCCGGCCACGGAGGAAGTGATGACCAGGAGAACCGCGATGTTTCCCAGGGTGATCATCACGCCCAGAACGACGATGATGCTCACTTTAACGGAGCGGTGCGTCAGCTCCTGCGCGCTCTGCGGGTCCACGCCGGGCAGGGCCGCGTAATCGGGCATGGAAAGGTTAAGTCTGGCGTGCATGCTTCCTCACAGAGGCATGCGCGCAGGCAAAACATAAGAGCCGAGGGGGGAAAGGTTAGAAAGCAGCCGCTCGTCGTCCCGCAAGCGGCAATCAGCGCACACCTGATGCAATTAGCGCACAGTCGCCGGTTAACGTGACGTCACAATTTGTTTGGTTTTAATAGCAATAATTTAACAGATCATTACGTTGACGCGTTTCAGTGTGATGTATGAAATAGACTAATTTTACAGGTTTAAAAAAAAAAAAAATATTGGTGAATATCCACAGACATTCGTTTTTTCTGTTGGGCTAAAATAATTAATTCATCAGTCTTGGATAGTAAAAGCCTAATTCAATTATCAGCGCTTGTTCTCATAAGGCGCAGGTTTTTTTATTCATATATCTGGTTATGGTGGAATATGCATATGTTTGCAGAGCCATATGAACATATAAGGAACAGATCTGTGGCAGCTGTAGGGCAAATAGACGACGTGGAGATAATTTAAGAATCCACAAGGTCACAACCAACGTTCCCTCTAAGCAGGTGCGCTCGCGCGTAATTACGCACAGCTGATACGGTCTTCGCGCAGCGAAAATCTACATTGCGCATAAAAAAAATCCAACCTAAATTAAAAATAACATAAACACGTAAAAATTAATTCTGTGCTATTTTCCACTGAGTCAGTGAGTTACCGGTGACTGGCTGCTCCGGCTAATGATGAGATTCACATGTTTTTACGCATCTAATAGACGCCATTGTAAACTCTCCAGGACTCTCGCGGGACCACAGTACACACATCCTTTGCTTGTTCATTTTATCTGTTTTATTTGTTGATTTTTATTTATATATTATTTATTTTTATACTATTGTGCACTTTGAGATTTGCTTTCAAATGTAAAGTGCGTTTAAAATAAAATGTATTATTATGATGTTGCTCTAAGTTGTCCAAGGGACTGCTCAGGGAGTTTGTGTGTTTGCTCAGATGCATGAAGAATTAGAGGGAACATTGGTCACAACCAAGAAGGAGGCATCAGTTTGATAAGGCTAGTATTTTTTAGGGATGTTATTACATAAGTACTTTAAATTCTTGAGTCCTGGAGTTTTTCATTCCTATGATTTTCTATTTTCCACATAGGATTTCATGACCCGGTAAATAGGCTCTAAAAGTTTAGCGCTGTCTCTGAAAAGTATCCAATTTATCCATATGGAAACACTGGGTTTATTTTCCTGGATAAAGCAATTAAGTTACCAGTGTGGGAGGATAAAAAAAAATGCAAAAAATAAAATAGAAAATATGTTTGTTTTTTTTGCTTTAACTTCTAAAGTGTTCTTGTGCTTGCAAACTGAACCCATTCCATACAGGCCAACAGACAAAACGGTGTTGAAATAAGCAGTTTTATACTTAACCATTACTTTATAAATGATCTTGTATATTTTATATTTCTGTTGTTAATGTATTGATATTTTATTTACATGAGCTGTACACAACTCAAACCCATCGTAATTGTAATGTTGTTTGTGCTGGATTAGGCTTTAGTAATTACCTGGCGTACTCCTACTGTGGAGCTGTCCGTGGTGCTGACACACGGCCGCTTTTGTTTTGTTGTGTGGGGGGAAGCGTTGTTTCAGGGGGCCCTCCAAAACAAAGAGGCGCGTTTCAGCACCACGGACAGCTCCACAGTAGGAGTACGCCAGGGTATAAATGAACAGGCACCTACAATTTAGTTTACATCCCTGAGACACATATAGACTTCATCACTTGTTCCACATCAGGATCATCAACATCACAATCTCTTCACTTTTGCTTACAGATGGAAAAACAGTTTGGCCATGCAGGGCTTTTATTACATCCGGAAGAATTGTCTAATCAGAATTAATGGTGCATAAATGTGGCCTCTGCAGCACACACTGCTATGACCTAAATGTATTGAGCATCTCATGATTAATTAATAAAGCAAATATTATATGATTCAAAGAGCTGTAAGACTCAAACGCTGGTTCTATCAAACACTAAGACTGCAGGGCAGCCATCGTGGTCGGCTTTATCCCCAACAGTATAAGAAGTCAGTCAGCAGTTCAGCACTATTTAGGTCCCAGAGAACGCACCCTCAGTCACAGCCTTGGAGGTGTGACATCTCACAACCATTCATCAACCAAGTTCCATGATCACACACTATCAGTGTCAATGTTTTGTCCACCGTCTGTTTCAAAGGCATCAAGGATTTTGTACTGATAGTTGCTATAGCTGTCCTCATGCATATAATAAATACACAACACGCCTGCAAAAACAAGGGCAGGAAAGAGTGTCTTTGACCTTTCCCGCTAAGGAAAGCATCTGTTTCAGCCATATTCCTCTGTGTGACAATCAGACCATTAAGCAGCACACTCTTCCCAGCCACAGACACCCAATTTCCCTCATCTCCAAGGATACTACTAGATACACTGACAGATATCTGTGTTTGATATATGTGTTGCTCGCTCTCTAATGAGTGGATTTCTCTCGTCAATGTCTTACATGGGACCTGATGGGGGAAATGGACTCAGGCCCTTGGGATAATATTTTCAGCCCTTTTTCACTCCTTTATGTCCATGACAGCACCTGATTCTGTCTCATTGTGAAGCACCAGAAGGGCACATAAATAGCACAATAGGCTATACAGCATATATTGCTAGATTAGGTGATAAGAGTGAGTGCCTTTCCTTTTATTTGTCCTCTAAAATGTCCGATTTTAGCTCCAATAAATGTAGAAGGTTCATTCATTGCATTTTTTGTTTTCCAATGCAGCTTTCATTCATAAATCCAGCTGCCTTTAGAGTATTTTTGTGAGGATCAAATGGTCAGTGTTTTTGTTTGTTTGTGTTTCTGTGTTGACTCTACGTGTGGGTGGTGCATGCACAAGCAGTCCTTGCCCATAGGTGCATGTGTAAATGTAGATGGCCCCACGTGAACACGTGTGAGGTAGCGTGGATGAATTTGTACATGCTTGCAATTGAATATCCTGTGAGTGGGTGGACTCTTCCATCAGACGCATACTGTACACCATTTCCTGTTGTGGAGGAAGAGATAGCCTTGTATTTGATGTGTGTGTGTTTGTGTGTGTGTTTGTGGGCTGCAACACTATCTAATTCTGCCAGGGAGGGATGATACACAATGTGTAGGAGAGATATAGCAGGGAGAACAAAAAACCCTTGATAGGTTTGCATTATGAAAATGGTGCAGAAGATTTATCTTATTTTTTTGCTCCTTCACAACAATTTGTCCTGTGGACTCAAATAGTGAAGATCATCTTATGCTGTGTGCAGAGATGGGTGCAGAACCTGACTGGGGACGTGCTGTCAGTGAACTGCTTATACATGATCATGCATTCCATATGAAAGATAGAATGAATATAGAACAGTGTTTTTTTGGTAACACTGCTGTTACCTTTAAGGTAAAACAAGAAGAAGCAGATGACAGCAGTACTTTAGATAACTGAAGAACATGTAGAGGATGTAAATAATGATTATTATTGTTTAATGGTTATTGCCACTTCAGTCTAACATTATATGGTCTATAAAAGTGGTTCACTCCAATTCCACGCAATGATATTGCCTCCAAATGTGAATTATAGTGAAATAAAAGAGCCTCTGCCGAGCAGCTCATTCCCCTCATAATTACACCGTCCACATGGTGATCTGGATCATCACCAAAAGGTTCTAAATTGTTCTTGGTAACGTTATACACCAACCATGAAAAGTAAAAGTGAATCGGATGTGTGTTTTTAAATGGAGTTTTCAATGTTAAAATACATCATCAATCATCAATACATCAATAAACATAGTCTTTAGCGTTGAGCCATTCATGTTGCCTGGAATAAATTGGAGTCACTCGCAGGTTTGCATCGACTTTGTATGTAATACATTATGGGAATTATTTGTGTCATGCTTGTTTTGAACACAGTACAACACGTTATTAATTTACGAATAAAAGTCGTATGCTATTGCTATATGTCCAACCTTTTGGTTTAGCATTCTAACAAGCTAACAATTGCCAACTGGGAGTAAATGTAAAGTACAATGTGGGTTGAGAGTAAAACAGAGCTGATGGAGGAGATAGAAAGCGTCGAGGCTGCAGACACATCGCGGTTTATGTCACATTGTGAAGAACGCATGAAAAGAACAAAAGCAGAAATGATGAAACACTGAACGCACACAATACAAACTATTTATCTCCAGATCCAGGGCTGCCTTGAAGTCTAATAACTAGCGCTTATTAAATCTGTCTGTTCCGGAAACTGACTTTGCTTACCATGCTAACAGAATATCAGATTATAGATAGATAACATCTCGCTGGAGAAAAACAAAACATATTTAAAATATGAACAGGAGACCTCTCATTTTCCATCGCAGTGTTTAGCAGCAGACTGTGATGAGAATCACCTTCTGACTTCATCTGCAGGCTTGGAAATATATTGTATTTACTTTATTACCTGGCAGTAACATCCCAGTTGTTGTCAAGATTCAATAATGGTATTGTCAGACAATGAAAAGTTATTGCTCATAATATAACATCTCTGATTCTTCTGGTTATTATCATTTGATCTCAAACATTGTAAGTCGCTCCGACATGAAGGCCAATCATGTCTGCACGTGGAGTCATTTGCATTAAATCAAAGATTAGAGTCAACAGCACGTGAGAATTAAGGCTATGCAGGAAAATCCAGTAGAAGCCCCAGATTAATTTATTCCGTCATGATTCAGGACACATATGAAATATTTCAATGTCTCATGTTGAGCTCTGTTTATTTATCAGACGTCACACAAACTGTCATTGTCGAATGATAAATGATCTCACACTCATTGACAGCACCCCTCCCCCCACTTCTTCCCACCTCCAGTATACATACCCCTACTTTTCGATTCACTGCTGTTTAATCCAAGTAACACTAGATTATTGCACACTCTTTTGTTTACCATTCACATATTGCTTCCCCGTTCTCTAGTCGATTAGTCATTGCGTGATAAATAAGACTGATGCGGTCCTGTTTTGTGCATTCTTCATTTCTCCACAATATCACTATCCTTTTTGTGTATGAATGCAACCACAAATAGGACAAGAGTGTTTGACCCCTGAAGAGACTAGACTGTCCCAGTGAGTCATAAATCATGGGAGGTCATTTTTTATATCTGGAATAACCTTTAGTTAAAATAGTTTTTTTCATTGTGAAAAGGACATAGATATTGCAAAAAAACAGGTTGTTATACACTGTCATCCGAAAGGATGTTTTGTTTTTGATTTTTAACCACAGCTGCTTAAGATTTCCTTGTGCACACCCCTCACAATGACTTTAAAATGCAGCCCCAAGAAAACATTTAGAATAAATATGTCTTTGTTTTCTCATTTAGAATAACACACAGAGAAGTATGAATGTAGACCTCAAAAATTATTTATACTTTGAATTTTTACAAGGACATTAATTCTGAGACTGTCCAACTCATTTTAATTTACTTGAATGGCTTTTTAATCTCTGGATTTGGTTTCTGAGTTTATGCTGCACTCTCCCATTTTCAACGGAACATCAAAGCCACACTGAGAAAATAAACAGACATTTGGATAACATACAGTCAAACATTCTGATAATTAATTTGCAATTTTTACAAGATTAAACTCATAATCTTTACAGAAAAAACAAGACAGAAATCACATATTTATTTTCCTCATTGTGTTCTGAGTACTCTGCCATGAATGTCACATAAATCCTGAAGTTAAATTTGTGCATAAAACCTGCATCTGGCAACCAAACGGAAGTAATAGTTCTAATAATCTGCTCTAAAGGGAAAATAATAAACAATGGTTTTGGTTGTTCAAGCATTTCCACTAGTTGAATTACTCTGGGTGTGTTCCTGCTGGGATGGTTTAATCATAAAAAACAGCGTTAAGAAATAATAAACATGTCTTGAGGCCACAGACTCCTGATAATGACATTAAACTTGATCTGACCACAGTGAACTGTTGGTTTTTCATATGGCAGGAAATCAATAAACTATAGAGTATTGATCATGTTAATGCTTCTACTGAAGCAGCAATGATTCAATTTTTTGTTCCAAAATGAATGGTAATGTGAGAAATACCAAAACAAAAACTTCAAACAATGAACATTTCCATGTGACCAAACTTTAAAATGTTTTTCTCACAATTAGAGAATTTAAAGTCATTAGTCTTCCAAGTTAAACAGGCCGACTTCATAATAAAAACAACAATAATTTTGAATTACTGCAATCACATAAAGCGTAGGATTTAATAACTGCGTCGGAATGAAGATGAAGCTCACAGAGGAATACTGAGACTGCGTTACTCCCCCAACAGCAATGTTTGAGTTAATAGAAAGTATTCATCCTGTAATAAACAGCAAGGTTTCACATGCACTAATCTCCTGCAGCACATCATTACTCAGTATTACTTTCATTGAGAATAATGCATCTGAGGGAGCTCTTTAGATGCTCATTAAGGAAACCAGGCTACATTCAACAAAAGTAATATGATCACTAACAACACATTATACACTTTAGTCTAAACTCTAATATAATATACAAACTATTATAGAAAAAAGAAATCCAACTGCACTGATGGACCAACCCAACAAGCTTTTCTGATGTGTTTGGATTGTCCAACTTTACAATGCACGGTAATGCACCGAACTTAGGAAAGTTAAAGTCCAGTTATGAATCACTATCACAGCAACACATTGGCAGCCATGGTGACGGTGATTATAGATGTTGGTAATATCGCTTCTGTCAAACAGAGGCTTTGGTTTGCTGCCAAGGAAATGCATGTTTTCACCGATTCCAAAGTGTCACAGACGTCACAAACCTCTTTCATCCTTTCCATTTACCGTCATTTCCACTTGCAAATGAGGCCTACCCATATCTGTCTGCACCTGCTGTGTTTGCATATGGTAGCATGGTGAAAAGTCAGAGAGCACTGGGGGGCGTTGGAAGCAAACCAGTACAGCCGTCAAAAGCGGAAGAAATACCCCTTAATCATGGGGATCATTTTGAGTTGTTTTGCATCGGTGTGATTAAATAAGTAACTCCTGCAGCAGATAAAGTAAACATTTATCTACCCTGCGTAGTGATTTACAGGCGATTAAAAAATACATTGCTTCTGCATTGTTTGCGGAATCACTTTGGGTTGGCCAGCACTGATTATTACAATCACAATTAGATTATTACAATCAGTGCCGGCCAACAAATTGTAATAAACTGCTGCCCTCTCCTCTCTTGTTCTACTACTCTCTGTCTGCCCTCTGTCCGGCTCAAGGCTTGGCATCCAATGAATGATCAATGCCACCCTGTCAATGTGGAATACTGATTTAAACATTATCTTACTGCTTCCATTGACTTAGACACCACCTTCAAATTTGGACTTGGTCACCAAATGCCACGCCCAACGCACTTCCTGATTTTGACTGAGCAACCTTTTGGAACAATGTAAGATGCAATATCTTGCCCAAGGAAGCTCAAACATGAAGCGAAAAGGGACTGAAGCTTGGATCTTCTCATTTACTTGCTGATTCACACAGTTTCCTCTTTATTTGTTCTGTTGTTCACAGATTTATCTCCACATAGTGCTCTGATTCTTAACAAGATTTAACTTTTACTCTGTAATTTTTTTTACATTTACTTGTGGACCGACAATCAAAGGCAGACATCGTAGCATTCTGCTATAACAGCTTAAATTGAATAACTAAGTTGTAATATAAGTTTAAAAGCCTTTGATTTTAAAACACCCTGGGCAGTTTTCATTTGTTGCTGTAAAAAAAACGGAGATAAATCAATGTAAAAGCGACAAAATTGTAGTTTTAAGCTAGAGCAGTTAACCATCTTAAACGAATGGAAATTCCATTTCATTTTTTTTTAATCCACCGTTTCAGTCCACTCTATATTTCAATGCCCTAGCTGACATATGGCATTATCTTGAAGCAAGCATTTGAGATCAAATCTGCAGCAGTGATGAAGCATTAGTCAAACATTTGAAATGTCAGACACATCAACGTGAGCAAAGCGGAGGTAGAACTCATGCCAGAGGGAGCATAATGGGAATGGATTCTTCAACTCCAGTAGCTGCTGTTTTCAACACCAAGCCTCGCCACAAATATGCATCTGAAGAGCAAACAAGAAATGGAATGAAGCTGCATGATACCTGATTAGGAAAACAGAAATGAGTACATCACCCTCATTTTTCACTCCTCACCTGTTGTTCTGCCATTTTCTCCTCTGCACCTCCTGCTTCTATAAATGTCACGGCAACTTTCTGTTGATTATAAAAGAGTTTCCCGCCAAGATGGAAATAACATGTTTGTGCTATGCGCTTAATCTTCGCTTCTTTCTTCTTTCTTCTTTCCGTTGCTTTTTTTTCAGATCACCTATATCTGTCTTTTTTTATATCTAACTTGTCTGCATTTGTGCTTAACAGTGACAACGTACATAACGTCAGTCACAGTTAGAGTTCTATGCAGTTTATTATATATATATCTGTCTAAAGACTATTACTTTTTCCTGCCTTGCTAGTTTGATGACAAACTGGAGTGTTTTCTTTTTGCCATCTGTTTCACTGTGTAGTTCCTGGACAACTTGAAGGTACTCTAGATCCTCGCTTTATCAGCCTTGCCTCTTCAGTAGGATTGAATGTGTACTTAGCTGAAATATGTATGACAAAAGACAAAAAAAAAATACATCAATACTCATCCTCATGTTTAAGGAAAATCTAAAGGAAGTTTACTCATTCAAGTATATGGCAAAAATATTTTGTAAATAATCCTATTGCTTCTGTGAAAAACATTTTAAGTTGATTCATTTAAAGATTTCAAGTTGAAAAGTGGAATTGGATGGAATTAATAGATAATGATAAAAGGTAAATGTGGCAACCCCTGATCAATGATTCATTAAAGCTCCACCCACTTCTGGTATAAACCACACACGTTCCAGAATGTGGATTCAGTTGGCTGATTTTATGTAAACTAACCAACTAACCAAGATATAAGCGCAGTAGCACATGTCAGATTGAGTTTTCTTGACTCCACGCAACAGCATCCCAAAAAACGCCGCGCCAGCCTGTTGGAACTGGTGAGGTGAAGTGTCTTCAGTCTGTAAATAGAAGTCCTCTGGCTTCTGACTCAACCTTGGAAGATTACCATGACCTTCCTAGCTGAATGAGAATCTACACACGGTCTGATTTAGACTCTGCTATTCATCTATGAAGGTTGGAACAGTGATTTAACAACATCTGATTCCCATTTCAAGAATGCTAGTCAGAGGTTAAATCATTTTGGCACCGCATCAGATTTTAAAAGCAGCATTTTGTTTTCAATGTTGGAACAAAGGTCTCACATTGAGCTATTTGAACTAATTGTTTATTGAAAACAGCTGACTATAATTATATTTTCATTTTGCTTCCAGCTGTACCTTAAACAAAAAGAATTCTCCAAAAGCCTTACAATGTTTTTTAGATCAGATTTGCCTCGGACGAGGTATTATTTGATTGTTTAATTGTTTAAAAGGATCCCCATTAGCTCCCACCTCGGTGGGTGCTAGGTATGATTATGATATTGAAAATGATATTGTTTAGCAGCAGCATTTCTGTATGGCAGTTTATCTAGCCAAACAATGGTAATTAGTATACTACATTTTATAGCTCATTTCATAAACACAGCAGTCATTTGTGATAAAAGTGATTTGAATAAAAGGACACCCCTTCCTCCTTCACCATTCATATTGTTTAATCTAACATCCAATAATCTCAGCTGGGAATGCTGAGGTGTTGACCAAGATGCGTCTTCTAGAGATTCATCATTCTCCAGTTTACCAGATTGCTCATTACTCTATGTATGCATGTCAACTTTAGAAGAGTTTCTCTTGAGTAATATTTGGGTTCAAACAATTTCCACTTGCAGGACTCTCTGATGGAGGAACGGTAAAGCTCACTGCAAGTCACTGGAGATCAAAGGTAATCATTTCAAGGTACCATTTTCTCACTAACAGAAATGACACTTTGAATGAATTTAGTCAGCTCTCTTTTGAAAACTTTGACTTTGTAGATGATTGAGAGTCAGGATAGAGTGTAACAGATTATTGAAAGTCACAACAATATCATTTTAAAATATCCACCCAGTAGACGACTGAATCTCAAGGGTCTATTATCATCTTTGTGAATAAGCATTTTTTTTGTGCAGTTACTGCTCATCATATTGTTGTTTTGATTCTGAATTAGTTTTTGTTTCTTCTGTGGTCCTCCGGTTTTGCTGCCCTCACTCCTTTCTCTGTTTCTTTGCTTGTAGTGTGTGTGGTTGCTAAAGGCAGACTGGTTGGTGTCTGCATGTCTCGCATTCTGCTCCTGCATGTATTTCCGTTTCCCCGTGTCATTATCTGGTTCCAGTCTTTGTTTGGCAACACCTGACTGTCCTCTGCAACATGCAGGGTTTGCTGTTAGGCTGTGTATTTTTGTTATATTTATTATTGACGCCAGCCCATCCTCTGCTGTTTTATTTTTTTGTATCTTGCTTTTGTTTGGCTGTAAATATTTATTGTTAGTTATTTCACAATGCTCATTCTTCAGTATTTTTTTAGATTTAGCATTTTCAATAAAAGTGTATTTTTGTACTGTTTTCCTTCACCTGCTCTCTGCTTCCTGGGGTTCATAAACTCAGCCTCAGGAGTGACAGAAAAAGCACAAAATGCACCCTAATGCTCATTGAAGCCTTATAATTAGCAGTGCATGCCACGTTCAGAAACATTTTTCAGACCGGATTCTGGGTTTAATATTCAGAGCAGGTTGCTGATTGCTTGAACAGGTGATATTTCTGACTTGAGGGTCAACCTTGCCGCAGCCGGATCCTTCATTGTCGGTGGGATTCCTGTTTGAATGGCAATTAATTTAAAGTGAAATACTACACAGCATAGAGGAAAGGCCTGCTCAACTTTATGCCCGGTGGAAAAAGGAATGTTTATTTAAAAAAATCAGAAATGAAATAGCTGTTAGTTTAAGTTACAAAAATGTGATTGGTGAAAATGTGATGAAATTGGTGAAATGTCTTCAACCAAACTTATGCAAGTCCATTTGATTCTTTGTGTTTTATCTTGACCTGGATGGCTGAGAACCTACAAACAGGATCTGTCTGTAGTTTTTTTTCCCAATCTATATTCGGTGGTAAGACAGCTGCATCATACGGAAGCGTATTGCTGCCACACCAAAAAAAAAAGAGAGAACGTGACATTTCATCTGCGAACTGGTCGATGAAGCCTGATAACAGTGATAGAACAGACCGACAGGAAAAGGCAGATTGACTGAGCCCCACATCTGATCTTCACCACACAGAGGGCCTATGGAGACTCTATGTCATTGATCCCAGTATTACTGTCCAGAGCAGACAATAATGCTGTGTACAGGATGAATCAAGAATTGGACAAATACACCGCTCTACTGCCAAATAATTGCATCTTATTGTCTTATTGTTTTTTCTAAAGATAAATCGACTGAATTTGGGAGACGCAGGCGAAGCATCCTTTTAATCAAAACTGCAGTTGTTTGCTTGCAACCTGCATAAATTCTGTTGACTTGTTTCTATAGATAATAAAAAAATATTTAGGTATTTTGTGGTCGGTTATGGCAAACATCTCTAGGATATTTTTTAATCGAATCCCTTCCATTGGGATGATATTTTACTCGACTACTACAAATTCCATAAGAAGATGAGAGCTCAGAAATGAAAAGAAAACAGGTGAGAAAAATAATCCAGCACAGGTGGTTGTCAGTCATGTTTGCAGTCATTCACATAGTAATTATTAGAATTCAGAAATTTTATCCAAGACATCGAGGGCTGCAGAAATCTCACACATACTACAAATCAATGCAACACCAGACAATCCAAAAAAGGTGCATGGCATAGAAAAGGTGGATGCCACAGCACGGCTATTAATACTTATTCAAATAATATAAGACGCACCTGGAATAGAGACTTCCAGAAAATCGGGAGAAGGTCCATAAAATGTTCATGGGAAATCAAGCAACGCTAACGATAAAGAGCCATTCTAAATAAATGGCTCTTGAGCCTTGACTTAAACACTTCTGCATCAGAGATAGTTCAAATGTCAGGGGGTCATTTGCTCCATAGCTGAGAAGCTACAGTAGCAAATGAATAATCGCCCCACAATTTGTATCTTGATCTCTTCTAAAAGGAAGTCGCCCACATGCTTGCAGATTCCCGCCATGCTTGTCGAGTTAAACATCTCCTCATAGAACACGGCCAGTTTAGTTTAAATGTGCAGTTTATATAGTTTAGATGTGCTGTCAGGCGGCCCAAGAGGCCGAGTCAGCCGAGTGTACAGCGTACTGGTGATTGGGGATTTGGTTGAAAACACATTCTGAAAAGAAGAACCAATATCAATCTCCACCAGGTGTTCAAAAGCAGATCTGGAGGGATTTAACTCACCTGCCAACACTGGTCTACCACACACTCAGCTGTTTACTGCTTCTCTCTGGGCCTCCACTTTATTAAAACTATGCATGTGTGTATAAAAAAACAGTGTGTCAATTAAAATTCTGCGTCTCAGTGTTTAGGCAATCAAAGCAGTGACAATAACGGCACATTAATATTTCCAGCACAAGCAACCCTGGGGGTAAATGAAATCTATTTTTGTTGGCACAAAGCATATTTTGTTCTCATTCTGGCCTCCAGATTAATCTATAATTAAAATGGGACTCGGACCCCTTTGCTCCCATCAAGACAGTTTGAGCCTGTAAATCTTGGAGCCAGTAACAGCATGAGTGCGGCAACAGAGGGCGATTGTGGGATGGTGCAAAGAAAATGGCAAAGTCACAACAGACGGTCAACCCCAGATGAAGCGTTGGCTTTTTTTTTTTTTTTACACATACACATGGAGAAGACATTTACTGGACCAAGAGAAGCATCATCAAGCTCTAAATGGTCTCTTACCTGTTTGTGTGCATCAGCCACCCTCCCTCAGATAGTCTGCAACTGTTACCATCATAAATGTGTGTGTTCAGGCTGAAAGAAGGAAAGGGTCCATTCCCTGTAGCCAAGCAAGTAATGTCTCTGCCACAATGCAGTTTGCATTACAGGAGGCCTGATCAACAGCAGAACAAAATGACATTTTATGTCTCCTCGTGTAACAGTGCATCTTTCACTCTTTCATACATTTCCAGGTGTAAATGAGGAGGATAAATCTATTTGGCTATTTCCTCCATTGGGCTAATGCCCTCCAGAAAGGTGAAAAGACACAAACCACACAGCACATGCTGTAATGTGCTGCTTCTACAGTTACAGTCATGTAACCATGTGATGACGCACGACATCACTCGACAACTGAAACACGACCCGCATATAAACGTGACATGGATGCAGCTTTTCTTTGTTTCAGACCAGCGTCAATCTCACTTGTTCTTCACACTGCCATTAAAAATTACGATATATAGTTATATTATGTTAATCAGGACGGTGCAATCCTGATTAGGATGAGACAGATCTTGATTTACAAGTTGATTTAAAATCCAGTCCTCGCCTATGATTCTGAGCTCTGGGTATCGGTAAAAAGAGGAGATCAATTCAAAGTGAGCTTCCTCTGTAGGGTGGCTGAGCTCAGCTTTAGGGACAGGGCAAGGACATGCTGTACATCTGAATGGAGCTTGGAGCAGCTGTCCTGCTGAACAGCTTCTAATCTGTTAAACTCCTACTCTCACCCAAACAGGGAGGCGTCCACCCAGCCATAGCTTTCCCAACTGTGTGATAGGCAGTGTCCTCTCAACGCCCACTCGTTTGTCCATCATTGCCCAGCCCAGACAAAACCAAAAAGAAGTGACAACCAATATAACTACATCTGCTACCGCGTTCTGATCTGAAGATTGCGAACATCTACTGAACAAATCTCGAGGGAAAATGTTTTGTCATTCACAGAATTAACTTTGCATTCAAATACAACCAGACAGCCTCAGTTTAAACACACTGAAATCGTAATAACTCAATCGACAGCCTACCATTAGCGGCCGGAGGTCTGACAAACAAGGGCCTCCATCCCTCTTTGGAACGCGATATTGTTTCGCTGCAGCAGCATTTATCTTCTGCTGTAATAGAGTGAGTAACCCTGATTGATTGATCAGTCGTGTGGTCTGCTCCACAGATAAATAGTGGACAGATGTATCTATCCGCTGTGTGGCTGCTGCCTGATTACACGTCTGTCAGGGCTTTGCAGAGAAATGCAGATACTGTTGGGAACAGTATCTGCAGGAAAAGTGAGAGGAAAGCTCCTCTCACACATTACTCAGCCCAGTAATGGAATAGGTAACAAATGTCTTTCTCTCGTGATTGATGTGCTTGTTTGGAATAGATTCCCGTGTGTTGTGGACAGGACAAAGTGTATTTTACAAACCACTTGGCTGGGAGCACTTGTCTCCCAGTGGTTTGGCCGATTTTAGTTTTAGAATGTGCACATGTTCATCATTCAGATGGACCCAAACCCAATTAGACAAATGGAAAACCAGAAGACGCTCACCTCCCTTCTTTCTACATCGCCTCACCCTCCCAGACTCAAAAACTGATACAACAGAGTTTTTGATTGCTTGCTTTGTTGTGCGTTATCAGTCATGTCAATAGATAATTCCTGCTTTAGAGCCAGTGGTTCATAATTCAGGTGAGGGTGAGCCCCCAACATTCTCTGTCTTTGCACTATATTTATATAAATATAGAGGATCAAAATCATGATTAAAAAAAAGGTCCAAAACGCCAATGAACAAAAAACACAGCCAAAGCAAAATCAAGAATCAAACGAGGAAGCAGTTCAATAGAACTATGCAGGCTGAGAACAAAAACGCACTACCACAGGAGAAAGACACAACATCTTGGTCCGCAGAGGACAGCCTGGCATCACAGCGCAAACAGTACCAACGACGATCCAGCAACTAGAGGTCTGATAAGCAGTAATTTAAAGGGCAGTCAAATGATGAGAAGATGGATCGCAGGTGTGTCTGCTCCGCTCTGCCAAGCTGTCCTCTGCCACACCCACTGCCAAGAGAGAAAGAACAGAGTGAACGAAAGGAAATAACAGGAACACAAATTATCAAAATAAACCAACCAAAACCCAAAACCTGACAGTGAGAACTTTATTAGTCCCTTGGGAAGGCTCCCTGAGGAAATGAAGGTTAAAGACATATCCCACAGCAGAATTCTGTAATGGTACAGGCCACTGGGGACAGAAAGCATTTCACCTTCAGGTTATTTGGGTAAAGGCTTAACATTGCAGAACAGTCTGATAGGCTAGAATGTGTCATCCGGTAGGAAACCTGGGGCTATTACTCCCCCAGGCACGAATGAGGGACGTGACATGTCTCTTCCCTGTGATTTGACCTCCTGTTTGAATCTATGTGTAACTTCTTTCTATGGAGGCCCTTTAATTTCCAGTTGGCCTTCTTGTGCTGTACACAAAATACAAATGAGGCAATTCTTTTTTTTAAAAGCCTATTACCGGTAACAAAGTGTTATTTCTCATCTGTAGCTATCCTGAAAGGACATTTTTCTCTCTTAAAATATAGCATTTATTTTTTAAAACAGGAAATAACCTCGGAAAGACATGACAGATTGATGAATATAGCGAGAACTACTCTGCGATTCAATGTAATTCCTCTCTGCAGAACAGGACTTTTCCATATTTACTTTCCACACACGCATGAAATAGAGATGTTAGTATGTTTCTTTCTGGTTGTATGAGCCATGCTTTTATTAGTTTGGGAATTGAGCCATGCAGACTGAGCAATGGACAAAATGAGGTCCATTTATCTCCTACGGAGACGGGAAGCCACTGGAGGCTGTAAATTGGTACCTCTCTAAACAGGCTTATTCAGAGAGAGAGATAATGGTTTGTAACATTATTTTATCATCTATTTTTTTCCCTAATTCTAAGATAATAAAAACACAATTTCAAAAGTTTTGTTCATTAGTGAATCAATAGGAAAAAATGGCAGCTATTTCATAAGACATAACTGCGACACCCTGAGGCCTCATTATGGTCATCTTTGCATTTCAGTTCTTGTCAGTGTTTCCTGTTTTGTTTTGGGACTCAACCCGAGTACGAGTTGGCCTACATGGACTCAGCGGACTCTAACACAAAATCCACGAGGAGCTAATTGTCTTGGTGCACCAAGAATTTAAGCAGATGGCAGATTCCCTCATGGAGGGGATTCAGAAGTTGCAGCCTTAGACTAGATCTCCCTCTCCTCCTCCTCCTGACCCCCCCCCCCCCCCCCCCGTGCTGCAGTACCTGCCCCGCATCTCTCAGGGTGCAACGGTGATTCTGGTGACTGTCTGGTGTTCCTGGTTCGGTGCAGGCTGCTTTTTGACCAAGGTGACGCATATTATCCCCGTCTCTCTGGCAGAGGCCGGGCCAATCAGAATGGAACAGAAGGTCTCCCATCTGTGAGTCACTGGAGCACTTCTCAAAGACTTTGACTGAGATTTTCTGAGCTTTGTATTGAAATAAAGACCTTGTGTCTCTGAGTCCTGCAATGTCGGCTCCATAACGATGATAACAAACATGGAATAACTGGATCTGGAGTTTCCTGTTTTTATGAAATTGCATCACTGAATAAAATATGACTATGTCTGACGTTCACTCTTGTAAATCGGGTTCAGTTAATAATAAGCTGTCATCAGGATGTCAATCCATCCTCTGCTAAGTGTTTATTGGTTTTATTTGTATTTGTATTGTTAAATTTGTATTGTTAATTGTGGATGATTTATGTACGAAGGACTTTCAACGGAAACAAGACCACAAGGGCTTTTTTGAAATGCTCCTCTTAGACAGGATGTTTGACTTCATTTGTACTGTAATACATGCTACTGTGTGACTGTACTTGTACTCTAACATTCTATCTAATAAATATATTCATTCATATTCAAACACAGAAGGAAGAGTTATTCAAAGGCGTTCACTCAGTTATGCTTAAAATGCCAAGTGATTCATAACCTGAGTTTTGCAATTTTGCAACAGCCCACACACTGCTGACCTTTTGCATGTCTGATTCTGCACAATTAATTCCACGGCATTTCTGCTGTAGCTGGAAGTGTCTGAACATGAAGACACAAATATCAAACTCTAACCATGAAATGTTTAGTTTCATTTAATGCATCATAATCACTGTGAAAATGCACAACCATGAACCGTCCTGGTGCCCATTCTTATGATTCGTGTTAGCTCATTTAACATTGTTAATGGCCAATCACGGAGCAGAGAATCAACAATATCTCAGCAGAACCATTGCCTTTGTCTTCCTGCATCTTTATAGCAACCCAGACGCATCATTTCATTGCAGATATTACACACACATATCGGAACATGTCTTTTAATTCAGGGAATTATTCTTGCAGCACAATACAGATGACGTATTGATATCTGTCGGCACTGAGTTAATCTAACACAGAGAAGTATCAAAAGTGATAATTGCCTCTCTCTGCTGCTCGCGGTTTTGTATTGTACTTCAGATTGCAATGCCTCACTGACTCATGCTGCAGGTGCTGCGTCTCACTGGCTTCATTTTGCTGCCTACATATTGTGGATGACATCGTTACCCGTAATAACTGGTCTTGATATGCTTGGCTCATAATTTAACAAATTCCACACCAATGGCACTTCTGTCTAACCGGGACGCTGCCATATGTGCTGGTACAGTAAGTGATTCAAAATGTATGTGTTTGAAGAGGACATGCAAGACCTGTCATCCTCCAAAAATCTGTTTGTGCTCCTTCAATAAAAGAATCCAGTTCAGTCGCCGGCTGCTCAAAGGTTCTTCTTTCATATATTCATACTTGTACTTAAAAGAACTGAAAACGTAGAACAGCATGAATCTTCTTAATTACACTATGCATCGCAATTTCGTTATTTTTTATCATACATTTTTCTTATGTTATGGGAAAACACATTTTGCATTCTAATTCTGTGTGAGGGGGGGTTGTGTTTTCTCGTAAGCAGCGACGATGACTGAGTTGGAACACAAATGAATGTGAATTCGAGGAGGCTGCGAATGTGAATGGAGTGCATGAGGAAGGAGTGATAGAGCGAGTGAGACAGAATGCAGGACTGTGGTATGACATGACCAGACACTCACTTGATCGCAATTAAAAACCCTAAACTACAATTCCTCTAATCAGTTGTGTGTGACTCCTGAATATGGACTTCTATTGACATGCTCTTTGTCCAAGGATGTTAAGAAAGCTGCTTGAGACTCTGAATGCTGCATCATTTTAAAGTAATGCACACAACGCGTGGAACACAGTGCACCCTGCTGAGGTGCTTTAAGGGTACGCTATCAAAGCCCTTCATTGTTAAGAAAGAAATGCAGTGGATGCATGCAATACACGTGTAGCTGGGAGACACACACACACACACAATGAGAACATTCAAATCAGAGGAGTTAGAGGAAACCCTTTCAAAGGTGTGTAACGTTTCCTCGAGGGGCGGAGGAGACAGCTAATTACCACTGAGATATCGCATTCTCCATCTCATATGAATCATTTCCTTGTTACAGACAAGCAGTAAGCAAACAGCCTCTGACAATAAAACTGATGCCTCCTCTTCCTCCTTTCTTCACGGTGCCTCGAGTTCAGCCTCCCAGCCGTAGCAGCGGTAAGAAGCCCAGCTGAGTTTAAAAGCATTATCAAGGTATAATCCGATAAAATGGAAGCAATTGGATGTTTCCGCGAAACAACAGCACCGTGTCCCATGATGCAATCCCACTGTTTATGTTATTGCCTGTGAATGTTAATCGGTGGTGAGTGTTCAATTGATTGTGGCCATAAATCAGAGAGCCGGGTATAAAAAGCATGATGAAACAGAGAGTGAGAGAGCTCACCTGCGGCTCACAGCCCCACTGGACATTCAGGGAACAGCCGGAGGACAGCAGCCATCACAATCGCTGCCTCATCTTTTCCATTATAGCATGAGGATGGCCTCCTCCCAGAGCCCCCACAACATCCTGCATTTTTGTCCCTCAATCTGACAAATAAACGAAGGTCTATGTCTCCCGGCAAGTAGGTGTCACCATGGAAACAGCCGTTATTCAGCACTCTCAACAATAGCTGTTAAATGAAAGAATCTGTCTCGTGGAATTAAGTTTCTCTTCCATAAAATAAGTGCATATAACATCTTGTCTTCATGGACCTTGATACCGTGCTCGCGTACAGCGGTAAGTGTTTGTTGGGATTTCTGCTGATGTCAATGAGTCAGATGGGAAGAAACCCAATGTCAAAAGCAAACAGTTGTTATGACAAAATCATTAAATTAAAGCTGTTATTACACATAATAACAAACCAAAAATACAGTTTCAGTTAAGTGATGACATTTATTAATATGCAACTGCAAAACAGAGTGCTTCAACTACAAGAGCAGGGGTTTTGTGCAAATACAGGTTTGCGTATTAGCATATCATAAGCCCCAACGGAAAGGCTGCACAGTACAGCCTAACAATAAACGTGAGCATGCAATAAACCCTTGCTTCCTTTCAAAGAAATCAAATATTTCCCAACCAACTTGGTTTGCTTCTCACCGTTTGCATATTATGGGATGAGTGAAAGGGGGCGGGCAGAGTGTGTAAAACAACCATATCTCATAATCTCATGATGGTGTCAGTGTAGATAAGGGGAAACAATCAACTTGGTGAATTCTTCCAAGATTGTTAACATTTGCAGTCGACGTTGGCCTCATCAACTGCAGCCTTATTTCCTCCAGTGCTTCAGCCGACTGTTTTATTGGTACAAATAACGGTTTCCCATAAAGAACTTTCATAATATCTCAAAAGTTATGATACTAAATATCTACACTTGGACAGAACTAGCTCTTATACATGTGGATACTTCTTTGAATACTTTATTGCGTACATGATTGATCGTGATCCAACATGTCACTTACTGAAAAAAGCTTAATGAATTAAATATATTTCAGGAAGGCCTTTAGAGATATTTGTTAGGGACAAATATGGTAAGGCATTAAAGACCCACACATTCTACCATTATACATCAAATACATTTTGTAATGTAAAGTAAATTCAAGTGAAACAAATGCAATAATATTTTCTGTTTCCTTAAAACTATTCAAGCTCTCCGTTAAGGAGATTATTTTCATCCTTGTCACTTGTTTTATCAGTTGTATTCTAATGTTGGTTGGTTGGTTGTGAAAAAAACACAATGGATTTCAATAAAACGCAATAAGAGGATGAGATAGACTCATTGATTTGGTGTAAATCCAGGATTTCTTTTTTCTTTTGTTTCATTTTCTTTAACATTTCCAGAATCTGGACGTTTTTGACATGTTGTCTAAATTCTCTGACAAAGAAGGATGGATCTTGATGAAGAAAATTAGACATGTATGGGTTAGTATCTATAAGTGTACATATTTGTTTACAGGTTAATTACAATTAAAGGGCTAATTGTTATATTTTGTTAAGGCCTGACATGAGTACTGCCTATATGCATTTAACATTCTAGTTAGGTCAGGAACTAATGATTTGTGTGATCCTAGGTCAGTCTATCACATTACATCTTATGGAAATAGGATTATGGGAACCATATAAGATGGTGCAGCTGAAACTCCGAGACAAAGTTAGCAATAAGGATTTGCAGGTAGGAAGAGTCAAACGTAGACCACACCAATCACAGTAGTGATTATAATGCTCCAGATATGCAGTAAACCTGTGTGCTGGTTTTAGTATTTAGTATTATTGGATGGATACACATGTTTTACCTACGTAGTCAGGACAAGTAGCCAGTATGAGTTTCTATCTGGAGATTTTGAAATCCTTTCAGAATGTAAACTTTTTGGTCCGACTGCTGTGTTGTAAATCTTTTGAGCAAGAGAAATCCCAAAAGGACATTTTTGCATGTTTTTTTAATGAGGATTTGCACGTAGTGTTGTATGACGTTAATACAAAAACAAAGTCAAAGTCTCACAAACACTCCAAAGGTTCTCAATAAATAACATATATAATATTGTCTTAATTTTTGCCTCCCTCTTGTGATCCAGTCACTTGGAGCTGAGCTTCCTTCGTGAGCCTCCGGATCAAATGCGTTCAAAGAACTGAGGATGGCTCAGAATGGATATGCCTCACCCTGTGATCCCCACCGACTGAGGAATCATCAACCGCTGTGGAGGACCTCAGAGAGAAGCCAACAGCAGAGCTAACTGCCTTTGGTGCATTCATGAGAAGTCAATAACTGCATCTTGGGACGGCTAGTGCAGATCCAGAGAACAAATCAAACTTAGATTAATATTTGTATTTTCTTTGGGGGGATAGATATACAGATATAGCAGAATAGCTGCGCAGACCACGTATCTTGCAGATGCGGTAAACGGCTGGCATATTTTTTTTCAGCCAAGTCCATTAGTCCAGAGTGGCTCAGCACAAAAACAAATAAACATCGGTGGAATACAAGAGCAGTAAGAGAATATAGAAACGTACTATCATTATCAGTGAACAGTTCAGCCAGGGCAGACAACATTAGGGTTCGGTAAGAATAAGGCTTGAAAACAGTGGAGCAATTAATTATGTGTTGAAGCCAACAATCAGATCGCTGGTGCTGGTTTGGGCTATATTCATGGCATATTTTAAACCTGGTCAGAGAAATGTTTTTGGGATCATATCAGATGATTTATTTCTTTAACACAGTGGAATATTAAATTAAATACATAATCAGCCAAGACAAGGGCAAGAACATGATCGTTTACAGTAAATATTTTTTCAGTTCTGAGAAGGACTTTGTGGGATTCATGTTTAATTTATTCTAACCGACATAAAAATGTAATCTGTAATGAGGAGGATGTCTTTTGAAAACTGAAAAGATGTCAAGTCTCATGTAGAGCACCCCCTCCACACGTGAGAGTTTGGTAAGACGGCAGTGATTACACGGTTATAGCGCTTTGAATAAAACAAACACCGTGACGCAATGGTGGAATAATGAAATAAATATATTGCATTAGGCATGAGTGATTCAGAAAACAATTGCTCCGTAATCAGTGCTCACTCATAATTCCTATAATTTTATGGCGAGATGTTTTATTACAATTACTCAGGCAATTTGGCAATTCAGTCAGACGAGTCACAATTCTGGGACATTTATTACAGCAGCAGAAAATCTTTTCAGCCCCCCCCCCCCCCACCCACCCACTGATGGTTTTACACGGCAGAGGCATTGGCAGGCAGGAGGAGGGACAACATGACATGTTTACAGCAGTGCAGATCCAGTTGACCACTGGTACTATGTTCTAGTATCCACTGCAGTCATACTCTTTGTGTTTTTGATATTTTCATGTACATTTTTACTGATGCCGCTCAGTTGCTGTTTCATGCCATTCACTGCGACCATCTTTATTCTATCATGTAAACTACAATGTGCTCGATGGTTTGCCATGAAGCATCCATTCTAATTACATTGTCTGTAAAAAGTGGCACAAAGGGGAAGAAAATAATGAGCCACACTGCAGAAGGGTGAAGAACGCTGCCGACATAATGGCCGGCTTGGGAACATCACAAGGAAACATGACTTTCATAGGTTATAACACTGCCACTTTAGCAGAGAATAGACAAATATCAGGTGTGATGATTCATCTTCTCTTAACAAAAAAGTTCCAGGTTTATTAAACACTAATCTCAGAAAAGGCAGGTGTGTTGCAACATATATTTTTTTTCCCACTGCACAGCAAACCAAACACAATCCCTATTCCAACCTGTCAGCTGATGACCTGACCATTTCTCCCTGTGACCTGCGCTCCATTGTAGGTGAAAAAAGCATACAAGCAAACACCCCACACTGGTGATGTAATGTGTCTTAAAGTTTCACAGTCTGAAGTTATGACAAGCAAGAAATATTTTTCCAATGCTGCTGTTTGCCGAACCGGATTTAAGAAGGCCTTCCTATTTCTGAGGGTTTGCTGATTATCATTATTCATGTAATCGTTTGCATTAACATGGCAACTTGCCCTGCTTACTGCTAAATACACTCAGGATTTGTTATTCGGGGCTGGTGTCAATCTTCATGCTGGTGTTTTTCAAAAGATTAATGTTCCAACGTCAGCTTATAGCAGGTTGATTTAAAATGTTGATTTATCGCTAACAGACAGTAATGACAACCCCGTAGCCAGTGAGCATTGGGTCTGCGTGAAGGTCAACAGTGCCTCGTGACTCATCTGTAATAATTGGTTTCAATATTGTGCAAAGTATTTCTTTGTTGTGAAATGCTTTAGAATACTGAACAGAAAAACTTCAAGCTAATCAAGACAACAGATGCTAAATTTTAATAGATAGAGCGGAATTGAAAGACTAGTGCATCCAACCATCAGGTCGGAACAGTTTGGCTTGCGTGTCTAAACATCTGGAGATAGCAAACAGTGTCCATGACGCTCAAACAGCTGGATGGTCAAGGTGTAAACACAAGAGAAATGTGGGAGGGTGCATAAACGCTGTGGTGCAGGTTGGAAATTGAATATGAATGAGTAACAGCACATTTAG
Source organism: Brachionichthys hirsutus (assembly GCF_040956055.1). Lineage (NCBI taxonomy): Eukaryota > Metazoa > Chordata > Actinopteri > Lophiiformes > Brachionichthyidae > Brachionichthys > Brachionichthys hirsutus. Next base: position 10,057,774 of record NC_090897.1, on the reverse strand, counting down.
AAAGATTTCCACTTTAGTCCTTGTTGCTAATGGCGAAGCATGCGTACCTCCTCCCTCTAAGAGTACCGGATCGGCGCTGTGGTTAGAGATCAGACCCAGAGGCAGGGCCGGTTATTATTCTGTTGGGCTGGTGGCAACTGGACTGAGGATGGGGGTCAGTGAGTCCCTCACAGGACACATAGGGGCGATGGCCTTGTGACTGAAGTACTCTACAACTTGCTTGGGCACCTCTGCCAGAACACATTTGGCCAGGGCTGCAGGTGAAGCCTGCAACACAGCAGAGACAGAACAGGTGGAGTTTGTCAGCCTACTCTTACACCCCGTATAACCTGAGATGCAAACCATTTTCCATCGAACCCCTTTTTGTTCCATTAGTGCCGTTATTAAGGAGATGAGGTACTCGTTTCAACACGGTAGTTTATCTGCCTGTTATTTGGGTTACGAATCCGACTGACGATGAGTTGTCAGCTGACTTGGGGGCATATGGTAAAAACAGACATTAGATTCCAGAGGGGAAGATGATCATGGAGAGATTCATACATTGTTGCATGAGGGATATCACTGATATCACTTGTGACCGTAGGGAAGAATCTGCTCAGTGGAATGGGAACTCTGGAACATTCAACAGGCATTTAGGACAGATCTGAAATCCAGGCCTGTGTCTTCATGGTGAAAGAACTTAGATATAGGTGTTACATGTAAACAGAAAGGCAACCAGTGTGCAGAAGCAATTCTGTGAAGGGAGGGCGCTGCCTTGGTGAAGTTAGCCATCTCTTATGCTATAGTGAACTTTTTATTATTGTTTACTCAAACTATAGGTAATTTAATTCAATAATGGATTAGTTTAAAAGAAAAACCAAAAGCAGGTATTTTAATAAAATATTTGGCCACCTCAAACCTTCAGAGCAGCTTCAATGTTCTGATCTGGTGATGATGAAACCATCGCATCAGATACCGGCATGGACACATTTCCAGAGCAACCACTGCTGACTTTTTGTCACTTCCTTTTGTGTAGCACTGTAAATCCATCCAAATCGCCAGCATGACGACAAAACCTGGCACAGTGTGCACAGCCAGAGGGAAGAACTTACCGTTTTGAAATCTCTGAAGGGCACAAACTGCACGATGTCCCTGAGGACCGGCTCACCCTTTGGTGAGCGAAGCACCCCATCATCTCCGTCCAATATCTGCATGTCTGTGAAGTCTGCATTGCCCACACCAACAATGATTATGGAGAGAGGCTGGTAGGAGGCGCGCACAATGGCTTCACGTGTGTCCGCCATGTCCGTCACGACGCCATCTGTGAGAATGAGCAGGATGTGGTATCGCTGGAAGAAGATGAGAGTTGTCAGTGTGAACCTACGTTAATGTTAATCCATCATTAATGGCAACCTGCCGCTTTAAGCGAGGACGAATCTCAGTGTGTGATTTGCTTTGGACTTGATAAAGTTTCGGTCTACATATGAAGCTCTGTGAAGAAGTCTTTGTGGTCATACACCAGGAAGGGATGGAAAGCAGATGAAGAGGCGTGCATTAATAGCATGATACAGCTTGCAGTCATGTCTTTGTGATTGTTCCTATTGTGTAGTGGTTAGTTTGTTAGTTTGTGTGTTACTTCTAATGTCCTGAAAGCGCAGCTGTTTACTGCAACTAATATAATGATAAAATAATGGCTGGCATTGAGAGGTAATAATTATCTCAAGTTGAAATTACAGGAGTGTGAGGTGTGAGACTGCAATGTCCGCACAGCCAGCGGGTAATTTCAGATAGTAAATAGATAAAAGACTATTGTTTTTACTCTCTCAAGGGTATTAACAAAAGATAAGAGCACAGTAACTCCAAAAGCCCCTGTTGTTAAATTGCATTTTAACTTCAGCTCAGGAGGTAATTTCTAACCAGTATTATTGGAATAATACAAAAGTACACGTCCAATGCGGTGCTTTATGACTTCAAACCACACTAAAGGAAAACTTATTTGTTCTATAATAAGACCCCTCCTCTTTTGCCCTGTAGGGCATCATTATTGTAAATAGTGGGGTGAACCAGAGTCGGTTCAATACGGGATTTGACTGTGAGATGCACACCAATAAAGCCAGTGTTATATCCACACATTCTTTAAAGGAGCGTAGGGGGACACTCACAGAAGCGTCCTTAATGTTGCCGTCCCCCGCTGCCTGCTTGGCTATTCTGTTAATTATGGGAGACACATTGGTTGGGCCATACAGCTGGATCTTCGGAAGGCAACCCTGGTATGCCTCGACCACTCCTTGGATCTCTTACAGAGGAAATCAATGAGCAAAATGAAGTAAACAACACATTTATTTATCTGACAAGTCGCTGCAAAGCTTTATAAGTAGCCTGAATATGCAGCTGATTTACACTTTGCTTCAATGCTAAGCAATGCTGTGAGCAGAAATACTCACACAATGTTAGGTTATGTTAGGGACGTTATGGATAATCAGAATATTGTGACATTAATTCATTTTATCATTCTTTAATTTACCTGGAATTTCTGACAAGAACCTTTAGATCGACATTGATATGTTAACAGTTTAAAATTGACATATGAATTTTAGATTGACTCTTTCATGGCACAAAGCAGTTTCCTACCTTCACATTCATCGTCTTCTGGGTTGAAATTAATGGCAAAATCATGAGACACCTGAGGATTAAAGAGGAGCAAAGTGTTAATGCTGCTAATGATGATGTCATCCTTTTTTCTTTTTCCATAATGTAGCAAAAAGATCACCGTGACGTGCTTTATCCTAATACTGGTGGCTTCAGTCCTTTCAGTCACTTTAATAATAACACAAAGCTGAGACTTAAGAGCTCAGAAAACTGAAAATGGGGAATGAGAGTTGGATGTTGTTGCATTCATACTAAGGAAGATTTCCTGATGAGATTTAAAACAGCACAACTGACCACACATTAATTAATCAGACCTTTATTAACTGTAAATAAATAAATAAAAGATAAACAGAACTAAGAGAGCAAACCTGAACCAAGGTATCTCACATCCCCCATGATGCACGACAAGACCAAACCTGAACCCTATAACTGGATGCATGGCCAAACCAAAGGTTTCATCAAAATCTGTTGCTCGTTTATGAATAATAGACTGAAATTAATAAAATTACTGCATCCACCTGTTTATTTGGATCCACTCCATCACCGAAAGCGTTCTTTAATATTATACAGTTATGCGTTTTCCTGCTAAAAAAAGTCTTTACATTTTTATTTTATTTTATTTATTTATTGTTATTATTATTTTTTTTGCCAAGCTTGGCAAAAACATTACTTCCTCTGTGAAAGTAATATATACATTTCTAGAGCAGGAATGTAATATTCTTGCCATTAAAAAGTCAGATTGATTTTGTTTGTCAGAAAGCTGTTGAAATGGCAGAAAATTAAATCCTGCTCTTATACCGCCTCTCATAACAAACCAATTTTTTTTTCCAGAAACACCAACTGTCAGGCGGATCAGTGAAAACTGACTCCTCTCCAGCTGGCACCATATTTGCTTCTTTCCAGTCAAATCAAAGCCATTTCTGTTTTTAACGGTATTAACACCCTGAATTCAGTTACTGTAAAGATAAATATGGCAGAGAAATGAATCCTGCGGTGCTGAATGTCACTGAGCCCCTGCCAGCGGAGGGATCGAGTTTCCCAGCAGACCTTCTGACATGACAGCATGAATTAGACATGCTTAACTAATAACATTCGTAATTGCTGTCCCCCATTCGGGTGCTGTTGAGTCTCTGGTGTTGTGTGGGATGGCTCACTTGCACAGGTTAAAGGGCTTCACTGTCATTTAGTAATTGAATTTATGCCATTTGCTACAGCGAATACGTTCATATGGCATTCCACATTAAGCCACGCAAAATGCACGTGCATGTTTGGTGAGAGAGGTTTGACAGACTGGTATGAAGAAACACAGGCTGAGCTGGAAGGCTTAGTGCTGTGTTTGTCACATATCCAAACAAGTTCATATTCAATGGAATTAAACATGAAGCTTCCCCGTAAATCACACAGCTCACTATCTGATGCAAAATATCAGGTATTTACTTTATATTTTCTGATCGCGCACACTATGGATGAGGCATAATTAAGGCTATAACAACACAGACAGAGAAAAAGATTTGGTGTGATGACAGGGGAGTTCATGATACATCATGTTATTAGTGGTTTTTGGTAATTAGCATTTATCTCCGCTACTAACAGCAGTGAGTCTGCAGCAAGGAATACAATCTATTTTATTCCTTAACAGCAAGCACAGACGGGGAATTCTCACTTCATCATTACATCTGAGCTACAAGCCTTGGTAGGGTTGAAACTATAATTGTTGGTCTTTCACATCACCACACAGCACAGCAGTGTGTCACATTACACAGAGGTCATTTTGGTTTGATAGCTATGGCATTAAAAGGTGCATGTGTGCACGCACTGACCCTGTGCATGTCCCCCTAGGGCCCTGCTCAGAGCCTCTGAAGGCATTTGGTCCATGATGTTCAAAGAAAGGTTCTCATGAATTGTTATCTAAATTGGAAACCAACACCACAGAGCTTTCATGTGATCGGGCCATGATATTTTCTGACATGTTGATATTTAAAGACATGGGGTTGTGAATAAAATTAAACTCAGTAATTGCTTTTAAATGTGAAGCACTGATAGAATGGTCAACCCTGTCAAAGAATTTGCTACAAAATCAACTTCCTTATTATTCAGGTGGAAAATACCAGAATTTGAGAGGAATGCATGAATTTATTGTGTATTTATTATTGTTCACGCACTAGAAACCAGCAGCGCAGAGATACAAACAGATACTCACCTCACAATTTGGAGGGATTCTGGCACCAAACCCCAAAGCTGAAAACCTTTTGTCACTGAAATGATGAGAAAATGCATGTCATTTCTTAGGGTTATTTCGTGAGAAATAGCATTTGATAGTTATCTTAAAAAATATTGTCGGCTTATCTCTCTGTTCACATTCACACAGGGCGACTCTGCTTCTTGCTTTGATTTCATGAATATTAAAAGTCAAATTCCAATTTGAAGTGTGTCCCTCAGTCCCTGCAGCCCCAGTTTACACCTGTTCAGAGTTCCTAATGGTCTTTATCTTTTCTACACCTTTTAAATTGCCCGGGTATCACTGTAAGCGGTTCTACTCTGCTGGGCTCATGCGCTCCTCAAGCTCAGGTTGCACAGCTTTGTACAAATACGAAGGTGGATTTTATTTGTGCATTCAAGTTAGAAGACAGAGAAAAAGAACACACATGTAAAAAAAAAAAAACAATAAAGGCTGACCTGTTGTGCTCACCTTCACAGGTGTCAACAAACAATGTTATGTATGGAATATCCACAAGGAATTCTGAACACTTGAAGGTTCAATACTGTGCATGAGTTGTGTGTAGCATCCTCTGGGAACCTCAATCATGCTGTATAGTGTGATCCAAAACAAATGCACTACAAAACTCCAACCCTAACCCTACATTTATGAGTCAGGACAAATTATTGAAGTGCACCATTGATGCAGAATACTTCAACATTATAAGTTATGGAAAATGTAAAATAACATGTCTGGTTCATTCCCACAGCATTCTGCAGCACAGCAGATTTGGAACAGAGACATTTTAAAACATGTATTTCATTAATTTGCTCTGACCATGGTGTGGGTGCATCGAACTGTGCACAGCAAAGTTCACAATCTTCATTTTAGTGTTGTTGGATTTGGTGCTCTGACAAGTGTTGATTGGAGAGCTTTTTGCCCCCTCGCAGAATTACTGTGGCTTTTCAGAGCTATGAGAGGAGCTTAATTAACTCTGATGTTTGTGGACTAAAATCATCCAGAGAGATGACTTCTAAACAGCCTCTAACAGCAACCTGCAACCTAAACATTCCTCTTGGCACTAGCAAAAAATTAAAACATTATATCTTATTAGTAGTATTATCATTATCTCCCATTCCCTACAGCATCATCGTTACAGAGCCGATTAGTAGAATGCTATGTGAGCTAGAATTTAGAGACTTTGAGATCGTGGGAAAGCCTCCTGTCTTTTCTGAGGAAAAGGTAGGGGCAGAGCTAGAAGTGGTGGAGATGAAGATGCTGAGGTTCTCCTTGGGAGTGACCAGGTTGGATAGGATTGGAAATGAGACAATAAGAGGGACAGTGAAGGTTAGACATTTTGGAGATACGATAAGAGAGGCCAGACTTCGATGGTTTGGACATGTCCAGAGCAGAGACGGGGACTATATCGGTAGAAGGATGCTGAGGATGGAGCTACCAGTGAACAGGGCTAGAGGTCGACCCATTAGAAGATACGTGGACGTAGTGAGGGAGGACATGAGAGTGGCTGGTGGGGAGGATGATGCAAAGGACAGGGTGAAGTGGAGAAGGTTGACTTGCTGTGGCGACCCCCCACAGGACAAGAAGAAAGAAGTAGAGCTCGTGGTAGAGCCATCACTGATCAATACGACACAGGGGTTCTTTTGATTACCATATTTGGTCGCACATTTCGCAATCATTATATTTTCATCCAAGACAAATATCTGAATGAGTCCAAAGTGTTTTTTATGCATACCCTCCACGTGACCTGGCTAACATGCTGTGCTGTATTCCAATGTAAACTCTGCAGCTGAGTTGTAGCCTGAAAGAACGTTAAAGATATAATGGGAAGAAACAAATCACACGTTTTGGTATTTGATTGACATCGGCAGTTTTAGCAAAGTCGAGGACAAGAGGACAGAGAAGACGATTGATAATCTATTGAATCCATTCTGCTGTCCCACTCTTTGTCTGCACGTGTGATGAGCGGCGGGCAGACGTGGCTTCTACACCGGCCCTCTCTGCAAGGTAAACGAGTCGCTGCCCACACACACAAAAGCTAATCACTCCAGCTCCTCTGCAAGGACCCTTGAATCCTACATTACTGATACTCACTAAAGGATAAAAGGTTTGCTTGACCACATTGTATGCCTCAATAGCAGCAGGGAATGATTGCCTACACTTGCAGCCAGCATTTGGAGAATGTAGTATCTACAATGCCATTGTGTTTATGCAGTCGCTGTGTAAACACAGCAAATGGCAATGCTACAAGGAGCAGCTAATTTTTCTTAGATAGGTCTTCAGTGTCTCCGGTGCTGTCTACTGGATGCTAATATTAGCCAGAAGCTGCTCCCCTGACAGTCCATGGGAGAGTCTTGATAAATCAGGAGTTTTAATCCTCATCTGGGCTCGTCTAAATAGATGAGATGACAATACTATTAATTATTTCCCACTCTTAACAAAGTATGATGCAAGATGAAAAGCCATTGTATTACCGGTATGTTTTGTATATTTTACAAACTTTCCTTAATTATAATGCAAGATGTATTTCTTATCCGTTTAATGTTTACTTAATATGTGTATTGTCTTTTCCTAACTGTGACACCAGAATATCTCGCAAATAAACTGCTTTGAATAATCCACCAAGAAAAGGCAGCATACAAACAAATCAGTTACTGATGTCTGCACGTGATTTAAAAGCCTGCTGGTGATAAAAAGGCCAAGATGTCATCTTTCTGGCAGATCATTAAATTATGAGGATGCATTGATATTTTGAAATATAACCATTCAACGAGGAAGCATATATTAACGTGTCAGTGTCCTTGGCTTGACTTCTTCAGCCCCAGATTGTCTTCATGCATAAATCATACAAAAAGAGGCCAATTCACTTCACAAATGTATGCACTATCTACAAACGGCTTCTGGTGTACACAGGGTAAGTGATTTACGAATGTGAAAATAACATTGACAACTTGTTGTGTTCGTGCTGCAACTGAGCAGCCGCCTTTTGTAGCAACATATCACCGAGTCAAGATCACGCAAAATGAAAAAACATGTCAGTAGAAGATGAATCCGGGATGGATGGATGGAGGAGCTGGCAGTCAACAGTTCTATCAGCCTTCTGACAAGCAGGTGAGTGAATGCGTAATAACCTGCAGGGTCGTGTCCGCCGTTCAGTGCTCATTTCACTTGGTGTGGATCGTTCCACTGTGCAAGAACCCACCCAAACGGCATGCAATGAGCGCTCTGCCACTCCGTGTCTCCACAGGGGCGACTGTCAAGCCCCGACATGCCCTGCAGGCATCGAAGAGCCTTTGCTGAGAAACAAAGCATTGACAAACCTATCATAGTCTTGACAGATCTCCCCCACCGCTATCAGAGCCTTCAGGTACTCATTGGGCTGGTAGGGGTTGATGTAATGCAGTGAGCAGCTGTTCCTGGGATCTCCGTTGGAGGCTGTGAAGTCGATGGCAACCTGGTGCAGTAAACATACACGAACATGAACAACCTTGTGAAATCAATTATTTTATCTTTCTTTTTTTCATTTCTGATTCATCTTTTCTTTCTGTTTTTGCAGACCTTTATTTGGCTGCACTTTCTATATGAAGCCTGCAGTGTGACTTAATGGCCGTATGAATGATCTGATCAGAGACAGGCATTTTCCCCTTTAACACCCACAGAGATTGAAGCAGCTACAGCTCCAACTGTTTCAACAAGGAGTTACTGCATCTACCACAGCGGTCCTCATCATTAATATTCACCGCTTCAGTAATCCAGCTGTCGAGAGAGCTGTAGAACTATGAGAGCAGACCAAAGGGCAAGAGTCAAACAGGATTTGAATTTATTCTGTGAAGCATGCTGCAAAACAAAAAACTGTGTGTGCAGGCAAAAACACCAACGAGGGCTGTATACACAAAAAGCTGAGCTATTTTACTATCATTGTTAGAGAAATTATTCAGATCCCTTAATAAAAATACTGATATCACCCCAATTTTTAGAAAAAAAATTAATAATTAAATTGTTAGAATCAAAATAAAAGAAAGGTGCCTTTTGTTTATTTCATTATATTCATTACATTACATTACATTAATAATCATTCATTATTATTAAAACTGCAAATTACTCTTCCTGATAAACTATTTTTTATTTTGTTTAAATATTCTGAATATAGGTAATTAAAATACTGAAATGCTGTCACAATTATCCAGGAACCAAAGAAACGCCTTCACATTTTGTTTTTTTATTCATCTAGAACTACAAACTTCAAATTATATGAAACCAATCATGAGTAGATCTCACATGTAAAACGCATGCTAATGGTCCAGTAGGAAACATGCAGACAGTATTAATGATTCATAACTAGTTTGAAGGTTGATGACAACGAGGCATGAATGAACACAGGCCGATCTAATTACCGTAAAGTGAATCTGGCATCCTCCCATGATGTAATCTAAGAAGGAGTAGACTCTGCGGAGCTGCAAGAAAAAAAGACAAAACTTGGAGGAGGGGAGGTTAAAGCAGAATCATCTCCACAGATTGTTTACTGTAAAAAAAAACATTTTTTTAAAATATGATAAATTGTGGGGAAGTAGAAAAACCTCAAATGAAAAATGTAGTTCAATGTTTGCATGTAGAATACAAGCATGCAAAGAAATATTAATCAGTACATGGTTTCATAGATCAAACAGTTGTAAAAACGATTAAGTGTTTTTATCTCACAGAATAAAAAATACCGATTGCTGTAAGCCTGTAACTTTAAATGTTTACTACCTCGATTCTGCAGCAGCTTCCTACCTTGAGGTCACTGAGGATGACGACTCCTGAATTCTTGTAGTTTCTCTTCTTCTGTTTGTATTTGGGATTCACACAATCCCACGTCACCTTAAACAAAGTACGGCGAGACAAACCCAACAGAACATTATTTAGGGCATTTTAAAAATATTAATTCATTTGGCAGGATTTCAGCCAAATGAAATGAAAACACAATGGAAATGGGTGAAACGGCTTCCTGGATGTGTCGCCACTGCTCTGCTCAGTGTCTCTGTTCACCGACCTTATTTCCACTGGAAATGTTCTGCATTTCCCTAAAAGTGGCGTAGAACTCGCCGATGAAGTCATGCTTCCCCCTGGAGTCATAATCCCACACTAGGCACTGTGACACACACACATCAGTGTTTACTACTTTATCTCATGTGGTTCAGCTGTACTACACTTTTTATTTTATCCCTCAAATGTTTCTGTAACCTATTCAGTTTGTGGACTAACTAAATAAAATCTGTTACCTTTAGCTTCCGCTCCTCATCACAGCTGCACAGGGAAATTAGAGAGACTTTGAAGGGCTCCCATACAGGATTCAAGTTATTTTTAATCACCTGCGAGAGAGAAACCCATTGCATGTGAAGTAAAGTAGCAGTAACAGATGTTGATGCTGATAAAGAGGGAATTTACCTCAGTTCTATGCACAAGTTGTTCGCTTCCATCATCGTTGATCCGATAGATCTCCAAAAACGGGTCTGACTTGCTGAAGAGATCCTGCAGAATAAATAAAATAAAGAAGAAGATCTAATTAAAATCAATTTTATAGGCAATGTTTTTGTTTTTCCTCATACATCCTTGTATATCATAAATATCTTCATTGGCTCCTTCAGCTTGCTCTACACCCCTTTACTTTGAACACATCTCAAATGGATCCTAAATATCCTAGCAAATGGGTTTTTATGGACATGACACTTCATTAACTCACCGGATTAGCAGGTTTGACTGTGTCCATTTACATTATTAGCACAGTCGTTGTAAATGGACACAGTCGAGGCTGCTAAATTGAAAGCAAGTGCAATATTTAGCACCTTCTACAGTTATTGATATCTCATCCCCGGAGTCTAAAGTGCATGCATCTGAGAGCAACTCTGATTATTTAGGTCAATTGATTCTTCATGGAGGAAAACAAATCTGTGTGTGTGTGTGGTGGGTGACAGCGTTTTTCTTTCAGACTGAATGAGACAGTTAATTCTGCATTTCCTGCCACATTAGGCAGATTCATCGCCCAGCGGACAAGAGGAAAAGGAGCTGGAGCATCCTCGATTTGTCTTGGCAATGCCTTACCGATGCCATCATCAGCATGACTAATCAGGTGCACATGTGAAAAGTCAATCGCAAGCAGTAATGGTAATCATTACATATTACCGTAAGCTAAGATACATCACCATGAATCCTCAATAATCATCAATAATAGTGTGCTTCCTACAATATTCACAGCCGGTTGAGAGGAGATAGCGACGGCACACAGCTAATGAGAAACCATTTTCCTGATTCGGTCATTGTCTGTCTCTGCTGGACAAATTGCTGCACCTAAAATATGTTAATAAAAGATTCTGGTAAGGTGCTTGATAGATAAATAGCTACTCAGAATTAAAGGTTATTAGTAATGTTATAGGACTGGGTTTAACATATGATGAATTCTATGAAGGCCAAAAAGTCCTTTATAATAAAAAAAAACAAAATGTTAAAGGAAGTGAAAAGTAAATAATCACAGTATAGCTAGTGCAACTATAGTATTGGCTATATATCAGAAGTTATATGAAAAAACACATACAATATATTATTTTTTCTTACAGGGAAGATGATTTTACACACAAAATGCCAGCATTCTAATAATGTATGCTGATTGGTTAGTTAAGGGCAGGACTGATAGTGGCAGAACTCCTTCCCTCAGCGTCACTTTGAGTGCAAACAAACTGGCTGCAATGAAACTAAAAGAGGAACAGGAGGATTTGTTTTTGACAGCAAAATGTATATCAGAACAACAAAAATAAACCAACAACTACTAATGCCAGTGAAGTGATGTGAAGTGTCTTGCAGGGTGTGACGTCACTACTATTTAAATAGACGTATTTCACATCAACTGAAGCCTGAAACAATTATCCTAATATGCTGGATGTAAATTATCTCCATGAAGAAAGAAAATTGTCTGAATCGTCTCATCGACAGTGTGTAACTGATTAATTTTCCACTGCAGAGATAGTTAAAGATACGTTTTCCACATTTATGCAGCACAGGTAGAAATTCAGTCACCGAGAAACCCAGTAATTACACACACAGAAACACAAGAGCATCATCCATTAATGCAACAATGATTTATTTGAATGTGCAGAAATCTCAGCGGTGAACCAGCACTTCTAGTAGCAGATAACACGTTTGTTGTTTTTAATTCCTGCCTTAATAAAAATTAATTTCATAGCAAGGGTAGGTGTGTTTGGTAAATTGCAATTTGAGAAATAAATGAACATGCTGAATGAAAATGACATTTGTCTCCCAAAACCAGTGGAAGTCACGGGCAGCCTGTGTGAGGTTCAGGCTGACTTCAGATAGTCAGATTTGGATGGAAACTCCTGCTGTGTTCTTGATTGAAATTTGCCTTCAGCAGAGTTTGCCTGATTGAAATGTGAGAACAGGAGCAGCTAAGGTCCTCAATGTCCATTAAAATGTGAAACCAGTCAACTCATAACACACATTTATACCTGATATTAATCCACATGTGATTCTGTATGGTCACAAATGGTACCTAATATCTAAATATATAATGAATTTGCTAATATATTATGACAGGGAGTCACTAGTATAAATACATGGTACTACATGTACTTATCATGTATTGTCCCCTTCTTGTAACTTGAAATTATTTTTCTATCCCAGTCTACTGCCACCAACTCATGTCTAATAAACTGTGAAGCCTGTTGGCATGGCCGTCCAACCTGCATGTTCTCCTCACCTTATCGTCAAGCTTCTTGGCACAGAAGAAGAGCTCCACATAGCCGTTGTTGCCAGAAATCTCCTCAGCATGCACCTGAAAGGAGATGAGAATTTGTCAATAACATCTCTCATGGTGAGAAGCTGTGGCTTAACCACACAAACACTATTTTAGTGCATCGTACTTAAATCAGCTCAAAGCTACTGTATTGGTGAGAATTCAAACATGGAAAATTAGGATAAAGTGGAGTAACGAGGCGTTAGCTTTAACGTTGTTATCCAAGAACCTCCTTAGCAAGCACAAACACATATTATATATATATATATATATATATTGTATTGTATTTTTTATTTTTACAAGTTACTGCCAGTTTTTTATTCATAGTTTGTAACTTTTTATTTCCTTTCAGATAGACTTTAAATGTTTTATCAACTGCAAAGTGATACACCACCATCATCACTATTGTAGGTTCGTGTTCATACCTAAACGCATACATTTAGCAGACGTAAAAGGAAGCGCATAGAGCGACTCTCTGAATGGCTGCTCTTCTGTTTGTTTATAGGTGAGGTAGTGAAGAATATAAATCAGGATCGCCACTTCTGCTCCCGCTGAAGAGGTTCTGGACCACTCGCAGGTCTCTCAGCCTCTGCTTCAAACAGACAGAAACTCGACTTCAAATTGCCGGAGCTGTGGATTTACAACGAGCTCATTCAGGGTTGACAAGGCTTGATGCTGACGGCTGGCAAAGGACGAAACTTTTCTATCAGACAACTTCTAACAGTTGCTGAACAAATTGGGGGCCTGGCGTGTTGCTTAGCCTGAAATAAATTCGCTGACAGAAATGAAATGAAATGTCCCATCAGGGGTCGTCACAGCAAATCAACCTTCTCCACTTCACCCTGTCCTTTGCATCATCCTCCCCACCAGCCACTCTCATGTCCTCCCTCACTACGTCCATGTATCTTCTCCTGGGTCGACCTCTAGCCCTGTTCCCTGGTAGTTCCATCCTTCTACCGCTCTCTAATCATTCAGGCTAGGAAGTGTTTGATAACCCATCCATCTATTCACTGCAGCCATTTTCATTTTTGCAGGTTCAGGGGGAAAGGAGCCAATCCCAGATGACGGGCAAGCAAACAATTTCTCAAATCTCTCCAGAACAGACTCGTAGAAAGATAATCAATCGCCGGAACATTGACACCCTCAGTTCAAATTTGCATCTGTGGTACAGGTAGAGCTTTATGCTCTCAGAAGCATTAATCTTCAGAGTGGATCACTGCATCTTCTAGTTTATCTTGTTTCATCATTTGCTACCACCCCGTGGCTTGTTAACTGTACGCTGGTATTTAATGAACCACCAGCTCTTCTCCTCCACACGTGGCACATGCACGGTAGTTTCTTATACATGCATCATTTGTTACGTATTTACTTGCTCCCCCATGTAGAGCAGCAGCAATGGCACCAAAAACGGGGACTAGCATATAGAGTTCTGAGAGGATGCAGACTCAAACTATCCCCACTGAAAAAAACACATTCAATGCTAAGCAGAAACAAAAAAAAATAGATATCCTAATATATACAAGATAAAAATAATTCTGCTTAAAATGAACAGATGTTGCAAAAAAAGGCATTACTTGCATTCATTTTCACTGATAAGTGGAGGCCAATTCACTTTGCTGTGCAGAAATCTAGAACTGTTCATTCTCTAGTCCAGAGCACGGTTTCAGAAGCCTACCGTGATAACAGATTTGCCGGCATATTTTCCGTACTTCAGCAGTAAAGGCTTCATCATCTTCTTCTGGGCTACAATCTGCAAAAAGCAGAATAAACACAACGTTGACCTTGAGCCTCCGCAGTAAAGAGCAGTGTAAAGCGATCTGAGTCTTCATCACTCACTCTAGCACGGTAAGAGGCAGCAAACAGCATCGGGCATATTTACCACCAACCTAACAGATGACTTGAGTTGGTTCTGCGTGTTTTAGGTGTATGATTGCAAATATTTCACAGATTTTAGGGCACAGAACTAACAGAACGTCTGTGGAATTTTGATAAACACATGGGTTAGTGAGACGGCACCATCTGTTTACCTGCCCAAGAGTGCACTCGACCCCACCCAGGAAGTCATCATCGCGGGTCCCGATGCTGTGAGTACCGTGGATGTCGTAGACTTCAAATCGCAGCTTCTGCACCTCCTCAAAGTAGTAGTCCAAAGAGAAGACCTTGGCAAAAACTGGGTGCAGGTTGCTCTTGATCACCTCTGTCCTGTCCAGCTGAGAGGAGAGACTAGACACACTAAGAGTTTCAACTGTCACAAGCACCACAACACTGAAACATCTCCCAGTGCACGCATGGAGTTAAAGCAGTGGCCTAACTTACTTTATACCGACCCCTCATTGAGCCGGTATAAATTATATCCATGCCTGTATACTTTTACAGCAACAGCCGGGAAAAATAAGTCTGTCAAATATAACTTCAGCATACAGCATTCTGTATTCTTATTTTCAGGAGCGACATGGCATAACACAGAAGATGATGATGCTCTGCTAAGAGCCTCAAATGCTCAGACTTTTAATCTCAGCCTACAGAAAACATGAATACATCTCTTTCTCTGCCTGAAAATGAAAGCTCAGCTCACAGAGCCCACCATCAACACATGATGCTCATGCATGCAGCTCTCACACAGCCCCAATAATATTACAATGGGGGGTGTCAGAAAATAATGGCAAAATAATAATAATTGCATTTCATAGATACATTTTTCAACACAATGTTTAATGATCGCCTTTTGTTATTTGAATTGTAAGCTGTGATGGTTCTGCAGCACAAAGAACAGAAGTGGGGATGATCCATTCATATTCAGACTGCGAAACATTCTACATAAGAACATTCAGTGCTCATCCTCAAAAAAAACACTTGAATATAGTTTTGTCTGACAGTTTCAGGGTATTTGAGAACTGTGATGCGTATCTGTTGTAGGTTCTCATTCGTACAGATAATCCTTGCCGTTTGGATCCTGCGGCTGGACGTGTGTTTAGGGTTGGATGACGTTTCACCTCTGACCAGAGAGACTTCTTCACTGGGCTTCAGTTAGTGACCTCAGAAGAGTTTATAGATCTGAACTTCCCAAGGTCAGTCAAACATGAAAAAGCCTGCCGGATGAAAGTGAAATGTCTTCATGCAAAATGCTGCTTAGCACTATAGTGCTGTTATCATCCTGGAAGAGATCACTCACACCAGGATAGAAATTGTTTCAGCACAGAATAAAGATGATGAATCGCTTTCTTTGTTTTGTTTTGTTTTGTTTCTTGCTTTGAATTGATTTGGTGCAAATGTTAAACAACACAAAAAAGGCGTAACTCAGGCAGATCTATTTGTTGTTTCGTACGCCTGCTTCACATCGGCGCCAGGCTGAAGGGAGAGGAAGGACATCTGCTTGAAACAGCCTTCACAAGGCACTTTAATTATCACGCTCTTTTTGACTTTGTGATTTTATGCTGTGACCATTCAGAACCTTTCTACACATATATATTCACTCGCCATTCAGTTTCTTGTCTGGTGATGGCGAAATATGTCGCCGCTTGTTGCTTCAAATCAGAGGGTTTCGTTTTGTCACGGCCAAATGCTCGAACCATCGAAAAGAAATTACAGTGCGAAATAACCATTTTGGTTTCTGTCACAGCTCTCAAATAAACAATCTGGTTCTAAAGCTGAAATCATTCTAGCGCAAATGTCAAAAAGGAAGAACTTTCAGGAAGGTCTTCCTCAGCCTCATTCATGCCCTCATCTTTTCATCCTGCATCATTGCCTTCTTCCTCCTCTCTTTGTGCCATCTGGATAGACAGATTCGGGATGAATCTGTTTGTTGATGAAAGCTCATCAGAGCTACAGAGGATAGGCTGTGCCTGTTTACTGTTGGTGTGGGGCCAGAACTGGAGCCTGACTCCCTGACATGGAAAAAAATGAAGGCTCTTACTCATCAGCTTTCCAAGCCAGGTAGATCGTCCGTCTATCGCAGTCAATCAAAAACGAGCCGCGTCGCTTAGGTACCGGAACGGAACGTGAAGACTGCGGTTTGAATGAACTCCTTATTAAAAAGGAGCAGGAGGAGTTCATTCAAACACAAAGAGGCGGAACCGTCTCCTTGTTGCTTCTGCATTTGTCCTTGGGCAGTGAAGGCGCTGTTATCAGATAATAATGAAATAAAAGCAAATCGACAAATAGCATTTGCGAGTCAGTGGGTCCATTCAGCATGGGTGTGCAGCAGAGAAGGAGGGTGGTGCTGTTTGAGCAGCCTCTTACTCAGCTGCTGACGTAGGTTACAAACGTGCATAGGCGATGGGGGGGGGGGGGGGGGGGGAGAGAGATTGCTTTTTGTTGCATGAAGGGTTGCAGGGGAAACAAAGCAAATCAATACAATTAGTCATCCTCTACATTTTGACACATCCTGTCCTGAATGAAAACCTGTGTCTTGTCTTCCCCTCATGAACCAAATCACTTCATTAACAGAGAAGAGGGAGCGCTCCGGCCCACGCTCATTATTTTTTTCCGGTGGAACGCAGCTCATCCTTCTGCACACACCTAACCTGCTGTTAGTCTGCGCATGCAGGCCGGCGGGATGCTTCTGTACGTGCTGCACAAACTGAACCTTCTACACGGCAGACAATCTGCAATCTGCTGTAAAGGACGCGTGCCGACTCACGGTCACTCCTCCTCGGCAAATAGTCATCACGTTTGACTTTTTTTTAAAGTCTGAGACAGACAGCTTTTGTGTGAGCCATGATCTTTTGAAAATGAGAAAAGAAAACAGCTGCAGGTTCACCAACTCGTAAAAACATTGATCCCGCAGCACATCGTGGGATTTGGGAATTAACTGTGCTGGGAGTGGAAATTCATCCAAAGGTCTCGAATTTCACACATCGTCTCAAAATCGGAGCATTGCCAGATTTCTGATGCTGTATAATGAAGGGAGGGCTGGCCAGCAGTGTGCACAGTAGTTCAGTGTGATTATTAAAACATCTTCACCCAGGGTGCAGCAATCTGAATAGTATGAGCTTTTCTATGTGTGATGTAGAGTATCATCAAATAATTTGGCTAATTACTCAAACAGGGAGATGAATAAAACATGGAACATTCATTTTTGATCTCCATACTATGGAATTAGTGATGAACAAGAGTTCTGGCTTGTATTTTCCTCTCTAACTGCACGTGTATAAAAGGAAAGACTGAGGGGCTCACCTCTGTCCACTGCCCGTTGGACTGTACCATGAGTATGACACAGGGGTCTGATTTATTCAGCGTGTCTCTATCCAGAAGGGCTTTGCAAGACACACGCAGCTCCACTTTGGAGACGCAGGCTGCTGGACCGCTGAGGCTGGCGGCGGGGGAGGTGGCCTCTTGAACGTCATTCATCCTGGCTCAGGGCAAGAGTAGCTCACAAGCAGCGAAGCAGTAAGATGTGCGGCTGGCGGTCGCTCTGAGGGTTGGGAAAGCGTAGCGGTGAGCTGAGGGACCTCAGTGAAGACAAGAGACATGCTTTTTTGACTTGGTACAGATGGCACAGAAAGAACAGAAACGCCCGTTGAGACCCGGAGGACCAACCCAAACCCAAGCTGTTATTACTGAGTACCAGATCCATCTTCCTTGTGAGGAACAGCATCTCACCTTGGTAATGGGGAGCGACAGGACATGGGTCGCTCCCCATTACGAGTGGACTATGGGATGGAACCCACGCAGACACGCTAAGAACATGTGCACCTCACCGTCTTTCTGTGAGGCATCAGTGCTACCCACTAGTCCACCATGCTGCCCCGAAAAAATACAAATTAATAAAAAAAACTTACCTCAATGAATTGCTCCTTTTTAAAATTATTTTAATGAAGTGCAGTTATTTTGTCATATTTTTCAGCCAGATAGATAGATAGATAGATAGATAGATAGATAGATAGATAGATAGATAGATAGATAGATACACAGACAGACAGATAGATAGATAGATAGATAGATAGATAGATGGATAGCTGATAGATAGACAGATAGATAGATAGATAGATAGATAGATAGATAGATAGATAGATAGATAGATAGATAGATAGATAGATAGATAGATAGATAGATAGATAGATAGACAGATAGATAGATAGATAGATAGACAGACAGACAGACAGACAGATAGATAGATAGACAGACAGACAGGCAGACAGACAGACAGACAGATAGATAGATAGATAGATAGATAGATAGATAGATAGATAGATAGATAGATAGATATATTGGACTGTTTGACTTTCAGCACCAGAGACAGCGCCCGAGGCGTCTTTTGCTGACTGCAAATTAGATTTCGCCCAAAATCATCAATCGGCCATTTGACTCAATGAAACTATAAATATATACAATCGGAGGGAAAGTTCTGTTATAAATCTGATAATAAAGCGTGCAGGTAAGAACGACGGAGCGGCTGGTCCGCTAAGTTAAGCCGGAGACGCTCCTTGACGGATCCGTCGCCCGTGAATGAAAACACAGCAGAGACGCCCAGCAGCACGAAAACGACCTGCCTTAAAGTAATCACCCCAACAAAGCGAGGCTGAACACGAACAATCGACTTTGGGAACATCGTTTACCTTTGAAAGAAGACAAATGTCACCGATCCGCTAAGGACCAAGTTAAAAAGTCACTTCTTACCTGCTCCGAACTCTCACCGCGCTCCTTTAATCCGCTCACAAAACACGCAGCGTGATTTTATTTTGTTATTTTTTTCCCCTCCGCCGGAACTCATTGGTGATCCTGGTGAGGAGGGAGTCGGGCTGTGGGAGTGGGAGTGGGAGTGGGCAGGAATCAGCTGCTGGTGGAAGGAAGGGCATTTCGCTCGGACTCGATTATTGGCGTCAGAAACACGAGAGCGCTTCAGCCCGCCTGGAATAAACACCTGGTTCCACCGATTTGCTGACATTTAGGCTGAATAATGGTGGCGCCCCCCCCCCCCCCCCCATACATACATATCACTGATTTCACACTGTATTTTCCTCCAGCTGCTCACTGTTGACAATATGCAACAGTTTCCTCTCATTTCTTAGACTAATCATTCAGGAAAATTATTCATGTTCCGCCTCACACGTGAACATAGAAAGTGGAATCAGATGTTTAGATGCCATTCTCTGTAGGATCTATAGATTTCCAATTTGATCACATGCAGTGGAGCCAATTTCCAAGTTAAATAAACTTGTTCTTTCTGGCTGGTGTTGTGTCCCTGTGTTAAACAAATAAAGACAAAATACGGCCAGAAAAACGAATAGAATCAAAATCACAGGGGTGTCATTTGATGGAAAAACGAAATTCCACATTTTCTTCAGGGTCATTTAACTTTTGAAAATATGTCAAATTTGACACCTAACTGAATCAGCACAATTTCTTGAACAATCTGATCTCAGTTCAGTGTGGTAGCTTGCTTAATTCATTTATTGGAATGTTTCTCAGATCCTGGTGATCTATTTGGCAGATCTTGTGGCGTTGACTTAATTCTTTTTTTCTGCAATCATCGTGGGCTTTAATACAAACAGAACATTCTGGATCCAGATGATGAAATCTATCAGCTCCAAATTTAATTGCTTGGTAGGTCGTCCCTTGAACGACACCTTACCTGTGCAGAAGATGTAATTTTGTTTCTGACTTTTGCGTGCAGCAAAAAAATGGTGGCAAAAACACAACAAAGCAAACCCAGCCTTGGTGGAGGTAACCTGCAACTCTCTCCCTTTGTTTCCTTCTTCACATCAAACATTTGCACACCGAAATCAGTCCAAGGTCACTCACTCAATATATTAGTGCAGATTTTTCAGTCGTTAGAAAGCCGGTTATGCAATGTATTGTTTCTCCACCACATGGACACTTGAACCTTCCACAGTCCACCCACAAATGTATTATTTTCATGAATGTATTTCCAGACATTGTGTAACATTTATAGATTTTTACAGTGCATTGACACAACAAGCAGCTCTTTGCAGAGTTCCGGCAAAACAGAAGGGAAGGTCGTGAACAACGAAGGCGCTACAAAAGGTAAAAAGATTTACTCTTCGTTTGCGTTCCTTAAAAAATTATTTCAACCCCAATTTGTACATTGTGTGCTTGACTTTGTACGTTATGGTGATACCAACGTGCAGACTTAAGATGATGCAACAATATATGCCCAAAGGCTTTTAAATCTTGGGATTGTGAAGTCTCCTTCACACAGAAATAACATTTCATGAGAGCTTTAAAGCACAGCTCTACGTTTGGCTTTGAGTACAAGAGATTTAGCCTTTCATTAGCTTTCAGATGGTAAAGTCATGTGTGTAGCAAACCGCCAGGTCGACTGAACTATTTATACAGAATGAAATAAAAGACTTTGGCTCTCAGATTTTTTTAATTATGTGCTCCATTGAGTTATTAACTCAAACACCAAACAACACAAACACAAAATAATAATCTCTTACGGTTTTCAGTGTGACACATTTTCTAAATGTAAAAAAACACGGCACAACTGAAACTGCACAGCATGTGTTGAGCAGGAAAACGGGCTGCTCTCAGGCAGGGAGCGGTTTTCACCGCCCACTGCCTCTTCTTCCCAGGTTGTTCCGAGGGTCCTCTGGGGCACACACCTGAGCTCTGCTCTGCCACAGCTCCAAACAACAGCCATCTGCTGCTGCTGCCACTTCCAACACTTTAGAGGACGCTCCCTGCATCCAGTCTCCCACGCTGCCCCCCCCAGCCTCACCCGCTGCTCGCCTCAGTGCTGCTGGCCACATTGTGTGTGCAATAACCCCGCTATAGCATGACGTAATGCCCCCCTGTTTTCAGTCAAACTCACCTCAGGAGTTGGTGAGTTAGAAAGGTTTTTAAAAAAGGCCAGACTGCGATGGTTTGGACGTGTCCAGAGGAGAGACAGGGACTATATCGGTAGAAGGATGCTGAGGAAGGAACTACCAGGGAACAGGGATAGAGGTCGACGCAGGAGAAGATACATGGACGTAGTGAGGGAGGACATGAGAGTGGCTGGTGTTGGGGAGGACAATGCAAAGGACAGGGTGAAGAGGAGAACGTTGATTTTCTGTGGCGACCCCTCAGAAAACAAACCGAAAGTACAGTCGTAGAAAGGTTTTTCTAAATCAAAGATATCATTACCTTCATATGACAAGGAAATACTCCAACATCTTTGGGTGAAACGTGTCAGAACGTAAGGACAGAGTCGGGATTTATTTATTTTTCTTGGCTTCTTCTTTTGTTTTGTTTTGAAGTTCTCATCAATTACATTAACATTGCTTGAGGGATTACCGTGAATCCGGAAAGAAGGGTTTAAAATGTGCCAAACATACATCGGTTTTGGAGTATATCCTGATAAAGAGGTGGATCTTTATTCCTTTTTCTTTAGCAGGACAGATTTGATGGAGTATACATTTGTGTTGAACAAAAATGATGCAACGACATCCCTGTGAAATCTACCAGGCATCTATGTCTCATCTGGATCCAAGCCATATTGATCTGTGGATCAGAATATGTCCATTTATCAGACTGAGACAGCAACAAAAATAATGATCCAGACTTGTAAGTAAGATCAGAAATGAAGTTGAATCTGTGTTGAGTCAGTTTGGCGCCAAATTTGATATATTTTCAAATGTTTCTGAGTTAGATCCTTTTCTAGAACAACTATCCAACTAATAATGCTTCTGATATGGTTTCAAATTCTAGGGGCAGAGCTTAATGGCCAAGGAGTCGTATTGTGAGGGACAGACTATCATGGGACATTGGGGGGGGTATCAGGTGGATTGACTGCAAGTAAGAGCTCACTGAATAGAAACATCATCTTTGCTTCACTGACCTACAAATACTGTGGTCACTTTTCCTTTTACAGAGTAAATCCGATACAGAGATGACATCACAGGGCTGAAGGAGACGCAGCAGGATGCAAACACACGCTCTCAGGAATTTCAGAATACAGACAATAGTATTAATACCGTAGTTCAGTAAATTCACCCTGTGCTCAGTAGGTAGCTAATAATTATGTGACACGGTGAGTCTACAGCCAGACTAATTTCAGTTTACATATTTCTAGTTAAATTCAGGAAACAGAAAGGTAAAAGCTTCCAGATCCAAAGGTAACACGCCTTTTCTCAATAACATTGCAAAACCCTAATACACTGATCCATTTGTAATTTCCTCCCAGTAGACGTATTGATTAGGTAATCCTTTCATCTCTGTGTCAGTCTTGCATCATATGCAGTACTGTAATCATCCGGTTTCACAACAAAGGAATTGAAACAAGTGATTTATTTTTGATTTTTTTTTTGCTATCTGTAATTGATTTCATGTTAAGTTTATCACTGGAGCAAAAATAAATCAGAGGGAAATATTAGAATTAAAATTCCTTCCCCTATTTTAAGAGTCCGTTCTAAAGACTGTCAATTTGAGTTGCGTCTCAGCTCTATCAAACCTCCCTGGTCTGAAATGACTCGACTGTTCAACTCGCCTCTATTAACTGAATAATTTATTTGAGTTCAAACTGCTGCTTCACACAAGACGGACAAGGACATCGAGTTTCACCCTGCCTTGAACTATTGACAATGTGGGATACTTGACTTGGGATCATTTTTAATGTTATTTCACATTGTGCACATTGTTTAGAACTCTGATGTCATAGCAATGTTTTGTATTTTTAATAAATGTTTATATTCGCAGGGAAACAATGTTCTGTGTTGAAAT
The DNA here is from genome assembly GCF_040956055.1 of Brachionichthys hirsutus. Classification (NCBI taxonomy): domain Eukaryota; kingdom Metazoa; phylum Chordata; class Actinopteri; order Lophiiformes; family Brachionichthyidae; genus Brachionichthys; species Brachionichthys hirsutus. Next base: position 10,034,483 of record NC_090897.1, on the reverse strand, counting down.
TTAAACAAAAATGTCCCCTCCAGACTTTTCTCTCCTTCCTGAGGATGAACTCCACTTCAGCTTCCTGTGCTTTTAATGTTGTAATAACTTGTTACATTATGCTTTCTTCAACTGGTAAGTGAATTTGAATTTCTATTAGTTCCTTTCTTCTGGAGTACAATTACTTTGACAATATGTTGAATGTACACCAATTACAGACAATCCATCTGGATTCACAATCCTGAATTATAGCCACCCCCATCATAGATGATTTTATGGCTTCATGGCTGAGCCCGTGCCTCTAGTGCCACCTACTGGTGTCTGAGCAGAATGCACATCGACGCTGATAAATGCACTTTAGAGCAAGACAAATTATAATTTTGCAACAGCTACTTTAATTTCAGCCCAGATATTTGGGACTCAGAGACCTCAAGCTACTGAAAGTAATCCAAAATATTAAATCATTTATTAAACAATTATGCTACAAGAGATCTGATAGCCTTACTAATGATCGAGTCAGCCAATCCATGACTCTTCTTTAAATCATTGTTTAGCACATTTAGTGTATTCTAATTGCACATATCTATATACTTCTACATTTTATTACCTTAATGTTAAAAAAAACTACTTGGGTCTGTAATTACGTTTTAACACAAATTCAAGGATTTCTGAGTCTTATTAAACCGCATAATTTATATTAACTTGTCAGGTCTTGACCTCAATGCGGTTCTACACCCACCATTTAATCCATGAAGACACCAACTCCTAATTATGACACTACACAATGATCTTTTTAAACACTTTATTTTGCAAAGTTCCATAGTGACTATTTTCACTTCTTTTTCTCCACATCCTGCTCGGCAGCCTCTTTGGCTCTCTTTGCACGGATGCCGAAAAGTCGAGCGTTGGCGCGGGCCATACGCAGGCTGGCGAAAGCCTTGAAGTTCTTCTCATCCTCGGAGATAACCCGAGCCTTCTCCTTTTTGTGCACCTGGAAAAAAGATTTAAACAACTTGAAAACCCAAACATTATATGTTTAAACATCGTCTGAGAAGCAGTAGTCCAACTTCAGACCATCAACATTCTTGAATCGTTTTTCTCTCATCTTAAAGCAGTCATCAGAAAAAAGGGTTCAAATGTTTCATCAAAGAAATACAGCGATTCCGGAGATTTGTCATCATCTGACTGCTGAGGTTCAAAACATTTATACATCTCTGAAAACCCACTAAAGTGATCGTGAAATTAAAGTGTGAAACTTGTATATCCATATTAACCGCGGTACCAACTTTCCACATAAACCTCATGACATTTGTTAAACGTGCTGAATCTTTAGGACTTACGTTTCTGATGGGCATAACTGGACCAGTGAGCTGCGTGGCCATCTTCAGTTCCTCCTCCTGAAACGAGTCGAGATCGGTCATCTCTTCAAAGCAACAAACTAATCTACATTGCATCAGCCACTGTAGTTTGTTTTTGTGAGATTACCAATTCTCAAAGACCCAGGTGGAAACCGACTGGATTAAAGGAGGCACGCCGATTATTGATTATCCGTTCAGAGTGATGAGGAACGTGAGCCGTCTCTCAAAACTCTAATTGATGATGAACACTGATCGTGTTCAGTATGACCCCAGTTTCGATGAGAAACTTCAAGCTCCGAGCTACTTCCAGACAAACAATGACATTTAGAATGCAAATGATGATCCTTCACTGAAAGTGGGTGCAGCTGTCAGCGTGATAACCACGGAGCAGAGGAACCGCCATCACTGCAGTGCGTTTACCAATACATAAATATTCACTTGGGTTCTAAATCCTTTAACTACCCCAAAGACAAATCTCTACAATGCGTCATTTCAAAATGCACCAGTAATAAATTACTATTTCACACAAGGTTTTCGGCGTGTAAACAAACCGCTCTCAAGGTTGTACAAAACGTACTTCAAAGCGATGACTCTTTCATGACCACAAGCCTCGGGTAAGTTTTATTGAAGAACGTCTTTGCTTTTACTCCAGGGGATGGTAAATGGGCCGCACTTATAAAGGGCTTTACAATTACGCCTCACATTCACACTCCAGTGGGCGACCGCCGCCAGACCCACTGGGAGCAATTTGGGGTTCAGCGTTTTGCCCAAGGACACTACGACACGTAGACAGTCAGATCTGGGATTCAAACCAACTTACGGTGCTGTCTCCCTTCTTGGGGGCAGACGCCTTCCTGGGGAACAGGATGAGTTTGGAGCGGTACTCTTTCAGACGCTGTACGTTGGCCTGGAGAGACTCTGTGGATCTGTTGCGCCGGCGAGGGTCAACGGAGATGCCAATGGTGCGGGCTGTCTTCTTGTTGATGCCAGCTGCCTGCACAGACCACCAAAGGTCAGGGGTTAAAGATGGTATTTCACTGAGCATTGACCCGATCCGATAGTACAAACCCAACCTGCATTCACTGGCTTAAAAACCACAGCATCCGCACACGCCAATACACACAGAGTTGTCATTTAAAGGTTGGCTGGTGATCCACCAACAAGCAGAACAATCACTGCCTGGAAAGAACCACTTGTGTCTAAACGCACCTACAAGGTGGACATGTCAACCATGTTCAACCAGAGGATGAAACTTCTGCTTCAACAAAGTACGTGAGCCACGGATCATGAAATCCATCAGTCTCTCACATCCACTACATTTTAAAGCCAGAATTATGAAATCTTCCAGCGGGCTGTCATAGAATCCCATCTATGTGGAAACGAGCTCAAGAGGAAGCTCAATGATCAGGAATGGACGACACATCAGTGAACCCCCATGCACCTTAAAATATGAGCATTTAGCAGCTTCTTTTATGTGAAACAGATTTTGCATTTTATTAACCTCACAAGTTTCCCTAAATATGACAAATAAATTTAGCTACTCAACAACAATAACAGTAGAATGATTGAATAATTGATCCTAATAAAGAGCATCGGTGCTCTAGTCTAGACTCTCCATTGGTCTGTGTCTCTTGGTGTACTATTTTTAGGCCGGAATTGATGAACAAAGTTTAATAATAATTAAGTCATCACCGCCCATTCGCTGATTTTCCGTTCTTTCAGTCATCTAATTTTGCCAGCACAGAGTGTCACCGCTGATCAATTAATCAATGACACATCACAACAATTACCTTCAATTCCTCCAGGGTGAAGCCACGTCCAGCACGGACCATGCTGTGGTACCTTATCGTCGGACACCTGACCTGTGGCCGCAGCGGTCCGGCAACAGGGCGTGGAGCAATACGACGGGCTTTGGCCTGGCGAGCCTTTCGCCTAAATAAAGAGGAAGCTTAATTTATTAAAATCACTGCTAGCAAAAAGGCTTTATAGCAGACACCGTGCCACGACACCGCGGGGGTCCCTATGCTGGACGTGTGTCAAATATGTTCACAGACTTTCCATTCGGAATTGACATACAAGTCTATTAAAATGCAGGCTTGAACACCAAGGTATTCCCAGGGGTCATCATGGTTGACCTTGAAATGACAATAAACGAGCGGAAAGCCTGACTGAGTGTTACATCTAAGCTACTGCCAGCATCCCTACGCGTTTTAACTCGCAGTGCATTCCTACGCTTTAGTTTATACAAGTGCTTTGTGTCAACTGAAAATGAATTAATTATATCAGCTTGCAAATAACAGCAATGTCTCATTCAAAAGAATGAATAAACACAAGCCAGTCCTCACCTGCGGAGCTTCCTGGCCGGCTGGTTGAACCAGGTGCGAACTCTTTTCTGCCAGTCTTTGTGGAAGTGGGGGTTCAGGATCATTCCATTCCGGCTCGGGGCCATGGCTGCCTACGTCACAGCAACACAATATAGGTGCATGAGCTAGCTGGCTGTCGTGCCGGCACGCCAGTCATCACAGAGATCTGGGATGCTAAGCTAGTTGGCTAGCCGGCTACTGATTGTTGAGGCCAGCAAATGTTCACGGCTATTACACGCCACATTTGGATTTCCTTACTCTCTCTCTCTCCCTCCATTTGTTGCATATGATAATATCAATCGCGAACAAGACAAATAGCGTTTAGTTGCTGTACCAACGACACTTGACTGGGTAAGACCAGTCACAGAGACTTCTAAGCCGTGCGAGGACATATCTGTAAAAATAATTACTTTATTACAAAGTCGAAAAATCGCACTATCCCGAGTTGTGGAAGAGATCAACACTTTTCAACCGAATTCCAAGGATTAGAACGGATTCTTTCTAGTTCTGTAGAGAAAAGAATTGACATACCTACGAGGTAGGAAAATGGCCGAAAGGAAAAAGGAAGTTGAAAAGCCGGGGATTGTGGGATATGTCTCAACCAGCCAATAGACGAGCAGATGGTGGCTATGTCCCACCCTCAGAGTGAGAGCGTGCACATGCATTAAAATACCGCTGAGTGCGCCCCCTGCAGGTTTGGAGCACTTCAGTGCCCGGTCAGTTAGCGTTTTGCTTTTGCGTCGGGGTTTTTTGCAGCACGTTTTTTCATTTGCACCACGTTCCTCTTTTTTACCTCGTTTAGACTTGTGTTTGAGTTTGTGAATCGTTTTTGTAATTGAAGCAGTTTCCTTTCTGAAGTGCGTTTGGCCCTGGTCGGCCACGTAATTAAAGTGGAACTGTCGAAGTGCGTTTGGCCCGTGTCGGCCACCGTAGTAGATGGCTACAGTAATATACCTTCCGTTAAGAGGGAGACAATATAGTGGAAAAAATAAATGCTGTATTGACTTAGAGACGAAAGTGCATTTTAATAATCTAGATTTAAATCATTGATTTCATTTAGATTGAGTTATATTTATTTGAATACTTATTTTTGCATTAATAAATTACCGGTAGCAGCTTTTGTTTAGTCATTGATTCTACAACCATTGATTCCTTTATCATTGATCAAATAAATTCTGAAATCGCTGCTATCTTCACCTCTGTTCAAAGGTCAAGGTGTGTAGAACTTTATTAACCCTTTCAGCTTATAAATTACTGGGCATCACCTCACAAAATAATTATTGATTAATTCTTGCTGTGTGTAAACTGGTGCCACCTTGTCACCAACATAATGTATCCCTGTTTGAGGCAATAGTTGCCCTCAAAGATAAGAAAATGCTTCCATTTTAAAGCAAAAAGAGTACAAGTACAAATGTATGGAAATTTTATTCAATGAGTATGAAAAACACTTCCAAGTCTGTGAACATTTTTAAACAGAGAAAACCTACAAGGACCAAGCTATTGGCACATCTTGAAATTCCAAGTCCTTTGCTAGTTTGGTGAAGAAATTCTAATCCCTGTTACCAAGGATTTAAAATTGTGCTAACAATTACAGTATCAGAATAAATACCACAGATGTGGAAAGTGTCCCACAAGATGTTAGTAACCCTGCCCACTAGTCTTTGATTGCAGTTCCATTATAAAACTGCACAATCACTTTGTCTTATTCTTCAAGTGACTTAATAAATTTATCATATCCCGACTGGTCCATGAGGCCTTCGAGTTCTTCAGGTTTTTCAAGTCTCATCTTGATTAGCCACCCTGTGAAAAGTAAATATTGATATTTTAATCTCCAGAAGTTGATATTTCTCAGGAACAAGCAGTGTTGACAGCAAATCGTTAGAGGGATATCTGGAAAGGAGGACAACTGCTAAATGGAAATGAATTACAAAAACACTCACCCGCTTCATAGCAGCATTTGTTCACAAGTGCAGGATTGTCTGCCAATTCTGCATTGATTTCAATCACCTCTCCCGTTAGCGGGGCGTATAACTCACTGGCAGCTTTTACGCTTTCCAAAGCGCCCAACTCCTCTACCACGAACCGAGTGTGAGAGACAAAGTGACACATATCACACAACTACACACTTATTTCTAAAATCTGCAGCGCTTTCCAGGTTCTCACCCATCTGTTCAAGTTTTTGTCCAACTTCAGGGAGTCCACAGTAAACCACGTCACCGAGTGCATCCTAAAAAGATCGATCAAACTGCATGAATCAAAACATTACATTCAGTTTTTCCAATGTTTGTGTGTTTGCCATATTCTGTAATTTATTTCTGTAAAGTACCATGAGTAAAAGGAATACTTTGGAAGCAAATATGACACACAAAACTAATTAAGACACAATAGCAGGTTTTAATTTATCATTAATAATGATAGTGCTGGCAGTTTACCAGACATTTCTGTCAAGTTTAGAAATTCCTTCAGCCCCTGTATATACAATACTAGCCCAAATGGGTAAAACTGGCCAGTGAGCTTCCATGTGCATCACTGGAGAGTTCACCTTATGTATTATAAGCTCACTGAAGGTAGACTTTTCTTTTAGGAACGATACAAGGGTTTATAAAAATAAATAAAAAATAGAAGCAATAAAAGCTCTGCAATATTGTCAATCTGACCTTCAGATAATCTGAATACAGTACCTGATAATATTAGTAAATAAAAAGTCCAATAGAATGAGCGTCTCCATTACAGTATATATCATAATGCAATCGTGCATCAGTAGCAGAGGCCAAAGTGCAACACTGAATTGAGCCATGCAATCTTTACATCGCCATGAAACTCTGAACACGGGCATTGTAAACCAGTTATTAATGGCCAACTGCTTACCTGCGCATAATCGCTGACACCAATAGTACCAATGTCACCTTCCACTCTCACCCACTCATGTTTATCTGTGAACCTGAGGGCTGCGGAGAAGACAAAAATCAGACAAACCATAGCGAGAATAAACAACAATAGATAGAAGTCCATCAAGTCGAAACGTGGCTGTGCGTACGTTTTACTGCACAATGAAGCAAAGTTGTATCCAGTTTGAACATAGAAATAAAGATAAAATGCAGTTTACTGACTGAGAAAAGGTTCAAAGCCCTTTTCTCCAGATGAACCTCATGCTTTCATCACAAACCCTGGACAAAGGCTGACTTTATACCGGTAACGAGCTGCGACTCGGTGCACGAGAGTAACTCAACTATGGTTATTAATTATAAAGTGCAGCGCCTGTTCGTTACAATGCCTGCAAACCAAACCATCGTCCAAACACCTTTCAGATGTGGCGATCCTCCGCTCCACTGTGGGAAAGTTCGTGCGTATCGTTGCGTGTTTCTTCCACGAGTATTCCTACCTGTGGAGAGGACCGAGGTCGAGCTCAGAGCCCGCGGAGAGCCGCTGCTCCACACCAGCCGAGCCGCTGAAAGCTGCGCTGCCGGCGAGAGCCGAGGCAGCCTGCGGGAGAAGTTCCCAGGGAGGCGCCGGAGCGCCGCTCGCATCGCCATCTTCCCTCCGGGTCTGTGTCCGAGTGTCGACTTCCACAGAGCGCGAGCGACACTTGACGACGGCAGCGCGCGCCTATCATCCTATTGGTCGAGAGAGAGAGCGCGAGGGAGCGAGAGAGAGAGAGAGATAGTGCGATCCTCATGACGTAATCAACCCTTAAAACATACCCCTAGTTTTACGAATATTAAAAAGGAGACGTACTTCTTGCGCTGATATATTGCAAACTCTTATTTTTGGGGGGTTTTGGAAAATCAAAAGCGGGTCACGTGACCACCCGTGTGCAACTGGCCCCAGAGATGTACTGTATTTGGAGAATAGAGAGGCGCTCCCTGAGATAAATTCATATTTAGTGAAAGTAACTCAAATGGAAGACTATTTGTTTTGACAGCCTGGCCACTATTCAACCAGTAGTTCCCGGTACCAGAGTACCCTTTTGCTGTTTTTGTTTAGCGTATCTACATAATACTACACACACACAAAAAACAATACTTTCTTTCACACTTCCAGCGCTTCGCGAACATGAAGCAAGAAGTCAAACTGATGAACTGAGGAATGATTGTGGGCGGGGCCTGGCTAGGTGTGGCTCTGCTGCAGTGGCAGATACACCTGCCAGAACAAGTCAATGAATGTTCGGTTTGGAGGCCGTAATGAGATAACCAGTTAATCCAGCTAACTTCAGAAGGAACCGAGGCCTCGGGGGACCTCACATCCAAAGACGACTATTAAGGCATCGAGGAAAAAGTGCATGAACTATCCTTACAAAGACAAGCAACACCAGACAAAAACAATTACTGATGTCTGCTTCAATAATCAGAGAACATTTCTTTTTCTTAACCCATAATTTGCCTTGCCTGCATTTGCACTTTTGTTTTAATAATTTTACACATATACGCCTTAATAAAACCATCATGTCCAACTCCTTTAAAATAAATCCGACCTTGACTTGTGCTGTTAGTTTCATACCAAGCGTAAACTTAAGTATACATCCTGCTATAGGCGCATTCAGTGTTCAGGTCCTGATTTAGGCGACAGATTGTTCATTTCTGTTTGACCATCCTCCGTCCACAGAGTGACGCTATTGTTCTTCCAAGTGCGCAATTACAAAACGACAGTATTGTGTTAACACCGTTGGTTATTTTCACTTGCAACTGTTAAAAAATAAGCGAACAACAGAAGAGGACACGATACCAGCAAGCATGGAATTGGTTAGAGACATTTATTTAACGCCCCGTGTCGGCATAAATGAAGCCATTTTACGTCGCTCCCTTAAGCAGAGCAGCTATTGTGTAACCTGTTTGCTGGGTTGCATTTCCAGGAGTAACAAGGAAGGCAAGTAGAATTGGCCTTCGGGCTGGTTGAAAGTATTTGTCTAAGGTTGTCCTTACTTAAAGTCTGCATCCAAAAACAAAACATTCAGAAGTGCATGACATAATACCAAATAGCATTCTTTTATTGTTTGGATGACAACAAGGACACAGAAGGAAAACTGTGATTGGAAAAGTGTAAGAAATGACGGAAAAACAGACAGGATGATTCCTTAAATAGAAACCAACAGTGATAACAGCACAACCCACAGGCTCCACACGGACCTCTTCCTATATCTGATATCGGCAGAGCGCATTAGATGGAGGCTCCCTCTGTGGGTACTGATGATTTGTTGTCATCAGGCTTCATGGCAGGAAACAGCAACACCTCCTATGAAACAATAAATCACATCAAAGGTAAAAACAAGGTTAACAAAGTTTGTTGTAGATCTTTCTTTTTAGTTAGGCGATTCATCGCCACAAAAGAAACCGACGATCTGATGTCTAAATAATTACATCTGCAAAGTGAACAAGAAACGTACCGAGATGAGCAGAGACAAACGAGCCGGACTGATCAACAGAAAGTACACCTTTAAGAACCTAAGAGCAGGTCTGCAGTAAAGTGTGCTGCGAGTTTAGTCCGCTTCACTTCAAAAAGGCTCTCGTACAACAGCGGCTTGTCCTCGAGCTCACAGCAACAACAGGCTGCTCCCCTCCGACAGAGACCCGACGTAGACAGAAACATCACAATTTACATCAATCCACTTCTTATACGACGTGAAGTCGACAGACAAGGATTCCGGGACTAATTTGATTATGGATTATTAATGATGCTTTGCTTCAACTGGACAAAAAGCGTGAGAAAAATTAATTAATCTTGCCAAGATACTGATACATCAAGAATAATTGAATCTTTGCTCTCGAAATCGGATCGAGGTGTAAATCCACTTTAATTATAGATCAGGAAATTCTCATATTGGTTGTTTCTGAAGACATTGATCAGCAACCCACTTTTTTTATTCCGGTTTAGGGGCTTAATGCATGTTGCTACTGCACAATGATGCACATGACACCATTACCTTGATGTTGTTGGAGTCAGTGAGGAACATAGCCAGACGATCGATGCCCATCCCCCAACCGGCTGTCGGTGGCAGTCCGTATTCCAGTGCCGTGCAAAAGGTCTCATCGATAAACATGGCTTCGTCATCACCCTCAGCTTTGGCCTGAAAAATACACAAGTCTCACTATTGGCATGTATTAATCTACAACAGACACAGTGTCCATGGATAGAAAGGGGGGGGGGGGTACATCAATATTAACTCATGTTATTACCTTAGTTTGCTGCTCAAAAAGCTCCCTCTGTCTCACTGGATCGTTCAACTCAGTGTAAGCGTTGCAGATTTCCTTCTTCATCACAAAGAGCTCAAAACGCTCCGTTAATCCTTTCTCCGATCTGTGCCTGTAACAGTTCAGGGAGTCTTAGCCTGCACCCCCGTATCACATGTTAAAAGCATGAGTGCAACGATAAACAGGGCAGCACGAACCATTTTGCTAAAGGACTCATGACTTGAGGGTGATCACAGATGAATGTGGGGTTAACGCAGGTGACCTCAAGGAAATCTCCAACTAGCTGCGAGGCAAAAACAAAGTAAAAAACAATTAAAAAAAAGATGGAGCAGTGATAGTCTGCAGAACAGAGGACTGTGTTCATCAATAGAGCACCTTGTCAAGGAGCCGGGCAGTGGTCCGTGGAGGAGGACATTCAACTCCTCTTTGTGCACAGAGTTCATCAAAGAATTTACGCGTCTCTGAAGTTAAAAGCATGAGAAAAAAGTGAGGAGAAATCTTATCGCTGAAATGTAAAACCCTGAAAAGAGAAATCAAGAAAAAATAATGAAGAGCAAAGGAAAGCAGGCGGAGAGATTCTGACCGTCACTGCTGTAGCTGTGAGGCGGAGGAAATTTGATTCCCATGATCTTCTCCAGGTCACGTGTCATGCTCACTCGTCGGAATGGCGGCGTGAAGTCGATCTCATAGGCCTGTCCCTCTGCGCCGTCGGGGTGATAGGTCACCTGGTACCCTCCAGTGATCTGCTTCACCATTCCTGAAACAACAACAACAAATGGTGAGTTAACATTTGAAAATAGACAATTCATTCCTGCTTGGGGGCAAGCCATTATAAGACAGACATGAATTAACATGGCGTAGGTTGTCATGGTTTCTAAACACCTGGTACCAACTCATTAGCACCCCGCCCCCCTTCTGAATTTACACTCGGAATTAACTGTAGGAGGTCCTTACTTTTGCCGTAACCCTGATTTATGTATCCCATAATATAATTGGGATGCACAAAATAATAAAATAATCACGTCTTTCATGTTGCGTGTGATCTCTCATTGGTCACGCATATGATCTCAATAAAACCTTTCATTTAAGTTATTTAAACTCATTTACGCCTTCGCTCTTGCTTATTCCCTGTATGATGATGAGACACGAGATGAATACCCGAAGCTGCTAATGGCTAACTGGCTGCTTCCCCAGTTCATCGCACAAATAATAATATGCAGCCTCACAACAACAAGGTCTCAAATGATCAAGATCACAAGTTCCGATCCAACCGAGGGGCCTTTCTGTGAGGAGTTTCCATGTTCTCCCCGTCTCTGCGTGTTCTTTGGCTTCCTCCCTCCACCAAAAACATGCAACTTAAGTTTTAAATTGTCCGTCGCTCAGGGGCTACAGGTGGAAATGAGCATTCCTGCTACAACCTGCTACAATGCATCGCTCCTTAGTGGATAATATTAATTGCACACTATCCCAGTATATAAATAAATAACTGAAAGCATCACCCCTGTCACGCCCTGCCCCCTGGTGTTCATACCGATGTCTGACTTAGTGCAGTTCCTGCCTGCTGCCAGGTGGAACAACAGCGCAACACACCGCTAAAGTTTACGCACAACCCAAACGTGGAAACATTAACCCCCTTGACATTTTCTGAAATCAGTCCTGTCATGATATAACGTGTCTGTTTGTCAGTCAGAACCCTGACAGAGAAGCAAATGGACTGTTTTCACTGACCTGAGACCAGTTTCTCTGTGATCTCCATCAAGTCATTGTAATCCGCATACGCCATGTAGAATTCACAGGTGGTGAACTCTGGATTATGAGTGAGATCAATGCCTTCATTCCTGAACTGACGTCCAATCTCATACACCCTGTCCATTCCACCAACCACGAGCATCTGTGGGAGAGGCAGCCAAAATGTTCAGGCATTCTGCAGAACCTGTTAACAGGCTCGTCATGGAACTGACACTTGAGGAGATCATCCCTCTGGAAGTGGTCGACCGTTAAGGACTACCTTGTGGTAGAGCTCGGGTGCGATCCTCATGTACAGCTTCATATCCAGCTCGTTGTGGTAAGTGACAAATGGACGGGCCACCGCTCCTCCAGGAATGATATTCATCATGGGAGTCTCGATCTGAAGCAACAGGAAACCTCATTCAGCCATGCAAGCGTACATTTGATCATTTTAAGGAGCTCGGGAGTGGAGCAAATTCCAAGCATGACACTAATTACTTATTATTCAGATGATTTATTATACGAGGTGGTCAACATGGATGTTTCCATTTACGACAGGCGACTACTCACTTCCAAAAAGCCGAGCTGGTCCAGGAAGCTGCGCACATATGTGATGATTTTGGAGCGAGTTATAAACTTCTGCCTTACATATTCATTGAGAATCAAGTCCAAGTAACGCTGGCGGTATCTCGTTTCCTATGAAAGATCAAGGCGTGGAGAACAAACGCTTCAACATTTGCCGACTAACTTTCCCAAATATCAAAAGCGACACGAGTCGATATCAAATCTGAAGCCCCTGCAAATGTATACAACAAGGAATGTAGGAAAGACGTTTTGCATCTGCTTATTGGTTCCCCAGTTTGAAATAAAGCTGCTGTCCTACTGGGATTTTTTTTTTTTTAATACACCAGTGAGGAGACTTGTTCTCATCTGAGCATTTGGAGATTACGGGGTTGTTACCTTGTCTTTGAGGCCAAAGTGGAGATGGGGCAACATGTGCAGGCACGGCGACAACAGGGTCAACTCGACAGGAATGATGCTCAATTCTCCTTTTTTGGTCTTCCCTGGAATACCACGGACACCGATGACATCGCCCCGGCGCAGCTTGTTGTTGACGGTCACAAAGTCCTCCTCTGACTTGTAGTTCCTGAAAGAGCGGAAGTCACAGAGAAACGACTCACTCTTCAGTGCCCACATGGAGAAGTGTTGTAATATGCAAATCAGGAAATGTAGGTTTGTGGCCAATCAAGGTGCCGTCGGCTTGTAGTTACACCCAAAGACCAAAATGTCTTCATGGCTGAGCAGTCAAACAATAAAAATGATAGTTTGTGGACCATAGCTGTCATTCCGTACCTGGAATTTGCCATAACTTGCAACTTGACGCCTTCACCTCGGAGGTCGTAGAACAGCAGCTTGGCGCCAGACACCCTCTTAGCGTGGACACGGCCTGCCAATCACACCCTGAGCTCAACAGGAAAACCTCTACTGGATCGCATACAACATGGAAAGCAAGTTTAAACGCGTAAATAGCTGTGGTACCTGATACATTGAGGACAACATCAGTCAGCTGTTCGCCAGGCTGCAGGTGGTTGTATTTCTCAATGAACTCTGTGAGTGAAATGTCAACATGATACTTGTGTGGGTACGGGTCTTCTGCTGTGCCCTTGAGCTCCTGGATGGCCTGGGAGCGAATCTTGAAGTATTGCTGTATTAGAAGGAAAGATATGTTTGGTTTGGAACAAAAAAAAAAAGACTAAAGTGAACAACCGAATAATGACCGTAGAAATCATCTCACATTTGGGTCAAGCGTCTCCTCATCCGCGCAGGCTTGTTGGGCTCCCTGGTCATTGAATTCCTTCTTTTGCTCAGCCTGCTGACTGATTTTGGCGTCTTTCTCAGCTGCCTTCTTGTCAGCTTTCATCCGTCTCTTTAGCTCACTGATAAAGCAGATAAGAGGAATCATATACGGGTCATCGGTTACACATTACACAATGATTTAACACTAGGTTACGTATTCAACTTGGTTAAAGTTGTTTACCGACTATGTTTTCCCATATAACCACATAGTTTTAATTTCATTGTGTCCATAATACGGACAAGGCACAATTAAACCTGATAATACCAAACGTACACAATGAACGGCGACGCAGAAGGGGCCCGCGATGGCTCTGGTGACAAAAGGTTGGTTGCCTTTTTCAATGGAATGGAAAAGCCACCAACCTTTTGTCACCTCTCCAACGCCTCCCATACATTGGAGCAGGGACCGCCGCCGATGGTGGGGGCACATATTTAAACCAGTGCCCCCTGACCCCAAGGGCTTGCCTGGCTACCCTGGCCAGACACAGCATGTTGAGCTAACACAGCTAGCAAACACACCTGAGGAGATAGACATATAAAGAGTGAAGCGTCGGCCGCTAAGGCTGTTCTTGGGCCGAAAGAGCACATCAAGGAACTGCTGATGTAGAGTACACAAATGAATACGCATGAACCTAATCAAGCATTATACGGTACACCGGAAGTATAATTGAAAGCAGAGTAACCTTTGATTACTTTTACTTTTAGTTAGCAAGGTCAGCGATGCTAACGTACAATGTCAAGGCGTTCTTAGGTCAGCCGAACAAAATAATGGCGCTTTAAATGACAGCACTGCACGCAGCTATAGAAAAAGGCAAGTAGAACGATTCCATTGTCTTTATTAACGCTAAAACTGTAATATTATGAATGAAATCCCACACGAGCACGCGATACGACAGAGGGCGCGTTCACATGTATTTTGGATCTTGTAGTTTTACATGTTAGTTCAAGGCGTGAATACCAAGAGCATCGGTCCCCGATCAGGACTACAACTACCAGGCACACGAACGAACTGACTGACGGGATATGTATGCTAACGTTTGTCTATATTGGGTTCTCGTTTTGCCAATGCTCGCCGGACTGGGTCCAACATTACAGACATACCACACTCAAATGATCAGAACCCGTAGAGAATCGATTATTTGATTAGGACGCCACAGCTTACTATGTTGAGAATGGCTTAAATGCAAAGACAGACACGAATGAGCTCACTTTTTGCTGAGTATCCCTTCATCCACCGCTGTTACGTCAGCCATGTTGTAGATGCCCTGCTCGGAAAGGTCCAGGAGCGCGCGCCGCGCGCGCACCACGAACGAGGGCGAACTTGATGGAGCGTTTAAAACAATCGGAAAATGTTTAGCGAGGTCTGTACTGAAATCACGTATCGATAACCTTCATCTCAGGCAACATCGATCGATGGTTCAGTGATCGAATTCTGAAGAGGAAGATACACAGATGTCTAGGAATCGATCCTAAAGGTGCAATGTCGACTCTTGCTGCCTTTTTATAGACTGTGGGAAATGGGGAGTGTACGAATCGTCCTGATGGTGGCACTATACAACTGACCTATTATTATCCTCCGTAGGGTGAGGTTCATTAAACGTCTCATCTGATTTCTACGTGACAGACATGACTTCCAATCCAAAACATAATAATGTATTTATTAATATTGCACGATGTACAATATAACTTTTATTTTACATCAATCGGTTCACTGCTACATCCAAACACATGCACAATACCTCCCAGCATGCAAAGTGACCACGTAGGAGGAAATCTAAATAACATTGAGATAGACTGTTTGCTGGTATCAGATTAAATGTTCTGTTACAAAACACAGAGACACTCAGCATGTCTGTAGCATAACAAACTTTTATTCAACAATCGACTCCTCTCCATGCAGCTACTACATTCATATAATGAGTCACTCTTCTAAGTATTTCTGATCACTGGTTACGTTGTAAAGACACAAATGTGAAAACTGTCAATTCAAAACAGTAAATAGTTCTCCAATATTTGTATAAAAGAACATTCTCCATCTGAGACATTTCTCTCATTGCTGAATCATCACATTCATTGTAAAAAATACTCCAGTTGGTCCTGTTTTTAAAGGTTTGTTGTTTTAACGGTAAAAATGGTTCAGTGTTATTATTTTGTCAAACTGCTGTCCAGTATAAGCCTTGATTTAACATGACATATGTACAGTAAGTTGTATATTATTACAACAAAACCCAAAATCACAAGAGTAACGGTGCACAATTTGATATACATAGTGTTCAAAGCACATTTAATATCCTCATCAAAAGGTACCAGCTACACCAGTAGCCGGTGTAGGAGCCAAATCACAAGTAGAACATATGTGAACACAACTATGATTACAGGAGGCAATTTGGAAAATAATCAATGCACAAATAAATTAGATGCACGTCTCTGAAAAGAGGCACAGGTACTACACCCATTAAAAAAAAAAAGATATTTTTATACTTTGTAAAACAAACAAAATAAAATCATAAATATCCCACACTGGAAATCTTAGTTCTTCTATTTCACAAGTTGAAGAAAGCCAATCACAGATAGCATTTTTCTCCAAAGTCAGGCATCCTTCAGGAGTAGAAACCCTTTAAGAACTATACTCAAACTAATACCGTAGCTCAAAGAATCACAATACTAAAGGTTACACAATCTCCACAAACACAGACAACAAGACAACGACTGAGGAATAAAACACAATTCATTTTGTTGTCTTCAGAAAGACCAGCCCCCTTTTCACACATAAAGTTCATGTGAAAATGTGACATAAACATGTATTTATTTATTTTTTTTACCTTTTATTTGCCAAAACAACACAGCAAACAGACCAGAATAAACTGTGCCAATAGATTATCACATCCAATGATGATGAGGCAAAGACTCTTTTAAGTTTAGTCAAAATAAGAAACAGGAAAATAAATGCATTAAAGCCATAAAACTGGCCTATAACCAGGATTCATGGAAGGAAAGCTTTGAACTCCGGTCCCGGGACCGCTGACTAAGACATTTCCTCGTTAATGTTTGTGAATTTACAAGAAAACGTGTAAAAGGTCTCCTGCATACCACCACGTGGAAAAGATGTGTAATGCTGCCAACAAACTACGCTCGTCCCTCTGGGATTAATAAAGTATTCTGATTCTACTTGTCCTCAGTTTTAGCATTTAGCATTTAGCATGACAAAAATGGAAAATAAAAAAAGGCTCTTCTGCTGGTTTAAGATTCCAGTTCATGCGTGTCTGACGCAGAATGATGCCATTAAAATGACGCTGAAACATATAATGACCCACACAACTCACCCCTATGCCAAAAACACCAACACGCTACTTTTTCATGTTCTATATCATCTACTGTAGAAGCATGCATTTAAATATGAATTATATGCCAACTGATATTACATAATTTGAATAAAAATATATAATGATCCATATTTTCCTCATTTCATTCATTTCAGGAACAAATGACAAATTTGACTGTTTTTGAATCGCAATGATGGTTGTAACATGGTTGGCAAAATATTGTTAAATAATGATGATAATAATAAAAAAACTGTGGTAACTAACTGAAAATAGGGTAACTGGTTGCATCATACATTTAATCATACTGCCACAACAGAAAAGATAATTTTTGAGAGTCTGCTCCATTGTATGTTGCAGTACAAACATAGAACAGCATCGACAAAGTCTGAACACGTTAAGAAGAATCTTCTTCATAGCAAACAATGAGGAAGAGGCAGCATCAAAAAGTGCTGAATAAAATATGTAAAAAGGAAATCTGAGGTAATTCTAAGGTTTCTTAAGGGTTTGTGTTTTTGTGATATAATAAAAGCATAATCTATTCTACAAAGTAGCAAGGTGACAGTTTGGTTTTGACACAGACAGGCTGAAAGATAACCTGAACACGTTTACGTGCTGGGTGGATGTTATCTAACCTTAAAGGATACGTTTCATGGCTGGAGGGAAGTATTTTTACCGTATAGCTGTTGGCTGAACAACAAATTATGTTTTACATTGATTACTCTGCTGAAGATATCTACACAATACTAGACCTAACTGGACCTGGTCGTTAAAAGCAGCAGAACGCACCCCGTGGCGTGACTTAACGCTTACCTATTAAACAGTTCCTCTACACATAACATCATCTTAAAAGTCAAATGTCTGCACGGTTGCGTTTGGGTTGATTTTCAGCCCATCCAATCCAGAGGCTACTTTCGACATCGTTGTGTTCACCACATTCTGTCTAAACCTTCTTTCTACCATAAACTCTGCGCTTCAAGCAACAACAAAAATGGAAAAGCACGCATTTTAAACACCATGAAAACCCCAAAAGTGTGAGCAAGTGATTGACAATGTGTGTACGCTTACACACAGGTGAACTGGGGGGGGGGGGGGGGTCACTAAATTCATGCCTTATTGCAGAAGAATTTGAAGAAAAGGACCAAATACCAGCTTATCTTCCCCGCAAAAAAGATCACTGTCAAGGTATCACTTTATCTTATTTGTCCTGAAAACTATTCTTTCTACTTTTAACAATTATTGTAGCTATTATCAGTAATAAATAAAAGAGAAACACGTGCGCCAACATGAATGTTAGTATGAACGAGTTAAGATACTGCCCGTCTCCTGCAGGCTGACTAGCAGGTCATCGATCTTCTCCATGTTCTGAGAGGCAGCCATGCCGTCCTGAACAGACCCAGACGAAGACTGGGTGAGCAGAGACTGGATGTGTGCTTCACTCTCTCTCTGACCCGACTGGCTGATGGCTATGATCTGGTCCGACACTGTGTTTCCAGGAGAGTTCATCATTGAACTGCATTCTGTAAAGCAACAACAACGGAGCTAGTCACCATGAGAGAACATATAGCACAACAATTGATAGTACTTTTCTTTTTTCGGATCCTGCACATTTTACTTATCCATTTACCATCAATTATGTAGTGTGAGGCATTTATTGCAAAAAAAAAAAAGGACTTGCAGCTCCGTTATCAAGTCCTTACCATTCTGCATCCCAAACAGGAAGAGGCCAGGTTGTTGAGGCTGGCTGGGCTGATTCATGCTTTCGCTGACGGTAGTCTGAAACAGCGTGCCTGGCTGTTGAACAGGAGAGGAGGTGGTCATCTGGAGAGTCGTCACACTGTTCTGTGTGGCAAAAATGGCTGATTGTGTGAGCTCCTGAGCTGCAAGGCCCCCCTGCAGCGCACCCATGTTAGACTGAGTCATAAAGAGGCCCACGGGCTGCTCTTGATGGCTCCTGGTGTCTCTATCCAACTGCATTGGCTGTTGCTCCTGAAATATCACTCGCTGCTGTGGATTGGTGGGGTTCCCTATGGCCATGGGCTCAGAACGATCCTGCTGGTCTACTGTCACCATGGCGGCTGGGGAAAAGAGAAGGGCGGCGTTTTGGGGCTCTTGGGGAACTAAACTGCTGCTGGTCAGTGGCGGCATCTGGCCCTGGCTGCTGAACATGAGGCTGGACGCTTGATCTGGACTGGACATGGGGCTGTTGCAGAACAACAGGCCAGCCTGTTGCGGCTGCTGGCCTGGAGAGAGTGTGTTTGGAGATGGATGCGGGGAGATATTCTGAAATAAGGACGCCTGATGGGCTGGCTGAGACTGAGAGGGTTGCTGCTGCTCCATGGGGCTTCCCTGTTGGATCGGGGAGAGCTGTGTCTGAGCCTGAAATACTGATTGTGATTCAGGGGCAGCATTTTGCGGAGGAATGAGGAAGGCTAGCTGCTGCTGTTGCAGTTGTTGTTGTTGTTGTTGTTGTTGTTGAGAACCACCGGTTGCCAGCTGTGAGGACAGGGATGTTTGAGGGTGGAAAAGTTCAGGGGTTGAGGACCGTTGGTCTTGAGACTGTAGCACTGTCATGGTATTCTGGAAAAGAGCAGCTTGGACCTGCTCCTGAGAGGCCTTCTGGAACAAGCCCCCCTGCGGATCTTGTGTTTCAGCTAAAGAGGTGGCATTGTGGAATATGGGTGGTGAAGGATGAGAGGGCGTCTGCTGCAGGAAGCTGGACTGAATGGGAAGCAGATCATTAGCCTGCTGGAAGAGAGCCGCTTGCTGCTGCTGTTGTTGTTGGGCCTGTTGGAATAGAGTCCCCTGATCTGGCAGGACTCCCTGTGCTGAGCTTTGCTGTTCTGCGGTCTTCTCCTGTGAGGCATCCTGAAACATGCCACACTGCATCTGAATCTGTGACTGAAACAGCCGCTGCTGAAAATTCTCCAGAACTTGGTGCTGCTGCTGAATTTGCTGTTTTGGGAGATGCTGTTGGTGCTGGATGAGTTGCTGCTGGTCTTTGGCCATTGAGTTGTCAGATTGAAGCGATACGTTGCAGAATCCTTCGGCTTTAAGTTGTCTCACTGCCTCCTCCAGCTGGGCCACTTCATCTGGGGGCAGCAGCGTAAGTTGCTGCTGTTGAGATGCAGGTTCTCTACACAGCCTCCCGACGGTTCCTGAGACTCCACTGGTCCTCTCCTGCCCAACGCCCTCGCTGGACTCCAGGAGGAACCGCTGTGAGCCTTGTTGAAGCAAAGAATTGGAATGCACAGAGAATGAGTTGGCGACTGCAATGTCCTGCTCCCGGATGGTGCTCAGTGTCTCTGTGCTGGTAAAAACAGGAGCCTGGCCTTTGTCACGGTCGCCTGCAGGCGGAGGCAGCTTACTGGAGAATGGACCGGCTTTATTTAGATGATCTGCCGTCATGTCTGTGTTCTGCTGGGACGGACACAGGTCACCAGTCTGATGAAAGCGTAATATAAAAGATCAGGACTCGTTTTAGATTCTGGTGGCATTAATTGTACACATATCTTATATTTTGAGATCTCTAAGAGGCGCATTAAGTAAAGCTAATGAAAGAATACAATGAATTCCACAAATCACGTTAATTTGATCTAAATACCTATGTAATAATTATTTACTGGGGGTCCCCATTGAGATACAAGGTTGGTAAATCACCTTAAAAACACCAGAGGAATGGAGGTTGCTGGTTACCTCCATAGGAGTGATGTCTTCTCTCTTCACTAAAGGCGCCATAGGAGGTATCAAAGAACCATCTAGAACCACAGGAGAAAATCATATAAGAGAACATAAAGTGTCATTCTTTTAAATTAATAGTATATCACACGAGACACTACAATCATGTCTTGTAGATTAATTAACAAATAAAAAAGAACCTTTAATCTGCTCATCAAATGGACAAGTCTTGACAGGAGATGGCATTTCCTCCTTCACAGAAACATCATTTATGGCTGTGAAAGAAAATGTCAACAGATTTTTTTATGAACAAGTCTTTGGAATTTGTTCAAAAGTGGAGAGTTAATTCCATTATGCCACTTTTGTGATTGCCACATTTTTCAAGGATTTTCATCAAGAGCCTTCCTATTGCAGAACATTCTAATAACAACACAGCAAAGCCCTGACACAGTGGTTGAAATGATAATGGCAAAATGTGAGCAAAAAATTCTTTGGCTAAAAAGCTAGTTGTGGTGCCGGTTAAGAAACCTAAAAGCAAGTAGATCTAGTATGTAGAAATCAAACTGCATGGTCTTTATTCAAATGAAAAGGCACTTTAGTACATTAAGCAGAACAAACCTTTATCTGGAGTGTACGTAAAAGCCTGGATGTCATGTGACCTCCCCGCATTCGTCACCACGTAGATCCCCACACTCACTGAAGAAGCGATGGCTTGGTTCTGGTATTGGGGAACCTTCACGATCAAGTGATTCTAAGTTGACCAGCAAAACAGAATCAATACTGCAGTCAGATTTAAATACACTTATCTTTACATTTTGTATACACGGAGCAGGCGTCACTGAAAAAAAATGTAATGGACTTTTAGGTTTTTGGAAAATGCATTTTCCACCTTGTCCTTTAGGTCTTCCAGACACACAGAGTAGGTGCCTCTCTGGAAAAACTGCACATAGACATGTCTGGCTTTTCGATTACAAGAAAATTACAAGTTAATCCAAGAATTACACACAAGGACCTCTTTCATTAGCTGCACATTGACCAATTAATCTACACCGAACCATTTTGTGTACAAGCGCAATGGTTTAATCTGGACTGTTGAGAGCCGCTGAGTATATCCTCTCAGACAGATTGTAATTAGGCCAGAAAACAATGACCCTACTCAAACCTTTTGACCAGTTGGAACTTAAGGTGATTATATCTAAAGTCCCATAGAAATCTGAAATGCCTCCTTCTGGCTACCCAGTCCAGCAGAAATTGTGTCAAAAACAGAGAAACAATCATTTTACCTGGTGAAACAGCTCCATATCAATCCCAGCTTCTGCCTTCCATGATTTCTCATCTGGAATAGATGAAAGATCGAGCATGTTTGTTTTCGAAAAAACTTAAAAAGCCATGAAACTAATGCATCCAAGATAAGACCATACCTGTAATATTCTCTTGGAATAAGACTTTGGTGTCCTTCAGGAAGTTTTTGCCAATGATGAAAAGTTCTTCTCCCCCTCGAACGGAACAGCTGTGTAGTGACTTCTTCAGGATTTCAGGCAGCCCTGCAGGCTGAGCTGTAAAGACAGTACACAGAAAAAGAGTTCAGAATGTAATTCTAATTTGACATATAAAAACAAGCTGATATATTCACATAATTAAAAATAAATAAATAAGAAAAACAATGCACCAGTGGACAAAGACTTTGAATTTTGATAGCATGTGCCGTGTATTTATTTTTCAAAGAAAAAAAAAATGCCAGCAACTATGCTTAACATGCATGAACATGGGTCTTGAAACTTATAAAAACAACTTTCGAATTCTTATGTCAGTGTCACTGTTGGAAAAAATTTAATGGCTAAATGAGCTGCAAATAAATAATACTGCAACACTGAAAATATTTCCTGAAAAATAAGGCACGTGCTACAATATTTTTAAAAGACATACTACATTCAGCACCTGCAGTATATGAGGGTTCATAGAGAAAGTCAGTGAACGTGCCACATACACACACACCTTTATTTGGGATTACATTCTGGCTGTGTAAACAACAGGAATTCACACGCCCTTTTTGTTTCATTCTTTTGTTCTCTCGCCCACATTCATTTTTTCCAACAGCGTTCTTATAGCCTCGACTGTCTGTCTCGTTTCTGGCAGAAAAAAAACCCTCATTATGAGGAGAGTTCTTTATATGTTGATATCTAAAGACAACAGTCTCCTGGCCTCAGAAGAGCCACATATATATATATATATATATATACATACATTTAGATAATTATAATTTTTTTAAAACTATGTAGCAGGTTAATGCTTTGCGTTTATCTTTTACAACTTGTTTAAATAGTGAAATAATAAAGCAGATATGATTTGATCATGTTGAAAATATATTTATTTGAAATGATCAACAATCTAAAGCTCGTATACAGTTTGTTAGTACACTAAATAATGGAAGAGCATTTCCGGATAGAAAAGCACAAGGAGACTGACTTACTGCACAGAATTGGAGATGAGGGAGTCTGTAGCGTGAGCGCTGAACCATCTGGACGGGGAACGTTGACCCGAAACACCAGCCGCGCTCGCGTGCTCCTCCTCTTCGACCCGGCCACACCAATACGAGCCTCGACGTCGGCATTACGGAGCTTCAGTATTCCGACACAATCCACCCTGCACAGACAGACGGATGACAGTTCCTATGACAAACTTTACATGTTTGTTAAAGTAGAACGTAAAAACAATACAATCGAAAAAAGGGCTACACGTGGCTCAATCCTTTATCGAAGTAACATTTTGCCTTCCAAAATAAAACCCAATACAATTTAAATCTCAATAAAATAACATACGCTAGTGTCATGTTGGTGCTTGGGTCCAAGG
This sequence comes from Brachionichthys hirsutus, assembly GCF_040956055.1. Classification (NCBI taxonomy): domain Eukaryota; kingdom Metazoa; phylum Chordata; class Actinopteri; order Lophiiformes; family Brachionichthyidae; genus Brachionichthys; species Brachionichthys hirsutus. Next base: position 10,011,165 of record NC_090897.1, on the reverse strand, counting down.
ACACCTCAATGACAGTTGTGCCATCGATGTCCACCTCTTTGCAGGCCGTGGTGTTACGGCCAGTCACTCTGCAGGCTTGGTAGAATCCGTGAGGCTTCACCCGGCCAGCATCATTTCCAACAAATACCTGTAAAACTACTGGCTCCGTCACTCCCTCAAGCTGCACAAAAAAAGACAACGATCATGAGTGCTATTAACTCATTCAATGCCATTCACGTCTAAAGATTTTTTTTGCCAACCCTAACTTTGAAATCTGCCTCTCTTCAACAGCCAATAACTCCAGAACAAAAGATGGTAGGAACACACTTTTATTTTCCTGGTGAAAGAGGAGACTTTAATGTTTTATTTGGTAGGTTCGTTATATGCATAGTCATAGTAAAGAATATTCTGTGGGCAAAATGAGTGGAAACTGGGCCACTCAGCATAAAGCTAAGTTGAAAATGGCTGGCACTCAATGAGTTAAAATGAAACTACCAAATTAGGAGACATTGAGGATGATGTGGAAAAACTGTGACCATGAAAACTGTGTAATGAGAGCGTTCTGTTTCCATTTACATTTTACTCAGTCACAATTTTTGGACACAGGGCTGTATTATTATCCCTGAGATGTGAAGTCCAAGGACGTTTAACTCCGTTATATAACACTCATCTTTGCAATTATCAAATCTTTTGGCACCCGATGACAGAAGAGGGTGTTTACAGATGCTTTGACAGTGGTTTGGGAGTTACCTTCACAGTAGGGAAGCCATGCTGGCTGCGGTCCTTCACTGAGCCTCTGCTGCCTTCGGTCAGATAGCGGGCTCGGTGCTGATTCTCTGGCTGGACGAGTATCTTCAGATCTTTCCCCTCACTCCTCTGGGGGTATTGCATCAGAAGAGGTCCGCCTTTCTGATTTGTTGACTGGGGACCATCAGAACTGCAACAAGGACCACAAATATCACCTCGAATTCTAGCGTTGCATGGTTCACATCACACTCGTAGTCTTTATAAGAAAGAAAGAATGTCCCGAACTTGGTTCCCCAGATCATGACCCTCTTCTCATTTTTGCAATGTAACACTCAGTTATTTGTTTATTTAACTTGCTCTGCTTATCCAAGGCGTTTGAGAGCAGCACAGTGATTCACTGTGGCTGACCATTGTTTGTGCGTGGGTATCCTGCCCCTCCCTTCCCTCTGATCTGGCCGCTCTACTTCAATCAATGTGTGGTGGGACATTCAGAGCTAGAGTGGTCTGTTGATGATTTCCAAATATTACTGTCCTGCATGGGCTCAATAAATATTGCGTACATATGCAACTGAGAGAAAACAGAATAGTCACTACAGTGTTCCAAGTTGTACAACAGTTCAAAAACGTCCTGTTTGATCACTGACGGATGAAAAATAATGTTGGACACACTTGAATGTGAATGCTTCCATACAGCAAAGAAGACAGAAATGTCCAGTAGATTCTACAAAGGGCAGCTTTCTGTGCATAAAAAAAAATTTCACTAAAAAAAAAAAACAGGGGGGGGGGGGGGGGGGGGATTTATAGAGCTTACTGTGACACCCTGAATTTGTCACAACAGTCCAGAAGACATTCTATGAACTTTCTACCACAAATCCTCATAAATGTGATGGTGGAACAAGAGAACAATTGGCACTTTGTTTAAAAACAACAAGTGATCGTGTAAATAGTTGCTGATTCAATTTATTGAACGCTGTTCTGTGATGGAGTCTACAATGGCATGACATTTTACAATGGTACTTATTTCTATTTGAACTCTTAAACTATCCACCCATGATCATTGCTTCCTGTTGCAATGCCATGAGAAGTAGCTCTACATCTAACAGTAACACCAACCTTCCTTTTGGTCCAGTTTTATTATCCGTGCTTAGCTGTGACAGGACAAAATGTGGACCTTTGGCACTATCTGCATCAAACATGTCCAGGCTGTCCTCTCCTGCAGACACAGACTTGGGGCCGGGCCTTTGGCGAGGGGTACGTTTGCGGGACTTGCGTGGCACCTCTGTGTTGTCATTGTAAGTGATGGAGCTCATTGCACTGAAGTTGGAGAGGGACTCGTCCATCCAGATATTGCTACTCTGCTCCGAGTCCAGGGAAGCCTCATCCTGGCAGGACATGTGACTGTCATCGAGCAGGTCTTGTGGTGGTGGAGAGATGCTCAGCACAGTATGGCGCTTAGATGGGGCCATGTGGTGATGAGGTTGCGCCTCTTGAGATGTGGCACATCTTGCTTCTCCGAGCTCACTGTTACCACCACCACCGTTGTTACCGCTCCGGCTACCTGCCCCGGCAACCTCTGGTACTGCTCTGCTACTCCTGGCATCCTCTGACTCAGCAGTGCCGCTCTGAACATGGTTCTGGTCACTGGTTGAAGAGCACATGGGATCTACAGTACAAATAATGCAATGGTTAATAAAGACGTCCCTATCAGGGTTGGCTAGCAGTCCCATTTAAGCAGCAAAATTATTTGCTTTTTTTTTTTCTTTTTTTTTGAAATTTAGGAGTCATGCCCACAATGCATTTACAATGTTCCTCTTCCCAATGCATTTTATTAGTGCGTGTCTGCAGTACTTATACATGTCTAATGATAATGTTTGTCAATGCGCAGTACTTTAAGCGCAAAAGGTGAGAGGTGAGCAATAACACTACTAAAAATGTAAATATGCTGATTAAATCAATTGGAAACAAAATGTCAAATAACTAAATGAATTGATCGTTATTATTACTAGTGTTCGGCTGATGATGAACTTACAAAAAGTCAGTGATAAAACGGCCTACAATACGATGCATGCCAATTATAAGCTTTCATTTTCATTTGTCTTTTTTTAAAGTTAATTTTGTTGGGACTGAACGTAGCCACAGAGACAAAATAAACAAGCTTCTGACCTATGAAGCAGAGACCTGCAGACCATTTTATATGCAGACACTCCCTGATTCAGAGGGAATTTCCTGGAATATAAAAATGAGACAGCAAATAAGCAATAAGAGCTGAACAGCAAAAATTCAGATTTTTGAAAAATGAAAAGATTACAGGGTATTGGTCAAAAAATATTGCTCCAGCATGCTGACATACACTGTAATTCAAAAGCATTCAAATAGTTACGATGAACTAGATGAACAGTGGGCCAGTGTGGTTAAAGGTCAAATATACGAGCACTGCCAATGGGCTCGCACTAGTGAAAAAGTGTGTCGGACCAAAACAAAGGCATGCATTCTCACTCAATGCAGATGGAAAGAAAGAGGAAGAGACAGCACGTCTACACATTGTTATTAGTGTACACACACAATGTGTACACAAACACACATTTTTTTTCTAAGAGTAAAGTTAGGCAGTGTTTATAAAATTATAGGACTGTGTTACTATGGTTTATTTCTTGCTTAAAATGTCTCCAGAACTATATTTTGGTGCATAGCATCACTCTAAAACAAGAAAGTTTATGGGGAAACAGATGCAATTTTGTTTTTTTTGCTTCAAAACAGTATTAAGAGATTTGTGAAGATTTATTTATTTAACTCAGATCAAATAAAATAAAAAATAAAGTTATACAGGCTATTTCTCACCCAAAATGTTTTCAGAACTATATTTCAGTGCACAGCTTTAATAGAAGGTTTATAACAATTCCTCCATTTTTGACAATAGACATGAAAGGACAGAGAACCAACATGCACCAACTGCTGTCCCAGTTACAGGTAAAGACTAAAGAAGCTAGTAGATTGCTGTACTTGTGAAGTTGTAAATGTGGTTGCCATTCTGGATTATTTGGTGATTTATTAGTTTGCAGAATACACAGAAAGAAAAATATTAAACTCTGGAGGGAATTTGACTTTTGCCAAGAATTAAATCACAAGACATGAAAAGATACAAAACTCAAGTCTATGAATGCTGATGTTTGCAAGGTGGGCAACGGGCCTTGAACCTTGAACCCCAGTCAATAAATGAGCACAGTCAATGATTCGGATGTTGGTTGGCTCACTTCTCAGGAAAAGCTTTTATATATTTTTTGCAAACTAGCAAGAGAACAAAACACATTTATTAATTTTACAGTGTCATACATCCAAACAAAAACATCTGTGGATCATCTAAAGTGCATGAAACCATGCACTTTAGATGCATAGAAATCCCTCCCTCTTCCATGTTTGTTTTGGAGTACGCGCTGTACTTCCTCTACCCGAGATGCACTGCGTATAGCGTTACTACGTACATTTGATCCTCTGTTTGGTCCGGTGAGCTTTCACACTGCATACGAACCGACCCTGAGTTCTCTTGCAAGTAAACAGAGACCCACGTTTTCAGGCCAACCAGAGTTCACGTGTTTGGCCCGCACCAGAGTTCGGATACGCTTTCGCACCTGCCCAAACAAAGCGGACCATCCGAGCAAACGAACTCTGGTCAGTTTAAAGCGGACTAAACAGCTCTGGTGTGAAAGCGACTTTATACTCCTGTTGGAGTAAAAAACAAAGAGGGACCAAAACCACCAAGGCAATCAGACTCCCCAAGAAATATTAGCTTTTTTTGAATGAATGCTAATACTCCCCGGGAGTCATGAAACCCGACTAATGAATCCTCAGGAGTCATTAGCATCCATAAGGTGAAGGGACCCTTCACCTTATAAGTCCAGCTGATTCTTTGTTTTTTGCTCTTTGTGATCTATCTGAAGCATGTAACTTATATTTCAAGACTTTGTTCCTGCTAGAAATGTAAACAACACACAGCGAATCACAAATATTCAACAGACAGGTATTCGATTGACTTTACCCCTTGCATAAAATCCTTATTAAGCAGTTTTGATTGATTTATTTGACTGACGTGTGAGGCTGGGTATCACCACTCAGTAGCGTTAATATCAAACAAAATAATCCAGTGCTGGGTAGCATCTCCTTCAGTCAAATTATTTGATTTAATTGGTAACCAGATCAGGAAAATAATTACTATTTCTTTGGCTTTTTTTATGGTTTGCAGCCCATCTTTGAATGAATGTATGGTGTGATTGGTCCAGTGCTAAAGCAGCTGCCGTGGATTTGGATGCAGTGTATTTGACAAGATGGCAGATATCAAATGAGATACTGTACTCTTTTGGTATCACTTTAAGGGTACTGGTAGTGTAACTTTTTAAATGATACCCAGCCCTCCTGATATGTGACAGTCACAGAACAGCAAGCTGCTTGTCAGGCACGCTTCCCTACAATATGCAGGAGTTTCTTTGCTCAGAGACAAACAGACTGTTAGGGGAGCGGTGGCTTCTTGACGTGGTGCATGAAGAGAAATAAATGAAGAACCACAAAGATAACCGGAGCAGAATTGTACCTGATGCTAGAGCAGTCGGAGGGGGAGGCCCTGCCTCTCCGCCACTCTTTTGACTCATGATTTCTGGGTTCTGCTGAGCGAAGGAAGGCAACTGCAGCTCTCTAAGAAGGTCATACACCGATTCTGTCAGGAGAGGAAGAGGGAAGACATGAAGAAAGAAAGTGAGGTCACATGATAACAGGAGCTCAACAGCAGGAAGAACAATCACGTGGCAGCCTTGAGCTGCTTCTCAAGTCACGCGGTCCACAGAAATATGTTGTCTATTTCAACAAGTCCATATAAGTATTTTCCCTGTGGTAGTAGAGGACTTTAATTTAGTTCAGTCCTATACCCCATTTTAGTTTTTTTTCCCCCATGTACTCACAGACTGCGCTTAAGGGATTTGTTTGGTATGAAAACAACAGATTGCATTTTCCTCCTCGTCAACTTTGGATGTTTTATCTTCAATTAATCAGGAACACAAAACCAAGAGACGGAACAAAAACGACACCAAACAAAGTAAACGGCATCAGACATGATCACTATTTCATGCATTCTACAGCAGTAATCCTCCTCCTCATGGACTGGCACATCCTCCGGGTGTTATCCCGTGGGTCGGCAGCCCACTCTTCATTTGCTGCCGAGTCAGTCGGAGTGGTCATGTTGTCACACAGATTCATTTGATCAATCCCCACAGTTTTTCAATGATGTTCAGATTGGGACTCGTCGCTGGCCGGTCCAGATCTGTGACGTCATCACAGGCTAGTACTTATGAGGAGGTTGGTCATTTTTCCTCCAACATCTGGCACAGATGAGGCTGTTGTGGAAAAGTTAACCTTTATTTAAGATTAAACGGTATAGCATATTTGGGTTTTAGACTGATAGCCAAACAAAACAAGACACCTGATGATAACTTTTAGGACCAAAAGAAAAAGCAAATCAACACTATTCAATGTTTTGTCCCCTTTAAAAACAACAACAACAACAACATTCTCCAATAAAGAAAAAAATGATCAGATGATTTATTTAGAAGGAAAACAATCATTGGTTGGAGCAGCGAGCACTGTGTGTCATTTTCATTTAACTTAGCAGCACAGCTTTATAAAGCTCTGATGGATTATGGACAGCGTCTCAAGAGAGTCCATTTCATTAAAGCTTAAATGTTTACCCCGGGGTCTAAAATGCACCTCGAGGAAGAAGAGCACAAAGTGATGCATGTAAAAGCAGAAGGTATAGCACAACAAATAAATCCGAGGATTCATTGAAAGCAGGCAGCAGGGTTATACAAAAGCTTGTTATTTCCTCTGTGCCCCCATCACGACACGGGGGGGGGGGGCTTGAGCCAACAGCATGACAACACTTTTACTAGCAGCCTGATTCATTATCAAAATATTATGGCATGAAATTAGAGCCGCCATTACAGTCGCCTGATTCCCTCCTCTGCCAACTGCCAGCTTTAATTACTCGCAGCTGAGTCCCAGGGTTTGGTGTGTATGTCAGATACTTAACCCCCCCCCCATTGTTATCACTCGCTGCATACACTAGACCAACCTGGGACACACTAAAACCAGCCCATGCCTCTTCATTCCCAAAGCCCCCCAGTCTCTGACAGCTCGCTGTAGCAGAGGGGGGAATGCAGGTTCCCAGAGAGGGAGCTTAAGCTGATTCATAAAACTCACACTTACCGCACACGCACACAGGGGCTCTAGTGTGATGATGATGAATGATGATGATGAATATATTTATTAGATAGAATGTTAGAGTACAAGTACAGTCACACAGTAGCATGTATTACAGTACAAATAACGTCAAACGTCCTGTCTAAGAGGAGCATTTCAAAAAAGCCCTTGCGGGCTTGTTTCCGTTGAAAGTCCTTCGTACATAATGTGTGTGCTTTCCCTCGCCATTTGCCGAGTTCTCCAAACAAAAATCAGTGACACACACACTGAAATATTACCTCAGCAACAACACATCCTCTGCCCTTGCATTGAAACTTAAACCCCAGTCTTCCTACGACTCACTTAGGGGCGGCACATGCAGCAACATGTGTCTCTAGTGAGCAAGACTTCCAGTAAACAGACCGGCAACCCCGCAGACAGAAAATATGTACTCTTCTCTTTAGCTGCAGCCTCGAATCACTGGCTGGCCTGTTCAAAGTGTTTCCAAACTCCCCTGACCTTTTTAAAATGAAGCAAGTCCTTATTTTGATGCATGTTTGTTTCCTCACAAGCCGACAGAGAGCTATTCTTGATTCACACGTGAAAAACACTGCTCCTTTCACACGGAACTAGAAAAAAAAAAAAAAAAATCAAGCGTCAGTAGCCGGAATATTAACTGACTCACAGCGTGAGTCTGCAGTCCCGTTGGGCAAAGACTCAACAGTCCTTTATGGTGCAATAAGTGTTACCACAGAGCAAAAACGAAGACTCAACTGGACTGGTTCCAGTTTGATTGAAGACGTTTGACCTCTCATCCAAGAGGCTTCTTCAGTTCTCCAATCAAACCTGAACAAGTCCAGTTGATTCTTTAATTTACCTCGACCTGGATGACAGACGACCTACACAGCTGACACACAAGGAGACAACGTGATGAAATAATAATTTTGATGACATCCATGCATCCTACATTTAGATAAATATCAACTCAACCTAGCCTCATTAACTGGACAACGACATGCGATATAAACAGAAGGATAACCCGCCCAACAGACATTTCACAGCAGACCTCTTGCATAAATGTAGATATTTCTGGAGCTGACCGTTGATGCTCGCACCATATTTGTATGGTATGTAGCTCGCCTAAAGGTGAAGAAAGAAAGCACTCACCATGTGAATGTGTGAATGGTGGGACTTACACTCCCATCCATTTCACATTCCTGCTGCTTGCTCCTACTAGCCTGGCACCTGGGGCGTGGTACTGTTGTTTTGGCTGAGTGACCCATTTAACTCCCTTTCAGTCCCCCCCCCCCCCCCCTCCTCCACTCCGTCTACCCCACTCTGTGTTGTTTACTGTGCTTTCAAACCATTTTCTGTACATCTACTTGTTCCACAGGTTGGTGTTCATGTAATGTGGAACCCTGTCAAACAGACAATAAAGAAAAGAGAAGGAATAAGCAATAAACGTATAAAACTATGCCGAAAAAAATCCATCCGAGACACACAAGGTGAACTTGGCAAAACACTACTTCACAAATAAAAAAAAACAATTGGCTATTTTATGTTTAAGGTCACCTCCACAGTACATTTTGACAGCATTCTCAGCAGCATAGAAGACAATAAAACGTGAAGGGGCTGGCACCTGCAGCAAACCCTGTACAACAACCCTGAAATGTTTACGGCCAAGCTTACATGAAGGCTGCCAACGGCTCCATGGAAACAGATCAGGGGAAAGGCGTTCGCATGTCTCATGAGAAAACCTGTTACAATTATAAAAACAATAACCAATTTCAAATGAAGACCTGGGTAGCTCAGGACATCACATGAACACCTTTGCATTGTTGGGTGAAAAGAAGTTATATTCATTCATTCATTTTTCAAACCGCTTTGTCCGTTACCGGGTCGTGCTGGAGCCTATCCCAGCATTCAATGGGGGAGAGGTGGGGTACACCCCGGACAAGCTGCCAGTACCTCGCAGGGCCCCGTATTAACTTACGCTATATGTTTTCTGTCTGAGAAGCCCACCTCTCCAACTCAGCCATGATAATTCAGCACATTTTGAGACCTGCAAGCAGCAACCACAAGCATCAAATAAGTGGTGATCATGACCAAACAGCGGTGAACAGTGTATAACGAGCGGTAAAAAGAGGGACTTTTCCTGGCCACGTTCCGACATTCATTTTCCCCAAGACAGGAGAAAATACTTTGTCAGCAATAAACACAAAACTTCAAGCAGCAGGAAGAAAAACAACCGACTAACAGTAAACCAGATAATCAATATCACAACGAAGATTTTATTCACTCAAATAACATTTTAATAACACAAGAAATGATAATAAAACATCTATTTTAGCCCTAATTATTTCCCTATACCGTCATTTGCTTTATGACTGAATAATTCAGATGCTCTCCAGCGTGTATGGAAGCTCCCCAGAGACGCCCGTCAGTCAGTCCTGTGACAGCCAGGTAGATGGGAATCTCTGTTCATACATCATGCAGTTGAATCATTACATAACTCCATGTCAGGGTGGGGAAGAGGGCCTGCTCACAAAAATGATTGAACCCCCCCTCCCCATGCTCCGATTGGTGGCTTAGATTCAGGTACTGATGGATTTTTGTAAAAGGAACTGGGAGCACTCGATGGGAGTCAGACTTCTTTACAGACACGTGACGGCACAGTGGCAGGTTTAGAAAATATGCTGTGAAATGATTTGATTAAAGATTTAAGGCACCATAATCCTTAATGTGTCTGGTTAAAGGGGTGGATTTGTATATGCATACATGAGTTGTTTCTTTTTTGATTTTATTCTTTTTGAATTACCGCAATTTTTTAGGGATTAATACGTAGATACTGTCTGTTTGTTTGTTTTTAAATGTGAGGGTTATTGAGATTGGCATCTAATGAACATGGAATGTGCAAATAAAATTATGGATCCATTAGATTTAAATGGTCATTTTCTAATAAAATAACCCTTAAATTATTGCTGCAGGACTACGAGGTTTTTTTTGGACAATGCCTGAATGGATCAAAAAGGCCTCGGCAGAAGTTCAGAAATGTGGTTAAATATATTAAGTAGATTAAGGTAGACAAAATATCAGAAGTACTTCCCAGTGTAACACAATTCAGCAACACAACCTGCAGGCTCAAAAAAAAAAGATGGACTCAATTCCCCTCTTCATCATGATTTGTACCTGGACATTAGCACCTTCAGAAAAGTAGTATTTTTGTAGGAGTGTTGCATTAGTGCAATAACGGTAATCCTCTCTAAAGAAAACAACAGGAAAATATAAAAAAAAATACCCAAAAGTATGAGGCAATAGAAGTTGTAAGGGATCCAACAGAAATGAATGATAGAAGCAATGGGACGTGTTCCTCAATCCAAATAGATCAATAGAGTCAGCATGAGCCGATGCTTCGCTGTCTCTGTGCCGCAGCTGCCGGACGTGCGAAGACATGTTTGCACACAGATGACAGCAGCTTCAGAGCAAAGCCTCCAACAGAGAGACTGTAGGATGTGTTTCATTGTCATCAATGCACATTCATCAATAAGTACAGCAAAATGGGAATAAGATGATACAATTATTAAATGCCTGTTGAGCAAGTAGAAGACAAACGAACCTCTTCCTCTGAAAAACAACGTTACACAGTATCATTTACTTGACGCGACCAGGAAATGAAGGCCGACATCAAATTATGCAGTCGCTCTGCTCCAACGAGTAAAACTCAACAAATCCCATTCCAGCGCAACCACAGCATCATCATTAGAAGTTATAAGAGTCAGCTTGTTCCGTTTGTCGAAGCAGATAAAAACACGCTGGCAAAGAGAAATGTCTGCATGAAGCCTTGAAGCAGATAAACAGTATTTAATCTAAGCATACCGTCACACTCATACATTCCACTTATAGTCAAATATTTGCATTGAGTCTTTCTCGACTCCTTATTCTGTCATTGTCAGTATATTCCTCTAACTGGCAGGAAACATGATCGCTGGAGAAAAATGGCATTGATCATTCTTTCCACATAGTTGCGTGACAAAGTGAAGGTCAACGACCTCCAAGCACCAGTTTAATCGAATTGTTTCAAAAACATGTGCCGGTAGAGCGGGTCATCATCCAGTCACCGGTTGGAATTCCCACATGTCAAAGTGTCATCGGGCACTGAACCCCAAATTGCTCCCAGTGGGCCTGGGCCATTGCAGCAGTCGCCCTCGGTGGTGTGAATGCGTATGTGAGTGGGTGAATGAAAGGCTTTGTAAAGCGCTTTGTAAAGCGCTTTGGGCACCGCGAAGGAGTATAAGTGCTGGGCATTTCCAAAACAGCCCACTGAGGATTCTGTGTGGGGGACAAGCCACCCAGTTTACAGCCACAGCAGCACAATGGAGACTGTTTCTGTCACTGGGAAACCAAAATTCAAACCCCGACTCGATTTTAGATCTGTGACACAATCTACCTTTGGCTTCGTGGATACCAACAGGCGCCAAAAGCAGAAACAGACAGAGTGGAGCAAAGAAAACAAAAAAAGCAGAAGGAAGAGCAACAATGCAGTGGAATTACCGCGCGCAAAAAAATGTCAGGCATGCACACACACACACAAACCACACACACGAACACTTGCCAACATTGTTGCCTACAGGAAAGCCATGGTGAGGCAACAGGAAGAGCCTCTGGCAACACTGCACACGAACTATAAAGCAGAGTGTGATGATACAACCACCAACAGCCACCTCAAAATAACACTAATTCATGAGGTTTCTCTTTGTTTGTTTAGTCCATGCAATGCAAAGATTAACCATGTCAATTTGTCATTTAGACCGTTTCCTGGTTCTGAGCAATGGGTGCTCCCATTCTGGTGCAGGCTAGCCAATTCTGTCAGCTCTGCACAGAGCCAGGAGCGCTGATCTCCATCATTTTCAGTCTTTGCGATAAGTGGCATCTTTATTTAGGCTTTGGGGGGGCACTTGATTTGTAATGAATTGAACAAGCATGGATCTAGTCCTTTACATGACTGACGGGAAAAAGGCCCATAGCTGGATATGTGCCAATGTCTGCCTAACCTACAGAAACAGAAAACAGACAGAAGAAATAAATGCTAAAGAGAGTTGTTGACTCTCTTCAAGAGAACACAATAAAAGATAGAATAGCTGACTTTTGGTAAACATTTATAAAACACTGGAAAGATCAACACGAGTCAAGTGGCCTTCCAAAAGTCACAATAGCACAGTCAAGAGTGTAAGAACGCAGCACAAGAAACCTAAATCCAAAAGCATGAGAAGCAAAAACCTCTTTCAGAACAAATGCAGCTTTGAACAAAGAGCAGCAGCAGCAGCTGCAGGTCGGATCAAGTCTGGCGCCATTCCCCACATTTATGGCACATCAAGTTTCCCCCCCTCGGGCTCACCTTCAAGAGACTCACTCAGCTAGAAAGATCCTAACTGGAACAAATCGATGATTGTTGTTGAATATGCTGGAAATTGTGGTCAAAATAGGCGAATGCCGTTCTGAATCACTCCTGTGACCTTTGACCCCGTCATTTGGGATCACCCCATGCATACTTAGGTTCAACTCTTGTTACAGTAAACTGTGTGATCGACTGAATCATGTTCTTTCAGAAATGACGGTTTATTTCTCAAAACAGCAACGATGCAATGACGAACGCATTTTCAAGCGGAGTTTTTAATGAGTAGCCTTTGATTCAGAACTATGGATGCATCTATGGATGTACAACGTATTTCCCTAAAATACGTCCTTAATAAATCGCACACTTTGCTACCATGGCAAAACAGGATTCATATCAGAATGCACGGCGAGCAAATTAAATCACAGAGCAACGTGAGGTTGGAAAGAAACGGGCTTCTCTTTGGCCCGGGTGTGGCTCGCAGAGGCAGCGAAGGAGAATGTCGTAATATCTGCACATGGTGTCTTAACTCATCGAAAAACAAATCCAGTTTCCAAACTTGGTACACAAAGGCGCGGCATGAAAGAGAAAACGTAGTGCCGACAGAACGTGTCTGCCAAGATAAGCGGAACAACCATCAAATGAAACGTACCGGAAATTAACTCTGAAAAGTCCCTGACAACAACGCGAACAAGAAAGACAGCACCGGCGAAGTGAAGGCCAAGAAACAGGATTGTTGTCACCAATACACAGAAAGTAAAACCACTAAGGAGAGACGAAACTGTGTATGTGGTGGCAAGAAAGGAGAATGTGACCTTTGTATTTAAATTAAACCACGGGTCGGCAACTTAAAGCAAGGTTGAAGGGACTATAATGCTCCAGCAGCTAATGAATGTTCAAACGGCGCCATAAAGAAACGTGCACTTACTGATCTTGTGACCGGCTGTCATGGTTTTTTGTGAATTGCCTATTGTCACAGAGTTCAACTGAAATTAAATCCTTATCCACATATCAAAAATCATACAATGTAATTTTTCTAGGCGGCTCGGTGGCGCAGTGGTAAGCACTGTTGCCTCACAGCGAGATGGTCGCGGGTTCGTCCCTGGCTTGTGGCCATTCTGTGAGGAGTTTGCATGTTCTCCCCGTCTCTGCGTGGGTTCTCTCCGGGTTCTCCGGCTTCCTCCCACCTCCAAAGACATGCAGCCTAGGCTGATTGGTGACACTAAATTGCCCGTAGGTGTGTGTGTGTGTGTGGCTGGTTGTCTGTCTCTGTGTTGCCCTGCGATGAACTGGCGGCTTGTCCAGGGTGTCCCCCGCCTCTCGCCCATTGACTGCTGGGATTGGCTCCAGCTTGGCCCGCGACCCGATAGCGGAATAAGCGGTTAGAAAATGAAATGAAATGAAATGTAATTTTTCTTGAAGGTTTTCAATCATACTTGGGACACTGTAATAAAAAAAAAAAGAATGTGTGTGTGTGTGTGTGTGTGAAACATAAATAATTCATTCTACAATTCTGCTTATTTTGTAACTTTAAAGTCATCCATCCATCCGTCTTCTTGTAGATGATGGATGGATGCGTCTGCAGCCGCTTTAGCCACCTTGCAGGTCAGGGCTGTTGCTGGGACCTAACCCAGCGGACACATCACCAGCGCATCGAGGGGCCACACGGAAGACAAACAAACACTCACACCTACAGACAATTTAGAGCGATCAATTCACCTAATTGCATGTTTTTGGAGGAAACCGGAGAACTCGGAGAAAACCCACGCGGACACGGGGTGAACAAGAAAATGAAGGAAAGTGGGAACTGATTAATAACATCGGACACCTCTTTGAATCAGGTGCTAATGGATGTCTAAACGACCCGGGTCAAGTTTGTAGCCTGTGTGCTGCCTGTTGCGTTTGTCTGGTTCCACTTGTTTTCACACCGGGGTGATGTCGGCGTAAAATGTGTTATCGTGTTTGTTGTATTTCCACCGACGTAGTGATATACCGTTGTATTTTTCCATCCGGGTCATACTTGACACAGAAACAAAAGTATTCCCAAACGCCAGATCTGCAGGATGGTGGAGGGTCTTTGATTTCGGGTAAAGCATTCACCATCACTTCGCTTCCGTGGATCTGCGCTCAACGCTGGACTTTCAGCACAGAGAGCCTCGTCAGAAGTTTGTAAAATTAATATAAAATTGTGTATTGTTCGACTCGTACCGAACCGAGATCCCTGTATCGAACGGTTCGATACAGATACATGTATTGTTGCCCCCCTAATATATATATACATATATATATATTATATATATTGATTGGTTTTTATTCAAAACACAACAGCTCAGCAACACAGTGAAAAAACATTATTTCTTTTTTTTTAACTTTCAAGACAAGTATGTCCATAATATGATTCTAAATTCTAGGGGCCAATTTTCAAGGTCAAGTAGTTAAACTGAGGGTCAAACAGTCATGGAGTGCTGCTACAAGGTCACATGTTATCCAGCTGCTGCCAAGTACTGAAATACTGTCTAGTTGTTGTTATGACTCCTGTTATTGTTGTATCTTATATTTGAGGCATGCGTCTGGCCTGCTGATATTTCACTGATGTAAATAAATACATCTGATTAAATTCCAATAACTCAAGACGTCAGTTGTTTTTGATGCAATACCAAGTATTTATGAACTCAGGATGCCATTACACAAAACAACCCGATATGGGATATACATTTACCCATTTTTCAGTGTTTGTGTTAAGTTGTTCGATTCGCCGTGTGTGCCTCGCCAAAAACAAAAGCAATCATGTAAAGGAGTCTGTTTACCTTCTACTAAATATCTGTGATTAATCATTAACACTGACCAAACCTCAGCAAAAAAGACCAATAAGAAATCACCTCCTCAGTTATTGACTACAAGCTCGAGACTTCCTTAGCCGAGGCCAGTCCGTGTTTGAAGTGTAAAAATGTTCTGGCTCTGTTCATCAGTACGTTTGAAATAGCATCATTTTCACAAGGCTCATGGGTCATGGCGCAATTATATCAAAAGGTCCACCTACTGATCCACATGACACCTGAATGACACATTTACGAGCTCTAAATAGACGTTGCCTTTATTTATTTCACGTGTTTCACCCCAGGTATATTTTCTTTCATTATCTGATATCAAACAGGCTTTCAGGGCAATCAAGTATTCTTAAGCGCATGTCGCAAAGTTTGCTTAACACAGCAGAGTCAATATTAATGGAGAGCTATTTAAGCTCAGGTTTACACACAGAGCAGCTAGAGAGTTAATCATTTGCCAGGGTTTTTGTCTTTGTCAATATGAAAGATGAGAGAGAGAGAAAAAATATATATTTCAAGATATGTGCTTTTAATTGTTAACTAGTTTTTACAGAACAAGAATAAAGCCTTAGCATTCTTCACCTTTGAGGTAAAACTGTTTTCAGTATGGCATGCATCCCTATTCTGAGAGCTATATTGTTACGGCGGGTCGGTTTTCCTTTGGTATTCCCTGGAGTGTTCACATGCTAAAAGTAATCCTCATTGCGGTTTAGTTGGGCAAAGCAGCTCTCAGAAAAACAGCAAAAGTGTCACATCCTGGGAAAAATGCAGTGAGAAGAACGTACCGGGTTCCATCCCCACCTCATGCAGAGTTTATATGTTCTCCTCAGGTCTGGGGGGGTTCTCGGGTTTCCTCCCACCTCCAGAAAACCTGCAGTTTAGGTGAATTGATCATCCCTAATTGTTTGTTAGCTACCCACTTGATACAGTAGGTGGCATTATACACCATAATAGTACTGGTTTGTAGTACCCTAGTATTCACAGACAGCACCGCACAGCGCATGTTGCATTCGTGACGTCAATGTGCTGCATCTGGACTGGAGTCTCACAACGTCAGCCAGATGGTAAAGATGTAAAGGAAGGTTGCATGCAATCTCCTAAAAAATAAAATAAATAAAAATACACACACACTGCATCTAGTGCGTGCAGCATAGTAGTAGAACCGGCAGCTTTTCAACTGGTCAACGACCCAAAACACTAAAACATGCCTCCAGGGTTTATTTATGTATTCCACAAAGAGCATGAAGGAGCGCTGCATCAAATGACCTGATCCCAGCAACGCACCCGACAAACTATTGAGCTGATCTGCGAGTTCAGACTGAAAGAGCAGCAGCCAAGAGGAGCTCAGCTTTCACGTGACAACCGTGAAGGAGCTTGAGCGAAAGCAAAGGATCCAAAGCTGTCAGCAAGCAAATTAAGGTACGAAAACACTTTTTGTCTACTCGATCATTTGATGCGTTTTTACGCATTCATTGCTCTGATGGAGCCCCACAGAGCTTTATGTCCCCCCCCCCCCCCCCCACCCGAAGTCTCTTTGATGAGGCATGAAAAATCTGTTGCCCTCTTTTTGATTAAGCAGTAGGAGCTGAAAACAGACCACTTGCCTTTCAGCTGTCAGGGGGGGGTAAACTGGTCTAACCGGTGTGAATGCAGCAGCTCCTGGGTACCAGTTTAAAAACAAACTAACACACACAAACACACACACAAAAACACACAAATATACACACTCCTAACTCGCTGCAGAAAAAGAACCTTCCAAGCTGAAGCTGGCCAGCGTGGCATGTGACAGGACAGAAATCAGCAGATCACTTACCTCGAGGAAGAGGAGGGAGGGAGGAAGGGGGGCGAACGAACAGTAAAGCACAGGTATAGGTGTGTTTAAACTCCACACGACTCCAACAGCAGAGCCGACGAGCAGAGAGACTGAACACTTACCTTTCGAGTACAAGGACGTGGAAGACTCCAGGTCGAGGTCCCCGCTGAAAGGGGAGATAAAGTCAGAGGGCATCGCAAACCCCCCAGAGCGAGGAACCGGACGCCGCCGCTCAGCTGCAGCGTGAAGATGCCGGTAAATCTCTGTTTGACGGTGTCGACCCGCCGGCGAGAGTTCACACAACTGTCGGTTCTGCTTCTGGGCCCCGCCGGTCCAGCTGCCGTGAAGTCCCCGCTTGTCATTGGGCTGAGGACTGGCAGACGATCCCAGCTGCGTACGGCAAGCGGGACACGCCCACGCAGGTGACGTCACACACACTCTGGCGACATGTGGATTATTATTCATTCACTTAAATTCACTTAAATAAAATTAACTGGAAAAGCACTAAACATAATTGTAAATGTTACAGACGGATCTTGACGACATTTTCAGGAAACGTTACCGGAAACAGATTATTACATTTTGCCGATGATCCAGGAGAGATTTGACATTTTTGTTAATGGAGTTTCTAAATTTCTTTCTCAATATCTCAGTTGATTATTGACCGATGTTTATGGAATTTGACACAGTCGGATCCAGAATGCGATCAGGAAAAAATATTACATTTTAACATTGAAAACCACATTTACGGATTCAAAAACCAACTCCGATTCACTTTTACTTTTCACGGTTGATGAAAAGAACAAGAACAATTTAGAACGTTTTGATGATGATCCAGATCACCGTGTGGAACGTGTAAATCTAATTATGAGGAGAATGAGCTGCGTGGCGGAGGTTTGTGCTCTCCGGGTGCTTTTATAGTTTATGAAATAAGATATAACTTTGTCTACTCCCTCATATTTATGGTAATTGAGAGAAACATAATGATATACTGAAATGCATAATGTTGCTGAAGATGTTTTAATCTACTACTGCACATTTATGACATTTCAAATGATTATTGGTGATACATGTTTTGTCAGATTGATGCAAAGACAAGGTTTTTACCTGTAGCAATAAAAGTATGTCACACAAGTAACTTGGCCTTAGGAAAAAGCAGCCTAGACACAGTCCATAGATACAGTATTTTAGCTTCTCTGAGCTGCACCATACAGAAAAAGGAAAATTATCATTATTATTACACTTTTAATCTAAATATCCAACTGTTAACAAAACAACAATATGACAGCTTGAATAAACACAACAGCTACGGCAAACAATAGCTGAATGGAAGGATTCTATGGGAACATTTCAGCCATGAGGAATATTCCCAGAAGAAGTTGTTGAGAGACCAAAATGTGAAGCGGATTAAATAACTGGCCTCTCAGTTATGCACTCGCCGCCATGCTTCTTATATTTCAGTCCAAACAAGCTGCACAGTTTCATCAGCATCAGGTCCACAATCTCATCTTCTTCGGATGGCTGCGGAAACAGTGGAGAATATGCATGAATAATCATGAAATGTACATTTTGTCACGACATTTCAGACAAATAATGAATGTGTTACCTCGTGATGTATCTGCTCCTGACTAAATGCTACCAGAATGACAGAGATGAAGAGGTTCAGCACCACGAAGGTCATGACCACAATGCAGGAGCCGATGAGGCAAGCACCAAGCACCGGATTATAGTTGAGAACCTGAAGAATCAGGAGGAATTCATACAAAGAAGAAGGTCTGAATACACTCTGGTACAGTGATAACTCGAAATATGAAAGCATCTAACTCTGTCAATGCCAATGTTTATATAACCTGAACTGAACCTGAACATAATATATTTTGCAGGCCACACCAAACTAAATGTAATTTGACACATTCTTCAAATAAAGCAGTTAAATTAAAAACATGGGGAACATAACCATGTCATTCTGGGATTAGAAGAAGTAATAATCTCATAACGAACCTCTTCATAGTTGAAAATGCCAAGCTGAAGGCTGATCATTGTCATCGCAGAGTCCAGCAGAGTCCGATAGGCATAGAGCTTCCACCCATACATCAGGTTAGACTGAATAGTTGAGAGTGCACATCTGTGTTAATAACCACCTTTTGAACTTGTTAAATTTTATAGTGTCTAGCATGTCGATGGTAAGTGTGGGAAACTGCTCACGGCTATAGAGTAGGCCAGGAACATGATGGCCATGACCACCAGGAAACCTGAAATATCAGTCCAGGCTCGCTGCAGTGTGGCCGTGATCATGTGCAGCTTTGGGTTCAGTCTCAGCAGGTGCCACAGTTTGATTGTAGCCAACAGCACCAGAAAGGCAATCAGATAGCCCAGCACTGCGTCAGCCTTGGCTGTCTCATGGAAACTGGCGTATCTAGAGACAGCGTGTGAGAGGAGTCAGAGGACAGAGACGTTTTTCCACAATCTAGTGAAAGGGATGAAGGAAAAGATAGTCGACCTACTTAT
Source organism: Brachionichthys hirsutus (assembly GCF_040956055.1). Lineage (NCBI taxonomy): Eukaryota > Metazoa > Chordata > Actinopteri > Lophiiformes > Brachionichthyidae > Brachionichthys > Brachionichthys hirsutus. The sequence goes on along the minus strand of NC_090897.1, from coordinate 9,991,682 downwards.
GCTCTCTTGAACATGGAGAGAGAGAGAGAATGGCAGGTAGGAGGAGAGTCAAAAAACAAGGAGATGGATAGGGAAGTGATAGAGACAGAGCAGAGCTAATGCTAGTTTTTATTTATATTGAATGGTTAAAATTGGGTGTGAGCTGCATTGACTTGCTCAAGTATTTTTCTGATCAGAAAATATAAAATAACAAAGTGAATAGATTTAATTGAACTTTCCCCAAGTCCTGTGGCCTAAACTGCTGGCACCAATAAATAAACAAAATTAGTTTTCACAGAATTGTGGTACTTGCACTGGTTGTTTTTTAAAATAAATTTCTTACTGGTCTTTGTTGTTCTGGTAGTATTCAATGTCCCTCTTTCCCTGTAAAGTCCTCTTGATGAAGACAGACAGTGCGCTCCAGCTGAGAATTATAATCGCCATCTCCAGCAAGTTCCACTTACTCTTGAAGTAAGTCCATCTCTGCTGCTTCAGATGCTTTCCCTGTCAGGGAGGGAAAAGGGATTCAGGTGAGCAGCTTCAACAGTAAAAAAAAAAGACAATAAAATCAAGTTACAATGGCTTTATACCTGGACAAGCATGTAATAGATGATGAAAAGGAAGTAAATGGCTTCAGAAGCCACGACAAAGATGTGAAGCCCACCAGTGGACTGGTACAGTCGCACACTCTGGAGCTCAGTGCGGAACTGAAACGCTCCTGGAAGAAAGTGACAGACGGCGCGGTTCATTCAACGGTTGCTGCTGCGCAGCTCTCACACGATAGCTGAACAGCGCCTACCAACCGGTGGCTGTGGTCTCAAGCATGAGTGTAGCAATGCAGAAGAGGTTGACATTAGCATTGTACACGGTGAACTCCACAAAGATGGCTTGGGTGTACGCGTCAAACCAAGTGTTGTCATGAAGGTACTGAAGGGCTCTATGAAGAGAACGACATCATTCAATTATCCAGACATCCATATTTTTCTTTTTTTTTTTTTGTAGATGAGACGATTGAAATTGTCTCATCTACAGCCGCTTATCCACCTTGTGGGTCTCGGGTGTTGCTGGATCCTGTGCCAGCTGGATCTGGGCGAGAGGAGGGCGACACCCCCCAGCTCACCGCATGGGCTGATTTAATTATAGGAGTATCAATATCACACCTCAAACCACAAGTGTCAGCTGATGCCAGAACAAAGCACCGTTTCTGCCTGGTGTCAGTGATGTGCAGTTTGAACAGTTTTGTTTGCTTAAGAACAATTTAAGAATATTTATTAGTTAGAGGCAAAAATATCTTCTACAAAACTGAAACTGCAATATTGACTTCCGTCAAATGTTACACAAATATAAAGTTTGATTTTGGATGAATACACAAACAAGATATTTGGTTATATCTCATGAACAACAAGCTTGCAACTAACAGTCGCTTTCATTAATTAGTTCTAATGTTGATATTTTCCCACTACAATGTCCTGGAGTTTGAGCCTCTCAAGTACAAATATTTGTATTTCATAAAACGTCTCATACTGATTTCTCATTACATAAAAATTGTTGATTCATTTGCTATTAAAACAACTTGAGTTCATCTCAGTGGGCTCTTGAAGCCTACCTGGTGGAATGTTCTATATCTGGGCCCAATTCCATCACGAACCCTCCACCTCTGTAGAGCGTGACACTGCCCCAGATGGGGTAAGCCCTGAGTTTGCCCTGGGACTGGTACTTCCATGGGGTGTGAAGGTTCTGAGAGGCGTTGTCACCTACAGGAGGACTCCAGCCTGGACCATAGGAGCCCACGTCCTCCAACTCCCAGGAATATGGTGCGTGGCAGTCCTTCTCAGACTGTTGCACGAAGGGTGCCAGCTGACAGGAGGCGTTATGCACCCTCACCTGGCGAAGACGAGCATTACCCACCAGCTTGGAGTTTCCGTCTGTGATGAATCCTGTCACGGATTTGTAGTCAAGTTTATTTGCTAGTCACTCCATAAAATACAAATGCAAGGACTTGGGTATTTTATCACCTAAATACTACACGTTTGATGTGGTGTATGTAGCGTAGTTAAGGTAAAAAAAAAAAAGTGAGAGATCAATTTGAGGTATTGCAAGTACCGGTATACAGAATATTTGGGTCTAATACTTTTACAATTACATGCTGCTATTTGGAGATTAAAAATAACTGTTTGGGTGATATCAGCGTGCAAATTTGTCAAATACAGTCCAGCATCAAAAGTACTTGAAAATCATTTAACAGACTGTTATCATCACCTGCAAAGGACAGGGTGAAATGGAGAAGGTTGATATGATGTGGTGACCCTGAAGGGACAAGCTGAGAGTACAGCAGTAGTAGTAGTAGTAGTAGTAGTAGTAGTAGTAGTAGTACTATCATCATCACAATCCTCTATAACAATTGCTGTTATTTTGGAGCTAAGATATTTAATTAGGGTAAATGGCAAATAAATGTCCTACAAAATAGAAATGCTACCATCCAAAGTAGATTTTGTTTTGTGGATTACAATATATTTATTGATAAAAAGAGCAAAGGAATAAGATAATGTGATTTCCACAGTGTCATAAGTACACATTAGAGATTTGCAAATGTAAAGGTAATTCATGTAAATCAGTCAAGTACAGCCTTTAATAACTCCAACACACACTGACCTGGGTATTCCCCGAACAGGTTGCTCAGCAGGGTGCTGTTAGCCCAGTTAAACACTTGCGTAATGCTCATGCTGTCTGAGATGTCTCTGCTGAAGCTCTGGCGGATGTGCTGGGTCAAAAAGTAAGCGTTGGGGTCCCTCTGGCCGTATGCCACCAGGAGCAGCACCCACATGAATCCCATATAGGCTGCATCACAAGCAAGGTCATTATCACATCTCAGGTTGTAATATGTTATATTTATGTGTCATGCATCAAAAGTGTCTTCCTACCGAGGATCTCCCTTATGAGGGCAAAAACTTTCTGCTCTTTAATCATATTGCCTCTCATCCTCTCGATGTCAGTGGGAGGTGGGGGCTGATAGAAACTACAGGCACTGTCTCTTCTCCCAACGCGAACAGCATCAGCATCATCTGAGGAAGGGACATTAAACTATAAAAGCACTCACAGAGCGCAGACCTCCGCCAAGCAGCTCAGTCCCCTCGGAATTGGATTCACACCGTCCACATGGTGATCTGGATCATCATCAAAAGGTTCTAAATTGTTCTTGGTATCTTTATACACCAACCGTGAAAAGTAAAAGTGAATCAGAGTTGATTTTTGAATCCGTAAATGGGGTTTTCAATGTTAAAATTAAAAAGCATTCCCTGACCTCATTCTGGATCAGATCCAGATGAAATTCAGTGGTATGATAGAGGGGCCCACCCTACATGACTGTGTCAAATTCCATAAACATCCGCCAATAATCAACTGAGATATTGAGGAACACATTTTGAAGCGCCATTGACTGCACTGTTACCAAAAATGTCAAAGTGATCAGGAATCAAGGATCTCTTGTGGATCATCATCAAAATTGTATCAATTGTTCCTGATAAGATTCCCAACATTTGCTGAAAATGTCATCAATATCTGTCTAGAATTTTCTGAGTTATGTTGTTACCAGAAAGAAAACGGACAGACAGACAAACCAACGCAGGTGAAAACATAACTTCCTCGGCGGAGGTCAAAACAAAACAAAACAGTGCGACTCAAATGGAAAACTGTAACCACACTCACCTGTGTTTCTGAGACTGGCATCTATCTGAGGTTCTCCATACTCCTCCTGGTCCACTTTCTTCAGAACAAGAGCAAAGAAAGCAGCAAAACCAAGAACCTGTGAAAGGAGATTTTCAGAACCTAAATCCGTGAATGGTGTATTAAACATACAGTATAGGTATTTCTGAAAAGTGCATATGTGAGGCATATCTCATTTTGTGCACCTTATGTGCTCACCTTCAGGGGTTGAGTGATAAAGAGACTTTCAAAGAAGGAGACAACCATGGAGATAAGCCAGCTGATAGAGCGGTCTTTCCCGTATGTCAGCCCATACATCATGGTGAAATATCCTGACACACCACTAGTCGCAATCACCAGTGTCCATCCAACAAACACAAACCACCATGGCAGCCCGCCTTGACAGCCCTTTCTGGCCGTGTCTCCATGGATGCTCTCCTCTGGACTGGGGCAGCCATCGATTGCTGCTCCATCCAGGCTGAACTCCAGGAGAGCTTTCATTCCCTGAACTTGCTGCATGGCGCGGTTGAAGCTATCTGGGTTTGGAAAACGAGAAGGTCCTAGCAAACCCAGCTCCTTTTCAACATGACGCAGCTGCCTGTACAGGTACCTGCTGTTGCAGCTCTTCTTCTGAGCTTCATCTGGTGACTTCTCTAGGCTGCCACTCACACTGTTCTCTGTTCAAGTCATAATCATTATTAGTCAGCTGTGATGTCAAATAATTCTCATTCAGGGTGTTTTATTTGCTATATAAAAACTACTTTTCAATTTTCAACTGAACAGATATTATTTCCAATTACCAACGGTATGATATGCAGTATTTTAAATGTTTAAATATATCAACTGGCCTATTTTATTATTTTATTTAAATTATTCTAACGTATTGAATCATCATTTATCAATTTGTTGAAATATTACGGGGTTTTTTTAATCTGACGAATTGACCCAGCCAATAAAAATTGGGAATACAATATATTAAAAAATAAAGGATTATGGTGCTAATTTACCTTGTAGATCTACAGCACCTAAGCTGAGGATCATAGAGCGTTCCCCCTTGGAGCTGTCAGTGTAGAAGTCTCTAGTGGCCCGGTTCTGCTGCCTGATGATGTCCTCCACCAGAGACAGCAGAGTGTTGATGTCTACCTGCTGACCAGGCTGGATCTCAAGGTCAGGCAGAGGACGCTTCATGGCCTTAGATAGTGACTGAGCAATTCTCTTTATGTCCTAATGGAGAATCCACATAAAACATGTTAGATATCTTAAACAAAGGAAGTAGTTTTGCTTACAAATACTGATTTAATAAACAATGATATGATTTAGATATATACTTCCATCATATTTTGGAATAGGTGGCCCTTATTAACATTTATTATAGCTACAATGATGACTTTGGCATCTAAAAATAAATTGCTACTAGTTCTAAAATCTTAAAAAGATTTGTTATGATCATTAATCTAATTTTCATGTGCAGAGGTCATTGCAGTGGATAGCTATTACTTCAACTCCAAGATTGACTCCAAGATGGCTGACATAAGTTGCTTATGCAATTGCTACATTTTTCTAGTATTGATTTTATATTGGCAAGAAATTATGATAAATCACATGAATTGTACGTCATGGATCATTGGCTACATTTCAACCACAATTTATAAGTTACATTTACATTATTACTGCTGTAATCCTTGAAAATTCTTCATGTTTATGTTTTTAGAATGTAACACAAAGTTTTTGCATGTTTCTATATTTATACATAATATTATACAATACAATTATTTTCAAAACATGTCTTTTTTTATGCCTAAAAATGAGCAAAAACACTTTGAAAAATATTCTGACTGAGAGTATCATAATTCGTGCGTGAAAGGGTTGAAATTGAAATTCAGATATTTGAAATGCTGTTCTAGATATCTGAATAATCATAATAATGTCACATTTCCCCACCTTCATCACAGTGACTGTTGTGATGTCCTTCAGCTCTTTCTGAGGAGAAGAAGTCTGTGAGGGAGAAACTCTGCCGGTTTTTCCCTGTTTAGATGCGTCTGGTTTGGCGATCTTCTCTCGAGGACGAGTATTTCTGAAGATACTCACAATAAGGAGGTTGATAGGAAACATGATGATTGAGCTTTGAATGCCAATCATAACTTGTTGCCAAGTGAACTCTATGTGACCTGCAAAGTAAACCATATACTTTAATGTGAGTTTAAATCGATGTTACTAAAAGTAACTTTTAATGAGACCGGCTTCATTTTTTCAAATACAAGTATCTGCAAAAGTTCAGTGAAAATTACATTTAGATTAAAATCTTATTGTGCTTGTGCTGTAAACCAGGAATCATTTAATTTTCATTGTGCATGATAGAAAATTAAGATGGATCTTCATAAAAATATTAGATTTCATGATAAAGTAATTTAAATTAATGTCTTTTTATACCCACCCAGGTCCATGGTCTGCTCAGAAGGGTCTGAAGGGATACCCCAAAACATGATGCTTGTTAGCATGGTGCACACCAGCAGTGAAAAACAGCAGGACACTCGCTGCACACGTGTGAAAGTGCTGCAAGGAGGCCGGCTAATAACAGAGAACCAGATGTGTCCGTCTCGGAAATCTTTGGCTGTCTTCGTGAAGAAGAGGTTGCTAAAAGTATTGAAAAACGGGCAGTTGGAGTCAGAACAAATGATAAATCAATGATGAATTTGAAATTCAGGTAAACTAGATCGATAATCACTCTCACCTAAACCTTTTCAAATCCATTTCTGTAGCAACTGGGAAGACCTTGTCAAGAGTGCAGTCTCCCACATCTAAAGCCAACCAGGAGTTACATAGGAAGTGCCACTTCTGACCAGTCTCCAGATCCTGCACCATTACTTTGTTGACATACCTGTAATTTTATTTCTACAATATTAGCACCAACTCAAGTTAATTTAGATTTCCTCATTCATTTTGTCATCTGCCGTACCATGCAGGGTGTTCTCCTGAGTTGTCGTGCCACAGCCGAATGCGCTGCAGTTCTCCGAGGGAGAAGTGTGTCGTGAGCAGAATGATGTCCGCCCCACCCCTCTCAAACAGTGGCTTCTCGCGGTCTGTAAGGTGGTGGGGCTCACTTTCTCCTTCTGTGCCCAGTAGAATGATTGTCACCTAAAATAAAAGAATGGTAAATAAAGATGGCTGAAGTTCCCAAGTCCCGCTCGGCTTCCATGGGCATCACTGACCTGAGAAGAGGTGGCTGCACCATGTCGATGGCCTGTGCTAAAATTCACCATATATCGATACTCTGCCAAGATGTCATTGTCCTCAAGCACTGTTATCTTGACCTACAAGTGAGGGTTAAAGTATTGTTTGAAAATATTTTATTTTTTTTACTGGTTAATTCATTGATGAATGTTATATGGCAAAGAATCAATGATGAAAGAGACAATGAAAGGTATTTAAATCATTATAGGACATTGTTCAAAACATTCTCACAGAACCAGAATCATTGCTTGAATATTATTCAAATTCAGTAGTCGTTAAGTGATTCAGGAAAATATGGACGTACCACAGTGTAGTTAAATCCGAATATCAACACTACAACGTGGGCTAAGCCCTGGAAAAATCACCTTTGCTAAGTCCTGGATGTCTTTCCTGCGTGCCCACACAGCCACCAGGAGATATGCAGCAAAGATTGCCACAACAAAACACACCACCACAGGATTATTGGTGAATGTAGCGAACAGCTCTGCAGTGCGTGACACATCCACCAAGTTTGGCACGACAAAGAAAGAACTGCCGAAGAGAGTTAAGTGGTTGCAGAGGCACTGAGTGACCAGAGGTGTGGTGAGTGGACCAACCTGTGTGGGGAAGAAATCAGAAAAAGATCAGCTCACTTTTCAAGGATGTATCTATCGATGCAATTCCTGTGTTCACATTTGACCCACCCTGCAGCCATCTTGGCTCCAAAAAGACTCTGATTCATTCCAGAATTTGCACTGAGCAGCAATTGAAGTCACAACGACCGTGGCATTGATCGATTTGACGCCGGCTTCAACGATGGGTTTCAAAACGAGGTAGTGCACGCCGGAATCTCCTGTTCTGTCTTTAGGACTCAACAGCCAGGTATATTTTTCCTCTGTGTTCAAATGACAGATATTTTCAAGCACAAAAAGCACTCAAATCCAACAAATGATATCACCATGATATGGTGAATATGCTTAGTTAATGCGCACATACCACTGCACTCCACTCACCACATTAATATCACTAATCAATACTCACCGCCTACATCTGTCCACTGACTCGGGATAATAACTCAATCATATTATCCTAGTGGATTTACCTCTTGTGGCATTCTGCAGAGGGAGCTGCGTCTTGGCTACATAGTTCTCGTTGTTTGGATAATCTCTATATCCCAGGAACAGCAAGAAGGAAATGTCTTCTGATGGCTCCATTTTCAGCACCAGTGTTACGTCTGGTGAAGGTATGTCAATTATCAATGTGCTGAAATTAGCGAGATCCAGGACTGTGCTGTTGTCCTGTCCCACATCAGGTCTTGGCAGGAGAATCTTTAAAACAATAAAAAAATAAAAAATCAATCTTAACAATCTACCAAAGTTATACAAAGTCAAACATAACTCGAACATAACATAGGCAAATATTACCTCTATCTCATCAAGCAGGTTCTCTACAGGGATGACGGTGCCGTCCATTCTGGCGAGAGAGACAGATCCAACAGCTCCTGTGATGTTGTCCTCCTTCCAAGAATGCGGATTTGTCTCAAAACTCATCATCTGCAAATTATTAGCATAATAATCAGTATATGTCTTCATCAAATTTGAGAACGAATGCTTTTCGATTCAGTTCTACGCATCCTGTCGGTCATAATGGAAATTTCTAAAACTGACCCAAGACAACCTTTAAAGATAAGGAAGCAAATTTGTAACTGATAAGACTTTTGCCTTTAAGCAACAAGTTGACGTGTGTAGGTTATACTGCCCACACTTGCTTTGTTTATCCCTACATGCACATGCACACACTTACTCTGACATCCACCGGTTCCTCTGGAGATATGATATGAGCAGGCAGGCTGGGAAAAGAGAATTTGGAGGAGCTGGTCCTCTGAACGTTTATATCCAGCATTTGCATATTTTCTGGAGAAACTCTAGCAGAAGTAAAAGTATTTGATTAATTTTAGCCAGCCACAGTCAGTTTGTTTTGTACATGCTCTAACTTGCATCATTGATCCCTTACCTGTTGGCATACACAATGATCTGTCCAGAATCAATGATGGCAGGGTCTCCATTCAGCTTTTTATTTTGCAGCAAAGCACTTTGAACATTATTTATCCCAGTGAGAAGGAAATCTGAGACTTTTTTCTGAAGAAAACAAAAATGATCTTGTTTAATTAGGGACTTTGGAGAAGGCAGATTTAATGACAACAGTGATTTTAGCTATATCCTTACATTTGATGAAACATTTAAAATATTACTGGCTGCTTCAACTATTGGTGTCGCTGCTTGCACTACTTCTCCATCATCTCCACTGTCCAAATCAGAGCTGAACGTATTTAGGGAGGAGCTCAGGTCTACCAACAAAGAACTAGCTTCTTCCTGGAGAGGAAATAAAGCATCAGAAATGTATTTTTTATGTATGAATATATTTTTTAAAACTTCCTGAACATAGAATAGTTTTTTGTTTTAGGCAATCCCACTTCACTCATTTCTGAATAAAATAAAAATCTGTCCTCCTCAGGCGAAGAGGGCAGTTTCACTTGGGAGTTCTCTGTTCCTGGTCGGGCTGTAATTAGGCCCTTGTGAGGAACAGTGGCAGCAGCTGTGTGAATAGACTGGACAATCATGTCATGGAGGAAGACAGAAAAGTCAGGGGACATCTAGTGGACAAAAACAGAATTACAGTAAATGTGATGGGGGGGGGGGGGGGGGGGGTAAGAATCCCTTGGCAGGAATGACAGAAGGACATAAGGTTCTGGTTTCTTACATTTCTCACATGGAAGTGTTAAAGTGACCTGTCTTATACCTGCGCGGTGGGACTGAGCTCGTCTGAGCGTAGGGTGAGTCCAGCCACAGCTCGAGCCGCTGCTTGCACCTCCTTAGTTGTGTTGCTTGGTGAGTCCAGCAGAACCGTGGCCATCTGGATCAACATCTGCTCTCTGAGCTGAAAGAGGATAAAGTCCTCACTTAACACCACGGTGCTCTAATGCCTCACCTCAAGCCTCCCAAACACCGCCCGGTTACCTGTGTCCTTGCGTCCTTCTGATCTTCATCAGCCTCTGAATTCAGTATATCGGACACTGACGTGAATATTTGCCCCAGAGCCTCACCAGAGAGGAGACCATGCTGCTCTAACTGACTCACAGTGTCCTCCACGGCAGACTGGAGATCCTCCACAGAGGTGCTGGCGCTGCGCTCCCATACCTCGATGTAAAGAGTCACTCTGAATTATTTCAAATACGTTTCAGGTAAAACACGATGTCTCTAATGATTAGACATTGCTAACCTGAGTTGAGAGCATTGCAGTGACTTTTTCACTATTGCCATTTTTCACAGTCACCACAATCGATAAGGTGTAATTGTTGTTCTCGTCTCCAAGAGGAAGATACACAGCCTTCACATCACCAGCATTACCACAGCGCAGATGTTGGCCTGAAATACGCAGAAACCCTCATCTACACTGTTCTTTCATTTGCAAATCACGTTTACACACTTCTGTTTTCTTTCTCTTTGTTTTCTTTTTATTTCTTTTTCCTTTTTTATATTAATTAAATTCAGAAGCACCAGTGCACACTCTCACCTGTGTCTGTTTTGAAGCAATAAACGCAACCGGCAGAGCAGAATGGATTTTCTTCACAGGTGATGTCAAAAGCATCGAGAACTGTTCCAGATGGAGGTGAGATACTGCAGGAAGGAGGGCCGGGGCTTGTTGGTGCACCAGTTGCAGCTGGTTCAGTCGGTCCAGGGCCCGGTATGGGAAAAGTGTACTTGGCAAAATGTGACTCCTTTTTGCCTGTAAAAAAATAATTACATTTACATTACATCAGCTGCCATTTTTATGATAAAAATTCCAATAGCTGTATGTCAGCTAACACTGATCTTTATCTATCGAACATTCTGACTGTCGATGGGATGAAAGCTCACCATAAGCAATGACGCTGATGTTGTGCATTGTGTCCCTTGACTCTTTCAGATGTTGGCTATGTACAATATAGTCAGTGCTTCCATTCTGTTTCTCAATAAGTGAGCGTCTTCCTGCTCTGGAGTAACATTTGTTTAGGTCATCCTGAGAGAACAAAAATCACATTTAATAATTGCTGGATACATTAGTCTCTCATGCCAGAGTCTAACATATATTTAAATACTGTTTTACCGTTGAAGGGTTGGGATCCTCCATGTACCAAAGGACATCTGGACAAGTTGTCACACAGCGCAGTCTGAGCTTTACATCGCTGTTCACATTTATTGAAGCACAATCCTCACAACTGCAAGAGAAAGGGTAGATACATGACTATAACGGATGCATTTGTCCAGCTGTTGCCTGTCAGCCTGTCAGAATAATCATTGTGAGTGTATCTGACTGTTTACCTGATGGTGACGTCTGGGAATTCCTTTGGAGTAACAGTGATACACTTTGAAGACGAATCAATTGTAATCCATTTTCTGAACCAGGTCTTTCTCCTCACAGTTAAATCATACTTGAAAAAATCAAAAGGATTTGGAAGGCAGTCTTTTTCAATAAGGTGAGTTTCATCATTTGTTCTGTTTTTGCATTTGCATTTTCCTCCTGTTTGGATAGACATGAAAGCAGAACCTTGAACAGATCACAGCGTCAAAATGGATTATTTAAGGCTTGGGAAAAAAATAAATAGAAGGTGTCACAACTCTGCAAATAATAATCTTAAAACTTGTTTCAATGAGTGACCACCTGTCTGACACAGCAAATATGCGTATGTGCCATCATGTTCCTGCCATGTTCCTGTTATTAGAGATTTTGTCTTTTTATTGTTTCCATCCTATCCAGAAATCTCTGTGTGCTCTGTTCCTGGTTCTGCTCACTCAGTTGTACTGATAAAAACCAGAAAACTCTGACACAGAAATGAAAGTTGGACACTTGTGCAGATGGAATGCATTGATTCCTTCATTTTCCATTACTGGTGATTGGATGGAATAACCAAATCCAACTGTTTAAAACATAGCAGCAATGATGAGTCAGCCACAAACTGGGATTCATTTCAGCTGCAGAGAAATCTCAGATGGTTCAGAGATAGCAGAGATGGCTGCCCGGGTTGGAATCAGCGATGCATTGGACAAAATCTACCATCTGACATGGGACATTGTGCCATAGTAGCACAACGCACAGGTGTATCGTGTTCACTAAGAAGTGAATTGACGCATTTAATGCTCAGAGGTGAATTAATCATTGTACGTACTACATTTCCATTCAAACGCCAGTCCTTTGCTGGGTTCCACTCCGGCTATGTTCAGTGTAACACTCTTATTGTAGTCAAACAACTTGTCTGGAGTAGCAACTATTTCCAAGTCGGTGGAGTTATCATCCCTCTGTGGATGTAAACGAAATTAGTGCTGCAACAGAAACAAACAGCAAAATAGATTTGTCCACAGGTCACAAAACTCTAACACTAATCTTCTACGTACTGTGTCTCCATATTCATTGGGAGACTTGTCAGAGAAATTCTGGCAGGCCTGAAGTATAGTGCCTAAATCCACGTCCACATCCAAGGCAGTAAGGGCATTCGTGGCTTTAACCTCTACCTTCAGCAATCCTTTAATAAAATACCACATTTTAGAAGACTGAGCACTTGTGTGACTGTTTCCTTATAATATACCTTCAAATATTCAAACGTACCTTGAAGTGGGCTGGAGAATGTATAAGCTTGTGAGCTACCATTAAGCATATCCCGGGTCTCAGAGAGAGCGTTCCCGGCTCCAGTCAGGGTGAAGAGTAGCTCTACAGGCGCTCCTCGCTCCAGGGAAACGCCAATGATGAGGTCGGTCGAGTCTGGACAGTGGTCGTCCTCGGCTATCACTGTGGCCTGCAGGCCTTTGACAGGCTCCAGCAGACACAGCTCCAGACCAGTGGACACTGTGTGGTCTGTGACTCTGTTAGAGGCAGCGAGAGTCAGGTTGTGGCAGCCAAGTCCAAGAGTCTCCATCACACTTACATTCAGTGTGATGTTGTGGGGCGTGACTCCGCTGGCCACAGACAGGTTTGCAATCAAATGGCCTTCATATTGAATTATGTATGTGATATTGGTACCTGATTAAAAAGAACAGAAGTTGTAGTATTTTGTATTTAGTGTATTCATTAGGGAGTATTTCTCCCCTGCAGTGTTGATATTGACTCACCTGTCTCCACCGTGACCTGGATCTCTGCAGGACTGCCATGCATTACATTGCATCCAGCACTGTTTGATGATATATTCCTGCTATAGCACTTAATGACGCTAAAGTCTCCGATAGGCTCTTGAATGGCTATGGTCTTCTGCACTGTGACATGCCAGTCACTGGTACTGCATTCCACGCCGACGGTAAAAACACCAGGACGGTTGAATTTGTGTATCACTGTGCTCTCCATCCTGAAAGTGAAGTAAAACAAAAATAGGTCAAATGAACATAAACTTGCACTTCTTTCTTTGATTTCAGGTCATCTTACTCACTCTTCTGGCCTGTATGAATCAATAATGTGGCCATCTCCTGCATTCAGTGTGCATGTGAGGTTTCCTTGAAAAGGATGAAGGAGCCACTTGACTGTGATGGTGACGTTATCAAAGATGGCCGCCAGCTTGCTCATCAGCAGGTGGAGTCCTGGGAGGAAATTACAATAGAGACGTACATTTATTTTCCAGGTTACAACAAATAGTACAGTTAAACTAAGTTCTGTCAATCAATCAATCAATCAATCAATCAATTTGGGGGGAATGGGGGCTACATCTTTGCTGAGAGTCAGGGTGGAGGATGTGGGGCAACACTTGCATAGCCCGGGGATTGCTCATCATGAAGTTCAGGATCCAAACACAGAGGGCAGCGTTGAGCCCAAGGTTGCTGAGCTTGGTGAAGAGCTTTGGAGAAACACTTGCATGAATGCTGAACTGTAGTAAATGAACAGCATTCCCACATGCGTGTCCCTCTGGTCCAGGTGGGGGATGGCAGTGCGGAGGGTTAGGGGAAATGACATCTTCAGTTGACCTATTGGGTTAGGGTTAGGGTTAGGGTTAGGGTTAGTGGTTCCAGGGAGACTGGAAGGGTGGAGGCGATGTTCTCTCAGACTGAATTATTCTATTAGCTTGAAATGCTACATAGCCCTGGTGGAAAAAGGAAATGAATGGGAAAACAGGTGCAATATACAGGAAGAGGCATGCAACATCAGTAAACCAACAAACTCTGTAAGGTAATTAAACAATAGACAATCAATATTTAAATGGCTTAAGTTACATCGTTCACACCTCTACTTAAGAAAAAAGATCTTAAGTATTATTTCATAAAGAAAATATCAGAAGTTGCCAGAATTAATCTCACCATGTCTGCAGTGGTACTCTACAGAAAAGTAACTTCCCAGCAAAGGACATGGTTCCCCAAAAGCACTCAGATCCACCGCAGCCTGGCAAGCCGGCAGACCATGGCACTGGGCTGGAACGAAATGTCAGAGAAGAACGTACTGAAAAGGTTTCATCTGTTTGAATTGGAAAAACATTTACCCTGATGAGAGGTTCTCATAGCTCTATAAAAGTGTATTAACAATAAATAGAACCTTAAGATAGAACCTTGCTTAGTAACCGCTTGATCGCCTGGTGCATAATTAATCCTCAATTCAGACAAATGTGAACGTTACCTCAGGGCATCTATTCAGCTCTTATGGGGGGCCATAGTTTGTGAGCAATTTTTACCAAATATATTTCCACTGATTTTATTGTAGAAACAAATATGTCATAAAATAAAATTTCCCATAATTTCTACCAAGTAAATGACAAGTTATGATCAATTATATGCACATATTTCTACATTCCTTTACTCACCCTATTAGTGCAGGAAGTCTTTATTAATCACTACATTTGGATTTCGTATCTATAAAAACAAAATATTACCTGTTATAGAATCCGTCACATCTATCCAGCTGCACTCCTCCTGCGAGGATGTGGGCGAGGTTGAATGTTTGGATCGGCAGTAGTGAATTGTTTTACGGCCATAGAAACTGTCGTCTATCGCTACAACTTCACCAGAACCACATTGCAGTGTCGTATTTTGTCCACTACATGCGATAGATCTGCCAAAATCTGAGAGGAAATACCAAGAATTCAATATGCAGAGCGAGCAGAAGCTTTGCAACCTTAACTGCTGTACTGTTTTACTAAGGAGTGTATACCAAACTGGCAGATGAAGTTGAGTTCCTGACTACAGTTCCCTGCAGCTTCCCACTGGAAGCCTGAACGTCTCAGGATATGTCCACATGATGCTTGTGCGGCTGGCACGTTCACCCAGTTACTATAGCTGACATCTGAGCCATCCAGCCAAGCGAGGGAAACTGAGAAAGGGACAAAAAGAAAATGCCGCTTTTGGTTTGATCACATATCCACTTTGAAATCTGATATTCAAGGGAAAAAAAGATCTGCATTTGAGAGTATCGCTACAGAGGATAAAACAAGACGCTATCTAGTTTAAGGGTCATAAAATATAACAATTGGTTGCAGTTATAAATACTCTGCAAAGGGGAAATAAAGATAAATATGTACATGATGATAGGCCCTTTGAAATACTGATAAACTGAATGATGAAAATAAATATCTCATTACCCCTGCTGCTCGAGGGACGCATCCAAATGTGTCAGTCCTCTCACAAATAAGTAAACAAATAAATTACAGATCTCTCAAATGTAAATGAAAGCTGTCTAATGAGAAAGCAGCTGCATTTGATTTTGTGAATTTACTCTGAACTTTATTCCAGTTTGTACTCAAACACAAATCAACTCAATACATTCTAGCCATCAGACATCATTCAGGACTCCGTGTCCAGATGCCACATCTCTCACCCTCTGTAGCAGCAGAGTCAAGTGTGAGGTTTGGAGCAGCGGGAGCCAGACCGAGCCACCAGTCTATACCCGGATCCAGGTGCTTCTGAAGGAACTGCTGGGTTTCATCATTCAGGACGAAGGCTAGGTGACCTCCACCTTGCTCACACCACCCCTGTGCGGTGAGGAAAGAACGCTGGAGGTCCACAAACTCGTAGCAAGAGCCATCAAAATCCTCCTGGTTCTCCTGACAGGAGAGAGTCTCTGGAGCTTCCTCAGCATCACACGCCCGACTGAAAAGGAGAACAACCAAAAACGGCAACGTGGTGAAAGTGCTGCTTTCCATCTCTGCACCTGTAAACTATTCAGAGTCTGTGGTAGTATCCTGTCTTTAAAGGCCAGTGACGTCAGTAAATCGGCCACTTATCAGCTCTTTAGGACAGTTTTTAACATTGGGGTGGCTTCCTGGATCCTCGTTCAGCTTTGTGTTGTGGCCATAATTCTTGTGCACACACAAAACCCTTTAATTGCGCCTCTGTCTCCAACGAGTTTAGGAGTACACAACCTGCAGAGGGAGATAAGCTTTGCATTCAGTCTTTTCCCGACAATGGAAACGTCAGTCCAAACTCTAAAAGGACCCAGAAGCTTCTCCTGTCCTGTGCAAGATCGTCTTTGCTCAACTCAATGGCGATCACCTATTTCCCACCAAAGACATTTACAGTATAATAGCAGGCAAAATACAGTTCTAAATATTTAGCTGTAAATTTCACGGAGTTGCTGCAGTTTAATGGTCCTGGTATTGTAAATACTGGCTCACTGTCACGCTGTCAGGGCAAGATACAGGGACACACGATAGAACAGGACCATTGTTGTTGCTATCGGTAGCACCTGTGCCTATCATACTTGGTGAATTGTAAATGTCTGCTTTTAAAAAGATTTATTGGCTCAGAGCCTGGACAAGTTAAATACATTGCATATAAAGGCACAATTTATTTAACCAACTTGACGCCAGCCTGGAGCTAAATGTTGCATATTCAGAATAGAATAACCGTGACAAGTTTTTCAAATAAATACAAATCATAGCAGGTGAAATATTTTTCATAGTTTAGCTTCTACTATACTTCACGTAATAATTTCAGACATGATTCCTTGTCACCAATCAAGTGTGCAACCATATAGACTTCATGTTGAATGGTGTAAGAAACAGGTTACAAAACTGTTTTGTTTTATTGTTTTGTTTTGTTTTAATCAAAGGTTAGCATTTATCCTTACAATGTTTGACTGGATCTAGCGAGTTCCTTGGACTGCATTATATTTTGTGCTTTTCTTCAATTCTACTATTTCTCTCTCTCTCTCTGTCTCTCTCTCTCTCTTTCTCTCAAATAAAAATGCTCTGTTGTGAAAGAGTTAAATTCGAAAATTGTCAAAAGAATAATTGTAATGTTTTTACTTCCTGCTTCAATCATAAAGATGGATCTTCCTCTCTTCCAGACCAGTGTGTGTCTCCATCTTCAGATCTTAAATGGAACATCTGCGCCAGAAGGCAGGCTTTGTAGGTCATGAGGGAGTCCCATCTTCATCAGCGTGTTCAGTTATTTGGTAAATGTTTAAAGGTTCCACGCCAGTTTATAAAGTCAGCGACTAAAATTGACTCCTTTAAACCAGAATCTATTAGTGGACTTTAAGACTTCTACATAAAAAATGTTGATTTTTTTTTTCTTCTCAACATAAATTCATTGTAATAATTAACAAATTGTAACGTTTGTCCTGATGGTGGCGATAGAGGACAGGTCATGTTTTTATTATCAATGGGTTATTTATTTTATTTTTATGGCTCGGAATTATGGACCTGATAACATTTAAGTAAACAAAAAACTCTCCCTGTATCAATCCAGCGTTTATTTATTTACTGGATACTTCACATATAGTTGTCATTTATATTTATAAAACGTGTTACACTACTTGTTTACTGCGCTCTCTGTTCTGTGCGGAGAGAAGACGCCATAAATCCCCGTATGTGTGACGTCATATTCGTGAGACGAAGATATCAGAGGAGGACATGACTTTATTGTGAATTTAAACAGCATCCTGTGATTAAACGGACACTGCAGGCTGACAATGCTGGCTATTAGACAGAACTGGACCGGAACCATGTTCCGCGCTCTCCGGGTTCTTCGCAGTAATCAAGTAAAGTCTCTTTATCGGTCCTTTCGCTGCAGCTCAAGCGGTCGGTCTGTCGCGGTAACAGCTCATTTGTCCTCGTTTCTGTCTCCGTAGGTTGTCGTTTCTGGACGTCTTCAGAGACATATGTCCACACAGACAGACGGAGAGCTCCGCATCGCAACGGTGCTCAAGGAGAAGTTTCCGTTAGCCTCGTCACTTAAAGTCGTGGACATATCAGGTAAACGCAGACTGACTGGGGGGGGGGGGGTTATTGATGATTTGCCTCTTGTTTTTGAAGCTATGAGATAAACACTGAATGAAATGTTCTGTATTTCTGGCTCTGGCAATTTCTTCAAAAATAAATATTTTTATTTACTTAATTCTATTGTTTTCTATATTAAATGCTTCTAAAGTATAGTCATGCTAATCATTTAGCACATGTGCATGAATGAAACCTGATGTTTCTGTGATGCTGTCCTGCCCTCAGGTGGTTGTGGGGCCATGTATGAGGTGCATATAGAGTCCGACGAGTTCAAAGGGAAAAGGACAATTCAGCAACACCAGTTAGTCAATCAGGTAATGCATGCTAACTCAGCTCTGAGCATATTTCCTGTGGCATGTCAGAATACGCCTCAGGAGTAGTTCAAAGCAATATTGGGGTTTTTTTTTTACTTTGATTTTCATTGCACTGAAATGTGCAACGATACATTTGGTTATGGTCTTTATCTGCCAAGATTGTTTGTTGTCCCCCTGACTGGATGCCATGTTTATGAAGCCCTTTTAAATGTTTAACCTCTATTAGTTACATTTTATTTCACTCAACACTTTCTTGTGTTTTGTCCTCCACAGGCACTCAAGGAGGAAATTCCAGGAATGCACGGACTGCGAATATTCACAGACGTTCCAAAACGACAATAAAGGCCCGCCACCGTTGACCAACAGCATTTCTTTCCTATTATGAGTGAACTGTGTGAAGGCGATTATTGTGTTGTAGATTTATTCTGTTACCAGTGGCAGAAATGCAAAGGAGCATTATCTAGTTTAGGTTTTATCACTGTTTGAGGCCTTTTCAGGGTAGAGGATGATGATTCTGATGCATTAATAAGCACTTAAAGATGATGTGAATACAACCACTTTGAAATCACTGGCTGGTCCAGAGGTGTGTCATTCTCTTTCATCTGTCATGGCATTTTTGCTGATTTCATTTTGTCCTCGATCGTCAGGCGGCAGGCCGTGTAATCCGAATCCCAAAGAACCTTTTTCAGACTGAAGACTATACGCAAAACTATATCTCAGTGCTCGGCTGAATAAGTGTTGATACATAACTCCTGTTAAAAACGATGGAATTGCCCGTCTTGGATGATGTTCATTCTTTTTAGATTTGTTTAAAACAAAAATCCGATCACAGACATGCCACAAAATTAAAGCCATTTAATTCTCTGGTAGCTGACCGAAGGTCAGAGACAGCCCCTCTCTTCAAAGCCAGTTTCTTTTTATTCGGACACGTTCTGATATTTTTTTTGTCTAGTCTTTGCAGAACACAACACAGGAGGTGGTCTCATCCCCACGGGACTGGGTGAAAGCGTCCCAATCTGTAGACAATAAAAACACTTCTGCAGGGAGAGCAGGGACTCCTCTGTCCACATCTCAATGTCCTTGGCCCTTTGTCTTCTGCCTTTTTTCAACAGTCTTATAGATGAGTAGGTGGTGCAACACTGCGCACATTTGTGGAGAGCCCTCTGGTGAATGTAGACCGGAAACTCACGGATGGGTGGGGGTTAAACCTGGCGCATGAGTGAAAAGTTGAAGGTCTGGCGCACAGATCCTTTCTGTCCATCACAGCGCTGCAGTGACGTTTATTTACGCACAAACATACTCCCACCTCCTTGAGTTTTCTCGGTTACCTCCGCATCCCTGCTGGGAAATGGAGCTCCGAAAGTGGGCATCCTGATCCTGCCCCGTCGACAACCACGTCTCGGTGAAGGGCGGTGAGGTTTCAGGGTGGATGTCCCTCCGTACGACACCTGCGCTGCGCAGCGGCTGCGCAACGGCTGCGCGCCACATGACTCTGAGCCCCGAGTGGGAGCGGAGAGCCACAGGACAGCACCACGTCTCCGAGGTGGACAAGGGAGGAGCGGGCATGGCAGAGGAAACTGAGCGCATGATGTTAGACAAACGCGTGGGATCGTCGGGCGACGGCAAAGACATGCGAGCCGTGATGCTCTCGGGTTTTGGGGGTCTTAACAAACTGAGAGTGATCAAAAAGGTAATCCCGGAGCTGCAGGACGGTGAAGTGAAGATCCGCGTCAAAGCATGGTAAATATGAAACATTTTGGATGTTCACTCATTGGGGCAACGCGTTTCGACAGAAGCGCTCCCGGTGATGGAGCCACAGGTCTCCTCCTCAGGCGGCTGGCTGGCCGGATTCCATTCACAACCAGCCAAATCAAGTGTACTTATTATGGAATAACGGTTGGATTTCCGTGCGTGATTGATCAGCAGGCAGATTCGTCTGCACCAGTGCTGTTCACAAACTCAAAATGAAATAAAATATGCAGGTTTATTTAGAATGGCTGATCTTGTATTCACGGTGGAATAGCCACTGACTCATCAAAAGGATAATAAAGCATTTATTGCAGGGCGATTCCCAAATCTTTTTACATCATTTTTAATAGATGCCGGCTCAGAAACGTTATTTCCTTTAATATATTTGTCATTAAGCACCTTCTTTGCTCTTTTTTTTTTGCAGTGGTTTGAATTTCTTGGATTTGATGGTGCGTCAGGGCACAATCGATAATCTTCCCAAAGCTCCTCTTGTCCCTGGGTTTGAATGCTCTGGAATAGTTGAGTCATCGGGAAAAAACACGACAGGGTTTGAGGTAAGTGCAATTAAAGAAGTCCCCCCCCCCCCCCAAAAAAGGGGGAACTTAATGCTTGTTTTAGCAGGAGCGTCTGCTTTTTTCTAGCTATACTCACACACATTTCTTTCAGATAGGAGACAGAGTCATGGCTTTTGTGAATTACAATGCCTGGGCTGAAGTTGTTTGCACGCCGGCGGAGTTTGTCTACAAGATGCCAGATGAGATGACTTTTGCAGAAGCTGCTGCTTTCTGCCTGAATTTTGTGGCTGCTTACTTGATGCTCTTCGAGGTTGCCAATCTACGAGAGGGAATGTCAGTGTTGGTTCACTCTGCAGGAGGTGGTGTCGTAAGTGCATTCCATATATCTGACGGTTACACAACAGCATTTTCTAAGTGTCATCACAGCTGATGACTTCATACCGATAAAAGGAGGTCTATTGCCTTATTGCTGTTGTTTATGTCACAGTTCAAATGGGAAATAAAGACAATGTTTTAAATGACATCATTTAGAGAAGCATTTTGCAAATAAAAAATGATGTTTAGCTTTTGCATTTGTGTTGTTTTCAGGCCCTGAGAAAGTGTTTCAACTGCTGTGTCATTTTCAGGGTCAAGCTGTGGCTCAGCTGTGCTCCACCGTTCCCAATGTCACGGTGTTTGGGATCGCCTCGTGTTTCAAACACGCAGCCATTAGAGACTCTGTGACTCACCTCTTTGACAGACACATTGATTACATGCAGGAAGTCAAAAAGTAAGCATCGACGGTTTGTATTATTATCGTTTGATTTGGAGTTTCTCCTGGAGATGCATTCGTACAGTGAATGCTATAGAACGCCAGCACGTCGTTGGGCGTGGTCACTGTAGCACATTGTTCCTGTGAACTCATGTGGTGACGCGGACCTCAACCGGTCAAAGAGAACTGTGCAAGGATGCTGATGTTACCCGTTGCCTTTTTTTTGGCCGTGCATGACGGTGGTCCCCATGGCAACATACAGCTCATCACAGAGAGCAGCAACACACTGTATGGAATTGAGGTCTCCACTGGAAATGTGGAACAACTGGGCCGATTTGAGCCGAGCATTATTTCCATGCACATTCCATTCCTAACAGTGACACAGCATGTTTTCAGTGAGGTCACACTGTGGAGAAACACATTGAAACGTCGCCTGAGATTTGACGGGGAACGATGCATAATTGTTGCAATAATGTGTAGTTTAAGTGATTTCCATTAATTCCCTGGGAAGTTCATTACTGATTGACTCTGCTTTAGTGATTAATTTTTTTATATATTTGCTGCTGAGTCATAGAAACAGGATGCATAAACACCACAAATATTTGAAACACACTTGCATGACTCTCACCTTATAAAAATGGATATTCACATATTTTTGGTGAGCACTAGGTATTCCGGGCTGTCTGCTTATATATCTCCAGTGGTTCTGGATTAATTTGCCTTTCATCTCTTTGGCCCACACATTCCTCTCAGGATCAAAAGTAAAGTACAGCTAAATTAGTCTTTTTTTTTAAACAAAAGGCACAAAAAACCATGAGAATCACAAGACCCACCAAGCAGTTCAGCCAAGCAGGTGTCCCGGGACAAGAAGGCAGGACGTGGGGAATTATGACCCCCTTGATAATAACATGCCGTTCATTCTTTCATATATTTGCCTTTAATGATTTCCCTTTTTTTTGTCATGTTCTGTGTGCAAGACAACCGTTTAGCATGTCACATGATATAAAGGACGATGAGGAGTACTGTGGGAATTTTAAACATCAAGGAGTTTTTCTTCAGAGTTTGTGCTGCAGCTTCTCCTCGTTGTAACGCCCCAGAGAATCAATGCTTGTAATCTGTGATGAGACAAAACCCAAAGCTGCTGCAGAGCTGGACAGAATATATCAACTCATGTATGCTGTATATGTTTGGGGTTATTACACTGCGTTCGAAGAGAATGAGCGGAGCTGAATAAGTTCCTCCTGTGAAGATGCGGTGAGTCATCATCCCAAAACATCTCTGTGTGTGATGACCTGGAAATGAAGCAAATCATTTCACTCTCTTCATAATCAGAATCAGAACCGCCCCGCCTTTAACCGATTAATGACTAGACAGAAAAGGAGTCTGCAGCTTTTTCAGGGCGGCAACTCATTTTCATTGTTGCTTAATCTTCTGAATCTTTCCAGGATTAATTAAAATCGTAATTTCAAATTCCAAAAACCCATGTTGATGTCATTATCAAATGTTTTGTTTTTCCTGAGTAACTGCCCACAGGGCAGATATACTGTATTTACTTTGCTGTATAATGCAAAGAAAAGAAGGAAACTTTTTTTTTTATCAACTTTTATCAGCAAAGTATTTTTGACATTCATGTGAATCAACTTGATGGCAGAAACGAATCTGCTTGGAATTTAATTTCATTGCTAATGAAATATATTTGTATTTTGAAGAGCTCTGGGACATGAATTAATATTATTTTTTACATATATTTCATTACTTTGTGTCTGATGATCTAAATGATTAATTGAATGAAAATGATAAATCCAGATCAATTCATCTTCTGATGCCTATACCGTTGTGTGTGTATTATTGTTGTTTGAAACCTGCTGACTTCACATTTACTTCGCTCCGGATGTTTCAGGATTTCTCCAGAGGGAGTGGACATTGTTTTGGACTGTCTGTGTGGGGAGAACACCGGGAAAGGCCTGGCTCTGCTGAAACCACTGGGAACATACATCCTCTATGGTGGGAACCGTATTTACTGCTTTGATTAGACCCGAAATAAATGTCAGCTTTCCATATCTTACTTGCCAAATATTAGTCTGTTTGTTTTCAGCTTTCAGTTAATGTCAGTAGTTAAAGGACTAGTTTGGCCTTTTGGGGAAATATGTTTATACTGTTTGCTGTCTTGACCAGAGCTAAAGGAGAAGACATTAACTAGGAATCATATAGCTGTTTCCTCTTGTTTCCGATCCCTGCTAAACTTGTCTTTTTATGTATCCTAATTTTAATCAAATGGAAATGAGAATGAAATCAAGCTTGTCTTCTTCCTCTGGGCAAGAAAGTAAATATATTTCCCACAATGTCAAACTATGCCTTTAAAGACGAGTTAAGATATAAGTCTTAAATAAAAATGCATTCTATTGCCAGCACATGAGACGTGCGCCCCTCCACTCTTATCTGACCTCTGTTAAATCACTTCAGGCCCTGCTGATCCTCATGCATTAAATGACAGCATTAGAGGGAGATGCATTCATTCATTTTAGTTCCACTGAATATGTAGCAGGCATGCATGCACAGATCTGAGGTTTAAAGGTGCCAACAGGCTCTCATTCACCTCAGCCTTCATGCTAACGTGGCTGGTTATTATCTGGACCAGCGTACAGCCTTTCCCTTATTTTTGTTTTTTCAGGCGCGTCAAACACGGTAACTGGGGAGACAAAGAGCTTCTTCAGCTTTGCAAAATCCGTGAGTCAGAGGTGCAGTCTGCCATCAGCATCTGAGGAAAATGTTATTCTTTACCATCCAGTGAACATTTCATGGCAAATGAAACGCACCCATGAGTCATTCAGCATGAACACGATTGTCTTCTTTCTTCTTCTTCTCCAGTGGTGGCAGGTGGAGAAGGTCAATCCTGTTAAACTATACGAGGAAAACAAAGTGATAGCAGGGTTCTCTCTTCTCAACCTCCTCTTCAAGCATGGGAAATGTAGTCTTGTTCAGGCAGTGATGGACAAACTCTTGTGTCTCTATGAAAACAAGAAAATCAAGCCAGTCGTGGACTCCCTGTGGGCACTGGAAGAGGTAAGAGCCGGGGGGGGGGGGGTTATTAGTTGAATTTTTCTCCTGCAATTGCACATGAGGAAACAAGTCTATTGTTTATCACTGCACATGATACATACTCCAGAACCTTTATGAACCAACTGTAGAGGACAATTACAATGATACCCACTTGTTGTCATTGCCAGTCTACAAATTAAAAGCAAGATGTCTAAAATATATTTCACTCCCAAAAATGTATGAGTTCAGGCAAAGCAGTGCTGACAAGAAAACACTAAAATGATTCAGCTTCACGCTGTGCATTGTGGGTATACCCCTCTGTATCTGCATCCAGACAGAGAATGCTGTGTCGCTGAAGAGACTGCCGTCTGCAGATGAACGTTTCTCATGGGAAACTCCCCACGTAATGTTGTCATTAAACGCTGGCAGATTGCGCCAGCCATTCTCTGCAGCCACTGCCCGTGAAGAATCTCATTACGTGGGAGGGCAGGTTGTGGTGGTGGTCAGGGCCTCAGTGGTTGCTTTGGAGGGGCATTCGGGAGGTGTTGGTTTTCCTGATAACAATAGCAAACCCACTTTGGAGACTGTGCATGTTTGAAACAGAATAATGCGTAGAGACTGGTCACTTGCACTTTGTAGTTGGTTTGTGATCTGGAAGTATAGTTGAATTGCACTTCCCATAATAACTCTTTTTTTCATTTCTTGTGACTCACTGGCTCCCAGAGAAGAGACACGTTAAGTTGTGACTTTGTGTTTTCTGTAATGAGGAAACAAAAACCAGGCATTCTGCAGATGGTTGGTAATGTGTGAATCCTCTCTGACACACCTGAATCTGGCAGTTTTTAATTAGTTGATGTTTCATTGTGCAAAGCTCTGACCTGTTAGGATTGTTCCTTGATGCAGTAACATATTAAACTTAACATTCAGTTGAGTTGGCCTCAGCAAAGTCACATTTTATTTTTATTATCCGACAGCCATCTAGATGGGAAAAGAAGCTAGAAAAAAATTAATTTATGAGATATATTTTTTATATATATATATACACTGTATATATAATGGTGGAACGTAACTGCATTACTGCATAGCTGTGGCCTTTTGTTGGTTTGAGCAAAACTGCACTAACCACAGGGAAAATAAGTCAAAAATGTGACTGAAATTTGAAATCATTCGACCATAAATCAGGCTTTATACGGAATGGATTTATGCAACCTATTGTTGCAGTTTAATATCACTTTAAAATTTAGATTTTTTAAATATTTGAATTATTACTTACTATTTCCTGTCCCGGTAAAAAAATAAATCTAGGTAGTTTTTATGAAGCTTGATTAACACATCATGCATGTCGACTAATGGTGCCTTTAATTAGATTTTTTTTAACCTTTCTGTGACAATAACCTATCTTTGCTTGTTTTTGAAGCACATCTTGTAAATTGTTTATTCTTCCTTTGAAAAATAATACATGTTTATCAGGTATGATTTGAGCATGTTTTTATGCCTGACACCTAAACTGAGAGCGATTGTAAACATGTGAATTCACAGTCCAGTGTTGAATGGTCCGCTGTTTTGTGCAATCTCCCGATGCCTCTTCTCATTGTTATACCGGTATATAAATATAAATATTATAAGTCTCATTATTTTCTATGTTGTTGTTTGATAAAAACACAGTAATGGAATTATTGACAATTGTTTTGTGTTTTTATTTATTTTGCTTATATTCAGGTAAAAGAAGCCATGCAGAGAATTCATGACAGAGGCAACATAGGAAAACTAATTTTGGATATTGAAAAGGCTTCCACCCCTCTGGTAACTTGTTTATTTTATTGTGTTGTGCTCTTTTTGCCGTGATAATGCTGGGCATCCAGTCATCTCACAGATTAATAGCCTGACTAGTAGTTTTCACCTGGACCCTTTGAAATTTAAGTGCAATTCCTCAAAATACGTTATATGTTATAAGAAAAACGTATTTACATATACAGTTACAGGACTAAATTTGATTTTGTCTTTAAAAGACCATAAGTATTGAATTTATTTTAATTTGGTTATATTTGAAATATATGGATGCTAATTGAGATAAATATTGATGACAATAAAATAAAATCAAAGTATTGTATGACATCGTTGGCTGAGGGTACGTGACCGAGAGGAGGAAGAGGACACAGGACGATGGCAGGAAGTGGGCTGATTTGAAAGCTAAAATAAGATTAAAGAAATATCTCCCTCTTGTGGTTTCCCTGATTTTACAAATGTACAGTTGTCGGCAGGCTTCAATAATCGATGCACCGCTTGAGGGTGGTGTTACAACGGGTTGCTCTGTCTTGACACACAATGGATGGAGGTGGAGGATCAGGTTCAAACCCAGACTTTTAGCCTTTGTGTTGAGTTTGTATGTTCCTCCTGTGTGGATTCGGGGTTCTCCAGCATGGAGAATTCATGTATAGCCCATGTGAATTGGTGACTGTAAGTTGCTCATAGGTTTAGCCGTGAGTACGAATTGTTATTTATCTCTCTGTGTGTAAAGGATGTACCCTACCTCATGGCTCCGTCTTTCTGACGACCCTGCTAAAATTAAGTAGTTATTCTAAAAATGTGATAGATAGATGTTTTCCTCTGTTTATGCAGCTAAAGTGGATAATATTTATTTTACCCCAAGATGGCCAGTGATAGCACTGAAACCAGTGAAGCAGGAGAAGAAGAAGAAGAGGAGGAGGAGGAGGAGGAGGAACCTGAGGGAGACAACGACAGCAAGGAGCGGATGCCCTTCATTCACTAAAGCTGAAAACTATACTGCACACATTCCCTCCAGAAAAATGCAACCGCACACAGCTTGTGCATATGAACATGTCCTGCACCGCTTTCTCTTGTCAGCTGTTTTGTTATACTCGATTGGTTAAGAAAAATCTTTGAACGTAACAGGAAACAAGTCGCAGTGCCATGTTTAAACAGCATTGTTATGTCATTTATTTTATTATGAAGTGATACTATAGGCTATTGATTTGAATATGCTTGATTTCATTCATTTAGCAACAAACTGAAGAAGTGCTTTAACCTGCTGACTCACTGTTGGTACTTTATGATTAGCACTGTCAAACCAAGCAACTGTCTGATACTTGAAGTGCTTCTTGTGTGTTCATAAGTTCACAATGAAGAAACCAACACAAAATGTATTTTTAACTTGTATATGAAAACACTTCATAAGAATTTGTCCTCTGACATATTTCTCTATTACAATGTTAATGTTAAAGTTAAACGTGCAGTGAAAACCCGACATAAACCACAAAACGAAGAACTGAAAGTCTACTAACACTCCATAATGAGGGCCAAAAATAATTAATAAATTCCCTGTTACTATTTAGTTATGATTTTAAAACAACAAAAACAAAACACACGGACAACTGAACCTATCAAGGATGAAGAAATGTTAAGAACTTTTAACGGCATCCTGAGTTTGGCAGCAGCAACCTAACAGGAATACACTTTTCATGCTTCCAAGCTGAAAGATGAGGCGAGACAGAGTTAATGCATTTACTAAAGTGATTTAGAAATGGATTCAAGCCTTGGAAATTAGGATAATGATGTCTAGACACTTTGGAGATACATCTGGATTTGATGCTTTTAATGTCTTTGTGATTATGTTTGTGTGTGTGTGTGTGTGTGATAGCATGATTGTAAAAAGAAATGTTGAGCATGTGTTGTATTCTTAAAATTCTTATACTTTGGTTTATGTAGTTGTATATTTTGTCACACTTTTTTTGCATACTTTTAATGCTTGTTTTACTTAATAAATTAATCTGCAAAGAACTGATTGTGTTTGTGTCCATAAACGTGTTTGTCTTTCATTCAACTCAGGGCCTGGGGTTAATTTGGGGCTTTATGTCTGCTCCAACAGAGAAATGATTGCAGATATAATATATATACAACTTAACTTAATAAGTCTAAGTTACAGCACAAAAGCAACTTTAACATCCGTAGACCTACTGTATGGAAAGCACACAAAAAAATCTATGCTTAAAAAAATATATTTTTAGCTCCGGTGTGCATATTACAACTAATAAAACGATTGCAGAGTTTTACATTAACAACAATGCTTAATGAATTATTCAACAGATAATGTCACATATAAGAGAAATGCATAATTTAGTAAGGCCTAACGTAAATGTTAGTGCTCAGAAATGCACAATTCCAAGACTGTAAAATGGAAAAACACGCTTGAGGTGTGTTATATTGCTGTACTGTGTCATATGCCAAATGTTGTTTCTCATTAGCTCACCCCTCCCTTCTTTATACAACATCAGAGTCTTTAAATAGCCAGAGCTGTGAGCGGAACTTCCACGGATCTAATAGCAGATTCTTTCAAAGGTTACGCAACTGCAAGTCTGTGTGACTGAAACACTGAGGACTTAACGCAGTGCAATAAGAAGCAGCAACATTTAGCCGAGTTGCTTTTATCCACTGAAATCTGTCAAATCAATCACAATTAATGCAGCTCCTATTCTGAATTACATAAATCCTGCCTCTCATCATTGACGGGTGCCGAGTTGTTGTTGTTGTTGTTTTTAAAAGGCTATTATTCAGTTGTCCCAGCCTGACCCTGAAACTGTGGATGGGATGAATAACTCTCTGTGATGGTGAAGCTGCCAATGAATTTCCAGTTAGTTTGAGAAATGAAAAGGAACACAGCTTTGGTGCATCTTGGCCCAAGTAAATATTTAAAAGCCAGACACAAGGAAGCCATTATTTGCCACTCCTCCCTTATACCTCTCTCTCCACTCCCT
This sequence comes from Brachionichthys hirsutus, assembly GCF_040956055.1. NCBI lineage: Eukaryota > Metazoa > Chordata > Actinopteri > Lophiiformes > Brachionichthyidae > Brachionichthys > Brachionichthys hirsutus. Next base: position 9,962,427 of record NC_090897.1, on the reverse strand, counting down.
GATGTTGGGACAAAAGCAAACAGAGTTGGAGCCAATGCACGGAGAGCACCCAGAAAAGCATACAGAGGACTAGTATATATATTAAGCTGCCTGCAGTGTTTTGGGCTCCTTTCACAGCAGTACAAGTTGCACCACTGTGTCCTGTCGGATCCACGAGCTTCAGACATGGCACGTATGACTGTCCCGGTCTTCCTCGTTCTTTGCTTCTCTTTGGTCCACTTCAGCTCCGGCCGTCCATCCCGCACCAGGAAGGCTGTTTCACCTCGTCAGTCCGGCGGTAACTACGCTCATTGCACTGGGCTCATAAGTCATCTGTTGGCGCCCGTGTTCATCTGACCTATGTCTTTTCATCGAGATGCAGCAGCAGAGGAAAGCGATGTGAAGTCCCAGCTTGAGAGGTTGTGGCTGGAGGTGAATTCACTGAAAGAGATGCAAGCATTGCAGACAGGTTAGTTTAAAAAACTAAAACTAATGAATACAAAATTAATCAGGTTGCTTTCAAGTTGTGAAAATTGCTTGATATTATTGCTTTCTTTGATTTTGACCTTCATATGCTATGTCACCAGTAGATGGCACTAATCGTGCCCTGTGAAGTGAAAAGGTTAAAATGTCACAAACAGTAAACTCACACTGAATATATAACCATCTAAGTGTTTTTAGACTCAGCATTTTGTATCATTTAAGATGATAAAAAAACATGTTTGCTATTTAGTATGTCATTATAACCTACTTTTCCTTTCATGGTCAATTTTCAGTCACTATTCAGATTAAGAGCTCCTTATACTAATGTAATTTATTAGTATGACTAGTAAATTAACATTTGATGCTTTTATATATGTATTATCCATTGTGATTATTTTGCTGATACTGAAGAAACTACTCAATGCCATTGTTTTAAACTCTTTAGAGTTAGAGCTACCTTAAATGTACGGTAGGCCTCAAATGAAGCAAGTGATTAATTTATTTCTTCCAGTTTGTCTCCGTGGCATCAAAGTTCACAGAAAGTGTTACCTTGCCATTGAGGAGCCCAAACATTACCATGAAGCAAACGAAGACTGCATCGCACAAGGAGGAACACTTGCAACACCGCGAGACATGATGGAAAACAATGAATTGAGAGACTACGCAAAGAGGAGTGCTCCTGGATCCAAGGACTTCTGGGTCGGCGTGGCAGACATCGTGAAAGAAGGCCAGTATGTTGATGTCAACAGTCTGCCGGTCAGCTACTTGAACTGGGACCGCTCCAAGAAGCAGCCCACAGGAACGAAGAGGGAGAGCTGTGTTGCTCTTTCAGTGGTTGCGCAGGGAAAGTGGTATGATGAGGTGTGTCGCAGCCTCAAAAAGTACATCTGTGAATATGTCATTCCCTGAAGACACAGTCGTTGTTAACACTCATTTGCATGGCTCATGAATTAAAACTGTGCAAAAATCAGTTGTCATTTCTGTACATGATGCACATGGTGACCATGTATTATAAAATTTCTTGTCTTAAAATTAGCCTCTGTGGCCATTAATGGAATTACTAACTAGTTTTCATATACATGCTTTTGTCAGAAATCATCAGATGGTCAGGTCGCATGAAAGGAAAAAAGAAAAGTTATGTTATGGAAGTTACACAACAGTCAGCAAATACCTAAACTGTTGTTGTTTTATTTATTTTTATTTTCACGCAGCACAAGAAGTGCTTTCCATAGAGGCACATCCCTTCATTGTGAACCTGATATGCATTGCGTATGTCTGACGTCACCGTCCTTTTGAAACGCAGACGCGCACCGACGTCATCCTGTCCGTACGCGACGCGTCACGCACGCTTGGCAAAACACCGGCCATTTTTCTCCATTGACACTCGGACAATTTGTGTCACCGAAAGTGTCGCGATTACTCTAACAGGCCTTCAAGTTTTGTGCAAGTTACATTTAGATATCCGAGGATCCACGCTGAAGACGACAGAACACGAAACATGGTCGTGTTTCACGCTTCAAAGTTCTTGAGCTGACGTCCTTATCCCGGATATATGCTCGATTAAACTCTCGCACAAATGGAAATGGTACCGAGCGAGGAGAACCAGTTCGTACCTAAAGAGGTGAGGCTCGGTGTCGCCTATCACTTAGACCGCGGTCAAGAGTATCGACAAAACTTTTGTTCCACTTTCGGAGTTTGCGTTCTTGGTTTGTGGTTTAGAAGCTAATGATCAGTTGCTAACACTTAGCCAAACATGACTTGGACGGCCTATTATAAAGCTAACGTTTTGGCTAACCCCGCGTACGACTAGTTTCGCAACATGTCAGATAAAGTAAGATTATATAGAAAGCTATAGCTTTAATATAGATATCTTTAAGTTGTGGTCATGAATTAGCCCTTTTGAGCTCTTCAAGTGCTGCATTTCAGTGTCAAACCTTGGTAAGCTAATTTACAAGTAGCATAGCTGTTTGTACTAGGCTGGCTAATGTCTGTTAGCTCTTTAAGTAACTCGAATCATTTCAGCGTTCGATGTTTTCGAAGTTACAAAATCAAATGTCAACCGCCATGTCACACCACTGGCCCGCAACGACTCTCTTCGTCGATCATGCTATAATAATATCCATGAAATTGTGCTGGATTCGATTTCATCTTACTCCATTTGCAGCTTTTTGCAAACGTAACCTTACTTGTAGCTTTAGTAAACTAAGCGCTACTGTTAGCTTGACAACTTAGCAAGCTAAGGCTAATGTTAGCGGATTTGATTAGCTATGATGCAGATGTAGGTAAAGGACCATGGCGTCATATTGAATTGTGGTTATTTTAATGTCCTTAATATTGAATATTGATTAATATTACCCCCCCCCCCCCTCCCCATTTAGACACCCGTAACGAACTACTGCAGGAAATTTAGTTGGGCTTTAGCGGTGAGCTATCTTGGTTCAATACATTTGAGATAAAGCTTGAATCTATAAACCCCATATATCCAAAGATTGGACTAAACTTGACTATATACTTAAAAAACAAGAAAACAATTTCCAGATGGGAGTGAGTCTTTGTACTTCTAACGGTTATTCTACTTTCACCGCCTGGCTGTCATGTTTTGTCAGCCGACAATTTGTGGTAGCATCTTTTAAGCATTGACTTATTTGCTTTATTCAGGGTCTGGATTAATGCATATTATTAGTAATCAAGGAAACAAATATAAGTGTAACTATTATGCATCATATACTGATCATTAAAAAAACATTTTCCAGTAAGAATGAATGGAAGAGCTCAACCCACGGCTACGGTATGCATGTGATGAGACTCGGTAGATTCGTCAGTCACTTGCATCCACACAGAAAGTTCTTTAACTGCAGAACCTTTTTGTTTGGGTGTCTGAAACAGCCATGCTAATTTAAGGCCTATTTATATGTACATACACACATACAGCGATTTGTATACAGTCTGTCCATGATGTATGTACCATTGGTCTGAAGCCGTTACATGCATTTACACTCGCTCACAGATCATTTTTTCCGTTTCACTTTTTTCTTTTTGCTGTGTCTCTACATGCTTGGCATGCCTTGCTAGATTTGTAGCTATACTGCCCTTTCACATAGTTCCCTTTTTAGTCCTTGCTGGTAATCTCTGAGAATGTGCTCAAACAGATACAAAGTGAGCATAGAAGACATGGAACACATCATCCACAACAGCATTTTACATGAGAATAACTAGAATAAATCCCTGCAATTATTACTGAGCTACCATCCAAGACGTTTGCCTTGCAAGCCCTGCAGGACACCTAATTAAAGATGACAATTGCATTACACTTGTTCTTATGTTTCCCCATTTATTTCTAGTGCGTGTTCTGGAATTGCAGACAAAGTATTTTTTACGAGATGGACAATTCCTCAGATCGTTGTGTCTTTTGTGTGTGGTGCGGAAGAGATGGTTAAAGCATTGTTGTTAAATGGCATGAAGCAGAACTGACTCGTTTTTTATTCTGCATTTTAATTTTCATGCCCTTTTTGAAAAAGCTTTTCAATTGACGCTTCTCTGGATTATTATTCTTTTTAAACAACTTTTATCAATTGTTTGTAGAATTGCTGTGCATTCAGTAATTTTTCAATATTTTAAACATTATATGAACACCGTTTTGTTTGGCTTCCTGGGCTTAAACCCCAAACTGTATTTTGACCGTCCCCAAATCTTTCTGATGGAAATTAAAGTCTGGAACTATCCTCTGACAGAATTTATGACATTTGCATCAGCTTTGAATCTGCAGTTTGCACATTTGTCTGACAATTAAAGCTTGTTGCACAGCCTTACAAATGTTCTAACATTCATTTTAACTCGTTTCACACTGCTCCGTACAGTATAGAATAGAATTGTAGCTAATGCATCTTGCTGATGCTTTTCCGACTCTTCTTGATCTGCAGATCCGAAATGCAGCAGAGGAGCCCAGAGTGCTGTGTATAATTCAGGACATCACCAGTGCAAAGACGATCAATGAGAGGCTCGCCATTAACTTGCCTGCTTCCACCACCCTCTCCAGACTTTATGAAGATGTTGCCCTTAAAACAGGATATGTGAATGGCACTTTTGACCTTGCCTGGGGAAATACACAAGACATGGTTTGTAGAATCAGTAATCTGTACCGGGGGGGGTTGGAAACTTGTCCTCATAACTTTAGATGAGATTTCCCTTCATTCTTGTATCGTGATGATGCATGTAGCAGGGATGGTTTTTGGTATCCAAACAACTGTGAACTGATCATTATGTGTTAAGGGCTCTTATTCTGTATTGACTGTTTTGCATATATACATGTTGTATGGCAAAAAAGGTTATCCGAAGCAACTTCTTAGATCAGCACAGAAGCTTCCAAATCCCAACACTTAATTTTGGAATCAAGGAATATATGGCATATAAAATACATTTTAGGCTAGGTGGGGGGAACTTGGCCTTGCAGTCGTCCAGGGTTTTACACTTGGTGGGTAAACACGAGTTGAATACTTTTTTTGGTGCTGAACTGTTCCTTTTCTTATTTGAGCACAGGCTAATCCTGCTGCTGACCCGGGCCAAAGCCCAGGTGCTGTCTGTTGTTATCTCACTGAGTAGGTCAGTGGATTAAGATGCTGCATGTTTCCATTGCAGCTCTTTGCTTGCTCGTCCTCAGAGAAAGGTCTCTGTGATATGTTTTTGTTCACATGTGGGACGTCAAGCCACTTTCCTTGTTTGCATCAGCACAGAGAATTTGATGAAAATGACTTCAGTGGAAATGCAAGTGTCTTTGTGAGTTTAAACAGTTTGTGTGCCAGTTTGTGGCACACAACTTGTTTCTAGCGTGCTTTTCTGTTCATATGACTTTTTGTTCTTGCTTTAGGCACCACTGGACCACGGCAGTGAGATGTCCCTCTTGGATTCTGCGTTTGAGCCTTTCGGTAAAAGAAACTTCCTCCAGCTTACGGACAAAGATGGAGAGCAGCCCCAGATCGCATCGGTGAGTTACACAAGATTTAAAAAGTTCCCAAAATGTTTTTGTTTGGTTTGCAGTAAGGTAAGACAACAATATTAATGGTTCCTCTGTCTGCAGGATGAGTCGGGAACAGCAGAGAGCAGCGGACTGGAGGACAATTCCCAGGAGCGGTTCATTGGGCCCCTCCCCAGAGACTGCACAGCCAGCTTCAGTGGTGACTACTGCACTCCGTCCTACTCCTACTCCTCCATCCTCACCAAATCTGAGACGGGTGAGGTGCTCTCCTGCTGAATTTATCAGCATCACTCCTAAACGACCCCTGATGACCTCTTTCTTAACCGCTCCCCCCATAGGGTACGTGGGCTTGGTCAACCAGGCGATGACCTGCTATTTAAACAGCCTGCTACAGACACTTTTCATGACTCCGGAGTTTAGAAATGCACTCTACAAGTAAGGAAATATTCCCGTACTAGTCTTTGAGACGTTGTTAGCTAATGACTACGTTTACAGTTCTTCTGCAACCTTTGTTCAAACTAGCTGGGAGTTTGAGGAGTCTGAGGAGGATCCAGTCACTAGTATTCCCTTCCAGCTGCAGAGGCTGTTCGTTCTACTGCAGACCAGTAAGAAACGGGCGATTGAGACCACTGATGTGACGAGGAGCTTTGGCTGGGACAGCAGTGAGGGTGAGCGTTTCTCCCGTCACTAGACACACATTCTATGCGTGTGCAACAGGAGAGAGCATATTCCTCTGTTTGTGTACTTGATTATGCGTCTTGTCTCTTTAGCTTGGCAACAACATGATGTCCAGGAGCTGTGCAGGGTCATGTTTGATGCCCTGGAGCAGAAGTGGAAGCAGACTGTGCAGGTGGGTGGGGGCTCCTGCTCTGTTGACATCCGATAGAAATTTAGCCGCCAGGTTGAGGGCTGCCCCCACGATAGCAAACAAAAGCCCGACTGGGGGGGCCTATAAGCACCAGAGCTAGTTGATTCTCATGTGGGGGTAAGCACCAAGTGGTCTATACTTGATACTTGTTATCCCGATGAAAATGAATGGGTAAAAGACAGAAAAAACTGGTGTGGTTCTTTTATAGAACCTTCGTTATTGTGGTTCATCATTACCTGTGATCTGAACTTCAAAGATGACCTTCTGTTTCTCACAATCCCTCTAGGACAGAATCAAGAGTCAACCAACATGATAACTCCGAGTATTTTAACATGTTATGTGTTGCTGCAACACCTGAGGTAGCGTCTGAGAGGACATTAGCAATGCACAAAGGATGATCCCTTTTGATCTTGGAAACGGCATGGAGTTTTACAGGGAATATGTTAGGGATTGAAGATGATGTTGATGTTGATTCAGAAGGCCCGAGCGTCCGTCCGTTTCCTCAGGCTGACTTGATCAACCAGCTGTACCAGGGGAAGCTGAAGGATTATGTCCGTTGTCTGGAGTGTGGCTATGAGAGCTGGAGGATAGACACTTACCTGGACATCCCTCTTGTGATCAGACCCTTTGGAGCCAGCCAGGCCTACGGCAGTGTGGTGTGTTTTTCTCCGTATTTCATTCCTTTTGAGTGTAACAAGCAAGCAACACTTCACATCAACAGCAGGGTTGCCTGAAGTTCAGTACACCAGCTCATTTTTTAGTCATGACCATTTTGTAAATGAACATTCATCTAAGTTGACCTGAAATAAATATATATATATAAATAATTTCATTTGTTTTACACAGGAAGAGGCTTTGCAGGCATTTATCCAACCAGAAACTCTGGATGGGCCCAACCAGTACTTCTGTGAGCGCTGCAAAAAGAAATGTGATGCTCGGAAGGTGAGCACGCAGAAACATCTAACCTGGGAGTCGTGTTCAGTGAATACAGAGTTCTGCTTTAAGCCTGCCTGACTCTGATAAATGCTTCTCTCACACAGGGGCTGAGATTCCTACACTTTCCCTACCTGCTGACCCTCCAGCTGAAACGCTTCGATTTTGACTACACCACTATGCATCGCATCAAGCTGAATGACCGCATGACTTTCCCTGAGGAACTTGACATGAGTCCGATCATTGACGTGGAAGATGAGGTGAACACGGAAACGGCCGCATCTGTAGATTAATCAGTTTTCTGCATAGTGAACATTTGTGTGTAGTTCCAAATATCTTTTGGAATTACTTTCTGGACTCCTGTATATATATATAATTGTAATTTCATCATTAGAGGTCAAGATTACCATGACCTCATATCCATCCATCCATCCGTCCAGCTGTTTACATTTGGGACAAATGTTTACTTGAACTCAAGAATGAGCTGATTGGAAATTGTTTTGCTGTGACTTCTAGAAACTTTTTCATAACACGGACGCATGCTAATTGACAAAATTATGCATGAAATGTTCAGTAGGATAAAATTATAAAGTATTTATCTTTAAAATTCATGGTAAACTCCTCTGTGATTTTATGATGTGCAGCCTGTCATTTGTACTGGGGTATGCAAATTTGAAGTTGTGACTTAATTGTCATCATTTAAATAAGCAAAACCTTTTCAATTTGATTGTATCCATAAATTGTTGACATTTTCAGCTTTTGGATGATGTTTGTGTGATATCCTCCTGAGACCAAATGTGTCATAATAATTCATTTAACAGCATATATGACATGACATGAGTCCATAAAGATGGCATCAGAATGTGTTGCAGTTCTTTACAGCAGAAATATTTAAGCGTTAAACCATGTGACATGCTTCCCCTCAAAAGCTGCAGGTTTCCAAGCTCTCACAAATGAATTTTCTCCCATAATGCTTACTTGATCTCCGTGTTCTATACGTCACTGATGTTTCTAAACCCTTTCCCGTGTGCAGAATGCAAAGATAATTTACATTGTGATGGTTTTTAAATCCTCTCCTCTGTAGAAGTCGCCTCAGACAGAGAGCAGCACTGACAGTGGAGCAGAGAATGAAGGCAGTTGCCACAGCGACCAGATGAGCAATGATTTTTCTACTGATGATTGTGTCGATGAGGGCATCTGCCTCGACAGCACGGGCAGCGCAGAGAGGGCGCTGAAGCCAAAGGTAACTCGCTGGCCAAGTGCTGTTGATCTTTGAGTAACTTTCCACGTGATGTTCTTGCTGACGCTTCAAAGCCGTGTTTGTTTGTTTTATGTTGGCTGAGATGTTAATGTTGCTCATTCCTCAATGAATAGAGCATATCTTGAGCTTCCATTTTTCTCCATCGTCTGTCCTCAGAGTTTGCTGACATTTGAGTTGTTCTCCGTCATGGTCCACTCCGGGAGCGCTGCAGGCGGCCACTACTATGCCTGCATCAAATCCTTCAGTGACGGCCAGTGGTGCAGTTTCAACGATCAACACGTTAGCAAGGTCAGACTCGGACCTTTGTTAGTGTCAGAATGACACGCCACCAATCTGTCGGTGCTGGTCACCGCTCATCTCTTCATCACTGATGGTTGGATGATTTGAATCATTGTCATTTGTGTGTATTTCAGATTACCCAAGATGATATCAGGAAGACTTATGGGGGTTCCTCAGGGAGCAGAGGCTATTACTCCAGTGCCTTTGCAAGGTTAGTGATCTCTTGTTTGCCTCTGGCTTGATCCACGTCTCAGGGATTTGGTACGTTTGCTCATGGAAGATAATTATGAACTAGAAATGTTTATTACCCAAAGGCAACTTACCTTTTTTTTTTAAAGTGGTTATGTTCGCCAGCTTGTTTGTCTTTTATTGTCACTGGATTACACAAAAACTACTAATTTTCCTGAGGGCTGAATGTATGGCAGGTGAAAAAAAATTCTGTTAACAAGAAGGGGCTTTTTCACTTTTGAGGTACATGCTCGACTGCGTACTCCTTTTATTGGTCTGCATTCCAGAGAAAAGTCAAAGAAGGGTTCTTGTTTGTTCTTCATACAGTGGTTTGTTCTGTACATTTCTCTTGCGTCTCACACAGCATCTGTTTTATATTCTATGTCCTCCACTACATACATTTACCGGACATCCTTTTATCCTTACAGCTCGACAAATGCATACATGCTGATTTACAGATTGAAAGATCCATCAAGAAATGCAAGTAAGGAATCTGTTAAATTCAATCTTTTCTGAATAAAAATATTGCCCCGTTATATAATCCACGCCTCACTGCAGCTTGCCTGAAGTTGAGCAGAAGATTTATTGTTTTTATTACTTGTTCTCTGTCATGAAGGTTGCCTTATCTTTAATCTTTCTTCCTTGGATTTATTATCCCGTTTGTCCTGTCTGCAGAGTATTTATCTGTGGAAGACTTCCCAGAGCACATCAGGAGTTTGGTCCAGAAGGAAAAAGAGTCTGAAGAGCAGGAGAAGAGGCAAAGGGAGATTGAGCGGAATACATGCAAAGTATGTGACGTTACGGTTTTTGTTTTGGAATGAGAATCAGTTTGTTCTCTTTGAAGTTAAGCTTGTTTCCTGTCTCGGGTGTTGCCTTCAGATAAAGCTTTTCTGCATGCATCCGGTAAAGATGATGATGGAGAGCAAGCTGGAAGTGCACAAGGACAAAACCCTCACAGAAGCAGCAGAGATGGCCTACAAGGTTTGTCGCTTTGTCGTCTGTCATGGTGGGATTGGAAAATGATTTCCACAAATCGAGTCAAAATCACTCAAAACTGTCTATTTTAGCGTTAAATAGTCGCTCAGTTTCAAATGAGGTCATGTAAATGTTTCATTTTAATGTCCTCCACGTTAGCTGATGGAACTGGAGGGAGTGGTTTCTCTGGACTGTTGCCGTTTGGTCAAGTATGATGAGTTTCACGAGTACCTGGAGCGCTCCTATGAAGGCGAGGAGGACACCCCGATGGGCCTGCTGCTGGGAGGAGTCAAGTCCTCGTACATGTTCGACTTGCTGCTCGAGACCCGCAGGCCAGAGCAGGTGTTCCAACCGTACAAACTTGGAGGTCAGTAGCGAGCTGCTGCTGAATCTAACCAAATGTGTGGAAGTGAAAGATGACTGGTTATTAAATAAACTGATGAAGAACAAAATAACTCGTATCTATGTTGGATTTGTTTATTTCAACAGAGGTGATGGTGAAGGTTCATGTTGTGGAGCTGAAGAGAGAGACGATCTCCGCTCCGATCAGCGTTCGAGCCTACTTGAACCAGACAACCACTGAATTCAAACAGCTGATTGCAAAGGTTTGTTACTCTTCTGTTTCTCGCCACTGTATCCCGTCTGTCCTTCCTTAATTTTCTAAATGTTCTCGATTACCCATGAGAAAGTGTGACTCGTAGAGCGTGTGTTTCCCCCCAGGCTGCTGGGTTATCTGCAGAAACCATGCGTGTGGTCCTGGAGCGCTGCTACAATGACCTCCGACTTCTGTATGTTCCCAACAAAACACTGAAAGCTGAGGGGTTCTTCAGAAGCAACAAGGTTCCTGCAGCATCTACAGAATCTGACTTTTGTGCTTTCATTGTGTCGTTTCAGTGACATCCACTCCTTAACTGGACTGGATCTTGATCTTTTTGCATTTTGCTTTCTCCCATCAGGTATTTGTGGAGAGCTCTGAGTCCACGGACCATCAGCTGGCTTTCACAGACTCGCTCCTGTGGAAACTGCTGGATCGTCATGGAAATACGATCCGACTCTTTGTCTTCCTGCCCGAGCAGTCTCCTGGTACCTTGCCCAGCAGAACTCCGTGCCAGAAAGGAGGAGCTGACTCTGATGTGTCCTTTGAGGGGTCGGGGGACAACAGAAAGTGTGTTGAGGCTATCCTGGAGGAGAGCACAGAAAAGTTACAGAATCTGTCTCTGCAGCAGCAGCGGCAGAGTTCCAGCGCAAGTGAGAGCCAGAAAAGCTCGGACACCAGCGACTTTGAACATATCGAATCCCCAACCCAACAGGCCGACTCCAACTCGTCACTCTGTGTGTCAGCAGACAACAGAGAGTTGGAGAACCGGATCAGGCCCACGGCGGTGGGCAGCGGCGGCACTCCCTCCGACCCTGAGAACCACTCTGCGTGCGAGGAACGCTCAGACTCTGAAATGAACAATGATCGCAGCACCAGCTCAGTAGACAGTGACATCCTGAGCTCCAGTCACAGCAGCGACACGCTTTGCAACGCCGACAGCGGGCCCGTACAGCTGGCCAATGGCTTGGACTCGCACAGCATCACGAGCAGCCGGCGCTCGAAAGCGCACGAGGGGAAGAAAGAGACGTGGGACACTGCTGAGGAAGACTCTGGAACAGACAGCGAGTACGACGACAATGGGAAGAGCAAGGGAGGGGCTCAGTATCTTTACTTCGGAGCAGAGCCGTGCTCTCAGGATGACACTGTGGGGGATGCACAAAAATGTACGAACCATCTCTTCATCGCGGAACGTAAAAGATTAGGCGGGGAAATGGTTCACATCATATTTTTCTGCTAATGCGTTTTCTATTTTGTGCGTAATATAACTTTACATTAATATTATCGTGTATTAGAAAGGACAACGCGGGACATAAAATCTGACCAAATATTTGTGTCTTGCGGTCTGCTTCAGGTTTAGTGGTTCATGTGGACAAAAGAATCACGCTGGCAGCTTTCAAACAGAACCTGGAGCCCTACGTCGGAGTCCCCGCTACGCAGTTCAAGGTCTTTCGGGTGTATGCCAACAACCAGGAGTTTGAGAGCATACGGCTTAATGAAACGCTCTCGTCGTTTTCTGATGACAACAAGGTTCAGGGTCTACTTTAAATTTGAGTTGCGGGTTTTTAAAAGTTTCTACTGCGCTGAGGGAAATGCGTTAACGTAGACTTATTTTACTTCTTCCCCACAGATAACTATTCGGCTGGGAAGAGCCCTGAAAAAAGGTGAATACAGAGTGAAAGTGTACCAGCTGCTGCTGAATGAAACGGAGGTAAGGAGTTCTTTTCTGCGCTGAAGATTCTTGACTCGACATTCTAATGGCAAATATTGAGAATGTGTATGTTTTTCCACAGCCCTGCAAGTTCCTTGTGGACACTGTGTTTGCTAAGGGCATGACTGTCGGCCAGTCTAAAGAGGAGCTGCTCCCTCAGTTAAAAGAGCAGTGCAAGCTTGACCTCAGCATTGACAGGTTAGCTTTGTATTACTTTAAATTCATTAAGGAAGTAAGTTTGTGTTACACCGAACAATGTGTGCATTTAGGTTTCGTCTCAGGAAAAAGACGTGGAAGAACCCAGGCACTGTGTTTCTGGACTACCATGTCTACGAAGAGGACATCAGCATCTCCTCCAACTGGGAAGTCTTCCTGGAAGTTCTCAATGGTGGGACGCATTCCCCAGTTTCTTTCAATAAAGCTGCAATGTTTGTATAATTAAAGGAATGGTTTTGGGACTTTGTGAATCAAAACCCAAAAGCTTTATCACTAGCGGTTAATTATTAAAACTGCTCTCAAAGTGACGCTAGAATTGAATACAAGGCTGCTGGGAAATGTATACTTCATTCAGGGGAGGGTTTCACTTACAAGTCGAGTGCGACTTTATCTATCGTCTGTTTTCAGAACCAGAGAAGATGAAGTCGATGTCGCAGCTGGCTGTTCTGACCCGGAGGTGGGGGCCGTCTACAATGAAGCTGGGGTCCTTCCAGGAAGTTATCCTGGAGAGCAGCAGTGTAGACGAACTAAAGGAGAAGGTGCATCTGATTTTTGATTTGTCTGTCAGTTAATCCTGGATCAGTTTATTCATTTGTAACCATATATGGAAGAAAATCCCTCAGATCCTGATTTAGTTGACATAATAATTATCCGTATATCCGTCTTCACTCCAAGCAGCAGCATCGCATTAATAATTCACTGAATGAGTTATAACCTGCAATGAAACCAAACCGTTGCCGGTCATTGTGACCAACTGGCTTATTATCTTCTAACACGTTCATTTCCATTTGCAGCTCAGTGAAGTCGGTGATATTCCTCTTGAGAACCTGGAGTTTGCAAAGGTTCGTGAGGCAGCTCCTCGTGAGGGATGCTTTCTTCTTCTTCTTCTTCATGTTCTCTGATTCCAGCATGGAGTGAGAATCCATCTCTCTGCAGGGTAGAGGAACATTTCCTTGCGATATTTCTGTGTTGGAGATCCAGCAGGATTTGGACTGGAACCCCAAGGTGTCGACTCTTAACGTGTGGCCTCTGTACATCTGTGATGACGGCGCTGTGGTGTTCTACAGGTAAGAGTTAGAAAACGCATGCGCTGGGCGGGTAGATTCCTGTTTTAGGACTCTCAACCAATTGATTTGACAGGTGTGAACTGACCATAAAAATCTTTGTTGATTTTATTATTTAGTTGAAGGTGTGATGAATGCAAAAGGGAAATGTAGTGAACGTTCTCATTTTGCTATATTGTTTTTATTATTTTAAGCTACAATGTTTAACTGTTTCCTACATCATATATATTTATTTCTCTTTACGCAGCATCCTAACTTTTTGTTTTGTAAACTGTTGTACTTTATCTGTAGATACGATTATTGGAATAAGTTGATATAAAAGCGTGGTTCAGTCAGAATGTTTGTACAAAGTTGGGGTCGGAGTTCATACCAACTCATAGGTCTCTAGACTGCTTTACAACTTCCTAGTGTATATTCATATTGTTCAATCACTGTTGCTGTGATTTATTTATTTTTGACAGGAACAGCACCGAGGAGCCTATGGAGTTGTCCGAGGATGAGCGCAATGAGCTGATGAAGAAAGAGAGCACTCGTCTGCTGAAGACTGGACACCGTGTCAGTTACTCCCCTCGCAAGGAGAAGGCCCTCAAGATCTACCTGGACGGGGGGCCTGCTAAGGACCTGGGACAGGACTGAGAGACAGGGCGCTACTCCTGGATAGCTCGGCGGTCTGGCTGCGGCAGAGCAACGAGGCAACATCGCTCTGCGTCTGTCGGGACTAAAGCCATCAGGCTGGCATGCTCTGACCGGCCACTTCGAGCCCAGGACTGGCTCAGAAACCCTGCTGTGCACTAAAGTGTATATTTTACTGTAAAGTTTAAAGGGACGTAGAAAAGCTATTGAATATTGTATAGCCTAAGCAATTAAAAAGGTTCCGGAGACGGCGCAGAGCTGTCTGGGCTGGAGGGCATCTGTCGTGTCTATTTAAGTCTACTGTCTCCTCCTGCATCTCTGTCCGCTTCACTCACTTCCTGTTTGAGGAATGGCATTGAATCTGATTTGTCCCCGACCCGCTCTGTGCTCAGACTCTTTGAGCATAATCCTAATTTCATTGCTCATCTTCCCTCGTAAATACCTGAAGGCCCAGAGCACATACAAATAAGCGGTTCAGCCAGCCTTCCCCAGTCTCTCCTCTTCTGCAACGGCAAACCTCACCCTCTGCAAATCAAGATGTCGTTCATTCAGAAGACGCTGAGTGGAATAAAAGCAGCGATTGAGGAATTTAACTGGTGGCTGTTTCTGCTGCTTAAATGCCAGAGTTGTGTCATTTTGGTTCATCCCTGTTGCTGCTGTTTGTGCTTCATAGGCGCTTTACCTCTGTCACATCACTTTTACAGATTACAATAAAAATAGATGGTTTAGTTTTTCATTTTTTATGTTTCTGTTCATTGTAAGTTATTGTTTTGCTCCGAATCGAATCATTGAGTTCGGTCTTGTGGGGTGTTTTCCAGCTGTCTAAGAATCTATCATTTAGAAAGTTTTTTTTTTCTTCTCTCTCTTAGCATCATGTGAACTGAGCGTACATCTCCAGTGTCCCGCGTGTCGATCCGGTGTGTGTTTCTGTAGCAGTGACGGGAGAGAGCTGTGTGACGTGATTATGTTTCTTCTACCTGCTGCTGCTTGATAAACTGGCACCAGAAAAGGTGCAGGAAGCTCACTGGACGTTGGGCGACTGGTTGGAGGATGAGAGTTCAGCATCCCAGATGATGCCACCAGCTATTCACTGTAGAATGCAAATAAAAGAAGAAAATCTGTTTTGTTTTTTTGTTTATTTCTTTAAAATTTGAATCCTGTGTGAGAATACTGTAAAATGAGTTTAGTAAATAAAATCATTTTTTTTTCATAAAGAGTTATTTTTTCCCCCGTTACTAGAATTAGTGATTCACTCCCGAATTATGTCCACCTTTAAAGAGTTCTGATGTTTAATAAAAAGAAAAATAAAGAACAGTGGATACGTCCTTATTATTCTTGTGTAAAAAATATATAAATATCGTGTGCTACGGCGTAAATCAAAAATGCACTACCGGACAAAAAGTGTGTTTTCACTGACAGATTTTATTCTTCGTGGGACATGTTATATCTTATTCATGTTGGTGAGAGTGTCAGCTCCATTATTGCTCCACATGACCAGAGCAACATTCAGCCAGGTCTTCCCAACACCCGGGAGAGCATGCAGGGGCAGGAAAGAGGGAATAAGCTTTCCTGAATGGGAAAATCTACAACCTGCTGACAGACGACCCAAAACTGCAGCTCTTCAATTGTAAATCCTTTATCCATCCACTTGTACCTGAAATTGCATAAAAATAAATCCAACCCAGAAAATTCTTGCTGTGAGGCAACGGCGCTACCCACTGCGCCACCCATTAATCTTTGATTTGTCCCTGAAATCTACCGTTTTTATATTTTACGAGCATGTGGGTGGTGACATGTTGGTATTTCTTCTCACCCTGGTGCAGAGCCTTTAAACCCATTTGTTGTACGACCACCACAGAAAGACATGTTCTGTATGATGACATAAAGGGCGGCTGTCAAACATGGCTCCTTTTATTTTAGGCCAAACAGCACTCTTAATGAAAATGCTTCATCAGATTTAGAAGAGCCGTTGGAAGAGTGTTGGTGGTTTTACAGCACATGCAGCACAAAATCAGATTTCTTCTTCTTACTGTTTTCCGACAGAGACCATATCTCCATTTTCAGAAACATGGAAAGACTGTGAACCTCAGGTTTCGATTAAAACAAATTAAAGACGTGCATCTTCGTTCCTTCTCATGCTTTAATAACTTTGGATCAAAAAGTGCCGTGCATGACTCTCGCAAATCTCTGGAGTCCGAAGTGACTCCCTGGTGGGATGTTCATACAAGGCAATGGTCAGGTCTAGATTATATAGTCTATTTCTGAGTACAGAGTGTCTGTCAGGTCCTCTTCACTTTTGTCCTCTCCTTTAAGGCACATGGAGCCTCGCCTGTCAAACACACGAGTGCAAAGCTTTAATATCCTTCAAATCAACAGCAACCATTTTAGATTTAAGACATCCAAAAACAAATAAGTCCGCTGCACTCACCCCAGCTGCTGGCACTGGAGCGCCCCTGCACAGGGGCAATGTTTCCTCGGACCGTCATCCTGGATGTCCCAGGGCAAAAGCTCTGTCAAGTGGTTGGAAGCCCCAAAGCAGCGTTCGCGCTCAATGGGCTTGGCCGAACAGACGGGGAAGAGCAGGGCTGAACACACACACACAGAAAAACGCACGCACACACATTTTCCAAGAGGATGCAGAGAGGCACGAAGCATCCACTGCTGTCCTGTACCTTTATGCAAAGCACAGCAGAGGTCAGTGTTGCAGTCAGTCTGGTATTGACACGTGCTGCCTGCATCTCCTTTGGTGGCATTTTGCCTGCACTGGCCCCACACGCACAGCTGCTCACCGCAGCACTGCCCATCCTTTGTGCACGACTTAAGAGTAGAAACAAGAAAGATGAGTCAGCATCTTTAGCGCCACAAGGACAAAACTCACCGGCGCGTTAACGGCAATTATTCTCTAAGCGTGAAGTCTGTTAAATATTAATAATTACAAATCATATATATCCAGCAATTCTTAATTTGGGCTTATATAGTAAATGGTCTCCTATACACACGGCTCCTGTCCTCTGTGTATTTATAATCCTTGCACCCTGTGCCTGTGTCTGAACCTTAATCCGCCCAGATGGCTTTTTACTCTCCCACAACCAGTGATGGCGTGGCAAAATCAGCAGCACTCACGTCAGCCTTAAATTGAACTAACAGTTTAGTTTGACTCCCAGGAATAATGAGAGTTGGGGTTAGGGTTAGGGGGGGGGGGGGGCTGTAATTTAACCTTGAAGTGAAACACCAGCGGCCCCTAAACTGATGCTTGATGTGAAAGACACACAAATGGAAAATAGATTCTCTGTAAAGTTAGGTTCACTCACCACATCAGTCGCTTTGCAAGGCAGACACTTAGAGTTGTGCAAGTCAGAAAGACAATACCGTCCCACCCCACAGTCCTCCTCAGTCACACAGCCCTGCAGACGAGAGGGAGCGTGACGTCCTTTCCATGCGTCATCTTCACTAATACTGCAGGTATATATATACAATTAACTTAATCTAACAAATCAAGGATAACATAAAAATGGTTTTCTGCATATACGTAATCAATATTGTTCCACAGCTCAGCGGACTGGAGGGCTGCTGTGATGTTGTTTGTCTCCTGCGTGAAGGAGGGACATCAGTTAGGATTCTTTCATCAAGGAAAACAGCTCTTCATAATGAATCCCTGTATTTTGGGTGACATAGTCCGACCTGCTCTGCTGCGGTAAAGACGGGTTCACCGTCAGCCTCTTCGTCGCTTTTATTGTGATGAAGGTCAGAGGGATGAGGGCTGAGACCGACGCGCTCCTCGCTTCCCTGCAAAGATCGGAAAGTGAGCCTCGAGGTCAACACATGCCCCCCCCCCGGCGTCCACTGCTGCCTTTGAATATCATAATAAAATATTCTCACAAATATCTTGCAGGAACTTCTACAAGCTGTGAAACAGACTAAATTCCTACTTGGTGAGACGCATCCTCGGGCTCCTCTGACAGTCGCTCTCCCTCCAGCTCCGTTCGTCCACGCGTGGAATCGTCCTGCAGAATGTAACTGACGCCCGAGTCCACTATCTCAGGGAGGATGCAGTTGCTGCAGCCCGCCGTGAGGACCAAAGCCAGCAGGGCGACCTGCGTCATGCTGCTGCTGGTCCTGATGCTGCTGCTGAGCCTGCCGATGATGCACTCTGAGGAGGGCGTGGCGATGATGGCGACCGACGCAAACGGCGGATGACGTCACCTCTTACACGCGTTCCTGTCTAAAACATAAACGATTTGATCCTAAACGACACGTTCTGAAATGGAGCAAACTTTCATGAACGGTATTTTGTTGTTGAAAACAATTACATTTATCCGCATTGTGGTGCAAAGATGACTTGATTCTAATAAACACGACGCAATTAGACGTTCTCCCTTTATGAACGTGGAACTTAAGCGAGTTTAAGCCATTCGCGTGTAGTTACATAGGACGGCCACCAGATGGCTAGTCAGTTCTACACTGTCATTCTGCGGTGTCGGTTTTAAGACTATTTCTGCTGACGCTGTAAACGTGTTGAGTAACTTCTGTCGCCTCTTTCAGGTACTAGATACACATAAAAAAACGTAAATATATATATATATTACTGCTTTCACTACTATCACTTTTAAATTGCACCTTAGGTTTATACCCATTCATTATAACCCAAGTACTGAAACAAGCTTGATTTAAATCCCCCCCTCCCCCTTTTTTTTTTCTGGAATCACCAATCGACCTGATTAAATTCCACTCGTGAAAATTTAACCCTTTGGTGCAGCGTCGGCTCTTCCGTGGGACGCGGCGGGTGAAGCAGTGATGCCTGTGGACTGTGGGTGTGGGTGAAACAGCAGCGCGGGGATGCGCCCGACCCACGAGCACCGCCCTCACGCAGAAACCTGCTGTCAGTGAGTCCGACCCACGTCAGTCCACGAGCCGGTCCGACGGAAGCAGCGTGAGGACCGGGTTGAGATCTGAGGTAAGTTTTCTTTTGGTTTCTATAGTGTGACTTTTGAGTGTAACAAGCAGTAAAAAAAAAAAAAAAAAAAAAAAAAAGTTCACACTCACCATTAAGTTTAACTCAAGTTTTAAACCGATCGGGGCGTCGTTTCGGGTTTGAATCGGATTTGTTTTATTGAACACGTGTTTTCATTGCGCAGCTGATCACAGCAGCGTAAATCACGTTGCCGCGCGTATTACTGTCAAACTGAAATTTTACGAGTTATTTTACATTTCAAAGACAAGAAACGGAAAAATCCGTCTTTGATTTGAGTTTTTTTTTTAAATCCCTCAACATGGCCACGTTTGACTGGCAGTGGTGGCGTCATTAAAACTTATTGACCTCTCCAGTGGTGTCTGAATTCCTTCCAACCTTTCCTCACACTGACTCCACCTGCTCAGCAGCGTGTAAATAGTCTCCAGTCTGTGGAGTATAAAGGAAGGTGTGCCGTCAGAGTCACTGAATGGATCTGTGAATGGCAGACTCTGGTTACTGGTTACATGTGCAGCCAGACTGCTGCTGATCAGACACTCCATCCCACTTATTCCCCGTCCCCAAACTTATTCTGATGACATTCTGCAGACCATCTTTCAGGACTATCCTCGACTGAGTGTGAAAATGCTCTCAGGCCCGATTCACGCTTCAGCGCCGCCTCACTCGTTTACAACTGCGAATCCTTGTGCCGGTACGTCATTTTTAGTTTGTAATTACCGGCTCTACTGGAGTTTAGCTTAACAACAGCGCCTGGTGGTGAAAACACTCCGGTCGTGCAGCCAAATGAAGGCCTGCGTCATGTGGAAGCGTCACCTCGACTCCTGCCAACAGCAACTCAAACGATTCTACTGGTAAACACTCAGTCGCATGAAAAACAAACAAAGATTTCTGTAAAAACAAACCGCCCATTGGTGACTGTTTGACATGACGGCCATTCGATTTGAAATCCTAAAAACATTTTATTTTTAAAAGTTCACCCTTCCAACTTATTATTAGAAACACGACTCAATGGCTTTTATAGTTCCCCTAAAGTCTTATCTCGCACGCAAACAATCACGAACGATCGCCTCCGCTAATCAATGTTCTGGAGAATCAATAAATGGATCCATTGGTAAACGAGAAGGATGCAGATGTATGATTTGACCCGTGTTGCTGTCTGACTCTCTCAGTTTAACAGCCTCCTGGTGCTGCAGCAGGTTGATGGTGACTGGACAGTCCTGCCGACTCTATGCTTTGTGAGAGTCTTCCTGTATTGCTATACCAGTCCCCCCCCCCCCCTATGCTTTGTGAGAGTCTTCCTGTATTGCTATACCAGTCCCCCCCCCGACAACATGGCCGTTACTGAGTCAACCTTTGCACATTTCTCTGCTCATCTGGGTTAGTCTTATTGACAGACTCTCCTGCTGACAGATTCAGGCGCCGCTGATATCTCTCCTGGTCATGTGTTGTTTTCTTCAACATGACACTTCTCTATTCGGGGGGGGGGGGGGGGGGGGGGGGTTGGCTTCTAGAACCTGCTGCTCTGGTCAGGCTGTAATACTGCTATGATATGGCTCTTTCGCTTTGGAGTTTGCCCCTGCGTAAAAAGAAAAGCTTTGCGGGTTACTCAGGAAGCACTCGGCAGAATGATGAATCCATTTGATGAGTTTACTGTGAGACCAGCCAGAATATTGAGTCGAGCGAAGTTACCTGTTTCCAGAAGCTGGGCAGACAAATGATTCTCCTGAATCTGGCGGTGACTGACTTTCACTGCAATCTGTCGGCATCTCTCCTTTGGGGGGGGGGGGGGGGGCACCTCCTCTGCTTTGGCATTGCTGCCTGAACATGCCGTCAGATTTCAGAGAGGTGAGATAACACTGGAGGCTCTGGTGCAGGGGCAGAGTCTGCTGTTTCCTCGCTGCTGCCGGGCCTATCGGCTCACAGAGAGGGTTCCTTCCTTCCTGGTTGTCTCCAGTCAGCCTGCTGTAATTACCGTTACCGGCTGGCTAGGCTACAGTCCGCACGCTTCCCAGCACTCGCAGTGCTGAGTTGTGAGCTTCCTATTGTATTCCGACAGCTTCAGGCTATGTGCTGTGCACAAACAAAATGGAGGCGTTGCGTCACTGGCTTGAAGACTTGTCAGTTTCATCCTGTAACTTCTGACTCGGGCCATTATCTCTGACATGCGCCCACGTTTGCAAATTTGTGGATTATAGTGGAAAGTTGTTCATTGTCATCTAATGTGATGAAAAACAAAATCTAAATCAACAATAAATTGATCAAATAAACGAGTGTTTCCTCCCGCAGAGCTAAAGCGTTGACACCGTTGCCCTCGGTGAAGTAGACACACACCATCCTGTTGACCTCTGCTGAGGTTATGCTGGTTTGTTTGACTCAAAATAATTGGACGGCTCTTGCTGAAACTTTCAGGAAAGGAAATATTGGGAATGTTACCAGGAACAGTTGATTACATTTTGGTGAGGATCCACAAGAGATCCTGGATTCTGGATCACTTTGACTTTTTTGTTGACATTGCAGCCAATGGAGCAAAATCTCAGTTGATTATTGACCCATGTTTATGGAATGTGACGCGGCCATGTAGGGTGGGGGCCTCAATCTCACCAACGAATTTCATCCAGAATGAGGCCAGGAAAAAAAGTATTACATTTTAACATTGGAAATGGCATTTATGGATTCAAAAATCAGTTAAAAAATACACATTAAGTCTGATTCACTTTTACTTTTCATGGTGTATAAAGATACCAAGAACAATTCAGAACCTTTTGATGATGATCCAGATCACCATGTGGATGGTGTAAATCTAATTAGCAGGGGAATGAGCTGCTAGGCGGAGGTCTGTGCTCTGAGTGCTCTTCTGGTTTATAAATACACTCATGGGTCCCAAATGAGCGTTCATTCACTGCTACGGCTTGTTCTAAACAAAAGTACAACTCACTTCTGCTTCAATAACTTTAGCTGAACTCCATTTGTGAAGCGGTGGCGCACTTTTAAAGCCATGTGCGTGTGATTGGTTGAGCTGCGTGTGGTCGTTTATTTGTTCTCTTTACCATCCAGGTGTAAGAGGTATGTTTTGCACATTCTTGACATTCCCCTTCTATCACAATCGAAGCCGATGGCTTGCTACATCACACACACACACATAGCAGCTCATTAATCTATTCACAGCCGTGCTGTGGTCACTGTTCCCCGTGGCCAATGTCTCTTTGTCCTGTGACTTATTGGCATCTGGAGATGGAATAAAAATCCAAAGATCAGATATCAGGATAAGTTCCTCACCTTACAGGCAACGACTACCTTTGTCCATTGGCCGTTTCAGTCCATCAGATCATTGTCTGGACAGGCAGGAGACTTTAGACGTCCACAGCCTCTTGAGTGTCGTATGGCTCCATTGTCTTATGTGGTGCGTGTGTCTTCTTTTTCCTGCTTATTCTGTCTTTAGTCATATTTTCACAGCAATTTTGTGGTTTTGCTCCGTCTGCCCACAAGTGACTTTCCATTCTGTCAGACGTGGTGAAGTCATTTGCCTCTGCCTGAGATAATGTGGCTTTAAGCTGCGACTCGACAATGAAAACTTCAAGTGGTACCTTTTTCTTTAATTGTCTACGGACTTGTAGAAAAGGAAAGAGATGCTTCTAATAGTTTGTTTGTGCGTAATCCTGCTGTCAGACAAACAAAGTTCTGAATTAATATGTGGTGTTTAGTAACCGTAATAAAATACTTAGCCGGAGAGCTCATGTGCTTCAGTCTGATACTTTATTCTTCTCTCGTACTCACTACTCACAGCAATCCATTTCCGCATCAGCACATTCCTACAGAGCCCCCTATGTTCACATCTGCATAACAGAACACAACAGAATATTGTGACTGTTTCTGGGGAGATAGGGTATAGAATTATCGTCAACAGTCGGACAAAAATGCGGAATGCAATCCCTTTAAGATCAAGCAAACATCAAACTATATTCCAGATCTGGTGATCCAGAAAATTGACTACTGTGAGAGATGCCAAACTGTAATTGACCGATTCCTAACTAAGACTAAATATATCTCTGATGGATCTTCAAAAGTTACTGAACTGGATTCTGAAGAAAAATGCGATGAGTGAAATAGTTTTTATTGACCAAGTATAGAATTACCTTGTCTTCATGTGAATTTTTCCTCAAAAGGCACTGAAGACTATTGAAATCAAATGATGTCAGCATCAAGTTATTTCTAGCTGTTCTAAAAGTGGATGCTTGCCTTCGTCACATCGTTACTCATTCTTAATGCTTTTTTTTTTTTTTTTGGCAGAAATTTTCATCTTACTTTCTCAAACAAACTTTAAACTCAGCTTTCATAAGAAACTCAGAGACTTTCTACGATTCAGGCCCAAAACACTCCCAGGCCGCATGATGGAATACACAGGGATCTTCCTGTCTTAGTCTGCTGCATGCATGAAAGATGAAAGCACCTGCATCTTATATTATGCCTGCCTTAGTCATCGCTTTTCACTCGTTGGAAATTGAGGAGTGAATTCCTCAAAAAAAGAAAAAAAACGTGGATGCTGTCCTGTGACTACTTGGCCGGTGGAGGCGGTGAGAAGGCTAGCCGAGTGTCGGACTCGTGCTGATAGAGCAGTTCGGGGCTCTTCTGGCCACGTGGCAAAGGAATGTCGGCTCATTTTGTGGCTGGATGTCTGCAGTGAAAAGCCTCAGGGCCTCACACAATCTGCCAATGGGACAGAGGCAGTTTGGGTGCTTTAAAGAGCCTCTCGCTCTGCAACATTTTTGTGGGCTGGGTTCTCTTCTGAATCTTTTTCCAACAGGAGACTCGAAACAGGATGCAAAGCCACACCCAAACAGGATCCTGTGTTAATGAAAATGGTGATCGTAGCAGAGGGCCGTTCAAAATGTCACCACATTGAACGCTCATTGGATAGAGCATGCAGTCTCAGGTTAAGCCTCAGTTTCAGGCCACAGATGATCCGCACAGATGATTGGTCAGATCTCTGGGACCTGACATAAAAGATGAGTCATCAAGAGACGCATGTCCCCGGGCCCCTACAAAAAAAAGTCAACATGCCAAAATAGAAATGCATCAAAGACACGTTATAAAAGTCTCTGTCACGCAACACATATGTGTATGTAGAAACTGTTAAAGGAAGACGCTCTAGAAACAAACTATTCTGATGCCGTCCAGCATCCGGTTGTCATGGAAATGTAAAAAAAAAGAAATTCTATGCCAGCATACGGTTGATGCAAATGCACAATTTGTTGAAGATCTGTGGAAGAGTTTTAACTTTGGGCTCCGGACAAATGTTTTAAAGTTCTCAAAAAAATAAAATAAAAAAATCCCTGTGTATCTCTTAAAGCAAGAAGGCCAAGCATGTAGAAAGCTTGATAAATGTCTCTGCAACAGGGGGAGAAACTGCAGGCCTTGCAGTGATCATGAATTGGCCAGTTCGTCCTGTTCCGCTGTCTTTTGCTCCAACGCTGCTCATCCTGCTTAATGGGCCATTTACAAATCAAAGGCAGACCTGAAACTGACGCTGCGGTCTCCACCCTCATGAGACGACGCAGCTTAATGAAGAAAATAGCTGCATTTTCAAGCTGCTTGATGGCTGACATTTTACTTTGTCAGTTTGACTCTGTGTGTTTCCTTTCACAGGCCAATTACAGGAACATAATTCTTGTTTTTGTAGCGATGGCTCACAAAAGTAGTTAAGGATTGTGCCTCTATGTGAGGACGTAATGTCGTCTATTAGTTATGTGTTTGTGATGGAGGCTTGATGTTTAAGCCCCCACGCTCTTGCTGTGTTTAAACATTTTGTGGAACCTTGACGCCGTTTCCTACAACAATAAATCCAGACTAGAACCACCAACGGCTGCTTTTGAAGGCTCGCGTGGTAAAACCTTTCATAAAACAGAAGTGGTTTGCTTCATTGTTAACTGATGGCAAAAGTGTCTCGCTTGACATTTACCTCACAGCTCCGTCTCTGCTTTGGATGCCAAGCTGCTCAGTATGGGTCCTCGCAGAGCGGAGAAGCCAAAGCTATGCTTTCACCTCGTTTTAAGTGACTTCAACATCGTAAAAACGCCTCAACAACGTGAATATGTTTAAAAACTGGGACGCGTCCAGACTAATAATAGAATATGGATAGGCCAGTTTCCTAAAACCATCTGTGAGGAAGTCTTTGCCATGAGATGACTTTGCACTCTTATGTCTCTTGCCTCTGCAGACTGGGCATGGCGGCCAAGCAGAGGGCGTAGCCACATCTGGCAGAGAGCGCTGAAGAAAGCCGGCACCGCAGCTGACTGGACATCTACTCTGGTCGGGGGGGAAGATGGGAGAGACGGAGGAGGGGAGGGACAATGTGGGGAAGCTGTTTGAGAACTTTGTCCAGGCCTTGACCTGTAAGGGAGCCCTTCAGGCTTTCAACGTCCTCTGCAGACGGTTGTCCCTGGACCCCGCAGATAACGCCACCTTCTACAGCAGTCTGAAGGCCAAAGTCACCACCTGGAAGGCCAAAGCACTGTGGACGAAGCTAGACAAGAGGATGTCCCATAAGGAGTACAACACAGGCCAGGCCTGCTCAGGCACCAAGGTACATTAATAACGGTTAAACGGCCCCCCCAAAATATAGGTGATGAATTTAAGCAGGAAAAAGGCTGAGATAAATGTCAGATGTAGCGTCATAAGACTGATTTTCTGTTTCCCCTGTTCAAACTCTTCATTCTCTTACCACAAATCTGTTTTCCAAAGTAAACCATGTACTTTTAGATTGATGATCTATAATACATTTGCATGTGTTCTAATATCCTCTTCAATATTGTAAGGGATATCGAATTCAGTCATACATTCCAGATCCGTTCATAAGGGGGGGGTTATCTAACAGGCAAACAAACTTGTGCCAGAAATAAATATATATATATTACATCTTTGCCAGATGTAGTAGAAAACAGTAAGGTCAAAATAATCTGAATGCAAAGCGTTCATGAAGCTGACATTTTAGGGCACGGGGCATATCTTGTGACTCAAACCGTCTGCATGTTGTTCCGTCTCAGGACCTGTTAATGCACACTAAGCACCAAAGCTGAGGCGTCGTTGGGGTTCTCGGACCCTACCTGCCAGGACGCAGCTCAGCGTCTCCAAAAGCAATCTTTCACTCCAGCTCCCAACATGCAGGACAGGAAATTAAAGGCATCTTACATAGCTGTGCACCGATTCGCTTACAGAAGCGCTCCATCGCAAAGCTGGATGTGAAAAAAACCCCATCATTTCATAGAAAGATTCTTTGCTGTGGCCTCCATGCATCCAGTTGCAGAGAAAGAGAGATGACTAAAAGAATCACAGTCCGCAAACCTGCATGCTGTTCATTGCACACGAGAACATCAGGTGTGCACGTAATCCAAAGGCATCATGACACAGGATTTAATTAAATGCGTGTAAGAAAAAAACAGAAGGTTGTAAATTACCCTGCTGACAACAACAACAGCAATCCTTCACAAACAGAGAGGAAATAGCATAAACGTGTGACAGGATTATTGTAAAGGGCTGAGGGCAGTGGGATGTAAACGCCGTGTCTGGGTGTGTGTGGCGCCGCGCCGGGCCTCGGTTGGTTTTGGAAAGGTGATGCGGGAAAGTAGGAAAACCTGGAGGGGCTTTCTTCCCCTTCAGGCATCAGCTGTCTGCAGCTTCAAAGGCGGCCGTTATTGCGCAGAGTGAAAGACGGCATCACTCACCGACGTTGAATCATCGGCCCCAGCCCTACGGGGATTAATATAACGCCGAACCGAGACGAGAGAGCGAGACAGTCACTGTTTTAGGGAAGTGTAAATGCTTGGGTCAGATTTCATCATTCTAACAACCCACGCGGTTGTGTTTGCAAATTAAAAAGAGACTTGCGAGATGTTCAAATAGTAGACTAGGG
Source organism: Brachionichthys hirsutus (assembly GCF_040956055.1). Lineage (NCBI taxonomy): Eukaryota > Metazoa > Chordata > Actinopteri > Lophiiformes > Brachionichthyidae > Brachionichthys > Brachionichthys hirsutus. The sequence goes on along the minus strand of NC_090897.1, from coordinate 9,935,355 downwards.
TCAGTCTTTCGCATTTATGGAATGCCATTTTCTTCCGAGTGTCTGAGATTTAAGAAGTTGCTATTTAATCTCCACGCATGAGCAGAGGACATTTAGTCCCTCGCAGGATGGACAGACTGCTTTTACCCGAGCACTGAACTCACAGGCTGAAGAGTTGTGTTTTCATGCTGACTCATGTCCTCAAAAGGTGACTCATTAGATCCGTCAGCACGCCTCTCTTCGTTTCTGCATCTGTGGCGGCGATTTGTAAAGGCTGCGATGCCGACCGTGTTTTTATGTGGCCTGACACAGCGGCGTAACCGCACTGCCGTTATCGCAGTTTTACAATGCACAAAGAAATGTATCTGCGATCCAACAGCGGCTAAACCTCTGTTGAGTCTTTGTCAAAGCCCAGATTGGTCATGCTGGTTAGAACCAGACTGTTGCTGGACGGTGTGGGACGTGGCTGATCGATTGTTTTTAAGTCATGGAGGGAAGCGTTTGGGGTTTGTCTGATTGTCTCTCAGGGATGTGGGCAAGATGACGTCGACTCTGTTTGTCCCTGCTTTGTGGTTTTTTTCTTATTCGTCTGTATTTGGACACACAGGATGGACGGAAACGGCTCCCTGGGTTCAGATTTGTGCGTCGATCCTGCTGGGATTTAGAGCTCCGGGCTTCGAGTTGGAGCTCTTTGTGCTTTTGGGTAGAATGAAAGTTTCACCTGGGCAGGTTGAAAGCGAAGGCAGTTTCAGCTTTGATTTGTCTGGGCTGTCCAGACCGCAGGCATCGTCGAGGACGTTTCTTATCATTCTGGAAGGCGATGTTATGTTTCCACCACATTCTCAGACGGATGCTGTGACCTCAGTGGCTGCATGAATCACGTCTCGGATATGCAGATTGAACTGAAGGTTGTTTTTCCAGGTGTGTTGAACTCTGTGAGTCACAATCCTCGCACACACAGGGTGGGCTGAACAACACACGTTAAGGCTGGAACGGGCCCCCGGTGTTCTGGCTCTGCTGAAGGGTGCTGGAGCGAGGCCGCCGCAAACCGCTAAATGCTCCGGTGGAGCAATTAAGTGCCGCGCCCTCTCATGATCCATGAAATGCTGCGTGATGTGTTAATAAAGCGTCGGACTCCTCTCAGCCTTTTCTGCAGGAAAGGCTTCGGCCCTCTGTGATTACGGGCGGCGTGGAGACGAGGGTCTTTTCTCTGTGTAATGAGGGTAATTTGCCGTTCTCTCTTATTAGTGCCTCGTCATCGGGGGAGGCCCCTGCGGCCTGAGGACGGCCATCGAGCTCGCTTTAATGGGGGCCAAAGTGGTGGTGATCGAGAAGAGGGACTCTTTCTCGAGGAACAACGTGCTTCACCTCTGGCCCTTCACCATCCACGACCTGAGGGGCCTCGGGGCCAAAAAGTTTTACGGCAAATTCTGCGCTGGAGCCATCGACCACATCAGTTAGTATCCGACTTTAAGCGGACAAAGGAAATGGCGCTGAATTTTACTTGTGAGCACAGACTCTTAGTCCCAGAACACTGAACAGCCCCCTTGTGATTTGATCATGTTTGACATGACTTGGTTGCTGGGATTCAGTCTAATAATAAATATTTCAATCTTCCTGTGAATTAAAAGAAACTATGTTCCTGTTCATTTGAATAGAATTTGGACATTTGCCCAAACATCGCGGGCTGAAGAGGGGAAAAGGCGAAAGCTCAAGAGAGCTCGCATTCTTTTTCAGTGTCGCGTAACTCGGAAACCAGAATGTGTGTTTGCGTGTTTGCGTGTCTGGCAGGCATTCAGCAGCTGCAGCTCATCCTCCTGAAGGTGGCCTTGATTGTTGCCGTGGAGTTTCACATCAACGTGGAGTTTGTCAAGTTGCTGGAACCCTGGAAAGATCAAGAAAAGGAAGGTATCCATTCGGGCGCTCACTTCATTTCCAGCCAAGACATTTTGGCAGTCACTTTAGGAACACGCCGTCTGAACATTTGTTTGTTTTGGAGCTGTAAGCTTTGGGAAGTTTTAAGCAGCTGGAAACCTTCACGACTGGAACATGAAAAGTTGTGCAGATAAAGAGGAGCGTCTGAATCTGTCTGTTTGCTAGGCTGCTACTGTGTAGCCATAATTAACCCATCACGCCATCCTCCGGCACTGTTGATGCGGTTGCCAGAGAGTTCTCATCCTGCTGTACTGAATTCCCTGGAAGAAGCAAGAGAGAAGCAACAACCTAGTGTTTCCATCATAGTTACATGAATGGAGGTCAAGTGGCTGCTTGACCTTCCCTTTTAGTGCTTAAATGCATGCCTGATATTCTCCTCGCAACATACTTTCCTTAATTTAGGACTAAACATACGCTGCGGTCTCTTCCATTGGTGTTTGTGGCGTGCACACTCTGGATCTGTGTTTGACCCCGCTCATGCAGGGCTGCCAGGCTTCGTCTCCTCAGCTGGAATATCAAAGCGCTGATAATGACCAGAGCCTCGGCTGAGTTTAGGCGCCGGCTTATCCCTCCTGTTCTGCTGTGACAGACTTAGCTCTGCCTTTGACATCACGGAATGTATTTTCCACACGCCGACGTTACACGACAAACTGACAGCCGTGGCTGTGCCGGTCTCGCTCTCCCGCAGCCAGTGCACTGCGTTCTCACTCGCATTCTAAATGTGACGCCTGGGTCAGGCTTGCAGACTCGGGGCAACATGAACATAAATAATAAGAGCTTCAATTAAATTTGATTTCTGAAATGGGGGGGGGGGGGGGGGGGCATTGTGTCTCATTTTGCTGCCATCGTAGCAACAAAGCAGCACAATGGAAGTCCTGCTACTTCTAGGCTGCGTGCTTCACCCCTCGCTCTCTCTCTCTCTCTCTCTCTCGCTTCTTATCTTTGTTCCTCTCAGGGATTGGGTGGAGGGCTGCAATCCGACCCGCTGATCACCCCGTGGCTAACTTCGAGTTTGATGTCATTGTGGGCGCTGATGGACGCAGGAACACTCTGGAAGGTGAGAAGATGGCGAACGTAGGGGATGAATGCTTTACACGCCTCAAGGACGGGCCTCACTTTGTCATAAAAGGACGATATGAAGTTACCTGCGGGCGTCGAAGGAAGAATCCATGACCCACATTTATACTTTACCAGCGTTCCAAGCACTGCATTATGGGAGATGACTGCCCCTCTAATAATGAGTTAATATTGATATGATGCTTTAGCATGTTCTTTTCTGCAGTTTATGAATGTCGGCCCTTTAACAGTTAACACCGGCTAACAGAAACAGTGTACGCTTGATTTCAACACCAGACTGAATTTAACTGTAATCAATAAGGTCATTGAGATCACATTCCCCTCTGTTCAGTCTCAGCAGGATGAAGATACTTCAGTTTGCAGCCTTTATTTATCTAAGCATCGTGTGACTGTCGCATTAAAACAACACGGTTCCATTTCTTTTCTTATGTTATTTAAGAAATCTCGACGGCACCATGCGTCTTCAGATAAAACCCAGCCCACCATTTACTGGCGAGTCCACGATGTCCCAACAGGACTCTGACTGGAGTCTGTCTCTGAATAACATGGGCTTCATTCTCTCTGTTAAAGATATAAATACACTCGCCGCCCGTAAACCTGAACTCGTATGAAGACATCGATCTCTCCCAGAGGGGAAAAGATACGCGCCAAACCCCCGAAATGCAGCGTAGAAAGAGATTACAGCTGGACCTCAGTGCAGCGACTGATACATGTGTGCTGGCATCTCTCCATCCCTCAATCTTGCTGTTTCGGCCAGAATATGCGGTCATCGAACAGCCGATTCCTGTCGGACGCTTATTCCAGAAAAGGGCATTTTTAGGCAGAACAAGATGTTTGATGTCATTCTTCAAACACAGTAAGAAAAAGCCCGGAGCAAAGAGTTCTCTCCTGTAGTCCTTTGGCTTTTGAGCTACATGTATTGTCTGCGCATAGACGGAAACACAAGTTTTAGCAATAATGGAGGAACCCCGGCACAAAGAAATGCTTTGCTTCCACCTCAGAAAGTCTAGCATCCATCTTCTGTTCCTCCCAAAGGTCAAAAAGGAAAGGTTTTAAAAGACAATGCCCACATAAAGCTCCTGCTGTCATCTGGACGGAAGAACGGAATTATTCGCAGCTGAACCATTAGACAACAAATCGGATTTAATCAATCAAGTTCCCTGAATATATGACTGGAGAAGGGTTATCTTTTGAAATACTTGCGTAAATCTTAACTGAAAAAGGTAATTGTAAGTAAGATGACCGACTAGCCTACATATTGAAGCCTTGCAGATGGACCATTGCTGCCACGCCTACCCACCTGAGGGGTATTTTAGTGTTTAATTACTGCTGCTTTTTTGATCCGCGCCTTTTGTCCCCTCGCCTGTAGAACGGCTCACCTTGGTAATCTGCCTCCTATCCCAAAATAAGCGCCTTGTAATTGTGGTTTTTCTTGTAATGAAGGTGTTTCCTCGGTCGAGCTTGCAGGCCTGGTTCGCTTGGGGATCGGCGATACTTCAGACGCAGCTGATGTTGAGCGGCGCTTTATTTCTCTGCTCGTCTTTTTCTCTCTCAGGTTTCAGAAGGAAGGAGTTCAGAGGAAAGCTGGCGATTGCGATCACAGCTAACTTCATCAACAGGAACACGACGGCTGAGGCCAAGGTGGAGGAGATCAGCGGCGTGGCCTTCATCTTCAACCAGAAGTTCTTTCTTGACCTCAAAGAGGAGACAGGTGGGCGAGATGGTTACCTGACGCGATCCACCGACGGAGAAAGTTTGTGGCTTTGAGGCGTTTGCCTCGGGCGGAGCTGCTGATTGGCATTTTGTCTGTCATCGTTTGTTCTAGGCATCGACCTGGAGAACATCGTGTACTACAGGGACAACACTCATTACTTTGTGATGACTGCCAAGAAGCAAAGCCTGCTGGACAAGGGTGTCGTTATTAACGTAAGCAGATTATTGGGATCAGTGTCTTCGGATCTGTGGGTTTGTTCATTTGCCTCTTAGCAGGACTGCGCTCGATGGATTCGAGAGAAACGGCGAAGCGTCTTCTTACTGCCGTGCTTCCTGTCAGCAGGATTACGCAGAAACCCAGATGCTCTTGGACGGTGACAACGCCAACCAGGAAGCGCTCCTGTGCTACGCCCGCGAGGCTGCCGACTTTGGCACCAACTATCAGCTCCCCACGCTGGACTTTGCCATGAACCACTGCGGGCAGCCGGACGTAGCGATGTTTGACTTCACCAGCATGCACGCCTCCGAGAACGCCGCGCTGGTCAGGGAGCGGTTTGGACGCCAGCTGCTGGTGGCGCTGGTCGGCGACAGTCTGTTAGAGGTGAGAAGAGGGTCGATCGTCACGTTATGTCGCGTCAGCGCGATGCCGGTCAGCGCAGGAGTATAAAGGACGTCGAGGGGAGAGCCTCGCCCGGCGTCTCAGTTTAGCTGATGCTGCAGGATGAGAGTAGCTTCTTGGCGTCTGCCAGCATTGTGATTGAATATGAATGCTTGTCTCTCTTCTCTTAGATCCCTGAATGTGAACTCGGTTTGTATTGCCAGCTGGTTTTTGATCCGAGTGCGTGTTTTTATTTTCATTTTTTTTACAGAGGTGATTCCATCCTTTCAGGACGGGTGTTTTTTAGTTTTGTCTCTCGGTTCATCTTGACACACGTCAACAAGCATCCGTCTGTATATCTGCTGCGTGTTCTGTGCAGCCCTTCTGGCCCATGGGGACGGGGTGCGCCAGAGGCTTCCTGGCTGCCTTTGACACGGCCTGGATGGTGCAGAGCTGGGCTCGGGGCCGGCCGGTCCTGGAGGTGCTCGCAGAAAGGTGCAAACGCTGCATATTTCTGTCATTCAGCGACGTGAAATATTTCTGTTAAGACGCTCTGAACGATGTGTTCGTGTCGTGTTTCTGTAGGGAGAGCATTTACAGACTGCTCCCGCAGACGACACCTGAAAACATCGGCAAAAACTTCGACCAGTACACCATCGACCCCGGGACTCGCTACCCCAACCTCAACGCCGCCTGCGTCAGGCCACACCAGGTCGGAGGCAGCGCTCGCGTTCACACCGTCACAGGCTTGCCATCGTTCTCTCAGATGCCTTCTCTAGTGTTTACATTTCCCTTTCCTGTTTCAGGTGCGTCACCTGTTTGTCAGCGGCGAGCTGAACGGCTGCTCTCTGGAGCGAGCTGCAACCATACGCCGGCCCGTTAATCTCAGCAGACGAGGTAGATCTTCCCCGATTTGCCCGATTCCTATTCCTTCCTAGAGTGGATCTCTGGATCAGATAACGGCTACTGCTGATTATATCAGGCGGTAATCTGACCGATGGGGGGGGGTCCTGTCCTCTGTTAGATTGAATGGATCCTCATTTGTGTGACGCTTTGCCCTTTAGCACGCCTTTTAACTTTACTGTCCATTTCTTGGAGTTACTAACATTTTGACAGATACCCGTTAAAAGCTTTTCAGAGACAAACATTCATCTTCCTCCAGGAAAGTACAAAACATGAACGGTGTGTGTTTTGGAACCGTAGACGCTCGACATACTGAACTGAGCTGTACGCATGTCTGAAGTTTCTTGAGCCCCCCCCCCCCCCTAAAGGAAAAGGGGAAGTACATGTTACGACAAAGCTGAAATGAGTACATACCTCAACCCCCGGCATTCCCATGACTCGACTTGCCTGTGACTTTATTTTCTTCCGACTCTAAACTTCCTGCTGGGGACACGTGATGACTGATTTGATTTGAGGAACTGGTTTCATTTGATCGTGTCTTTCTGTGCTGCGTTACAGAGTCTGAGATCAGGCCGGCGAGGCTCCTGACCTGGTGCCAGAAGCAGACGGAGGGCTACAGGAATGTGACGATCACAGACTTGACGTCTTGTTGGAAAAGCGGCATCGCCCTCTGTGCCCTCATCCACCGGTTCAGACCCCAGCTGGTGTATGCAACACACATCCCATCATATCGGCACCGGCCTAATGACCCTTGCGTCTCCATTGCTTAACATGCAATCGCATGGACGGGCCTGATTTGTTTGTTTTCTTCTTAAAATGAACTCTGCACCCTCTTTTTTAACAACCACTTGTGAAAGAAATGTTTTTGTGGGCGTGTTGAGTGAGCTCAGAATGGAGACGCTCTTTAATCTGTGTGTTTTCGGCGGCGCTCTACCTCCTTCTCCAAACGTACAAACATTTGGGCTCTTTTAAGCGTGCTGACAGATTAGAAAAATGCTCCACGCAGAGGGCGGTGCTATGCTTCACGTCGGCTGGAGGTAGAGAGAGGAAACGGAGGCGCGTTCAGACGGTTGCAAATGCACATTTCACACGTTCTTATCATTGGTTTTGGGTCGACTGAAATGAAAAGTTGTTTTTATATAGGTCCAAATTATGGGTCTTTCTGTCTTGTGATCTCGAATCGGAGCGAAAAATAACTCTGTGTCCTCCCTTAGAAAAAAGGGAAACGTGCCATCATTTCCTCTCTTCCAGCCCAGACTGCTTTACGCAGTACGGTACGACTCAGCGCAACTATAGATGGGTGCATTTACATCTAATTACATCCTGTCACGCTTTAATTACTGCCTTCATACCTCGACAAATGCCAATGCGATTTCACGTGGCTCTTTAGGTTTCCGGGAACCACTGCCGTTTTCCCCTTTCCCCTTTCCACCTGTGTACGCATGTCTGTCAAAAAAAAAAAAAAGCGAGATCGAGAGGGATCAGGAGAAAAAGTGGGTCTTATTGTAGAATAACACCAAAGGTTCCTGCTGTCTTCTTTACATTATTTCTAAACGCCGTCAGGGGAGGCAGAGATGTCAGCGCTGCTAAGGTGTCCCACTGTTGGACGTTTTGTCTTATAACTGGAGACGTGTTCCTGTATAGGGTTGAATTCTTGTTAGGAAAAGGCTTGTGTCTGGTGTTTTAAATGTTTTATAGTATTATCTTGAACCCTCCTCAGGTTTAGTCAGCTGACACCTACAAATTGGCTCCAACAGAAAAATAATCCCTTTGAGGATCTCATTAACAAGGCTGACGGTTTTATTCCCATCACATTTTGCAAGGCCTCTTAGATAGTTATAAAGGTTTGTTTTTTTAACGCAATTAAGGAAACCGTATCATGTATGCATTTCGGAGTGATCAGTAAACGCACACCAGAAAATAAGTAACGTAAAGATGGAGATTCTGACACAGGATCTTTACCATCAGCCGGAGTCTTTTCTAAAACTGCTATCACTGTCCCGCTTCATCAGAGATTTTGACTCCTTAAATGAAGAAGACCACAGTGCAAACCTCCAGCTGGCTTTAGACATCAGCGAGCGTGAGTTTGGGATCCGGTCGTTTGCGTCTGTGAAGGAGCTGAGCGGCGACCAGGAGCTGGATAAGACCAGGATGATCACCTACCTGTCCAAGTTTTATGAGCTCTTCCGAGGGACGCCTTTTCCTGCCTCAGGTTGTTGACTTTATTCTACTCTCCTTTACTCTACTAGAATCTATTTCACTGTGCTTGTAAAGCTAGAGCGTTTTTTTTAACTCTATCTGATACACTGCCGTTCTATTTTCTTTGACTCCACTTGACTGGACTCTCGTCTCCTGGACTGAGTGTTGTCATGCTGCTCAAACCACAGAGAAGGTTTTGAAGCTCATTGGGGTTGCTGTTAGAACTGATTGAATTGTCCCTTCCTGTCAGTCAGATACAGCAGCAGGAGGGAGACGCAGCGCGCTGCGACCATCGGATACGTGCTGCTTTAATGCTTAGCTGTATTATGATGTCCCCATCAGCCGCGCAGCCTCCTCTGAGACGCAGCAGAGCGATTCGTTGATATGACCTGACATTTATGGCTGTGGGCTGTGGAAGCAGTCAAAACTCTGATGCAGTTGTGCATTGTGCTGCAGGCTCCAGAGGACCGGATGAAAACAATGCAGATTATCCGTCCAAAGAAGTCAGAAGTAATAATAATGTGCTCAATCTCGCCTCGCCAAGGAAGCGTGTACCAAAGGTGACTCCACACGGACTGCTCAAATCCAATGCTCAATATAACCAGCTGACTGATTCATGTGGGATTTCATTGCTAAATTAGTTTTAAAGGGCAATGTAGTCAATAAGCATAGGAGAATATTTTCCAGTAGCTTGTGGCTAGAACCCCCCCCCCCCCCTCTTTTTCCTGGATGGTCCATCTTATTTCCTTTTTGCTGAACTGACAGGATGAGAAGAAGTCGGACGGTTCCGATCCTATTTACAAAAGGAGGAGGAGATTCTGCAGCTATTTGGAGGAGGTTTGCTATTAAAATGCCCACTCATTATTTCATGCTTTCCTGTGCGGTAGAATGATCTAATCTGGTCTGTTGTTTGTCTCTTGTTAGGCCACCAACCTGTCGGGTAACAGCCCTCCATTGAGAGAAGCTCGGGAGCCCAAGGAAAACAAAGTGCGCTCAATGGCTACTCAGCTGCTGGCCAAGTTTGAAGGCTCACCCAGCTCCCCTGTCAGGAGAGCCCAGGTAGAAACACAACAAGGAGTTCGACGTCCATTTCACACGTCCTTCGTTGCAAACCGGAACTTGTTGTTCAGCAGTTCCCTTTGCCGACACGACAAACTCTTCTCCTGTCTGTGACTTCCAGCTGATAATCCTGTCAGCCTTTTTCTATTTTCTTCCTAACCTTTCTGCAACATCTCAGCCAGGCTGTGAGACGTCCTGCACGCTGCGCGGGCTCGGCGTGACTGGCCATCTGCCCGTTAAAGTCGGGCCTCCGGTCCCACCGAAACCTCCTCCTGAGATGCAGGTATCAGGGCAGTGCTTAGTTTATACAATTGCTCTGTTAAATATTTAAAAAGTACTTAATATGGGCTTTTGAAAGGCCAACCCTGAAGGAAAAACCAGACGGTAGTGAGAAAAGCAAGGAGTGAAGTTCAGTCTCATTCATTTACTTTGCAACATTACAACTGTTGACTCGCAGCGCTCAGATTTCAGACTGGCCCTTTCTGTCCTTGACAATTCCTAGAAGGAAGCTTTTTTAAAAAAAACGTTCCTGCGATGCCACGTGATCTTGATATCGCTGGCCAAACACAAAGCCGTCAGCGTATTCACCATAACGTAATTTAGACTACCCATGCAGGTCGAATGGAGCAGTGCTGGCTTCGCTGGTGGTTAAAACGCTACGTAGAGCTGTCAGAACCATGTTAAATCACCTGTCTGTCTGATCCACAGCCTCTCAGCGATGCCTCTAAAACACTCACACATTTAATCCCTTTCAGTTTGAAGTCAGCATCAAGCAAGCAGCAGAACTTTTAGTCCACCTCCCAAAGAATCTCCCCAAAGCCGAACTCCAGCCTCGGCCCCAGCATCCGTTTGCTGCGGTGAAGCTCAGACACGTGGAGCAAACGGCCGATGAGGCAAAGCTCCAGCCTCGCCCTCAGAGCGCTGTCCCTCCGGCTTCTTCTCCTTCCTGTCAATCAGCCATCCAATTCATGTCGAGGGTTGTCCAGCGCCTCAGGGAGGTGGATGATCACGTGTCTGAGGTGATCGGATCTTTCACCGCATCCTTCTGACCTTCCTTTGTTGTTGCGTGTTCTGATCTCCAATTTCGACCACAGAGTGAGCTATGATTGTATATTATACCTGTACTGTGCCCTGATTACACATCTAGGCCTGTTAATGTGTAGTCAGGAGGTGAAGGCAGGCCCTCATTTATCCAGCCCGACAATAAGGGCTGGGGCAGGGTTTCAGATCTGAGGCAGACACGAGGTTGTTGGCCGGTCAGGGTGTGTGCTACTGGCTGGAATGAGCTGAAAATAAGACCTTTAGATTATTACAATTCTGCCAAAAGCCTGCGTACTTTGGTTCAGAAATCCAAAAAATGTTCAGTCAGAGTCCAGCTTTTTGGGCGAGGATACGAGAGAGTGTGCAGATCTTTTACAGGTTTTGAGTATTGTATATATTTTTTAAATACAGCAGGTCAGACAAAGTATTTTATACCCTCATGCAGACAGCAACTGCACACAGACTTACCTTTATTGTATGGTAAAATAACGCAGATCTCATCTGGGCCAAAGTCCTCGTATCCAATTTCCCTGCCAGGCCTTTGCAGCTGCCTCATTTCTCTCTTCCTCATTTCTCTCTTTCATACCCCATCAAGTGGGGGTATGAAATTAATGCAATAAAGCATCTTCCCTTCTCACACACTGACGCTGTTGTTTTCCTGACGATACACACGTAGCTGTCAAAGCCAGCTTCTTAGTGGGTGAGTAAAAGAGAAAGGCCCTTTCATTACTTAGCTGTGTATCCTGGATTCAATGGTTATTAGCTGATCCAATTACGCCTGCACACTTGTTTGTGGGAGACTGTGTCTCATTGTGCTGAGACTAGACGAGACTGATGGTTTTTCCTTTTGACGTGTCGTCCTGCAGAAGAAGGCTCAGGCACGGCAGGCTAGAGAGTTTCACACTAAGAGTATAAAGGAAAAGGGCCTTCACCTCAGTGGGCTGTTCTCAGGTGATGGCTCAGCTGGGATCAAGGTGACTATCTGTGACTATCTGAAGCCTCTCATCCCCCCCCCCTGCATAACCTGCACGCCACCAGTGTGTTCAGTTTTGGATCATAGGTGTCGCATGCAGCCTGTTTTCTTTGTGACTCATAACATTGAGTGTTTTTTGGTTTACTCCTCGGATGAGTTTGCGTCAGTCGTTCCATAGTCGGGGAGATAAAGTTGCGTAATTCAAGATAAGGAAGTTGGCCACCATGCTTTTTATTCCTTCCTGTTATCCCATTGATGATTCAGCAGCCTGCTTTAACATTCAGTCCCAACGTTCAGTGCCAGGACAGGAAGTGGTGCGGCCTCTGTGTAGGCAGCGGTCGATAGGCGTGGAGCTTGACCCACATTCGTGTGGGAGTTCGTGTCCTTTCCTGTTCAGTTTTTATGGTTTCCCAGATTTCTTTCGACTTTTATCAGAGTTAATTTGGAAAATCTGGAACATTTTGCAGTGACTCTCAGAGAACAGAGTGTAAACCCTGGTATTAGAGAATGATTTAATCCATTATCCTGTTTGGGAATAGGATTGAATGAAAGCATTCTGACAATAGCAGCAGAATCAGTCGAGTTTTAAACTTTAACATTTTCATTATGCTGATTTTTGAATACTTGAATGATTCCCCAGAGTAATTCTTCTCTCCATTTGACCCATCCATGAGGAGCAAGTTGGATTCAGTATGTAGACTGGGGGCGGGGGGGGCTCGAACCACCGACCTTTCAATCAATTTGCCTCGATATGTCATCTGGTGGGATGATGGGAATGTTTTCAGTCCATTCCTGAACTGTAAGGTGTAGTCATTTGTTCCTGATTCTTGCCTCTTTTTTAGTTGGATAAAAGCATAGTGGCTATTTCTCTTTAAAAAAAAGACATTTCCAGATGTAATGGCAACTACCGGTAATTGTTTTTTTTTTTATCAACAAGCATGAGCAAGTTATGACAACCCAGGTCCACTTAAAAATGCACAAACAAGCAAACTCAAAGTGACCATAAAGTTTACATGGCGAAACTCTCCAATGTAGTTATGCGGAACGAAACAGCACTTTATATTTGCTGTGATTTATTGCATTAGTTATCTTTCATGATGTCATGTCTGGCTTCGTCATACCTCTGGATTTACATCATTCATCCTCTTCATCATAGCCCACTGACACAAAGGAGCTGCTGCTTTGCATGAGAGCTTCGCTATTAACCGCTGGTTGTGCCTGCTGTGCTTTTAACGACCTGCTGTCCTCTCAGAAGAGAAGTGTGAGTTCTTTTTGTGGTGCCACTTTGTGGGTTTCTCCACTCCACCCATCCCAAACAGCCGACCCAGCCGCCAGATGTTACGGCGGGACTGAAACTGAATGGAGCAGCTCCTGTTACACATCGTGATCTATGTTTCACTTGTAATTGTTTGGATCAAGTTTGAATCATGACAAACTTTCTAAACCTTCTCACTGAACCATTTATCTTAAAGCGTAACTATCTGAACCATTTATTTAAGGCCCTTGTGATTTTCTATAATTACCTTAGTTGCTCGTTTCAACATGACGGCTGTGGTTAGTTTCAAAGAGTCTCAAGGCTGCAGACTTGGAAAATTTGCTGAGGATGATTTCTAAATAAGACATTCGGGAATTGAGAGAGACTTGATGTGGCTGGAAAACATGTTCCTCGTCTTGTGCTCAGCGTCTCACTGTGTTATTCCTCTGGCATGTAAGTTCAACCAAGTCTGCAGACACCCCCCCCCCCCCCCCCCCCCCCCCTAGAAAATCTGGAGAAAAGTTCTGTGAATGATTTTAATTCTCAGTTTGGTGTTTGAGAGTGTAGCTTTGGTCTTGCTAGCCAACGCATGCCGAGTTGTATTAACATCCTCAGCCATGGTAGGAATATTCAACGTGGGCGTATAATCTTGACCTTGGAAAAATATCAGTTAAATATCCCCCGGCACAAAGTTAGGAGTGTGACATGGATGTGGCTTCAATGCCTCCATCTGTCAGTCACATTTCCTTTCTAAAACAATAAAGTGTAAAATCGTTTTACCATTAAAGTCTCTTCACGCAGCAGCAGTTCAGCCTTTTTCTCATTTTGTTTTTCTTTCTGATATTTATCTATTCAGTTTTGTCCATTTCTTTAAATGTTGGACTTTGGAACGGCGCTCAAATGCCGTGAAATATTATTTATTTATACAGCTCCGCCTGACTGCAGAAATACTATAAAGTTTTCTTTATTTTTTTAACTTTGAAACTGACTATGATGTGCCTGGCATCTGTTTCGATGATCTTATTACGTCATTTATTTTGTAAAAGTTACTCGTGGGTTCTCAGTTTTCCTTTCCCGTCGTTCTGCCTGTGCTCTTTCCACCAGGCTGGCTCGGTACGGAGGACGTTCCCCCCGTCCAGTGACAAGTGTTACTCTTGTGAGAGGCGTGTTTACATGATGGAGAGGGTCTCTGCTGAGGGGCTCTACTTCCACAGGGAGTGCTTTCGCTGCTCTACCTGCAGCTCATCCTTGAGACAGGGAGTACATGCCTTCGACTCTGAGCGCGGTCAGTACTGTCGGTATCCATGTGTTGCTCCAAAGGTCTAGTGTGAGTCTGCTCCTTGATGCTGATGCTTGCTGTGATTTTACAGGTCAATTGTACTGCAAACTTCATTTTGATCAGCGCAACAACGGGACAAATCTAAGGAGGAACGTGTCCCTTCATTCAGTGAGTGTTTTGCACTTCTAACAGTATATGACTAATTGAAGCAAAAACTCGCCATAAAATGTCGAACTTCTCTGTTTGCCACTTCCTCCGTCTCAGATTCATAACGGAGCTGGAGTTCAGGAGAACTCGATTGATGACGGACGTGGCTCAGAGTCCAGCAGCGAGGCTGACCTGCAGAGTCAGTCCTCAGCAGGTAGCTTCAGCGCGTGCATGAGGAAACGCCTGAGCTGGCCCCTGAGTGTGATCCGTACCATGTGTAACAGCCCCCGGTACCTCTGCCGCGGCATGCGTAACACAGCACGGGCCCTCGCCGGCCACCTCAGGGACAACGCCCAGGACTATGCATCACTGTATGAGTTACTGAGCATGAGTTTACCCCTCCTGGTCGTTTTACAAGAGGTCCTGCTACAGATGCACGCAGAGGCTGTGGTTGACGAGCCCATCTCTATACAACCGGTCCTGCTGTGGCTGCAGGAACAGACAGGCCTGACGCTCCTGTAGACACTCGGCTATCAATATTTGACTCCAGATGCCATCGGCGCTGCGGCTCAGTGGCACATTAGCTGGAGTGCTTTCATCTTGTGGTCTTGTTTGTAGCAGTGCAAAAGCACCTTTTTTTTTAATGTTTACTTACAATTTGTGAGATTACTGTAGTTAGATTTGTTTTCTAATTTGACATACGCTCGCCAAAGATCAGACAGTCTTGACTGCTCATGCAAACGTTTGCAGTTTGTTGCAGCGGCCTCGGGCCAGTGTCTAGAAACTGCTGTACAATTGAACTGTTAAATTCAAGCCGTCTCTGAAATTAAATCCTGCAAGTTAAACTGGTTTAACTCAGGTTATAAGTGACTAACTTGTTGCACTTTATATTCGAGAACTGCCTTGTGGGCATTGCAGCAAACTGTCATGTGTGTTCTGTTGCCTGTAATGCAGAAACACAAGCAGATTTCCTCTAATGAATCCCAGTATTTAGTTTTACTCTGCTGCCATCTACTGTTGATTCTTAGAATAACTATGAGGACAAAGTGAGACAGCCTCCCAACGTGTTTCTAAACCTCGAGAGAACATTAAGAGATAGTTACGTTTGAAATCATTGATTTGTGAGGTATTTTACTGTAGACATTAGAAGCTGGTGAGCATGCGTGATGTGCTTGAATTTTAATTTAAAGTATGTTATTGGAAGTTCAACTGCAAACCTCTTTGACTGGAAGCCACGCACTGTTGCTTCCTATTCATATACATCGAATAATGCTGATGAAGCACTTTAGAGTTCCTGAGTATTTTCTTTATCTTTGAAAAATACTTGACAATGATATTTGCAAAACATCAGCAATTATTTTACTATTTTGTTCATATACTGGATTCCAAAAAATAATTCATGTGGAATTATTCAATCTGCTGCATGTAAAAGGAGTCGAATGCATATGCAGATCAGGAATGTGAGATTTAATTTTTTTTAAAAGCCAAATAACTATTTCCAAACACACTGACTGAACATTTTAATAGATCTGTATAGAAAGGCGAGACTGATTCAAACTCGGCATGCGCCATTGTGCCAACAGACAAACGTTGCTTCCAGTATTTTGTTTCATAAATGTCTGAAACTTTTATTTGTTATTTATGCCTAAAATGTTCTCTGTGGTTTCGATGATTTTTTTTTTTCTTTATCTCTTTCTCTTCTGATTTAGCTGAAACTTTGTTTGAAGTGTGTGATCCGGCTGGATGGTTAGGAGGAATGGCAATTTGAAGGTGATCACTTGCATGGTCACATGATCGCGTGTGATGTGATGCTGGCAGTAAATAACCGAGTTAACCATGTTTACAGTGCTGGAGTAATAAACATTTTCTTTGATTGTGACACTGAGTGACTAATCAATAGCTTCATGCTGCACCTGCCTCACACGGTGTTTTATTATTGCATTATATATCACAGAAGACAAAGACGGTGGTTTATTAATATTGTGCTTCTCGACTATAAATTGCTGCCTCTGACTCCTGTTTTCAGTGAATCAGTTATAAATGGCTTGGAGGCACACTGTAGATCAGTCTGATGGTTTTGTATGAACAACGAGATGCATCCAGTAACTCGGGTTCAAAAACTGTTTCGACGAACTCCATGCTGCAGCTGCTGTGGAGCTTTCGATTGTGACACGATATTCTTCCACAGATGGACTGCCCAGTGGTGACAGATTTGTTTTCTTAGCACCTCCAGTGTGCGCCTTAAGAACTTTGCAGATCACATGGAAGAAACCGCCCCACGGTGCCCAGAACAATGGAAGTTCAGCCCGGGGCCGCTGCTGTCAACAATTAACCTGACTGTTCTAGTGAGTTAGTGATGCATTTTAACAGTGCTGGGGTTTTTTATTTCATGTTAAATAGTTTGTTGTAACTCTATGTAACTGGCAACTCCATTCAATCTGATTACAAATCCCAAAATAACACGTACAGTGTCTTCTACTATTGTGTTTGTATCATCAATTCAAGAACTCTCTATTGATGGCCTGCAGGCCTCGCTGACCTGAGCGTTCATCGTTAAACCATCATTCACAGAACGAACTGAGCAAAGCCTTAATGGTGCTTTATATGCTTTGTATGCATGTGGTTGTGTGTCTCGGGACACCAAGGATGCACACCATTTTATCAAGTTGCAATATCTAATAAAATTCCTCAACAGTTATGTGTTTTCTTCCGACTCTGTGTGATAGATGAAATTAACTTCATTTTTATTGGGAAAAACTAACTGGTCAAATTTGACAAAATGTTCGACATGGAACCGTCTAGATTTTGCTCTTTGAAGTCTGATCGCAGGATTTTCAATTAAATAAATGCGTTTAAACAACAAAAGCAGTATCTGTGGCTCCATGTTGCATCCAAGTGCCCTTGAGCAAGACACCTTTAAACTGCAGCTCCGACGACGACATTGGATCCGACTGTGGTTGGACTGGGGAACATCAAGATATGAAACTGTAGAGTATATTGTCACGCGTTTTGTGTTAAATAAAGGTGTAGAAATGTATTTTTCTACACCACTTAACGTTTTCATGTTCAGCATAGCACCGTTTAGAGAAACTTCTCAGGAAGGTTTTATTTTTGTGTTCTTGTGTTCATGAAACGCATTGCATGCATGCCTCTCCTGCACTGACTAAAATGAAAAATAAAAATATAGTTTTAGATAGAGATTTCAGGAATGCTCTTACAAAGAGTGCATAGAACTGAAATGCCATTCATTGTGAACAAATATGTGTTGCATGATTTAGTATTTATAGGTTATTCTAGTAAATATTGGGCTGCAACTTCCTTTGAGGGCAAATAGTAACATTCTATTACTTTTGAAAAACCTTATCCTTAAATTAAGATTCCATTAAATTAACATCATGACTTTTACTACTTTTACATCTGTGTTAATAAATATTTTTGTCTCCTGCTACATTTGCTTCTCAGTTGTTCTATAAAATCATCTGTGATGTCTCTAATCAATTAAGTTATGGAAATATACTTAAAATCTTCTGAACAACCTTTATTCAAATCTTTATACACCAAACATGAAATGTAAAAGTGAATCGGAGTTGATGTGTATTTTTAACTGATTTTTAAATCCATAAATGGGGTTTTCAATATTAAAATGTAATATTCTTTCCTGACCTCATTGTGGATCAGATCCAGAAAATATTTTTGCATAATAGTGCACACTGGACCCCTTTATGAATGTGATATTTGGTTTGGAATTCAATTCAATTAAAATTCAATACAAGATGTGATTTTGTGAAAAAGCCTCAAGTTTTCCCATAATCCTGCTAAGCTAACCTCCTCCTCGGAGGCAACAAATGAGCTTGAAAGTGTAAAGTGAAAAGGTCCTTGTTCTTTGCTGAGCTATTTTTACAGGTCAAGATACTCGACAGTTAAATTTATTAATCCAACATACAGCATAATATGTATCCTGAATAAGAAAAGTCATTCCCTGATCAGTTAGATGCTCTTTAATTAAGAATTGATCATATTTGTGAGCCACTTTGAAAGAAAGTAAATTCCAACACTATGTTGTCTGCCTTGCTTTAATTCTGAAACGATTTGCCAGAGTGTATTTTTTTTAACGATTAAAATACGGTGGTGTGATAGTGAGAGCAGCTTGGATCTAGGTTTCTACGGAGCTTTCTCCCCATGGCAGGGTGGATCCTTTTTATGCCAGCCTTCATTAGAGGTGACGCTAAATCCCCTGTAGGTGTCAGTGTGAATGGTTGTTACTTAGCCTTTGTCTGTGTTGCTATTGTGATAAACTGCTGACTTAACAGGAATCCATTTCATTGTCAGTGAAAAGTGGTGTTCTAAAACAGGATGCAGAACATTAAACATCAAAGTTGTGTGTTTAGTAGTGACTCACTAGACAATCATAAAAAAAAAAGGCAAGATAGTAACACAGGTCGTACTGAGCTGGGTCAAATACGCACTAAGAGACAATCTTTGTCTTTGTCATTTCTAAAGTTCTATAGACGTAAATAGTATTAAACATATTATTTCTTATATGTAGAAGGGCATTTCAATACACAATGGGCACTCTGAGTCATTTCAAACAAGACGGCCACAATCATGCAGGCACACAATGTTTTTCAAGTAAATAAGAATAAAATGGATTTAGTTTGGCCCCACAAGATTCATGATGAGTGAGCGTTTTATAGAGCACAGCCCTGCAGAAGCACAAGGCCCTGCATGCGCTTTGTTTGGAGTGCCATGCCATCTGTTTACTGACCTCTTGTAACTTTTTCATCTCTTCATTTTTTTTATTAAATTACCTTTGCTTTAAAGCAAAAAGAGCAGCAGAGAAAACAAGTCGTATAGTAGCTGTGATTAGAATTCAAGAAGCAGAGTAATCAGTGCCAGAAATTGCTTTGAAATTACGGAAGCTGTGAAAGTTGATGGAAAAAAAAGAAGCTGGGACAAGATGATTCTAAAAATATAATGTCATTATTTGAGCACTGTCATCCTTTTATACAGACAAACCCAAATCTCTTAAAATGAGGAGACACTTGATGGATAAAATAATCTATATTCTATTACAACGTTTATATTTGCATTTCCTCTGAGAAGAAAATTGTCCTGCTAACAGCGGAACACTTTCTTGTCGTTAACAGCTGCCAGTTAAGGTGCTTTCCCTCCCATATTTACAATATTTTGCAGTGGAATTATAATCTAATTATAATCTAATATTCAAGATTTAATTGGTCTGGGTCCTGTTCCTTGCCAATCTACACTGCGTAGTCCTAAAAAGTCAAACTGCTTTCCCTGATGTCCTCCCGAGTGAACTGGGTGTTGCTGTCCACTGCGTTGAGAGGCTCTGGGAATTCTATCAATTTATCTATCTGTTTTAGCATTCTGGCTGTTGTTGTTCCTTCCTGTCATTGAGTTAAAGGTACGATTTCCTGAAGAAACTTCTTCTGATTGGCTAACCATGTGGGTTAAAGGTATGATTAACGGCACGATTATATATATATATATAAAAAGCAGCCCATAGATAAAACCTATATGACTGGATTTCAACGGCTCTTATTATGGCTTATTATAACAACTTCCCATTCAATTAAATACCAGCCGCTCAGAACTGAAAAAGCCTCTCGGATGGAGGCAAAATGTCTTCAAGTTGTTCCTACATGCCCAGTTGACTTTAGCCAACATAGAAAACAGCAGAATATAACTTTAAAATACTATAACACTAGTTTTGTGGCTGCAAATGCATTACTTTCTTTTTGTTGCTGTACTGTAGCAACACAGAAATTCTTCCACTTTCATTTATCAGTGGAGTACTTAAAGCATCGTCCGTATAAATGTTCAAATATTCCGCAAGGATTCCTTAAATCAGCAGTGTGCATTTTATTGCCTCAAAGAATGCTGCTGAAGGTCCTTGAACAAATACCTAACCTGCGCTCTGTACATAATATAAAGATTTGTAAGGGCCTTTTGTGAAGTTCAACCCTGACATCCCTCAACACAAACAACATCCTTCAAATTCTTTCTATTGTCTGAACCCCAAAATCCAATCATTGCTAATTTGAATGTGATGCTTCAGCATCGCTTTGACAGTTAAATTTCATCTAAAATCTATGTTAAAATAGAGTATTTCTTTTCATAGAATAATACCCGCTGCTCTCTACAAATAAACAAATAAACCTTGTGCTCCAAGTTTGGGTTGAGATCTGAATTTCTTGCGGCTCTATCCTCTGACATTTAAACTACAATAGCGAAAATGCATTTCAATAGCCCATTGTCTAAAACACTGTCATTGGAAAAGCCCTGGACCTGCATTTTGTGCTTTTACCACCAAGAAGCACAAAAGGACCAGCCATTATCACACATCACACACCAAGATTTCTTAAATAGGAGCATTTCCAGCCATTAGGTGTGATTATTCTCCTGCATCTGGCCATGCAGGCCACTGTGTTCATATCAATTAAGCCTCACCACATATGTAAGACCACAGCCCTGTCTGACTTCTGGGCAGGTCTGCAGCATTAGCTTATGTCTCTTGCAGGCTTTGGACCTTGTGTTGTTGGTGGCTTGTGCACCTGCTTTGCCTCTGACACACCCTCGCCACTGTAATCTCTATAAACCAATGGGCTGGCCCTTCTTACAAATCTTGTGACTCCATCACTGGTTTCATTTAATCTATAAAACTATCAAGACCCCCCCCCCCCTTCCCTCTTCCCTCTGTCATCTCTTCTTCACCTCATGTATAACATATTTCCAACTAGATCAGGTGAATACATTGAGCTCATCATCCCCAATACCTCGACTGTTTTTGACCGCAGTTCCTTTTAGTTTGCAGAAATCAATTTGCAAAACAGCCTGAAGCTCACATCCTTGATGTCCCTAATCTCTGCTTTGATTATTCAGAAGAGCGGGGGAGTGGGAGGTAGAAACAGATGCACAGCAGCAACCATAATATCAACATTCTACATTCTAGAATGTAGTATCTAGTGCAATAAAACCACTGCTTGTAAGTATCAAATATAAGATATCAAATATAAGAACACAAATGTGACACAGAACATGACATAACATCAGTCAACCCGGTTCAAAGTGCCGCGTTCAACCATGATCCTTTTAAGCCTGCAAGAGGAGGAAGTTTCAAGTACAAAGAACAATAATGTGTAGAAAAGGGGAGGAAGAGGAGGAGAAAGAAGTTATATATAGCAGCATGTCCAGGTGTGTGTCCACTCCTCCCAAATAATAAGAGCTGGGTGAAATCACATCGGACCCATTTTATGGTTTTGTTCTTATTCATGTTTATATAGACAGCCTTTTTACATCTGTAGCCCTTGTGCTGCCGAATGTTTCTTGTTTGACACGTGCCTGTGTGAACGTGAGTCTGGGGTTAGAACACTGTGGGAAAAATCAGAGTCTAGCAAACCCATACCAGCAAGAAAATCTCTGGCGCTTCCACTGTTGTGGGATACAACCAGTCAAAGACACAAATCAGTACACACACACACACACACACAAAGATTCAAATATTGTAGCTAGCTTCTAGAAATTTGATGGTGCACTGTTTTGATGGTAGAAAACAATTACCTGCATGTGTGCGGCATCATGAAATGCTCTGCCTTAGAGACTATCTGCATGCACATCTGGTCATAATCACATTTTCAACATTATGTTGTGAAATAATCTGTCTTTGATGTCTGTGTCCTCCTGGCAGAAGCTTCTATTGGACGTGAAAGGGAGCTGCCAAAGCGATAAAGAGATTTACGGGGAACTGGCTGGTATGTAAACCGTTTAGACCTGAGCTGCAGCAGCATATTGGAGCATCTGAGACCTGTTTACATCGCAAGCCCTGTTAGCTGAGAAGAGCCCATCTCCCAGCCCAGCTACAGGTTCCACATGTAAGGGGGAACTTCACCTACAGAAGCTGGCAGTTAATGCTGATAATATTGTAGGACACACCAGCTGTATACAATAAATTAACTACTGCACCCGTGCAGGCTCGATTGTCTGGTTATCCCGAGGTGAGCTCATATTTAGTCAAGACTTGCAGGAAAGAAATATGGAACATGATTGGCTACACTGAATCAGGCACACACAGTCTTTTCCATTCGTTATTTATATTGATGTTGGGCTACAGCTGCTATTTAAGAGCGCCCCTCTTAGTGGGACGGAGCGGTGGGCACGTTTACTATAGCTTCCATTAAAGAAATCATCACAAGCAGGAAAATGTCTGCCAATCAGAAAGCATGGCATCCTGCCAAAAGGCTTTGTGCCTGTCTGGTTTAGCTTCAGTCCTGTTCATTCCTGATCTGATTTTTTTTTTTTCTACAATAGGTCAATTAATTAATAGGCACTTAATATCTCCATACTTGAAGATGTAGTCTGGTCATATGTTTTGTATGCTCTGACTCTTGCAACCTGGGGCAACTCCATCTTCTTTGTTTTTACAATGTCTGTAGTCTAATGATAATAATTTGAGCAGGGAATTATAGCTCCTGGCCCATATTTTATGATGCAGTTGGCACCATTTTGTCCAGATTATACAAAGGCATGGATGCTCCCATGCTATCTAGTGATATTCAACTTTTAGTTGCTCTTAGAGCAAACTCTGCACGGGTTCTCTTCTTTTTTGTCTCTCATTATTTCAACCCTACAGTTAACAGGTGACCTGGCTGTACTCCCCTCCAGTCCAGGGCTAATTGGGATAATGCCACCCCCCCCTCCCCCATTACCCTTTAAAGGATAGGCTGTGTAGTATATGGTAATATATATTGTCACATTTTTCCTGTACAAACTGACCCCAGCCCTCCATCAGAGAAGGGAAAATGTATGTGGCCCTCACAGGAAAAAGGTTTGGAGACCCCTGTTCTAAATGATGAATGTCGGATGCTGTCAGTGTTGAGTCATCTGGTTCAAGTCCAACCTACGAATATGGCAAACATAATTTCAGTTTGTACTTCTCAGAATAAATGTTACCCGGTCATCCAGAGAGCAGCTGGGCTGCTTTCAAGAAAGCCCAGTCTAGAGTCTTCTTCTGAGGAAATATAGAGAATTTGATAATAGCAGGTGTATTTTAAATGAGCTTTATCATAGAATTCGAGCAAATGTTCTGTTTCATGCTGCCGTGAGTGGAGGCAGTGGCCTGACCGCAGAGGACAGGAACAAGATAAGTCATCTAGTACGAAAAGCAGCTTCCATCATTGGTTTAAGCCCAAGCTCAGTGGAAGAAATCCAAGAGCAGAGATCCATGAAGAAACGAGAGACGTGTTTTGTCAAGCCTCTTGTACAAAGCCTGCTCCCCTGCCTGGATGCCCCAAGGATTTAGGAGGTCCTTTGTTCCTATGGCAATCACTCTTTTTAATATGAGCTGTTGATTACTGCTGCTTTCTTTTTAAGGATTTTATGTATTTTCTTTTTTTAAATTGTATGATATGGTCCAAGGCTGTTTTGCTGTGCGTGTGTGAGACACAACGGGTGGCACAGTGAGTCACGCTGCTGCCTCACAGCAAGAAGGTCACAGGTTCGAATCCAACTTGTCGCCTTTCTGTGAGAAGTCTGCGTGGGTTCTCTCTGGGTTCTCCTTCTCCCAACACCAAAAACATGCAAGTTCGGTGAATTGGTTATACTAAATTGCCCATAGGTGTGTGTGTGTGTGTGAATGGTGAGGTACACCCTGCAGGGCCACACATAGAGAGACAAACACCCATTTACTAACACGGTCATACCTATGGTGAATCTTAGCAACCGGTTCACCTAAGCTGCATTTTTTTGGAAGTGGATGGAAGCTGGAAATCAGAGCGAACCAAGCCGACACGGAGAGAACATGCAAACTCCACGTAGAAATGCCTCAGGGGGAATTGAACCCAGGACTGTCTACCCACTCTACCACCATGCTGCCGACAAATTAATTCATTGATTAAATTATTTAAATAAAATGTGATTTATTGTGACAAATGTGTTAGCAAGCTAAACACTTTACATTATTCTTGCACATTTGCTCATAATAAATGTATGTTTAAAAATCAATTACAAACAGTTTAGTACAAATGAAACATGTACAACAACTGGAAGCTCTGCTGATGCTAGCCCCCACACTCCTATTCATCTCCCCAGTAAGAGGCCCCGTTAGTGCTTCTCTTATCTCTGACCAGAAGGAATCTGGCTGAGCAGTCCAAGCACAGGGCCAGGGAGGGAAGCACCTGGCCTCGCACGGCTATCTGATTAGAGGAAGTTGAATGCAAGGCTGAAACCAGACCAGGCCAGGCGCTGGAAGCGGCCGGGCAGGTCTGGGGTAGAATGGACTAAAGCAGGTTAATTATATTGCGCCATGGCCTCCCTTAGAGGCTTAGAGCCAGGTTCAATGTTAAAGCACAGACCAACCGTATCAACCAGGTGTCAGGAATCAGGATTGCCCTTGTGACACAACAGAATCATTGGTTCAGAACAGCTGATTGCTGTTCAATAGTCGCTAAGTACCCAAATTGATTCACAGAAAAGAGTTCAGTTGAAAATAATATAATGAAATGAAAATGTTACACACACACACACACACACGTGTCTCCATCCAGGTCCACAAATACATGACAGTGGGCTGTGGCCTCATGAAATATCTATTCCCACATACAGATATGAAAGGAGGCTCCCCTCTGGCAGCCTCAGAGGAGGTAGAAACTGACCAGGCACACTGGTCGCTATGCCTTTGGTGAAAAGGTCCACAAGAGAAGGCTTGACCTCCCTGTGGGGACTGATGATGATCCTTGCTTTCTCCAAAAGACAGGGGTGGCCAGACCCGGACCCTTATCTGCATCCTTCCCTCTTGATTTCAAGAAGTGTTTTCATAATCCAGGCTTTTTTCAGTAAGGGTCTCTCAGATGTAAAACTGAACTTAAACCTTCTTGGTTGGAAAATCATCAATGCGTCAATCCATTATCAATGTGTGGCACAAATCCACCGTACTCATTATTAACAAATCAGACAACACTAAAGCAATCAGAATTTGGTGTCAGAAAGAAAACCAGAGTGATTAGGTACACCTGCACCTTATACAGGCTGCCTGTGTGAGCCAAAACTGGTGTGTCATAAATAATAATCAATACCATCTGTAAGGCTGTCCTGTACAGATGGAATATAGAGTATGGAGTTGTTGTTGTTGTTTAAATGCATAACTGCAGTTCTGTCCATATCTAGAGAGGCAGTAATGTATGGCATATAGTGTGAACTGGAGGAGGCTGAAAACACAGCCCTGAGGTCTACAGTGTTCAACACTAAGGTAGAAGAGGTGCAACTGCCAATTCAAACTGTCTAGCATCTGTTCTTGGAGAAATCCAATACCCAAACACAGAATGTGTTCCTCATGCCTGGAGTGCTATCTTTCTTTTTCATGAAGGGGCTTGCCTTGAATGCGGACCTGAAGGCAACAATCACACTCTGATGTAGCTGTTGTGACTTTAATATGTGTGCAGAACAGTGGAGGGCAGTGGCGATGGCACCCTCTGTGCAGCTGTTGGTTCTCAATGCAAACAGATGAGGGTCCAGGCTGACTGCGATGTTGTCGGTTACAGTATATTCTGGCAAAGCAAAGTATTTAATCAGGATGTACTGCCAGAGGGCAGTAGTTGTTTACAATGGACGCAGTAAACCCTGATTACATCAGTGATAGTAGCTGTCATGATAAAACAGGTGGGTACGCTGGCCTATATGAAATCAGCTAGCACACTGGCAGGGATGCTATCAAGCTCTTTCATTAAACCCCGCCCCGCCCCCAACAAAAACTATATATTGGTAAATAAAGTATAAATACCAACTAAATAAAAATAGTCACACCTGGAACATGAAGACTAATGTCCCCTCATCTGCACTAAACCCTAACCCTGTTTATGATCATGTAATCGTGAATGCTGTACTTCTGATACCAGCATCCTAACAGCATCTCCCCTGGTGGAGAGGGAAATCTGTATACTTAGATACTTTGCTGCATCCTCTGAGAGTGACTCCATTTCCCCCCTCTCTTTTCACCACTACTATGTCCAAATATTTTTAGGACAGGTCACTCTGCAGCCTTCAGGAAATGTGACTCATGCAGTGTTTTGATTAATGCGACCCGTCTCTCGTATCTGTTCCCTTCATGTCCAGAAGCGCAGAGTCATGCACAGATTGGACTGATAGATTTATTTGACAATGAACTGGATGATGCTTCTTTCATTGTTTGATTATTTTATAAACTGTCCTCCTCTGCTGCAGAAGACTGAAACAATGTTTAATACATTTATCTTCATGTCTGCTTTGCTAAAGTTAGGGTTACTTGACCTTTAAACAGTCCTTTAACAGACTTTAAACCTTTAAACAGACTTTGGACAGTCCTGGCTGTCAAGATTGATTCCTTGCCTTAAGTTTCACAAACAAGCTGAGTACTTTCTCTAAAATAGGCGTAATATTGTAATAACTGCGATTGTTCTCTCAGAACCATTATTGCTATTCACAGCTTACCAAAGTGAGAACATGTAAAACATTTCTTAAAGAACTATTTGTGGGGTAATATTTAAGTCATTTAGTAGTAATTCATTAAAGGTATAATTGTGGTACACTTAAGTATCACATGTCGAGAACTATACTCATGTTTAATGCTAGTAAATGAGTAAACCTGGGGTTTAACACATTTGCAAGATACTTTCTGAATGTCCCATTGTCGTTTGGTGTGAAATCAATTTCAAAAACTAAAAGTTATATACATTTATTTAAAAAAAATACACTTTCATCCTTGGTTAAACCTATTTTCTTTCTTTTTTATCAAGTGGCCTCATGCGTTGAACTGTAGAACATGTCAGCCTGGTGTCTCACATGTGAACAGCGTTTTAATGCAGGCGCAGTTCACTGTCATCTATAGCGACCTGGTAGCACTGGACAGCGCTATGGTTGACTGATAACGATCAATCCAAAGCAGTTCAGCACCATACTGTGATCCGCTCTCTGTAATGTTGATTGCACAGTAATATTCATCATGCACCCTTTTTGTTGTACCTCACAGAAGGTTCTGTGTTCCAATCCACCTGGTTCTTTTCTGTGTCTGTGAAGTAAAGCTTCATATAGGTACAGATATCATTTTTATTTTTGCTGTATAAGAGGTAACTCCCTCGGTCTTGTCTCATTGGCCACCTTTTCATCTTAGGTCACTACACCACTCTTGTGAAAACGCCCTGTTGCCAAACAGCTGATTTCACTAACAGTGCCAGTGTAAAGTGGACTTGCTGGGAGAGCTTTTTTCTTTTGGCATAGACTGTTTGTAGGCTTTTCTGTTTCACCACAAGCAGCCAAGATGAAATACAATAACTGCGCCGTCACTACAGTGACAGCAACATTGTGAAATAATATCTCTCTCATTTAAATGTGATTATCTGGCTCAGAAAACAACACAATCCAGCCCTTCAGTGGGTGCACTGACACTGACACTGACGCCTTCTCATCTTAAGTTTTTATTTCTAATTCTGACGTATTGTACATAACCAGAGCTCTCAGGATAGATCATTTTCAACATGTCAATCAATAGATTACCACTGAAATGCTGCTTAAATTCACCTGAAATGAATACACTGAAAGAGAATCCTGTAGCAACGAAATGTAAAGCAAACGCCTCCCTGCTACACCCTCAACCCAACATGTGCAGACAGGGTTTAGAGGTGCTGATGGATGTCCTCAGCTTCAGTCATTCATCTTTATAGATCTCTTTCTTTTTGAGGATGGGTGTCAAAACATTGCCTTCTAATGGATGGCGTGTTCAGACAGGAGCGCAGTTCTGTCTTTGACTGGGTTCGCGATCTATAACTCTTACAACTCCTCCATGCAAATCTTACAAACCCAGTCTCAATAAAAATCAAAACATATCAAAGTTGAGGGAACATGTCTGAAATGCATGTCTCTTGTTTGAACAAGTGGCGAGTAGAAAACAAGCTGCCTTGATGTGAACATCTATGTTTGTTCGTTTTGCTGGTCTCAGTAAAGAAGACATAAAGTACAGCCTGGCGATAACACCTTCACAAAGGTTCTCCTCACTCAATCTGCTTGACGGTCTGCTTTCAGCATTCGCCTTCTCGCTCCTATTTGAATTTGACCAGTATGTCAAGTCAGCCACTGCCTTAAGGTTCTGTTGGAAATGTTTATAAGCTCGTTAAAGAAGTACCTCAAGGTATGTCCAAATCATATATGACATAGAAACCATGAAAGACAAAAACGCAGATCGGTACTTATCCTGCTTTACTTAGTTTTCTTTGCTTTATTCTCATTGTAGTAATTCTTTGCAAAATCTACATGAGATTCTTCTGCAGGACAATCCAGCAGAGCTGTACCTCTGTTCTGTTCTTTACAGCAATATTTAACAACATTCACACACACACACACACACACACACACACACACAAACACACACTCACACCTAAGGACAGTCTAACATAACCATTTCACCTAAGTTCCATATTTTTGGTGGTGGAAGAAAGCTGAGAGATCCCAGAGAGAACCCGCACAGACACGCCATTCATTTCAAAGTAAGTGGGATGTGCCGGAATGGGAGTTTTGGATTGTGGATCGTGTTGCTCTACAATGTGTCGTATGAATCCTTATGTCGAATAACACGACAGAGAACAAAAAAACTCCTCACAGAACCCCCCCCCCAAGTTGGATTTGAACCCGTGACCTTCTCACTGTAAGGCAGCAGCGCCACTCGCTGCTCCACCGTGCGCGTTTCCTACTATTGTCGTGAATCCGTACCTGTTTTAGATATCATTCAATATTAAAACATGTCTGTTCCTGCTGGACTCACACTTGTTACTGTTCATCAGACACAGTCACTGCGCTGAAGGCAGTTAATAAGTCCTCTGGCCGGAAGGCCACTTGGCGCGGTGTGGAAGCTGTAACGTCGGATTTTCCCGGTGCCCGTGAAGGCCCCAGCTGTCCCTGCCCCGCCGCTGCCCAGGCTGCCTGCCGGGGCTCGGGATGACGCCACCTCTCGCTCCGCCCCGGCGCAAACTCGCTCTTTGCGTTCATTTCATTCCTCGTCTCATTCCGAGCATTCTTCGCATCTCTGTCAGTGCGCGAAGCGATTCACCTACAACACCTTCCTGGCTGGCCCAGAAACACCAGAATAACTTGACATAGTATTAAACAGATACCCCGTAACACCCCATTAGCTAAAGAAAGGGACATTTTGATATGAGATATCAATAACGAGGTAAGTTTCAATGGTAGTTTCAGCCATACAAACTGGTTGTGGACTTCTTGTTGGTGGGGTGGGGTGGGGGGAGGGGGGAGGGGGGGTCGTTGACGTTTCTGGACAATATATTATACATGTTGTTGTTTTTATTTATATATATATATATCATGTTTACTGGCTGTCCCACGGCGTGAGGGGACGCTAGGTCGGCTGTTTTCATCGCTGATGGCCGCTGTTGCAACAGGGCGCTCACTTTGACGTCGCAGCGAGAATCTTTGACATTTTTCGCATTTTTCTGTGGGGAAAAAGAAGCCCCATCCATCCGCCCCTATAAAACCCTCGGATGCGCCTTTGTCCCGGGTTAGATCCTCGGGAACTCCAGGCGGGAAGGAGGAACTATTAAGATCCTGCACGACTAACATTTGTTGTTGTTGTTGTTGTTGTTGTTGTTGTTTTGTTGTTGGACGAGATGACGATTGAAAACGTCGCTGTTTCCCTCCCCGTAGTCGGATCAGCCGGGAGCCGCCGGAGATCTCCTCGGAAGAAAAGCCCGTTTTTCGCTGGAGACTTGTTGCTTCGCCGCGTTTTGACGGCGCTGCTGCTTTAATCGCCCATCGGAGCTGCGTGTGAGTAAAACATGTTTGTCGTCCCTCACCAGCCTGCGTGCTGCTCTCCGTGCTAGTGGAACTCCAGAGAGGGGATGCGAGCCAGAACCCCTTGTTTCACGGTGGCGACGTGGATTAAAGCTCCCCGTGCCCCCTCCCTGAGTCATGAGCTAAAGCTAAACCGACACGACGTGGTTCTGCTGTTTGTGTTTGTTTGTTGTTGTCACTTTGTGGGTTTGGAAATAATAATATAATAGTCCCTGCCTAAGCTGAAACTTTTGTTAGCGTGCAGTGATGCTTTTATTGGAGTTTAATCCTTTGCCTACTCAGCTGAAACTGAAAGTCGACTCCCCTCTCAAATGCCTTCCCCCCCCAAAAAAGTTTTCCTCCTTCCAGTTATTCCATCCCACAAGTTTTCATGGAAAGGACTCCCAGGCTATTAAATCAGAGGGGAGGGACGAGAAACGGGACAGAAACTTTCACCGGAAACATTCAGCAGAAACATTCAGCAGTGACTCTTTCCCAGTCCTGCTTGCTGAATGTTTAACACCCGGGTCAGGTCAGCAGGTCATCGGCTGCACGGCGACCATCAACAGGCGTTACTACTTCGTTACATGCAACAAGCGGATCCTGATGTGACCGCATTGGATTTATAATACATTTTGCTGCGGTGTTGCAGTCGCCAGCAGTAGACAGCTGTTGTTTAGGGGGATGGGGGGGTTCAAGAAGATAAATCCACTTTCTTTCCATTCTGCCATTACGTTTCTGCCTCTTTGTTTATTATGTGAAAGCAGCTGATCTCATGTGAGACCAGCATAAAGTACTCAATCCATTTCTTTTAATCTTTTTTTTTTTTTTTATCTCATTTTTGTTACCCTCGGTTGCTGGGGGGGGGGGGGGGGGGGACAAATAAATCGTACAACTAGAATGGGTAACTATATCGTCTCCAGGAAAGCCGTTTGAAATATTCAGATGTAGCCTGCTCATTTGGGATCAGAGCTCGGAGCAGAAATAGATGCTTTGTCTTCGCCTGCCTGTGAAACCTGTTGGACGGAAGCCTGCTTGGGGTTGTTTTGTCTTTGTTTGCATGAATGGGTCTTCACCTCTTGCAAGCAGGAGTTCCCAAACTTTCTCAGCAGGTCAAGAGAGCACCACGCATCACCTTTATTTATTTATTTTAAATAGAGGCTACCACACAGCACACAGACGAGCAACCAGCCATAGCAACGCTGCGATTGTGCCTTCATGCATACCCTGACTGCTCAGTATTTTTAGGGCTTTTTTAAAACATCGGAACCGAAGACACGTTTCATCCTCTGTGCAGGAGATGCGTGATTTTGATTTACTGTTTGTTCGGGGGTTGTGTTATTTTCGCTGCCAGAGCATTGTCTCTCTGTGGTGAAGTGTGGGCAGGATAAAGAGCTTTTTTGTGAAACACAGAGTGGACTGTTGTTGACTCCCAGAAAAAGGAAAGACTCCTCTTTTCTGTGCTGATCCATACTGGATGTTATTTCAGAAAGCCGAACGTATGAAAATGTCTCTGCTGGTTTTAATGCTTTTATACTATAAAACCCAGCAGATATCAATTCTTGGCAAAATCATTTAGTTGAGATTTAATATCTCCTGGAATACACGTCGCATTTTCAAATCCTTTAAATCTCTTCTATTAGTGCAATGACTTAAAATTGGAACGTTTATGCGTCGCTTGAATTGTAAGGCGACGTCTAATGTCCCTGGCCCGGGGTTTGATCAACAGTGCATTGATAAGTCTGTGTCAGGGAGTCGCCGCTGATTGCTGTGTGGTCTGAGCTGCAACAGGTGCCACAGAGCAGCGATGTGCGCACGGCGTCTGGTGTGAAAAGCTGCAACTAAACCTTCTCTGGTATTCATTTGTGCTAAAGCCTGGGAGGGTTTCTTTTAATCTATGTTTTATACAGACTTACAAAGCAAATCTTTTTTTACAAGTTTTATTTAAAGCAGATGCAGGTAACTAACAAGTGAATGCAATTAGAACTTAGCAGTCTTGTTTGTTTGTTGAGTAAGCAGATAGCAAGCAGAGTTATATAAGCTCAAAATGAATACATGTTTTCTTGTCACTGTGGTCTTTGTGACAATAAGACAATTATTACATGGCTTAGTTGTCTTTAATGATTTTTTTTGTCTGTTTCCAGCGGGTTGGGCTGCTGGTCGTGTAAGAACCTGTTTGACGCTGGCATAGAAGGGATGAACATTTCAATTCCTTTTATAGCTTTACTCAAAATTGTTGCATCGTTCATTTTTGAATTTCTCTCCTAATTTATCAGTAAAAAAAAAGAAAATGGGGATATCAAAGCTTTGCATGCATAATCCTGATCCGTCAGGTCAAAATACGTGTTTATCATAGGATGTTATTTTTATTTAGACATTGTGCTGTAACCAGTAGGGCTAGTAACTCACATCTGACACTAATATATCTGAGATAATGGGATTGTATTTATTTATTTATTTATTTGACAAATGCGTCCAGACTTCTGTGATTTATGCCGTATTTCGGTACACCCTGATCCGGTTTACAAGAGCTCTGCGCAGGGTCGTTCTGTTTCGCTGCTACTCTCATCCATTAAAGGCTTTTGGCAGGATTTTGATTTTAACTTTATTTTTCACAACCCATGAAATTCCTCATGGGAATGCACACACATCACAGCGTCTCACATATAATTCAGATGATAATAGATGATGTTATTTCTTTTTTTTTTTTTTCCTGGGCTAGAAGGGGGCGAGTCCGGAAACAGAGTCATGAATTGTATAGCGGTAATTACGAATGTGCGGCAGCAGAAGAACGGCATCCAAACATCAGTGCACGCCTCGGTCAAAGCACGCTTTTAAAACACTCCTCCAGGCCTCCGGTCTGTGCGCCCCGTGGTAAACCTTGGTGCAGAAAGGGAATTTCAGAGTGTGTGCTGCTGCTGCTCAGCAGTTTGAGCAGGGCCCACTGAGGCCAGCGGAGAGTGCCACCTAAAAGGAAACGCTGGCTCAAAGCCACTGACGTCATCTAAGTAAATCTGCTCCAGCGCTGCAGCCATAAAATGACTGCCAGCTACTGAATGCACTTTGGCCCTGCCAGCCGCCTTTGTAAGTTCAGCGCAGTAGTTTTTCCTCCGTGCGACTACTTCTGGAAGACGGATTGCGTTACGTCTCCTGCTATTTTACTCCGGAATCCACCTGTGAATTCACAACAAAGGCTTCTTTGCTCCGCTCCACTAATAAATCAAATCACCAAAACGGTTCGGCGTCGCTCACTGACTGTTAAGAAGTCACTCTGTTTTAATAATGCAAGCCTCATCGTTTTTGTCTTAAGCTTTCTTTGCCATGTGTGGAAAATAGATCCGTAAACAGAATATGGCCTCCGAAGTTATTTTGAGCTGGACATTTGCTTCTTCTTCCTTTTTATTGGAATAAAAAGGCAAAATGAATTGGCTGGCTGCCTTTGCAAATGTACAACATTGAAAAAGCAATATGCACTTTATGAATCATTGCTTGAGTCAGTTTCTGAAACCACTGTAGGCATTTTTAGCCTGTAACCACAATGAAAGCAGGAAATCTTGGCTTCTACTACTTCCTATGTCAGCGCTGGCCATAGTAGCTTTACTGGTGTTCAGCCTCCCACTACTGAAAGGAAACGAGTCGAACAAAGGCACACAGCCACTTCATTTACAGAAACTTGTGGGTAATTTGTGGCTTGTATTCAAATGTGGGGTATTCTGTCCCCTCTGGCGCAGTATTCCTCCAGGCGTTGTTTGTAATAAATTCCCACAAGACTTTTCATCAATGATGTCTGCATTGTTATAAAGGCTGACACAGTTCAGCCAGGCTCTCTGCCCTGGAGGTGCCCTGGATTCAGCGGAGGCATGAATCCAGGGCATGGTTCCACGCATCAATATTCAGGCTGCGTCTGCCAAGTTAGGTGGGACTCCAGCGTGGGACGCAGCGACAGACAATTGGACTGTCCAAAATTTCAAGAACAAGTCCTGTTGGATTGTAAATTGCATTTTTATTTCCCATGCTGACAGCAAAAATAAGTTTGGCATTTCTATATTTTTTGAGGGCTAGCATATATATTTGTAAAAAATCTAAAAGATAGGTTGTGTATATTCTGCTTTTCTTTAGTGTCAATGAAAGGGACGATAATATCTAAACCAGATGTGCTGTAGTTCGGCTATGATATTTTCTGACACGCAAGACACAGATGTATGGTTTAGTTTGAATTTGGCAGAATGGTTTTCTAAAACGGTTGGGAATATTCCGTGAACTTTACTGAAAAGTAAGAGCATTTGTCGGGGACTATTTTAAAATTTTGGATCGATACATCTTTTCTGCTGTTGCGTGTATTTAAAGCAGCAGCATGACGTACCCGGTTTCGACACACTTTCATACAGCCGGAAATAATTTCTGGACAGCCTCTCAGGAGCAGAGGAAAAATGAAAAATGTAATCAGTGTCAGAATAAGATGGAAATTATTGTTAAGTTTCAATCTTCCAAATGTGTTACGAATCCATACGATTCTTTTCTCGACTACTTCTTGGTCCCAATCAACAAATAGTCACAAAAACATGGATTAAATTAGAGTCTAGTGTTGCCGTGTTGTGGTTTCTCAGTCACTAACTTACTCGGTTTCTCCGTAAATATCATCCCTCAATGCTGATCTCTCATTACTCACCAAATGTTGGACCAGTCAACAGCTTTTGTGCATTCATCTCCAAAAAAGATGGTCTTGAGCTACGAGTCTCGAGTAAGAGCGCTCTACTCCGTGGTTCTTGCTTCGAGAGGCAGACGTGTGTTAGTCGTCACATTCTTCTCTTGTAACTGTTTCCTAATCTGTATCATTTTATGTACGACATAGTAGATCCATGACAAAGAACTTCTCAACGTCTCAGAACAGCTTGCAGTTCGCTGCTTTATCAACAATAAGGGCTTCACCATTTGCTGAGTGCATCTATTATATTATTCTGTAAATATATTTTCCCTGTGCCCAAAGTCACTCCTAAAATAAGTCACAATTTGCATATCTGCTTTGCTCAGAAATAAAAACCCAATTTGATGAGTAGGACATTTAGCCAGCGTCAGCTGACTGCACCGCGCCTTTCAGGAGGCTGCTTCATTAAATACGTAAATTATCCGCTGTTATTTGCAGGAGTTGCGGGGAGAAAAAAGAAAGGGCAGGATAAGATGGATGTGGAAAGATGAAAAAGGAAGGAGTCTGTAGCCTTAGAGGATAAATGAATGCTTGAGAAGAGGAAGAAAAGGGAGGAAAGTCGCTGTGAATTGGCAGAGCCAAATGCAAATGGTGGCCTTCATGCTCATCACTGTGATTTGTTTTTTTATGCCCATCCGCACGCGTCCTGAATGAGGCAGCGGCCAGCCGGCTCTCGGCCTGCTCTGCTCTCATAACTGTCAGGCGATCCTTTATCTGACGGACCTTTATTTACAGCTTTAATTTCCTGAGCTTTATGTGTTCCGCTCACAATCCACAGTCAGGCAGGCGGCTTTATGCTGCCTGGAATGCACGGCAAATTTTTGAAAGGAAAATATCTTCTGAACTTTCATTTTACTTCATGTTTGAATGGGAAATTGTATTTATATATATATATATTAGTATTACTCGTCCCACCTTGAAGGACATTTTCTTTTTGTCTTGGATCCAGACTCCTTTGTCTGTGCCACTAAGAATGGCCGGCCTGGCGCTACGACTCTTCCCTGCTCTGCCGCCGTGCCTGGTGTCGCCTGGGTCATGTTGTTGCTACCTGTTTCTCATTCTGAAGCCGCTACAGATGGCTGCTTTGACAGAACCTGTAAATCAATCCCATTCTCCGGCAAACAAAGATTGATCCCACAGCGCCTTGTTGGTTGCTGGGCGGTGGGATCCAGGCCTCGGACTCGACTGGTGTGATATCAGGCAGATTCCCAGCGTCTAAGCCATGCAGGTTCAAAGAGGCATGAAGCCATCGCTAGTGACAGATGCAGCACGAGTGATCTTTGCGGACTCTCCAGCAGACCTCTGGAAATACGTATAGAAAACCATTTTTGTCCATTTGTGTGTGGTCCACATCTTTAGATTTATTTATTCCCCCAAAACACCCAAATACCTCTTTGGATATTTTATGCCATGCATTCTTTTTGGAAATGTTTTCATTATGATAGTGATAATGAAAGTTTCCCCTATTTTTCCACCTCATTTTCTTTTTGTAAATGAAATAGTAAGTAGGTCAAATATGTGCTCTATTTGATTCAGTTAAGGCTGGGACTCATTTCCACACCTACCGGTATTTAACTCGATGCTGATTTATCTTAAATAGTGTCAGAATGCTTTCCTTTGCTTAGAGTGGTAAAGTTCTCAGAACGACTTCAGCGTATTCCTGTAGATTTCCTGTTAATTGTATTTGACGTGTTTCCTGCGGCTGCATCTCAAGGTCCCCTGAGACCTGCTATCAAAGACTCTCATTCCATAAACGCACAAAGTAATGAATGTGTTTTAATGGTTAAAAACTGAGTGGAATTTCAGTCATGTCTGTCATTGTAAATGTTCATAGTAGGTTATATGTTGCTGAAAACGGAAGGCTATTGACTTTGCTGTTATAATTACGCAAAGGCCAGGATATGTCTTTGCAACTCGTTGCAAATGTTGAGTTTGAAATCACGTTGCAATTATAGTTTTACACACCGTGGCCTTAACTACCGTGCGCCATTATGGGGGTGCACAAAAGTCATTCACAGAATCATTATTGCACCCTCTGAGATAACGGCACAAAAGAGCTCCACATGGAAAATTACATTTGAGACTCCTCGCCTGTGCTTTTCATTACCTTGCTCTGTCTGCCGGGCGAAATGGGCTCTCTTAATTTAAGGAGCCAGATTCCAGCTTGGTGAGTGGTTTATGTAATCTCACGGTAAGTATAATTTCCCATAATGCCACGTCGGACCTACTGCTCTGCTTAGCTACCGCGTCCGCTTAATGCATCGCACGCCAACTCTATCCAACATACCACAAATAAGACTATTTCTATGGCGCACACCCTGCAAACACAGAAGCATGCAATTATCTGTTCGCCACAAGTGTTTCTACGGGTGACAGTCATGCCTTCTTTTGACAGACAGTCCCCCCGTAGTCCCCCGGATTCTCCGGCACTAAGAGACCGTCTCCATTGACAACTCTGTCAGGTTATTTGCGTGTTGCACACGGCAAAAGCATCCTGGGGATGCAGACGACAAAACCCTACCTCCGGTTGTCATGAGAAGATTAATTAAGCCTCATTGTAATAGATCAATATATAGACTGAGCTCCTCTGACTAATTCTAGTGATAAAAGGCAAAGGTTTCGCTTTTAGCTGTGCAGCCGTATAGCCCGCATCCTTTTCCTCTGTGAATGGAAAGTCACCCCCCCTCCCTCTATTGGTATTGATTTATAAACATGTTATTGACACTGAGTATCGAGGAGTGCGAGTCTAATAGCTGAAAAAGCACGGCTCTGTAACCCTGCAGTGCAAACCTTTTCCACACCGGCGTCACTGAAACCAGCGGGAAAATCGTTTCAGGAAGTCAAACAAAAAGTCGTTTTATTTGTCAGTGTGTATATCAAGGAGCTGCCTCTGTGAGAATTACAATCAGTCAGCACATGCCGGAACCCCTCAGGCTCTTCATGTGTTGCTGCAAATCTATAATGGATAAACATTTTTATAAGAAGTAATGCTTAAATCACTCGGTAAATTATTTATGGGAGGGAAAAGTGTTGCATTATTCTACACTCGTTTTATTAGTAGTCACATGCGTGAGTGATTCGTTTGAACACCCTTCATTTGCAGTGCGTGGAATGTTTCCCATTTTCAGCATCGCAAACCGGAATCCATGGAAGAAATGTTCCAAAAATAATAGAAAGGATGTGATCAAATAGAATCGCAGGACGGTTCATTCATTCATTCATTTGCTTGTTCAATAGTAGCAATCCACAGGATGAGTGTGGTTGCAGCCCAGTTATCACAGCCATTAAATGACGACAGTGTGAGTGAATCTTATTTATACATGTAAATATTTAATTCTGTATGGCCTCGTTGCTCCAACTTGAATTTATTCTTCATGTTCATACTAAAATAAACTTGGGAAAATGTTTGTTGCTGGGTTTATTTTTGTTGGGGAGACATTTAGTTGTTTTTGAGGTCGCAGTGATTTGAGATCATGTGATCTCAAAGATCCCCTCTCTGGATGATTTCTTGCACGCCAGCAGGACAGAGTAGGACGCAGCGATCTGTCGCGCTCTCACCTGACCAAGAAGCCTGGCGCTTCTCTCAGAGTCAAGGTGAGTAGTTATGCAATCAGGATGCTGCTCTCACGCCAGGGATCGTAGGCGGGTTACATCATGCATTGTATGTTAGAGTATTCATTTCCTGGTGTGACATTAAAGGAGGCCCCTTCAGAGGAGGGCAACTTCTCTCAGTGAGAATCAATCTGAACCGCAAAATCCTTCCCAGCCTCAAGCCACCACCGTCAGATTCAGCTGGTCACTGGAAGTGTTTCATAAGAGGGTTAGACAAAAAAAGGTTTTCAACTTCTGGATAAAACTATTGTTGTTGTGTATTTACTATGCATCAGACCAGACAGGCTGCGAGTTGTTTTACTTAAATCTTTTTATTTTAAGGCCCTCAAAAAACATTCCTTCATTGTAAACATAGAAATGACTGATTGATGATTGATTGATGTTGATTTACCGATTGATCCTAATGGTAACGTATCTTTAATGGCACTGTAGGGTATCTTGTCCTTCGGACTTGATCAGCATACAACTGGATATTCGATTCCCCCTCCTATCTGTGTCAGATGGAAGCGATTACCAGCGCAGTCCATCGTTCCGTTGGGAAGAGGGAAGAGGCACAGCCTCTTAGTGGTTGAACTGGGAACCCCCCGCCCCCCTCCCTCATCAGTTTTTGAGTTCATAAAAAAAAACGTAACTCAGTAAACGCTCTCGGGGAATTTTTTTCCCCCCTTGCTGCTTGCTCCCATCCCCCCCCCTTCCTCCCTCATGAGCCGGCGTGCTGGACGAACATATGCTGCTACTCCCTCCCCTCCCCTACGAGCTTCCCAGAGAAGAGGCAGGATTCTTGAAAGAAAGGAAAGATTAAATGTAGCAGGAAAAGTAGTCGACATGGTGACCATAACAATTAGATCCTTGACTCAGACTGTGTTTGGTCTCTCAGAGAGAAGCTGCTCTGGCCTGTTGGTAAATGCTTGTTGCTCTGAGGCTAATGGTGGATTGTCACTTTGGGGGTCTGCTGACCTCACCCATTATGTAACAGTGGAGCCATCACTGTTGTGTTGTGGCTGAATGGTCACGCTGTTCGACCAGGTCCTTAATAGAGCTGAAGTGATCAGTCGATCAATTAGTTGTTAAACCAGCTTGACGATCATCAGCATTCACAAATAATATTTATCAGTGTCAATGTTTCCCGTTCAGCTTCTTAAATACAAAAATTTTGCGTCGGTCATGAAAAAGAGGCAGGTTTCCGTTTGATTTTGCAGTTTAAACTTTTAATGTTTCTTTTTTTTTTATCATATATAATAACCGATAATGAAAGACGATGAAAGCAGCGGCAGCCCTGACTCGTACTGTGTTTGGGTAAAAAGCAGATAAATAGCTCATGCAGCGCAGCGAGAGCAGCTGTAAAATGGAGCTGCAGCATAAACGACCTGCTGGGAGAATTTCCTCTTTGTCATGTGGTCAAACTCACGGATGTATTATCCAGTTGCTGCCTAACTGTTCCCTCTCTGAGGGGGACATGAACATGGTCAATGTCCTTATTGATTCATTCTTGCGTTTCCTCCTGTTTGTCCTCTGTTGTTTTGGCTTGGTGCAGACATTTTTAACATTCAAAAACACCACAATTTATTTAACAACGATATTATGTTTGTCTCTGTGTTGAAATCAAGTCAACTGGACTCGAAGGAAAAGGAGATGTTTCACCTCTCATCCAAGAGGATCCTTTAACTCTGAGCAGCTGCTGGGGAGTCCCAGATATTTAACCTGATGGGTCATCTTGCTTCAGATTTACTGGCATTGCATTGCCTTGCAATGTTTTGATTTCCAAAACAACTATTTTAATAAACAGATGAGGAAATGACAAGTTATGGAAGCGCATCACATTCATTCTAATATTTACTTTTTTTTCTTTTTTTTGGGGGGGGGGGGGGTCAGTTAGGGCAGTTTATTTAGAGGCAGAATGTTTCTGGGAGCGTTATTTACTGCTGCCTTTCATTAATAGTACCTATCTTTGTTGATAGCATCATCGCACTCATTCTCTTCTAAATTCCATTTCATATCGTCGCCATCTGTGTGGCCATGAGTCTCCACAAAGCCCCATCCTGCTATTGTGCAGCTTCTACTCGTGGACACATCAACAAAACGACATGAAGATGTCCACTTACAATAAACAGTTGTGTGCATCTTCACCCCCCCCCCCCCCCCCCCAAACCAGAACGCGTCTGTTATAGAAATGCGTCTACACAGAAGCATTAATGATGCTTGCTCTTGCGTTATGCTCCCGTCTGTAAACTCTCTTTTTTTGTGTGATAGCTGCAGGTCTGCACCGTATTATTTTAATTATCTCGTCACCTTCTCTATGTAGCTTGCGTCTGATCGGGTGTGGCTGACTGCTGATGTGAGCTCTACAGAAGAGTTGCAACAATGCTGGTTTTCCGTTTATAACACATTTATTACTCAAGCTCCCGACTGTCAGCCGCAGTCGAGGATGAATTGCCTTTTCTCAAGGGTACCCGAGCAGAGCTGCAAACACGGGAAACATCAACTGCTGCTCTAGAGTCTCACATTCCAGATTCATCACTGCTCATTTCAATTGTTAAACCTATAACATCCGCTGTAAGTCAAGTCAACAACATTCTGGATGCTCTCCACAGCTTTGGCTGCGTCTGCTCCATATTGTGATGCCATGCTATCATTGTTTTTGGAATCGGTTTGCTGCTCTACAGTGGAGACTGACCGTTGGGGTGTCTCTTTGGAAATTCCAGGTCTCTCCCTAGTATCCTCCAGGCCTCAGCTTGGAGAGCTCAACCGCCACGATTGATCCCAGCAGCTGGAGCGGCAGTGAGAGCCCTGCCGAGGACATGGAGAGGATGAGCGACTCAGCAGACAAACCCATGGACAACGATGCCGAGGGGGTGTGGAGCCCTGATATTGAGCAGAGCTTCCAGGAGGCCCTAGCCATCTATCCTCCTTGTGGACGCAGGAAGATCATCCTCTCTGATGAAGGAAAGATGTATGGTGAGTACATGAGTGTGAGTTGTAGAGTCGCAGACTGTAATTAGGGGGAAGTGGAGAGCTTTGGGGAACACAATCTGCCTGCTAGTAAGAGGCAAACTACATGTTTTAGCTTGTTTGCTTAATTCCTACAATTTTGTTTTTTAAAGAGCAGGTGTTTTGTTTGATCCTTGGGATGTAGTACATAGAAATAGACTGACTGACACATTTTGATTTCATTGTTTGTGTGACTTTGCTGCAGATTGTTTTAATGCCTAACAGAAAGACAAAAGCGGCTTTTGACAGCTCCTTTAAATTTCTGCAGAAGCGTACAAAATGTCACGCTATTCCTTTAAAAAGAAGACGGATGCATCGATGCCAGGCTCTGTAATGAAATATTTCAGTGTCGCCCGTCTTAGATTTATCAGTGATGGGCTCTGGGATGAGCAAATGTTTACGTACACACAGCACAAACTATTAGCAGGTAGCAGATGGTGCAGCGGCTGCCGCCAGCTGTGCCACCTCTCCTTCCTCCTATTTCCAACCGTTTCTGGCTGAGTGATGTCATGGAAAGAGGGAACATTTTTCTCTCAGTGGTGTTGGACCGTCTCGCAGCCTGTCAGTGTCAAGTGAGAGCAGAAATCCCAGTTGAGCATTTTCTTGCAGCTGTCGCGTGACCCTAGCAACCAAACAAAATGTAAATTGTAGTAGTTGCAGCGAAGCCCTTCAGCTGCCACCGCAACGCTCAGACAGCCGGACCCGGCCTGCTGCCTCCTCCAATTCCCTCGTCTCCACAAAGAGCAGGGCTTCCAGAGACGCTCGTCTCTGTGCCGTGGGTTGAGCGCCACAGTTTGTCTATCATGCCAGATCAATGTGCTCCACTTCTCATCCGCTGGACTGAAAAGATTGTTACTTAAAAGCGATTCAAGGCCTTGATGACAGAAAGCATTTTGTTTTGTGCTCTTGAATCCACCTGAAGAGACGACTCTATTCTTGCAGGGTTTCGTCAGCCAGATGTGCTCTGGATCTGGTCAGCAGCAGAATAGATGGGTTCTCTTTCCTACTGGTACCGAGTCAAAACGTGACACGGCCGCACGTTTGTGCCAACACTACACGTTATTCATCTGCATCCAGGTGCCAATCCAATCCATATTAAAGTAGGACAACCTTCATCCAGTGTATTTTGGATGGTGATGAGATGTTAAGTCATGACTTAACGACCTCGGCGACTCCCACGGGGTTAAATATGTGGAACTCCCCAGCAGCCGATCAGAACTGAAGCATCTCGGATGAGGGGAGACACTCTTTGAGCTTTTTCCTGCGAGTCCACAGAGAGCTTCTTCTGAAATATGTCCAGATTTTGTAAGCGGACGTCACAACATGCATTTTTGATGTTGTTTGTGACGCTGATGTGCATTCCCATATTTCTCTTTTTTCAGAAGTAAACACATTCCTGTGCTCTCTAGTACAGTGTTGCGTTGACGCTCCCTTTACGTGGTCTGTTCAATACAAATGTTTTGTTCTTTAACCTTAAAGTGTCTACCCGTAACTGAAATGTTTTGCAGATTCTCTCCGCAGTATTTCATTGATCAATGGAAATATTGTCACGAAAAACCGTATTGAATTTGTCGTCAAAGTAACCACTCTGTACGTACGGCGCTGGAAAAGTTCTACAGATTTTAAGCACATTTCTGAGCTTCTACAGCTGACAACTAATATGAACTTCCCAGACGTCCTCAGACGCATCGTTGCGAGGATTACGCATGCTTTAAAGATGAATGCAGTCTTTTACACCAGGACTCCAGATGGACGCAGTGCCGCTAACGGACTCTTCTGGACTCAGAGACAATTTATAACCAAGGAAGTGGTCCTCCATGCTGCTGCGAAAGATTGATCTGTCTACAACATCCATTGGCTTGTGCCTTTGAAAAGCAGCAGGGATGAGCTAACCTTGATGAGGATCCACCTGATTGCGATGTAATCCAGCAGCATGCCGTTCACCAGAGCCTCAGACTGCCGCCGCCTCTCATGGCATCTGGGAGGAAATGTGGAAACTAGGAGATAGGTATTTTTGTGCTTGGGAGACCCTGGGGATGGCGTAGTGTTCCATACACAACGCTCATCACCTGAAGAGCCGCCCCGAGTGCCCTTAGGCCCTTTGTTACCCTGGGGTAGAGCCTGGTTAATTAGCAACAGTTTCCATAGCAACTGTGTTGCGGCACAAAACAATTTCTAATTTCTCCTTCTGAGCTTATTGTGCTTACCTGAAGTGCTCCGCGTGTGCCGAGACCGGCGTCGGCTGGCGGCGTGCCGATTATCCGAGGCAGCAAGGAAGACGCGGCATCCATGCGGCGCATCACGCTAACCCTGTCACGCGGTTTTACTGTTAAAAAGTACCGCGTGAAGCGAAACGGACGTGGGGGTTCACCATCTCACAGCCGACGGCTTTAGCCTGCGCCTGCATGACTCGCGCTTGGCCGCATTCATTTATCCCTCAAATGGAGTCGATAAACGAAACAACACGCTTCGCTCAAATTGTATGTTT
Organism: Brachionichthys hirsutus; assembly: GCF_040956055.1. Taxonomy (NCBI): domain Eukaryota; kingdom Metazoa; phylum Chordata; class Actinopteri; order Lophiiformes; family Brachionichthyidae; genus Brachionichthys; species Brachionichthys hirsutus. Next base: position 9,891,579 of record NC_090897.1, on the reverse strand, counting down.
ATTCATTGAATTATGTGTCTGCGCTTGGCCGGCCGGCTAAATGACACTGGTGAGGGTTTTTTTTTTTATGTGCTGAAAAAGGAAGTACAAATTTTCTCTCGTGCACTGAAAGAAATATGTAAATAAATACTCTAGACTATATCACACCCGTCATCTATTCAGTATTTTAGTGCTGAATAGATGACGCCACGCCCCGCTGGAATTATATTGTGATACTTTTCATGGAATGAATCAGACTCTGATTGAACAGTGGCAGCAATCATGCCGTGAATTGCGCGTCGTAAAGTAACGCAGACGCCTAACGCTGGACACGCCGCCTCCGTTAACATATGTCTTTAGCATTTCCTATTACGCCTCTGCTATTTGCCCGAACATCTTTCCCCGTGCTCCTGCCCAGACCCCTTCTGTGGCAACTAAGTGGCACTTGGTTTGCAGAGATGCCAAAGAGGAGTTAGATATAATGAGCAGACCTGGCTTGCCCCTGATGTCCCAGCACCGTGCTCCTCTGGGGCTCGTCTCATCAGGCCGAGCATGCTCTGAGACGGAGCGAGCGGACCTGAGGCCCCCCCGCTGGGCGGATAATGAGGAATTCTGGGATCAGCTCAGGCTCCCCGAGTCACCTACATTCACTCAGAATGGATTGTGAGGAACTTCATTGCAGGAGAGGCTTCACACACCTACAGCGTAATCTCTCATTTGTTCCGCTGCCATTGTCAGAGGCAGACGACTGTGTTTTCACACACAGACTAGTGGAAAAAGTCCAATTATTTTATCACTCCCTGAAAAGGAATTGCTGTTAAAAGTCTAAAAAGCCTCCATGCAGGTTTGATGAGCACATGAAGACGTCTTCTTAGGTCTTTTTTTTTTTTTTTACATTTTAGGGTTGGGGCAAATTGGCTATTAATTCACTGAGGTTTGCTGTAGAGATTTTTCAACTTGACACAGTGCAAGCATCAAATGCGCTTGCCGGTAATAGGAAAAGGTCAATGGGAATAAGTTGACATGGTTGTACAAGTCCTCTGTCAAACCGGTTTTTACACGCCTGACACTCACACTTATTGACGTTAATGCAGTATTTGTACAGAGACTTGTTCCTAGCAGATGGAACGACCATGAGAAAGATGGCAACTAAACAGAAATGTCATTTTTCTCTGATTGCCTGGGTATGAAACCTACAACCTTGGATTACTACAGTCTCGTATTAGCTAGCCAAAGCCCATGTTGTTGAGGACATCATAGCGCCGTGTGAGTTTGGGTTCACACCACTCTGCTCATTGGAAAGACCGGTGCTGCTGAACCCGACGCTGACCAGCCTGGGATGTTAGGGAAAGGAGATGGAACCGTGGAAAGCTCGTACATTTGCTTTCTCGACTTGTTGCGGCGTTTTTGCATGATTTCTAACAGGGTCTGTTTTACACCATACATTTGCAGAAGCGATTGGAAAAGACGGCACGTGAAAAGCAGCAGTGTGTGTCTGTGATTTTCCTGTGAGTTGGCAGCGATGGCTTTCAGGAGGACATGGGGTGTGTCCCGGCTCTGAGGTCTGTGGAAGGCCCTCTGAGGCGGGCTTCTGGTTTCAGGTTGCACGTTCCCAATTGGCTGCTTTTGTTCCACTAAAACGCAGAGAACAACGCTGGGCCTTTTAAAGATGCAGTGTCACTTTCAAGCTTCAAGGAATCATCTTTTTGTCACTGATTACATGACATTCCATTGATGAAACACTTTTGTTCTGATGAGATCATCTCATTCTGATGGGACCATTTTGTGTAATCAACATATGAATGGAATCTGAATGCCAGTGTTATTCTCTGGTTTCAGCATGCAGGGACTCACTACACTCCAGTAGCTTCCTTTGCAGTTTTTTTTTAAATAGGAAATGTCTCTCAACGCTGAACGCCATCCCTGGAAACAAAGGCAGTCTGTATCCACGAATGTTAAAATGATGGCACTCTGCACCAATAGGAGTAGTCTTATTATCATCCTAGAAATGTAACAGTAAATGCATATTTATTATGTCGTAACTATCTGTATTTCCTTTTATGTTCTGTTTGGAAACGTACTTTCCAAACTCAAATTAGATTGGAACCTGCGTTTGCGACTCCCTCCGTTTACGTCCTGTACGATTACTAAGAACGTCAGACACGAGAGCCAATCACAAGCGGTTTGACTTTTCATTCATGCGCATTGGCCACTGCCAACATGCCGTCCTTTGTGCTCAGATGCTGAATTGATCTGGAGAGATTGAAAATATTGATTTGACTCAGTGTCTTACTTTGTCGTGGAGGGGGGGGGGGGGGGGGGGGCGTCCTGACTCTTAGCGCTGTGTTCACACGTTGGCCTCACCGCACAGCCAAGTTCCTCAGGAGACTCGTAATTACAGCCATCCCTTCAGATTACTCCAGCAAGCCTGTCCAACTGTGGCTTCACTCCCTGGTCATTTATTCCATCCCTTCCTCTCTCCTGAGAGGCACAACTCAACGCAATGACCAGGCCAGCCTCCGCAATAATGTACGTGATGATGAACACAGTGGCTCCTAATTGATAGAGTGATTCAGACAAGGGCTGCCTGTGCAAATCGGTCCCCTGTGTGTATATTGCTTGGAGTTGGGACTAGGGGGGTTTCAGCGCTGGACTCATTTGAGAGGCATAGAGTGGGGAGAGGACGCAGAATGGGTTGGACCTGCTGAGTGATAAAGAGGCTGCCCCCCCAGCACCATCTGAACACAGGCGCGGTTCAGCAGAGGTTGGCTGCTGTAATCCTCTCAGTGTCTCCAGGAAGGCTCAGGTTAGTGACCCGCTGCTTTGTGATGTCGTGTCAGATTTTGAGAGAACGCCTCACCTTTAATCCCCCACTGTTCAACTAACACATTAGCTCAACCACTCCTGACCCAGCCCCATCCAATAAAGCCTTTTATCCAGCTCAATAAGGTCATATGAAGTTAAATATTGATTTCTTTTTGGTGTGCAGAGGGGTGGGGGGGGGGGGGTTTAAAGAGCTGTTAATTACAGCTGCACACTGCATTGTACGCCGAATTTAATTTTGCAGGGGCTGGATTTTTAAGCCGTAGATGCAATAAGTGTTTTTCCATCTGCCAGATTTTATGTGCATTAAACTCTGGAGTGGTAATGCTGCCGGATATTTTGATTGAAGGAAGAGAAACATCTGAACATTACTAAACCCGGATGGAAAACCAGGTCAGTCAATGATCTTTGTGATTGCAGTTGCAGATGTTGCTGCTGATCGTATTTGTACTCCTGTTTTATATTGAGAACTGATAAATACTGATCGAACTGAACAAGCGCCCTGCCCATTCTCCTTTGTTATTCGCCAGTTCAGAAGTATTAGATCCAGAGACAGCTCTGCAACAGAAAGGTGTGCATGACAACGAATGAGAAGCTTTAATATCATAAATAAATGTTTTTATAAAGAGATGCATCATAGTTACAGTTATTTCCTGTGATTGTTTCATTTATGTAAGTATTCTAGCCAACAGGCGTTGGGATTGTTCAGTTTAAACTTGTGATGAGCAGATGGTGGCCCGCAGCCAGACATTACATCCTCACAATTGTAAATCTAATTATGAGGTGAATGAGCTGCTTAGCGGAGGTCTGCGCTCTCTGAGCTCTTTTCTAGTTTCTACATGTTTAAGCTTTTATAATTAATGTATTGCATTATATTACATATTTTCCTGTGACATATTCGACACACAGGAATGTAGTCGACAGCATCGACTTCAGTTCCTCTGCTGAACTGATGACCTTTGTTTTCCTTCCTCTAAGGTCAGCTCCGCTTGGCAAACAGGGGTTTGATAAAGCTTTCTCCCCCACAAACCTGGACGAATGCCTTTGTATTGTTGATTTAGACTATTGTGATGCTAATATCTGCCTGAGACCATTGAGTCATCTATCAAAAATGACAGGAAGTCACACACACACACTTACACACACACACACACACACACACACACACACACAAAATGGCACTTAACTTTCAATCACAAGAACAGAATAGGATGACTTGTACAGGGTTGTAAATTCATTTTAATTCAGATGGATATTTTGATTATTGTTTGATGATGTTCTTGCTGAATTAAACAGAAACAATATAGGCGTATAACGTAGCTGAGTAAACAGTTTAATACTCACAATATAGCAAAAAACATAAAGCGTAGTATTCCAAGAACTCACATTTGGAAGAGCAAATACTTGGTTTCTGTGAAGTGACATGTATGTATTTAATTATTTCTGTGACATTTCAGATATTAGATGCTTACTTTCGAAATATGCAAAGAAATAGGACATCAAATCGCAGCTAGCATTGCAAACCAGCACAGGCTCTGCTATTTCTAGCCATGAATCTTTACTGTGGATCCTCTCAAGCCTGCTGTATGGAAAGGATTTTCGATATAAGCGCCGATTCATCATATTAGAGCAAGTGTTGATGAAGAAGAACTGAATAAAGGGTTATTGATGGGCCTGTCCTTCCAGTCCTGCATTGTCACAGGGCTCCTCCAGCTTTACAACACAAATCTGTTCAGGGGTCACACTCTGAATGTTGAATCCTTTCCCTGCTGCTTTGAGTGACATGCCCCCCCCCCCCCCCCATGAAGTTGTTGAGTTGTTTAGTCTCAAATGTTTGTTTTTTTGCAGCACAAATGCAAGCCAGTAAAATAAAAATAAAAATAACCCTGACTAGCCAGGGCCCATTGAGCCAGCCTGGTATAACAAATGAATTATTCAGCAGTCAGCAAGCTTCCAGATGACTGTTTGTGTGCTTTGATCTGGGAATCAGGAGTTTGCATGAATGCCTGTATTGTCATGTTCTGCCTCAACGCTGTGTGAATTATTGAAAATAGCGCAGTTCCCCCCCCCCCCGCTTCATGGTGTTTACACTGCAGGACTGGACAGGTAGACTGGAATTGTAAATCCCCAGATGTTGTTTATTTATCCTCTGAGGTCACATGACCGAGTTCACTCAGGCTGGCTTCACCCAAATGTTGGGTGTGAAAAGAGCTTTGAGGCCAGCCTGCAACGAGCTGCAGGTCAAAGTTAAAGCCTATCTCCACTCAGAACAGCTGAATGTGCAGGTGTGGCACGCACGTATCCAGTTCTCATGTTGGGGATAGGTTTATGTCCCAAAGCCGGGATTATGTCCATAATGGGATTTAAATTCAGGCTTCTTTATCCAGAACAAACACAAGGACACTCGAGCTGGAGATCACATGAGGCTGCCGCTGTATTACTTTGTGTTTACAACAAGCAGACAGAAGCATCCATCAGCATTTTTATGCAGCATGTCTGCATTTTCTTTTTTTTTTGGGGGGGGGGGGGGGGCGTTCTCTTGTGCTATGTCACATTCTTTTGACTCGTATAACAATAAAGTGCATTCTCCTCTGCTTACCTAAGATACGGCTCATTAGCACATTGCATTGTGGTCCCATTGTGTCGCGACCAAAAGTACGATCATTAACTGATAATGAAGTGCACGTTGAAAAATGTGTGATGGTCGTGAGGGAGGGAGGCATCTCACACAGTATTATTGCAGGTCGGTGGCATTAGTTGGACACGTAATTAGACTACCGTACCTCCTTAGCTATTATTTGTGTGATCGTTTTGGTTGACGGTATGTTATTACCATGTAAAAAAAAAAAAAGTAGGGGACATGTGCATCACTTCAACAAATGAAGTATGGTCAGAAATATGTTTGGAGCAGTTGTTATTTGGAAATCTCTACACAGCTATGCTTTAATTAGGATTTGATAAGAGCTACACTGTTTTAAAGCCAAGAGATGATTCAGTGTCCGTTATTGTCTGTAATGAATGTATGAAGAGGCTGCTTCCTTTCAGTGATCGTCCTTTGAGCAGAATGAATTTGATTAATTTGAAAGGCTGTGCTACTGCTGCTAGATCTGGTTTATTGAAGGGACATACCCGCTGTCTGATTTACATGCACATGACAAATAATGATAAAAATAACAGTTTCTAAAACCTTAGAAAAGTTTCATTTTATTCATTGAAATTTAACCAGACAGAAACAGATTTTTTTTTTTTGTTGATTTGTGGATCAGTTTATTTTTTGGTTGTTTTGATTTTCTTTGCATTACCAACGTAGACAAAAACAAGTGGTTATTTGATTTTTGTTTCAAGCTCGTATCCAATCTTTCTTTTTCTTGGGCAAAATTCTTTTTTAAACAATTATTAATCTGAATATTTAAATAAATAATAATCTGAAAAAAACAAGAGCAAAAATTTACGTTCTGGGCTATGATTAAATGTTGAAGAATCTCTAATCTGATGAACAGGTTTTTTTTTTCTGCCCCTTTGATACTCTCAGTTTATCTATAAATTAAATAGCATTTCACAATGTCCTGTTTATGCAGGTCGGAATGAGCTGATAGCCAGATACATCAAGCTTCGGACCGGAAAGACAAGGACTCGAAAGCAGGTAAGACGCCGCAGAGCCGCCTCGGTTGCCTGAGCGTCAGAGGACTGTCACGTCTGAACGTGTGCAGGCCGCTGCCTTCGGTTCTGCAGTGGACAAACCAAGCTAAATGGAATAGCACAATGCTTTAAAGCACTCCGGGAGACGTCTGAAGTGCAGAAGGTCTCTCTGCTGCTGCACAGATGACCTGCGTTATGATCTACCCAAAAAAGGCCGCCACCTCTCCTTGTGCTTCGTGCACATAAACACTTGTAGTTGTTGCAGGCTTGTAAAAGAGCAGCTTCTTCTTTTACAAAATGTAATTTTGTTGCAGGGATCCTCCTCCTGGTCCAGGCTAAAACTTGTATTATGGCATGTAAAAGCATAAATATATATCAGTGCCATCTTTGATCAAAGAGAATATTTGCTGTCAGTATGGGAGAATGTAATCGGTCTTTTGCGACGCCGTGTGCTCTGCAGACCCACAACTCTCATCAAAGAGTTGATCTCAAACTTCTGAATCACAATGAATCATGTGAATATAATATAACTAAACTTATATGATATTATTAGTATTACATGCAATATTATTAGTTTCCCATCCCAGGAACTCTAGCATGAAATATATCAAACAATACGTGTGATCCTCGTGTTCAGGTCGCCTGATAACGGCGCTTTAGAGACCCACTGACTAATGCTGCCTCCAAGCAGGACGATGCAAATTGATCAATCTGGACCAGAAAGGCTGCTCGGTTTTTCTTTCTGAGACAGAATCAGAAACGGAGAGGAAAGAGTTGTTTTCTTACAGGTGTTCTGGTTCTCACTGGTGTTCTGACTGGTTTATGGTTGAAAAGTGACAATGTCCACGGTTTTTGACTATGGCTTAAACAAGTGTTTTGAAAATGTTTTGTTGGGATTCTGGAAAGTATGACTGGATTAAAAAAAAAAGATATTTAAAGCCTAAAAGAAGTTAATAAAAAATTACAGTATACCCTTTCATTATTGTTTAGTGTGGTAAATATTTTCTTGACCGTTTTGTGTTCTAATACAAAAATCCTCTTATTTTATTTTGGTCGACCAACCTCCTAAAAGTTAAAGATGTTGAATTTATATACTTATGATACTTTGCATCTTTAATCAAAAACTGTTTTTGAACTTTGACAGTTGGTTATGATTTTTCTTTTGGTTTGTGAATCACATTGTTTCATCACGGGGTAATGTGTCCACTAGGATTGTATGACCTCTCTGAAAACTGCTACTTGCACTCCTGAAAACAAGAAGGGGCAATATTCAATCATTTTCAAAGATGCAGATGCCCGAGGTAAACTTGGCCTGTGAAATGCATCGCCCAGCTCCTGTTCGAATGCCAAATTAACCGATTCTCATTCAGCACAATGCAGATCACATCTGGGTCCTCTTAAATTGTGTTAAACCGGCCTGCTTCCTCCTTAATCAGTTCACTTAAGTAATGACAACACAGCTTAACAGTTTTCTTTCATTGTTAGCTTGCTATGTGCATTAGACGACCATCTGTTGTTCACATGACCTCCTTCAAATGTTTTAGTGAACAAGGAAATACATAAATCCAGTCTGTGCTTTATTTTTATTTTTCATTTTCTCTTTTTTAATGGAGGTGTCTAGTCACCTACAGGTCTTAGCAAGAAAGAAAGTTCGAGAAATCCAAGCTGCCATTAAGGTACGTCTGGCTTTGCCCAGTTGCAGTGGGCTTTTCATTGCTATGGTTACAGGCTGTCCCTTTGTCTTCCTCCCCTCCCCTACCCCACAGGTGTCTAGTCACATTCAGGTTCTTGCCAGAAGGAAATCTCGTGAGTTTCATTCCAAGCTAAAGGTATGCGCTTTTCTGCTTTTGGGCTTGCTGGCTGCTGTGCATCTTAACCTCCTGGTTCCTGTGGCGAGAGTGAATGCCTGCTGCTCCATTCCCTCTAACCCAAATCCTCTGCTGACTGACGTCCGTTCAGGTTTCCTCCCCCCCCCCCCCCACCTCTCCCATCACCCTCTCAATCCATCGCTCACCCATACTCACGTTTCCTGTCAGTCCTGTTTGCTTCTCGCTGTATGAATGTGCTTTTATTGTGTTTCCTTTTGCTGATCATAGATGCTCAGATTTTCACTTAGAATATGGCTTATTATTTACATTAACAAATGTAAATTGTACAATTATACAGGAGCCTCTTAAAAAAATGTATTTGGTAGATATTGGCAAGTAGCTTACAAAAATGTTGGCAAACAGTCTTTATGTTATTTGCCGATACAGTATTTACATGGCTAAAGGTTAGCATATGCATGTTAATATTAGCTAGCATGCTAGCATTTTTAAATATTTTAGCATTGACAAATACAAAATTTGACATGGCGTTGAATTTAAAGTAATGGATCACCAAAGCAATTACAATTCAGCATGACTATACGAAAGACGTTTAATGAAAGCCTTTCACTTCTTGATATTCACTCAAAAACTAAAACAACCCCGTTGCAAAATCAGACGGATCATTCAAGTCAATAAGAAAACAATCATTGTAAACCAGAGGGATGGACGGATTAAACTTGTCCCCTCAGGTGGAAAAATATTTCTAAATGAAGTCCATGAAAATTGATGATAGTTTTGTTCTTGATCTTTGACAGACGTTTAGACGAGACTGTTTAAAAAGCCGCCCCGTACCCGTACGACAGTCCCATACTTGTTATCTAATTATCTTTCTGAATAAAGTGGAAAACCCAAAAGAGAAAGTGTAGAGCTGTTGGGAAGCATGCTGCCATTGGCTGCTGGAGAGTGGCTGAGCGCTGAGGGTCGGAGGACATGGATCTGATGGCGGCTGGCTGTTTTCTGCAATGCCCTCTCTGCTTTCTCCTTCTCCCTTTGATCTGTTCTAACTCCAGACCTTCACAATGCCGTAGTTTTCCTCCCTCCCATTTTGGATGCGGCCATTTCAAAGCGTTCCCTCCCATTATTTCAGCTTTAAAAAGTCACAGAAGAAAGCAGAACACAATGGGGAATAATAAATCATCTGTTATTGTATAAAATGCACCTCTAATTGCAGGTATTTTATGTAATAGAAGCATGTATGTGAAAGGACTCTGTTCATGTACCATTTTCTCTTCTGATGTGGCTAACTATACATTTTGATTTAAGCACTTTGCTCCAGTTCTAGTATGAGTTAATGGCCCTTGTGTGTGTGTGTGTGTGTGTGTGTGTGTGTGGAGAAACTGAGTCAGATAAGCTGCTAGCTACATGAATGGCCTGTCTTTCAAGGGCGCAGACGGACGTCTGAAGAAAAACAGACAGCTTTTGTATGAATCCTTGTCTTTCTGGTTTAAAGCAGGGCCACAGCCATTAAAACCTGTTTCTATGATGATTCCATAATATTACCATGCTAGCTCAGGTTGAAATTTAAGATATAAGTAAAAATATGTTATATCTTTTTACTGAGATATTGAGAGGTTTTTTTGCACATATTTGTTGTTGTTCTGTGTGAAGAATCCTGATTAATCTAGAAGTGTTTTCACCTTTGTTTGGATCTGTAACGGACTTTTCATGCTAAAATGGTTTAATGCATTGAGTCACAATAAATTCAGTACTAATCTGCAGTAAAACAATCTCTCTTCGCATTTAGGTCACAAGTATGGTAAGTTGTTCTTCTTTGTTGGTGCTTATCCTGCTTTTTTGTGCACTGCCTCATCCTGCAGCTGTTATACTTGTCATTATTTGCTCCTGCCGTAGTGTCTCGATAGCTGCTGCCGGCCGTCTTCTTGGTTTAGTGTTTGGCTTTGTTTTCTTTGTGTCATCACAGTATACAGCTGGTCCTCATTTAATGACGACTCTGAGTTACGACAGGCTTTCGGAAATGTAAAAGTATGCGTTTAGCGACAAAGAATCGCTGTTGTGATGAGCGGAATGCACCTGCAGCAGAGTCAGTATGAGTGTAAATGGCTTGTACATATGCAAATATTTACAAAATTTCATTCCTCGGTTCATCTTGGTGTCCACTTTATCCACCTTCCGCGGGTGTTGCTGGCGCCTATCCCAGCTTCTCTATGGTCTATATAAACCGGAAGCGTCACCAGCGCATCGCGGGGTAAAACATTTTGCACGGGGGGGGGGGCTTTGTCTAACGATGGAATCGTTCAGCGACGGGATCTTCTAATGCAACGCCGTCGTTAAGTGAGGAGCAGCTGTATTGTTTTTACCGCAGCCCGACTCTGCCAGCATGCTGCTGCCGCCGGTGAATCTGCATGGGCTTTCTAGTGTGAATGAGCTGGTCATGCTTGCGCCACTATTTACACCGACAGCAGGGTAGTTGAGAATTTAAATGAGTTTGTTTACGGGCATTAACAAATGACTACATGCACAACAATATACAATGTGCAGTGCAATTCCAGAGGGCTTTGTGGATTAATATTCCAATAATGAAGCGCAGCCATTTACAACAAATGTCTGTATATCTTTATCATTTACAAAACAAAAACCTCGTTGGTGTTAAAGCCCTTGGAGTCGTGAAAGACTCTTATACGAGTGTCCTTCTGTTTAACTTGAAGATTCTTACCAATGACTTCTGAAATCCAGCCTTGACAAAAGTGCTGCTGAATTAGTTTTGTAAGTATTGCTGCCGTAGATTAGTCAACAACAAACATTTTGTTTAAGTGCATACCTCCACCGACCATTGTATGTCGGCATTCCCCTGGGATTGTTTGGTGCATTCCTTTGAAAAACTCAGCAATTGTAAACTCTATTAAATGGCAACGCAGACACATCTTCCTTTAACCTGCTTCTGTTGCTGTTGTGAGAGGTCAGCGGCGCTTTTAATGTGTTGTTAGGAGTCTGGTAGTTGCCCCCCCCCCCCCCTGCTGTCTGTGTGAGTGCTAAGCCTTTTGTGACTGCTGTTAAAGGACCAAGCAGTGAAGGACAAAGCCCTGCAGAGCATGGCCTCCATGTCCTCGGCTCAGATCGTCTCTGCCACGGCGATCCACAACAAGCTCGGACTGCCAGGCATCCCTCGGCCAGCCTTCCCTGGAGCAGGGGTAAGACCCTGGATGGCACCACCGCTGTTCATCCATCCCGTCCGGATACACCAAACAGCCATGTGACCAACCACGCAGACACCTCGGACACAAGCCAATACACTTTGCGTTCACTGGTGAAAATGAGTGATACTGACTGCTCACCGTTGTGTGTTCTTTGTTGCCTGTTCGTGTATTCAGTTGTGGCAGGGTATGATATCCGCCGGTCAACCGGGATCCTCACAAGAGTAAGCAGCGAGGGGCTAAGCTCATTCAACATATTGTGCCGTGGCAGTGGGTTTTTTCTCTAATCACTGTCATTTTGTGTTCCAGTATTAAGCCTTTTGCGCAGCAACCCTACCCCATCCAGCCAGCGGTCACTACACCCATTTCAAGTGAGAATTTAAGCAACTGTGCAGCACACTTTCTGCTACCGCGAAGCTGAATCTGGAAAAAAAAAAAAATCACCAAAAGTTTGTCTGGCTGTAAAACAATCGTGTCGACGAGGAGAAGTGAAAGTGCTCATCGCTTATAAGTTCTTTATTATTGATTGTAGATGATCACGTGTTGCAGGAAACATTCACTTTTTAAGTCTGAAACACTTTTTTGCTGTTGATGCAACAGCTGATGGTGTCAGGGCACAGACAGGGAGGACCCAAAAGCACGACAGGAGAAGAGGAATCCTATTAATCACACCGGGTAGTCAGTCCAAACCAGCAGATCCTAAGGGGCAGGCGCAGCAAAGGTCCAAAAAACAGGCAGCGTTCAGAAACCAGGCAAACCAGATCAACCGGGCAGACGAATCCGATGGGTCAGGCACACAGGCGGAATCCACGAAACAGGCTAGGCTAGGCAGGCAGGTAGCGTGCTGGAAAGCAGAGTCATGTCACTAACAATCTGGCAGTGAGACGCAGCATCAACAGAGGCTAAATAGAGTACGAGCTGATGGGAGACGAGTTGCAGGTGACGACAGCAGCACAGGTGACTGGAATGAGCTGATTGCAGGAGGAGGGTCTGAGAGGACAGGAGAGGTTAATGCTTGGGAAAGCACACAGACCCGCCTCACGCCGCGGCAGATGGAGACACGTCAGTTATTTGACATTAAATGATATCATCTTATATGAAATGAATCAGAGGGCTACTTTAGGATTCTTTTATAACTGGTATTTTCCCAGTTCAATGTGTGTTTATTATTATAGCCAATGACCTGACTGTATAATAATAATAATAGAGCTGGGGTTTCAACGAGTGACACTAGATGGGGGTTTTTTTTGTCGCAGGTTATGAGCCCACTGCTGTTCCTGCACCGACGGCCCCAGCGTGGCAGGGCCGCTCCATCGGCACATCCAAACTCCGGCTGGTGGAGTTCTCCGCCTTCTTAGAGCAGCAGAGAGACCCAGACTCAGTGAGTGAAATATCAGTCGTAGCGTTCGTTCCCACCTCTTATCGCCGCCCCTTTCCTCTGTGAATACGCTGGAGCATTTTCCCAGGCAGTCGGCTGGAGAGGAGGCTGGCTTGTAGGCACGCCGCGTGACAACCTGCAGAAAGCTTTCTAATAATCGCTTCTGTCGAACAGGATGCCACAATCGTGTTTAGACTGCAGCCTCCGGCTCATGGAGATGATCCACAGACTCACTGACTGTTACTTTACTCACCAGCTGCTCCAAACTCACATTTCTCCTTTGATCCAGCCCTATTTTTAATGTCTTACGCACATTTCCTGTTCACTTTTCGGCGCGGCACAATAACGACCATCCGTCTTATATTCAGATAATGCTTGGCATTGTTGCCTTTGCCCCACATGTTGAAGAGGTTCTGCGCGCTTTGAAAGTCACTTGACACATGACGGGGATTCAATCAGTACTGCCAGAAAATCAGATGTTACTGAGTCGCTGATCCCTTTCTGCTTTCAGGCAACAGAAGTTTGAGGTTTAACAGGCCACAATTTGATCTATGGTTTGGAATATTGACTTTCATGTCTATGTTAGCCTGATAACTATTTATCCACCGCTAGTCTTTGGGTAAACGATTTCACCGTGTGGTTTTACAACCTGTGACGCGCGGGCGACGTCTGCCTCAGTCACTGCGCTCTTACCTGTAATAAGGTCACAACAGAAGGTTTATATGAAGCTGTCGGGTGATCCCAGAATTTCTTTTTTTTTTATGCAAATGAGTGAATCAGTTATCAGAAAAAAACATTTTTTTTCACACTTTGTGGATATCAATTTGTGATGCTGTTTAAACAGACCAACGTATATGAAAGCATATTTCTAATACTGTATCTCAACTCTTTTTCAGTACAACAAGCATCTATTTGTACATATCGGACAGACAAATCATTCCTACAGCGATGCCCTGCTGGAGTCGGTGGACGTTCGCCAGATTTATGACAAATTCCCAGAAAAGAAAGGAGGGCTGAAGGAGCTGTATGGAAAAGGTCCCCAGAATTCTTTCTTTCTCATCAAATTCTGGGTGAGTATAATTTGCCAGCCACACTTATGAGTGTCATCGAGCTGTGTTGGTTGGGCGTTCTACGCTCTTAATATCAGTCCGACCGTAGGCGCGTTGTAAATCCTGCAGCGTCCGCCTGCTCGGGTTTATCCTCAGTGAATGACTGTAATCAGGCTACACAGAGAAGATTGCTCTCTTCATGTTTGCAGAATGCTCTCTGCTGCATTTGGACTCGAATAGCAGGAGAGCTTTTGATCAAAGCACCCACTAATTCAATGTAATGTCTCCAAACAATGGAGTGACCTTGTTGGACTCCTAATGGCTGTTTAAACATCGCATGTATTTCCTCCCTGATGCAAAATGCTAACTAGCGGCAGCCAACAAAGTGGGACCGCATGCGCTCGGACCAAGTCCCCTCAAATTTCTTTTGAAGTTACCGGCCAATCTGAATTTCAAATGAAAGACGGGATCTGCACAACAATGGGCGTGCAACTGCTTTGCTTAATGAATGAGGAGAATGTTGCAGGAGGATGTCTCCTCTTTTTGTATCCGTAATGAACAGGATGTCGAGGGCGTGGAAAGGCTGATCTCCAGGAGGAGACCCGCTCAACCTTGTAAATGGCTCTTGTAGCGTAGCTTCATTTAATCCTCTTTAGAATCTTCTGTCTGATGTGGACACATTACCATGACAGACGTGGCTCAGATATTCTAATCTCCTATACAAGCATAATCTTGACGGTTCTGTTCAGACAAATTCTTATTGCAGAGTTTAATTCAAATGTTTAGCCTTCGTGTTCGAACCAAATCCTGAAATTCTCTAAAGGCACAGACACCGTCTCACTGCCACGCAAAACGAATACAGTAATCAATAGAACACACTCAGCTGTTTCATGCAGGTTACACAGGAGACTAATCAATACTTGTGTGTTCTGCCTTTAAACGATTGCAGTTGTTTTGTGAGACAAATTTCATTTTGATAACATTCTAATTCTTTTCAACACAGACTGAAGAACCACATCATTAAATTAAAGGTTTGTTGGGATTAGCGAGTCTCTGGTCCTGCCGTCCATGTGGATGTTCTTAGAACACACATCAAAACACCGGTGCAGAACAAGAAGACCCCTGACGGTGTTTTAATGTTTCATCTGATCAGTGCACACCCCAACGAAGACCTGACAAACACGATATATGTAGTGTGTGTGTGTGTGTGTGTGTGTGTGTGCGTGTACTCATGTGTGTATTCTGAATTTTCTCATACATGCATTCTCTAGATAGAAGTTCTGATTGTGTATTTCATAGTTCTGTATAAAAATGCAGCTTTACAAAAAGAAAAAATGATTTTGCGCTGTGGTGAAGATGGAACACAACGGATTATTCTCATGGATGGCCCTTGACAAAGGTCGCTGTGGTACTTTGGATAATCCATTGAATGGTTTGCTACCCTTCCAGATAATGTGGATGCATTCACTGGTTAGTGTTTACTGACAGAGCTTTCTGCACCAAAACGTTATCATTCAGTCGGTTTAGCTTTTAGAAGTGTGCTTTCAGGTGTGAAGGGCTGCGATGACTAAAGTCTTTGGCGCCAGTATTTGAGTTCTTGATCCTGTGACGCAGCGTCTACCAGTTTTACTGGTTTGCGCAGCGTCATTATTGTGTGCATTGAAGCTTAAACCCAGCGTCGCGCTCTCTTCTTGTGATTGGCTCCCAGGCCGACCTGAACTGCAACATTCAGGATGACGGTGGGTCCTTTTACGGAGTCACTAGTCAGTATGAGAGCTCCGAGAACATGACCATCACGTGCTCCACGAAGGTCTGCTCCTTTGGGAAGCAGGTGGTTGAAAAAGTTGAGGTATGTGAAACTCCAGTATTTCCATCCTGTGACTCAAAACGGTTCCTGTTGCGTATTTCCTATTTCCTGATGTTGCTTTTCTCTCGCCTCAGACTGAATATGCGCGGTTCGAGAACGGACGCTTTGTCTACAGAATAAGCCGGTCTCCCATGTGCGAATACATGATCAACTTCATCCACAAGCTAAAACACCTGCCAGAGAAATACATGATGAACAGCGTGCTGGAGAACTTCACCATCTTATTGGTAATCGCATCGTCACTCGGAGTGTGTGTGTGTGTGTGTGATCCCTCTGTTTACGGCTCCAACAAAGGGAAGTGTGAGGGGTTGACCGGGCGTCGAGGGGAGTTCCCCTCACCGGGCCTGCATTGCTGCCATTCCACAGGGGATGAAACTCCGTGTGAGGAGCCTCATTATCTGCAGGGGGATAAGATGGGGCCGGGACCCCCGTTACTCCCCGGGGTCATTCATCGCTACGGGAAAGCGCAAACCAAATCAAAACACTGACGTAGGATCGTCACGGATGCAAAATGACAACCAGGGCCGAGAGCGTCTCCAGGCCAACGCAATCGTGGCATCAGTCTCATTTTTTAAACAATTACTCTACGTGAAAATGTATTCCTGTTCAGAGACGGGATGTTTTAAGACATCCAGAGCAACAGCTTAAGCAGTCGGTGTACCTTTTTAAGCTTTGCGTTCACACACTAAAGGATATTTTAGACTGTTCGCTGCTGAATAAGACTAAAATCTTGCTTTTACACATTTCCTTAGACACAAGCTCTTGGTTTTTTTGTCCATGATTTTTTTATTTTCAGTACATTATTCAGTCTTCTCGTTTGCCTGCGTCGACACAAGATCTTCCGCTGGGACGCGCAGCTCTGTTATTTTGTGAACGAAAATGATGTTTGAACAATGTAGTTAAATGAGATGCCACGATACGAATGTTGCAGCACGTAAATGAGAATGTGGACTCATCGTTATGGGTGGGATTCTGTTAAAGCGGTGACTACTTCTTCACCTGACAGCAAGCGCCTCTTCTCTTCCAGGTGGTGACAAATAGGGACACCCAGGAGACGCTGCTATGTATGGCTTGTGTGTTTGAAGTTTCGAACAGCGAGCACGGCGCCCAGCATCACATCTACAGACTGGTGAAGGAATGAGCGGCTCCGTGCGCCGTCCCTCTCGACCTCCTCCTCCTCACAGACTTATTAACCTCAAAACGAGTGGCAGTGCCTCGACCTGAAAGTCACACTTGCGATGCTTTTTTTGCTCACGCCGTTGGGTGGAGCCGGTTGTTAAAGATTCGTGTCTGTTGTATGACTGCAGCTGTGATTTGCGGTACAGTTGTTATGTGTTTAAATATGGGAATTCATGTTTAAAATATGTTACGTTGGACTTTGCTGGGTATAAATGTGGCCCTTCAACAATCATTTGCTGGGTTCATTCGGTAAACGGAGTTACGCGCGCCGTCTCTTTCTACCCTGTAATGCAGACTGAGAAAAGGAACCGTGGCGCCGTGGTCTGCGTGACATCTTGAGTGTTTTCAAGGTTTGTAGTTCAGAACTCTTTTCAGCATACTTACTGTCGATCTGCAGACACAGCCAATAGACTTTCCAAAGAAACAAAACTAACACGACGCGACAAAGCAAGCGGTCTCCGACATTGTGGTTCCCGCTGAAGAGCGTCTCGGTGTTTCGTGCTTTTTATCCCCGTTGAAGCACTCCGCGTCTTAGACGCTAACAGAATGAATGCACTGTGGGGAAAAAAAATACATCAAATGTCAAACATCAGCCTCTGTGAATGCAGGAAGTCGAGTCTCTCTGACAGCCGATGCTCAAAATGATCGAATCTCCCACCCTGTCTAAAAGCACTTTGTTCCCTTTCCTGGACCTGCAGTGATGTTTCCTGACGGATCAGTGGTTTTAGGGCATCAGCTTAAACAGTCATCGCACCACATGTCACCTTTTTAAACAGCAGATCTCCTTCAGTGTGCTGTTGCTTTGCTCTCCTGAGAGACTCCGGGACCACGGTGTAAAACTCCAAGCCAAGCGTTGCTGCCTTTCCGCACCATGTTCGTGTTTCTGTGGCCTAAACCGATGCCCAGCCTTAAAAGATTACCGCTGCGTAAAACTCGTAGAGATGCCACTAAAGCTGTGATGTCTACATGGGAAGAGTCTTTATATCTTTGCATTGTGTAAGAACTTCACTATATTATCTGCCAAAGTGTAGATTAACAGTGCCTTAAAAAATATCCTCCAACGTCACCTGTTGCTTTGCTCAAAGTCACAACTCTGTTTTGAATGAAACGAGGAAAAGCAGCGAACCACTATATCTCTTCTCACATATTCACACCGGACAATCGTGTTTCTAATCATTGGTACATTCCTCGAAGTGGAAGTTCTGTTGTTTAAATGGCCGCACATTTCTGGTGATATTTTTCTCTAGTGCTGTAAAATGTTCAGGCTTTTTTTTTTCTCTTTCTCAAAGCGTGTGGACTGGATGCCTTTCCTGATGTAGAAGACCAAAAGATACAGAGAGATAGGGTCAATCTTTTGTTATGTCCTGCATGGTAGCGTGGAAGTGCCTTTGGTTTAAAAAAAAATCCCAGCTTCAAAAAGAAATTGAAAAAAAATATGATTGTTGCCAGACCAAAAAAAAAAAAAGGAGACACAGGTGAAACCAGTCACCACATTGCCTTTTATAGAAAATTGTAATGTCAGCAGGGGGGGGGGGCAGGTTTCAAAATAAAGGCGTGATGTATTCAATATTTACATTTTAAATTGATTTCACAAACAATGGTTGAGGAGAAAACACAGCCTGCTGATAATATTCTGCTGCCGGCTGCATGCAGGGGGAACGCTGCCGCTGGCCGCTCGGCGCACACTTGCAGGTTCAAGTGTTACGCCTTGATTTGTTTTGTTTAAAGGTTTTGTGGGAAATGTGGTTTCCTCTTTTTCCCGGACTGCTCGGTCGCACAAATATAAACACAGAAGGACGCATCAGACGTCACACATCGTTACCGTTAGTGACGTGACGTCAACCAGGCAGCGGCTGACGAGACTTCTCATCACTTAGTATCTTTTAAAACTAATGGAACATTTATGAAACTAATCCTGGTGTGGTGAAATCTGGTATAGCTTCAGAACCTTTGTTTTGGAAAGCAGCTTCAGAAACACGTTTTGCTGACGAGGCCGTTGGAGGTTAATATTTTTCACCGTTTGGGGCCACAGCTACTCAAACATTTCATACAAAAGATTATTACTCTTAAGTGTTTTATCTGAAGAGGCTCTAGATAATGGCAGACAGTGTCTTTGGTGGATGCAGATAAGTTCAATCAGTCAGTGTTTCGCCCCTGCAGACGCTGGAGTTTTTTTTCCTCCTTCCGTTTACCCTGTGTATCTTCACATTAATGATTACTAGCTGTTCTTGTTTACTTATTGTATTTGTATGCGGTCGTACTTTGTTTTGTGATGACATCGTCTGTATATTGCAAATAGATGATGATGACGTTGCTGCTGCACTGCTGGTACATTTTGACATGTCATTTCAACATGAGTGCAGCAGAACTGATGCCTTCGGCGGCATGAATGTCTGGTGGGCCCCCCAAAAAATAAGAAAACATCTTTGAGTGATGATGCTTCAGACATATCGGCAGTTTAGCTCTTGTTACTTGTAATTCTGTCTCAGAGTAGGTACTGGTACCTTTATGTTTAATGACCATTCTCAGATGGTGGCTTTAAAGTGCTTTTACACGTGGCTCACAAATTGTTATCATTCACACATCTGGTTTGTGTGCAAACCTGTTTATTGTAAAAAGGTGCTTTGTACAAAATGAAATCTTGGCTTTTCTTTCTCCAGATGTGATATCTTTTCGTATAGATGACAGTAAGAAGTATTGGCGTGAAGGGGAGGAGCTCCGCATCCTTTCTGTGTTCTGCGTATGGTCTTGTCTTTGCTCCGTAACATCACGCCTTCTTGATAACACTAGATATTTTGTAGCTTCCTAGATACTTTCCATGTATGCCATGTTGAAGTTAAATAAATCTGAATAAATGCTGCCTCATTTTCTTTCTACTTTAAGATTTTTTTGTGCTGATGTTTGTGTTTTCTTTCACGAGGCAGCGTCAGGTTAATCTGTGAGGCACCAATTGTTTTGAGGCTTCAGCTGTATAAAGAGCAGACTGAGCCTTTCACATGCCTTATATTTAATGTACTTTACTCCGGTTACAGAACCCATCACCCGAAGGAGCTCCTGTGTAATTGAAAGCAACGTCTCAAAGTTCCGTTTCAGATAAACCCCACAAAGGAAGACACTGTTCAACTTTTAAATTGATTGTAAATAGTCTGAAAAGTAATCCCATCATTAAATCCTTCAACTGGAAGCAAATGATAGTTGAGATAAAAGCTTTAAAGGGTCCTAAAATAATTACAATCCATTTGGAATACATAGCATAAATATAAAAAAATATATGGAAAGAGCGTTTTCTGAAAAGTCGTTAGTAACCAACTGATTTGGATTTGCTGTCAAGGGATTGCCTGATTTCAAACAGAATCAGGTTGGGAGTGATGTCATCTGATTTCTGGCCAGACGTTTGTTCTGGATTTATACTATGCAGCTGCTGCAGATCCAGCATGTGAAGGAGCGTTACGACCGAATGTCTGACAGGAAACCCGGATTCAATAAAATAAATAAAATAAAAAAAGAAGTCTTTGGAACTAGGAAAAAAAGGAGTATTTCTGAATCGCGTTGCGCCCCCGTGTGGTCACCGTTAAGGGTGCACATAGGAACGCGCTCCCTGCTGGACGCAGACACGTACAGCATCTTCGACCAGCAGACAAATTATCATAAAAAAGAAACCAGTTTGACCCAAAACGCACGAGTTAAAGGCCAGAAGCTAAAAGCAGTCAAAGAAAAAAGAAAATATAATCTAAGTTAATGAGTGGCTTGGAGAAGGTGATTCCTCCCTGCAGCGCATTTGAACATCACTTTGCAACAATTTCAACATTTTATTATTTCTGACTTAAGTGGATATTTATAATTGTAGATAATTACACACAAGCAGTTGCTTCATGAAGCAGGACGCCTTCGGGGCAGAGTGCAAAATGTGATCCTAATATCTGAGAGAGGGCTGCATGATGTCTGTTTAATCAGATCATTAATCGCAGGGCAACAATGAATTATATTCTTCATGCCACCATTGTCAGATCCTCCGGAGAATCAGCTCTGTCTGATGGAGCGTCTCATGCTGGGGTAAACCTCCACCTTAGACCTCATGTAGGAAGGGTCATCACGCACACAAACGTATTTCTGATGTATGAAGAGCGAAATGTAAACGTGCGGTGCCTCACGCCAACTTCGTGGCCGGTTTACGCACGTTTCTGCAGCTGCTGATCCTTTGGTGACACTTAGAGGTGAATCTGGGAAAAGCACCCAGAGCGCGCAGACCTCCGCCAAGCAGCTCATTCCACTCCTAATTCGATTTACACCGTCCACATGGTGATCTGGATCATCACCAAAAGGTTCTAGATTGTTCTTGGTATCTTTATACACCAACCATGAAAAGTAAAAGTGAATCAGAAGTTATGTATATTTTTTAACAGATTTTTTTTTATTCATAAATGGGCTTTTCAATGTTAAAATGTTATATTTTTCCTGACGTCATTCTGGATCAGATCCAGAACACATTTTGCATGATGGCTCATATCGGACCTCTTTATGAATGTGATTTTTGTTGAGTGAATTCAATGCATATTTTTACATGATATTATTTTTTTTAAGCCTCCATTGTAAGTAGGAAAATCCTTTTTTTTTTTTTTTTGTATCCAGACAGGTATCTGGATTGCTCTCAAAATTTAATGGGATCTAAATTAGACCAAGACCCATTGCAGCAGGTCTTGGTCCTTTCACTGCAATGTTAGCACAGAATTTAAAGCGATCCATAATCCAGGATCTCTTCTGGATCATCACCAAAATGTAATCATCTGTTCCTGGTACGACGAGATAAACAGGCAAAACCACAACCTCCTTGGCGGAGGTAATTACGCTGTTCCTTTCTGCAGTATTCACTGCACTGGTGAAATGCTGGCCCCTCGCTGAGGAGAGCCTGGATGATAAGAACATGCACATTATAAGATGTTAATGATCTCAGCTGGATCAGCGACATCTCATCGGATTCAATCTCATCAGTAAATCTAAGACACGGTGCTCTTATTCCTACCTACCTGCTGCTCCCGCTACAATCTACTTCTACTAGTCAAGGCATCATGAATTAAAGTTGCTGTTTCTTAGCCGGTGCAGAATGACATTCCAGCCAGGCCCACGGAGACCATTTGATGTCATATTATATTTCTCGCTGGTTTCATCCTTATCGTGCTGCAAAACTAATAAAGATCAAGCATCACCTGAACGAGACGCTCGCTTTGCTGCTCCATCCTGTCATTTCTTACTCGTCACAAGTTTTTATACTCAAGAATCAAAAAACAGACAATACTTTGTTGTATTTATTTAATACATTTAATTTTAAACAACAATTTCAAGCTTTGCACAAAGACTGACCACGACAAACATGTGCTCTGCTTAACATCAAAGCTGCATGAGGAGGAGCAAAACATCACATATCAGATCCAGCCAATGATAAAATACCCAATTACAAGATTAAAGAAGTTCAACTGGACATCATGACACTAAGTGGTGATGACAGATTTTCTGATGAGTAGAAAGTCAGACCCCCCCCCACCCTCCCCCGAGGTCTTGCTGTTTTCCTCCCTCAAAAGCACATTTAGTAGTTAGGCCACCCAAGTGAATCAAAAGCAAACTTATAATAATTAAAATGACCTGTGAGAAAACAGTAAACCCATCAAATAAAAAGGTACATTAAAAAATGCAAATAATAAAGTGAATATTAAAGTGTTTCACTCATTTATTTCAAAAGAGAAAAATAAATTCATTTGGTCAAGTAAAAAAAAAACTAATAGAAAATAATCGTGAACATTTCTTTTCAGCAGTCTGTCCCTCGTGCTTGTTTCTCTACGCTCAACCAGGTTCTCGAGGCTCTAAGGCTGCAAAGGAGGTGTCAAGGCAATATGGTTATGGTGCCCCTGGCGCTCCATGCTGCAGCATGCTGGGAGGAGGACTAGACGAGTAGGAGGGCAGAGGCGTCGTGTCCTCAGACAGCAGGTGGAGGTACGTCAGGATCAGGCTCGTTGCTATAGTTGCTGCTGTAGTGATTCCCGCTCGGGGAATGATTAGGCAGGATGTCCAGTTCGTCCACTTGCGGACCAGGATGCATCGCCACCAGCTGATCCTGGGGGATGTCTGCCGCCGCCGCCGCCAGGTTCGTGATGGACTTGGACTTGACACACTGGAAGTCCACATGGCGGCTTTTGCCCTCTTCCTTTTCCCAGGACATGCGGATGAAGGGCCTCTGGACGTAGTTGTAAATGACCTCTGGGCGACCTCCCGGTCGTTTTTTGACCTTCTCTTTATATGTGGGGTAACCTGGAGGGTGTGCATATATAGTCAGGTTAATAAATACTGTTACACTACAAAAACAGCATCAGAAATAAAGTGTGTGGGGGGGGGGGGGGGTAGTAGCAGAATTTAGAATTGAAATGATCATTTATAATTATACTTTGTAATAACATAGGCAAAGTTTAAATGCTTTTCCTTATACATGTTTGCCTAACACACACATCAAACAGGGACAAATGCAAAATTCCTCACTTCCAAATCAGATATAGACTAATCTCAACGGATGTATAATCTACTTCCACAATCAGCTACCACTTATTCATCTTTAATCCACGGGATCTCAAAAAGCCTCATCTGCAGATGCTTTTAGTAAAACAAACTGCTTGACGCCTTCCTCTCCCTTCACACCCTCTTCCTCGCTGCTGAGTCGTTACGGTGTCCTCACTCACCCACTACATTATTCCTTCCTTCCTCAAAGCTATGCTTTCATTCCTTTTGCTTGAGGCAGACCAACTGGTGCCTTTTGAAGTCATATTTCCAGCTTTGCTCTGCCATCCTTGTGTTTTCAAGTTGCCCGTTTGAAAGCGTGTCTGGAGCACAGACGTCTCATTACGGCCTTGTTGCTGCCACACAATCCTCTTATCATAATATTCTGTTCAAACACTGCTGTCAGCGTAACCTGGAACATGTTTCGGTGCCCTGCACATTACACTTAAAAGCTTATTTCACTAACAAGAGATGAATCAATACTTTTCATCTTACCTTCGATGCCGAGTCTTATTTTCTTTAATCCTCTCTCCTTCAGAACGGATTTGGCCACATCTCGGTTCTCAATGTATTTAAAAAACCTGTACAGCTTTGTGCTGTAGATGACTGCAAAGGGACCCAAAAGGACATTTCTTCAATTATATCTCCCTCATGTATGAGCAGACCAGTGCCTCTTTATCCAGAATTAGTGTGTACTCACTCTGTGAATACTCTTCTCCCATTTGTGGAGGATATTCTTCATCCCAGTCAACCACATCGTCATCGGTGAGAACTACAATGTGGCACTCCCTCTCTCCGCTCTGGGCACTTGCCACCATTAAAGGCAAAACCATTTCCTCCAGGTAAAACTCAAATTGTCGCCGAGCTCCGTCATTGGATAGCTCATGCATCAGCGCACCTATGACGGAGGAAATTAGGGTTATCAACCAGAAGACTAGATCAATCCACTGCAGGCCGTACGCTGTGTAGAAAGGGAGCGGTAATCTCAGCGGTCACGCTGCTCCTGGTTAAAATAAACAGCTTCAGTGCACTCACTGAGGTCTCTGCATTTGATGGTGCTGTAGTCAAAGGAGATGCATAGATAGTCACACGCCTCCCGTAATTCAGGGATGGAGATTCCATCAGGACAGCGGATTATCCCAGATTTGTAGTAATCCTGTCAATCAGACAGAAATCGCAGGAGAAGGAAGTTATTTCGAATGCTGTGTTAAACCATTACCTAAGAACATAAAAAAATAAAAATCAACTGCCGACACTGTGTCAATTAATATATATATATATACATATGCAACAAATGTCAAACAATAAAACAAAATGCAGTGCAGCTGCCTGTCTACTGCGATGGAGCTATAAAGGTGATATGAACGATTCTTCTCGAGGCACATTGTGTGGTAATACTTTCTCTGTGTGGCCATTCTGGGGGGGGGGGGGGGGGGGGGGCGGCTGCACTGCTGCATTGTGTCGTAATCTGAAGTGCTTCTAAATTCTACAAGTCATGACTATAAACAGAAACATGAAGAAACACTGACCAAAATTGCTCGGAAAACAGTGGAGCTAATGCCCTCAGCCACCTCATACTCCCCCTTCTCGTTGGGTCGTGTGAAATTGTGTTCTCGCCCAGAACCAAACATTCTGAAATAAAGAAGCCTTGCTTTATGATCTAAATAAAAAGACAACAGACATCAAAGAATCCACAGCATCTTAGAACTACATTTACAGACGCTGTCTGCAACGGGTAAGGACAGATGGTAATGGCAGGTGAACTGTACCTGCCCAACATGGTGTTGGGTTGCGCAGTGAAGATGGAAGGATCTACAACAAATCGCGTGTTATCAACTATCAGAGTGGCTCTTTCTGACGTCCGAACGTTTCGGCTTCCAGCAGTGGCACTCGCTCCTCCCTCCTTGGGATTTTCGTAGACGAAAACCATTTCTCCAATTCCCAAGCTCTTGAAGGTGCCGTCATTGCTGGAGAGGCTGCTGTTGCGGCTGCTCACCACCCCGCTGCTGCTGGAGCCACTGGGAGAGACTCTCTGAGGTCGTGGGCTACCGGGCCTCGATGATGGGCCACCGTCTCGTTCACGGTCTGCAGACAAACAGCATCTCCATCAGATACAAGGTAATGATATATTACGGCTATATCCTGTCATGTCATCGCTTTGTACCTCGGCATGGTGATTTTGTATTCATGATAACTCACCGGTGTTGAGTTGACGGGTGGGTGAGGTGATGTTACGGATGCAGGGAGTGAGCTGGCCTTCCCTCTCATGGGAAGAGTCTCTGGAGCGGTCACACGAGCGGCGGCGGTCACGTGAGCGGTCACTGCCTCCACTGGCACCATGCAGGTTCATCTTCCTCCGTTCCACCTCAACGCGAGATGCTCGGCCCTGCCTGTCCGCTGTTTTTTTTGAAAAAAATTACATCAGTATGAATTTAGTGAAAGACCAAAGAATAGGTAGCGGGCAGAGTCGCTGGTTAAAGATGAGCAGTCGGCACAAAGCCAGCCTTCATCGTCACAGGCACACAGCTAAAAACAGCTTGGCTTGAAACCAAAGACAAGCCGCAGCTTCTTATTCTACTGTGACTTCCTGTGTCAAAAGAGACTAAAAATGCTGTCGGTTACCACGGTGACGTGTGCACTTCTGTGATAAACCTAAAACCCCTTACACTTAGCAAATAAATAACTAACTGCGTTTCAGGAACGTTGTTGCCATTTTATCAAACAGTTTCATTCGTTACAAACACTGATAGATTAAATATAACTTTGTAATTCAATGTCCACCAGATCTGCCTGAATCACAGCGCTGCGTCAGAATAGGGAGGGAAGGGCACAGTGGATCAATTACTCTATATTGTCAAATTAACCCGAATGACATGACGACATCAATCAATATGAATTTAACTAGTTATTATCTAACACATTATTTTGGTATGCTGATGTTTGTCTGCAGACAAATCATCTGATTCGTTGCTGGTAATATTCTGCATTCTTCAGTTTATTGATCCATTAGAAGCAACTAATCATGAATAACATTGAGCCATTTTAAGCTCGACTAAATACATGCATAGACACGAATTCACTGCTACGTGGATATTCTTTTCGGGTCTGACGGAATCGTTAAGGCTCACCTCGAATGTTTGCAGCGTTTGCGAGGTGGGCTTGATTTTCGGTGTCGCTGGAGTTCCTGTCACGTGACTGCAGATTGCTGCCATCACCCGCACAGCGGGGAGTCCTGCCTGGATCTGTTACAGTGCATTCTGGCTAATTGGGGGGGGGGGGGGGGGGAAATCAACAAGTCAATTCGATGTAGCACGAAGCTAACTAGAAGATGAAAAGCCGTGGCAAGCTAACAACACAGTTAGTCAACGACTTGAATGAACAAAATGGAATGATCGCAGTACCGCTGGAGTACTAGTACAACACAACTCGGCTTGAAACAGCACCGGCCCGTTTGTCTGAGTCAGACAACGACTAGCTTAGCTGCTTTGCTGTGTTAGCCTATCCAGCTAGCTGAGCAGCATTGCTAGAGATACTATTGAAAACCACTGATATAATATTATGGGATAGTTGTGTGACTAGACAAGTTGTTCTAAAAACACATCATCAGACGATTTGACAAAGTAAATAAAGATAGATACCGAGTTGGCTGAATTATCTTCGATCGCTCAGCACCAGCTAACCCAGCCGTCCCCTTTCAAAACAGTCAGCCCGATGACGTCAGACCGCGTCACGGTCCACGTCCGTGGATTGATGTCCCACGCACACAACGCTACAAACGATTATTACTAAAATACATTGACATTGTCGGGAAAAGGTAGACACGATTTGAAAGTAAATATGCTTTAGATTCAACCGATTTTGTTTTAACGGCG
Source organism: Brachionichthys hirsutus (assembly GCF_040956055.1). Lineage (NCBI taxonomy): Eukaryota > Metazoa > Chordata > Actinopteri > Lophiiformes > Brachionichthyidae > Brachionichthys > Brachionichthys hirsutus. Next base: position 9,864,233 of record NC_090897.1, on the reverse strand, counting down.
AGTTAAATATTTTTTTAAAAGGCAAACGGGATTTGACTGATTCATGCAGGTGTCGCGATATGTTGCGTGCACGACGTTCTTTTTATTCCACTCCATTGAATGAAAAGGGACGCGTTCCAGCTGAACTGTACATTTATTTAATAAAAATACATCTTATAGAATTGCATGCAAAAATTTTATCGTGGAACTACAAATGGTAGGATACATGATTTTTTTTATAAGGTTATGTTCTAATATCACATGAAATGTTGCTGTGGCCAACTCAGCCCAAAACCTCTGCACTGAGGGGTAATTATGCCAAGGAATTATCAGTAGGAAATATAAGAAATTGTAAGTCCAGCAACATTAATTAATTCTTAATTAAGAGGAGGAGGAACTCGTAAATGTAAGAGATCATGTTCTTCAAGTCATTCTCAGGAGAACAGGGAAGTACAAAAAGAACAGGATGTTGGGAGCGAGCACAAGAAGGTAGATTGGCAAGACAAAACTTTGCTATTAACTACTTTATTTCATATCATACATTTTCTTCATCCCTGAGGAGGGTTGATATTGAAAAGAACAGTGTGTTTGAAACGTTGTTTAAATAATCCAGTAACATAGATTTTGATTTCTGATTGTGGAGCCATGAGGGGGGGGAAGCTAATGGTCTAATATTATTATAGTGATATGACTGGACTTGGATAATTTGTGTGAAGTAAAGCCAGAACATTTTTTAATATTGCAAAGCACAAGCAAAGATGAGGTCAATGAAAGATATAAAAGAAAAACACAATTCCAATTCCTACAAGTACAACAAAAGGATGTCTACCTTGTGCAAGTGAATCAATACACATAGTACAAGTAGGATTGCCTTCTTAGTTGGCCCTTATTGCACATTACAATACAGTAAATAACATTTATTTTATTCTGTGAAGTTTGACACCACAGAATATTCAGAACAGAGCATAAGGTGACATTTAACAGTGTCCCAGTGTGTGAAGGCCGACTTCTACCCCATGTTAGCCAGTAATATAACTTTAATAGGTATAATCCTATAGTGGAAAAAATACAAATGGATGTAAAAAAATAAAATAAAAAGGAAAGATGATTTCAACATTTTACATTCAGGCATTAAATAAAAGCATTAACAAAAATCCCAGTTGAAATAAAAAAAGTTTAAAATAAAAATATATACCAAAATAAATAAAATTGAAAATTCTCCACAGTTATACATTTGTCAGATCAGATTTTGATTAGAATGTTCAGGTCTACCAACTGTTTGAGCCAAGAGCATTATTTGGGAACATGTTCTTAATATTTCCTGATTGTCCGTGTTGCGGTTTGGTGCCGGTAACAATAATGTCCTTAAGCTTCTCCTGTAACCAGTCCTGTCTTTCTCCCACTTGTTTGTGTTCCTGAATGTTGTGCATGAGCTGCACTTCACTGATGGTCCTTTTTCTGTGGAAATAAGAAAATAAGACAGGTATGAATGATCCATCATCAGTGAACTATTTATTGTAGTTGACGAACTAAAAGCAGAGGCTACCTCAGTGGTTTACCCTCTATGTGGAAACTGGCGAGGAAGAGTATCAGGGCCAACGTTCCCCAGTGCCTCAAAGAAAGCATGTTGAGTAACTGAAACAAATAAATAACGGTTAGCGTGTGGAATTCTATTCCTGCCACTATAACACTTGCTTTTAATCATATTCTGCTGTAATAATCTAATACTCTGCCATGTCATTCTTACCAGAGCTTTTGTCCTTATATCCAGAAAAAAGTACGTCAGGCTTTGTTTGCGACGGTATCAGTGCGGCAAAGACGTCAAAGTTGATCAGCCCTTCGTGCAAGGAAGGTTCTCTCCTTTATATAGCCCTCCCCTGGTCATCAATGAACAATTTTCACTGTTGATGTTCATGTCACTTTTCCAATGCATCGATGGGGAGAGGCATCTGCATGACACCACCACCACCAGTCACTACTAACTCATCTTTCAACACCTCTGCAAAGTGCCCTGTTTGTCACACTGTTGTTGAACTTGTTCCATTTTAGGTCTTCACGCTGTATAAGGAGAGTTTTGTTATTAGACTGATGCACAAGATATTTCTAATGGCACAGGTCTACTGGACAGGGGCTGTTGTGGTAAGATATTCTCATTGAAATGGCAATGACTATCAATAATTATTTATTAATAATGCAATTTATTAATAAATAATTAATAAACCTCGTGCGTGTGTCTAAAAGTCACTGAAGGAGAATTTGGAATCACCCAAAGTGAATGAATCAGATAGACTTGGCCCATTGCCATGTCTTCCTTGGATTAAAGTAGGAATTATCAATATTGAATAAACGCAGAGTGTTTATATAAGCAGGAGGTTAAACCTGCACGTTGACTTAAATTCCTCCAGATTGTCCTGTAGATATAATGTTTGTCACTGAATAATTCAGATTGAAACCCTCATTTCTTGAAGCAGCTGCTGATCTGCCTGTAGCAGATGTAAGGAAGAATTCATTCAAATTAAATCCACATATTTCTGTATTAATGACCATTTAATAAGTTTTACTGCTGATGGTAGCAAAAACCTGAGCCCAGCTTGAATTTCTTGCTTGTTGAGTGCATGTAGTATAAGTTGCTCCACTCATGGAGTCGTGCATTATAACAGCAAAAATTGGATTTTTAATAAACATGGCCTGACAAACATGAGCTGACTTTCTTTTTCATTGTCTACATTGCAGTTGAATGATGTATAGGTTGTGGATCACCTTGCCTCAGTGTCAAAAGGTGCATTAGGTAACCATGAAATCATTTTTTAAAGCTGGCAAAGGTATGAAGGAACATGTGCTGCATTAAGACCTGCATCTTTCTGTCCACAATGGGATTTGTATTTCCAGTGACTTCTCGGAATTGGGCACAATACACAGCTATGCTTTTGCTTTTCGGGGAAAAAAAAAAAAAAATTCAAATGCATGCATGCTTATTTTTCAAAATAAAATAGTTGTGCTCAATTTAATTATCTAAAAATATAAAATTCATTTTAGATCAAGGTGTGGTCCTAATATTGCTATAACAGTCCACACAGTACACTCGGCTCTGGCTGTCCTTGCACTTGGATAAATAAAATAATTAGTACTTGTAGGGCCATATAATTGACTCTGAAGTCTATTTTCATCGTATCTCTCTATCTTGTTCAAAAAAAGCAGTCAGCACGAACCGCACTTTCAACCTGACATTCAGGCATGTGCAATGCGCTCACCAAGCAGCTCTCATTATCTCATGTGGTCACAACGTGAGCCATCTCAGTAATGGCATGCAGCTGGTGTGCGGCAGGACTTGAGAGGGATTGGTGGGAAGAACTGCATGCAAATCATTAACGTGGGTCACCCCATGTCACAAAGAAAGTAACACACATAAAAATGACATATCTTTGAGCTATATATAAGTGTGTGGGCCGTAAATAGGCTGCTTCTATAGATACACGGGTTTGAACACATTTTCATAACATTTCTGATCGATATACTGACTTTATTTCCTTTTTATTTGTCCTCATTTTTATCAAGGTCTGAACGATAATGGTGACAGTCGATTTCATGTCATTCCAATGCGTAAGATAGATTTTCTGTGTGAATAGTTGTGGCTTTGGATATCCATCTAGCAGCACGTTCATTTATCCTGCCACTGTATTGTATGTAATGGCATGGAAGGGCGCAAACAGATCATTCTTGCCCAGAAATGGAGTTCAATTTTTCCCATTAAATGAGGTCACCTGACTTGAAGATATCATGTAACTTCCAGGGTATATTTAGGATGTCATCATCACTGTCAACCATCCTGCGAAACCGACACACGGTTCCACATCATGAAGGCGGTGTCGTGATGAAAGATTCAGAAGCTCTTGTCTTTGGGCGTCCGAGTCCTTCTGAAGTTAAATTACACAACAATACATTTTGCCAACATTTGTCCATCCATCAAACAGCTGTGCAGGAAACTGTGTACCAGTCTGTCCAGTGTTGTTTTATGTGAGTGCCCATGCTCACATGAATCCATCACATGCTTTTGCAGCGTTCATGCAGAACAGGTGGCTGTGGTGTCAAATTAGAAGATACTAGTGTCTTCATTGAGGCAACGGACAAAGAGGAAAGACGCCAGCAAACGAGTCTATTTTTCTTCTTCATTAACATCAATCATTGCAATTATTCTCATAGATAACATGATAATTATCAGTGTTATAATCTCTGATTAGCCTCTTACCTCCTTGTTATAAATCATTCGACACGATGCCACTGTGGCTCTACAGGGAGCTGCATGTCTCCAGTTCTGCTGAATTAATTTTTGTAGGACTGTGAATGTGACTTCAATAATGTTACAGGAGGAGAATGTTAATCAGTATTAAAATATTATTTTAATTAGGAATTCAACCTGCTAATTCACGCTGTCTTGCAGTTACACACATGTTTTTGTTCTCAGTGTCAGAATCAGGCGATTCCCTGATTAGTCCCAGCATTCAAAAACCCCGTGGGGGGGGGGATTCTTTGCTGTTGTCCATTCTGTAGAAAGTAAGAAAGTAAGAAAGTACCGGTAGTTGTTTTACTATAGTTCACTGTGCATTATATTTTATGTTTTGTCCACAAGAGGTCGCTGTCATGTAGCCGTTCAAAATAATAGACATGAAACCACAATTGTTATTATTTTTATTATTATTATTATATTTTTGTATAATTGTTTTTGTCAAATGTGAATGTACTGTCAGGCACTCAGTTGTAATTTCTTAATGCAATCTCTCTGATTGCTCCTTGATAGTGAATCCAGCTCCATATTAGGGCCTTTTTTTAAAAATTGTGTACAAAGAGTAAAGCCTTGCATGTCATCACTAGTCATGCATGTGAATTTTCTACACTCCAGAGACAGGACATAGAATGCAAGCCGACAAGCAGATGAAGGTACTGTTTGTGACAAACAGCCTGAACTCACTGTTCTTGCCGGTGATCTGAGAGTCAAGATGATATTTGGTAAACAAGTGGTGTCAAGTCAGCGTGATTGATGTTTCAATCCACTTCAACGTCATCTTCATCGCTATAACAAAACACAGAGCTGACGCGTGAAGAGATATGATGAAGCATGAAGGCAGCTTTGTCTTATCTACGATTTTAAAAATACAACTACTTGTATACATGTATATAGTCATGAAGATCGCAGAATAACTCTCATGTATTTTTGGATTCACAAGTTTAAATTTATTACAATTGCTTGCCAAAGTTTGGTTGGCATCCTCCTACTCTGTTTGCACTCCTCCGCTGAACAAGAGCCGATGAGGCTACTCTGTGATTCATCGTCACTTGAGCTTTGGATTGATAGAACATTTCTAAATTCATGAAATGTGCGTATTTCATATTCTCAGCGTGTTCCTTTCCCTTCGAATGACCTGTAGCGCAAGCGCGACTCCATTCTTGGGTCATTCCCTTCTAAGCCAACATTTATTTGTATTACTGTGGTGGCTTTCAGGGCAGCTGGCCAGTCTGCCTTCCTCCAGGCCTCAGGGGGGAGCTGACAGGCAGCCGTCCTTCTGGGCAGGATGTGATTAAAACCGCAGCAGACAGACTCCTGCAGGTCTAACGTTAATAAGAGACTGAAAGGACAACAAATGCAAACACCACCAGCAACAAAGGGCTCGCTGCAAAAAGGTGTGGACTGGGCTGGCATTTATAGCAGCTGTTCTGGAGCCTCATGAAGCCCAAGATTTTGCAAAGAAACCTAAAAACAAATGGCATCATGAAACTATATGTGCATGAGAGAAGGCCTCACATACGAGGCATTGAATAAAGTTTCCATCTCCAGAAATCAATCCAATTTTTTTTTTACAGAACTAATCAACATAAGACATTAGTCAAAATATACATCCTTAATAAATACAGTTTAAAATATAACATCAGCTTCTGAATGCTCTTCAGTTCTGTATGTTCCACCATCTGGTAGGCTGAATGTGTTCTCTAAAAATAGTTTGATTGGTGGAATTTACAGTTGATGAGAACCAAACAAACAAACAAACAAACAAACAAATAGATAAGGTCTTAGTCTTGGTTTTATGAATAGATACTGAAACATTTGACTCAATAGTGATGCACCAGACAGAACCTCAGGACATTATCTTAGTAGGACTCCAGTAGCTTGTAGTCTGAGCTGAACTATTTCCACCTCAACACTCATTTGTCTGCAGGTTTTTAATTACTTCTTGTTAGAGCAGTTAGCTCTGCCAGTATTTTCCTTCAAAACAAAGATTCTGTTTGCTTTTATTTTATCTACATCAATAAGAAAGACACCCCCCCATTAAATAAATAAATAAAAGCAGGGGACAGGCTCACAATTAGGCCAATTTTCTTGCCAGTCTCCTGGCAAACAACATAAACGATCCTCTCTCCACTCAACTGCAACTACATATTAGTTTTAGAGTTGAATTTGTCTTTTAAAAGGCTTTTTGTATTGTATCCTGTTTAATTTTTGTTATGTTTAGATGTTTGCTTATTTTAGTCCATCGTAATCAATTTTGCTGAATTCTCCTTTATTAATAAGCTATTTTCCCCCCTCGGCACTGCTTGACACAATTTATTAACTCTGCTAAATTGTTTTCAGGATTAGCAGACCTTTTATAAAGAGCTCCAGAAGGGTTAAGGGTGACGAAATGGTTGAATGGAGAAAAACATTTGCTGTCATACTGTTCAAGGACAATTAAATACAGCAAGGCATGTTTATTTGTACAGCACCTTTCAAAAGCAAGGCCATTTAATATTATTCATTGTGGCTTACGCAGGAAAGAGAGGGCACTAAGAGGAGCTACTGTGCACTGTAGCTGTATAGATGTTGTAAAAGGATGGTTAAAAGGCGAGTTGGAGAAGTCTTAATTTTTCTTGCACTGTCGCAGTACAAAAAAATACACATTGGACCTAAGCCATTCACGCATTCTAACTATATATATATATATATATATATATATATTATATTGATTAAAAACAGCATGCCCCTTGCCTTTACAAACAATGTTACAAATCATTAATTTAACCAGGAAATGCCCATTTAAAAAAAAGGCCACCCCTGTCAGGATACTGGGTACAGCCTTGTTTGTAATTGATCCCACTCACAGTTGGACACTAGAGGAGTGGAGAGTGGCCAGGCCCTGAAAATCTCGAATAAAACTGAATACAAGTATGAAGGTGACATTTTTAAATCCCTCTCAGCCACAGAGCCAATGCTTTCAAGAACACCCTGAATGACCCTTCATACACAATAAGCTAAAGAAGACATCTGTGCAATACAGAATAAAATTACATTCAGGCTTAAAACTCAGGGAACAAATGACATGGAGTTTATTCAGTCATTGCTGTACGTCTTATAGCGTTGCAGGTGGTCACAGCTGCAGAGGGGGAGCATAATGAGCACTTGTTCCATACAATACTGTATAATAGCTCTGGGATCTGTTAAATACTGCATTAGTGAAGCTTTTATGCTGAGGCTGTCAGCAGTTGATTGAAGCTGAATTAAAATTAAATAGCATCTTTGTCTGCATTGTGACTCTTGTGTCACGTCCAGTGAACTCCAATGGGAGGAGGACTCCACTGCAGACTCACGAGGAGAAGCAAGCAGGAGCTTCAGTGGGGAGCTGGTGACAAACTGACTGGAGGTAAATAACAGGGTGGCTGCCCAAATAATTCCAAAGCATTTATTTATTTCTTTTGCATTATCCAGATTTGATTTTTTTACAAATCAGAAGCAAACACATATTTGAAAGTTTGAAATGTGACTTTAATTGGCTTTCTGATGACATTTTAGGCGTTTGTGTCATCATGAGCAAATAATGGCAACATCAAATCCAGGGTGATAGAAGAGCATGAGAGGAGCTGAGCATAATCCAGGCTCCGTTGGCAGGGTGATATTTAGGATACTGGCTCGTACCCAGCAGCCCCAGTGAGGCAGCGTGTCTTCTCCAGATGACTGCCTTTTATGTCCATCAAGTTTCATCATTCAAACTCACAATTACATTGGCTGCACATAGTTTGGGTCAATGACACACATTAATAAAGAGGATAGTAAAAAAAAAAAGCTTTGATGGTCAGAATTTGTCTTTGCTATATTCTGTATGAGTCTTTTGTCAGTTTGATGAGTTAATGTGAGGATGAACTTCAATTCTAAGAAACAATGTAAAGTGTCAGTATTTATACAGCTGCACGATCAATGACACACAGGCCTGTATTCTACCACAAGAGCATTTTTTAAATCCAAAAATGAGATTATAAATAAGTACGTGCCCTCGCTGATCAATACAAATATGATTTATCTGCAAATTTCCTGAAATTATGTCATTTAAATGCAAATTAGTCGCAGCCATAAAACCAATAAAGAGAGTCTTAGTTCAATATTTGGGTTAGGGTTAGGGTTAGGGTTAGGGTTAGAGGGTCTTTACAATGTTATGCCATCTGTCATCAGTTGATGCCACCAATGATTTAAATGTCACTCGATTGTTGACATAATCACTCACAATGTTTTTTTTTTTTATTTATTTTATTTTACAAACATGTCCATATGTCTCTTTCTGCAGCTTGACTCAATGAACCACTAGAAGAAAGTGCATCTGCTAAGCGGCTCTACTGCAGCACATTAGAGAGTTAATGCTAAATATAAATGCCACTTTGGTTCAATGCTGGTGTGGCCCTCAAGCTTCATGATGTGTCCGTGACGTATAGCAATAACCACCCAATCAGAAATCAGGACTGGTACTAATTAATTATTTACTATGTGGTGCCCCAGATATATCGTAATAATAGCATATAAATGTTACAATCATCCCAGCCCTTCTCCATTATTGGATATAATATTTCTCTGATTATTAGCTTGTTTTCATTAGAAAATCAACCTGGATCCACGCAGGGCGATATAGTCCTTCGCCGATAGATGGCAGTATAGGCTCGTAGAGGTCGCAGCTCCGCGCAGCTTTACGGCAGACGTAAAGCACATCGCAACAACAATGCTGCTTGTTCAAAGTTTGCCTCTATGTCTCAGGTGGGTTGATAAGCACACTGGCATTATTTACATGTATTACTGTAGCGTTGTGTTTTATTGGTGTCTGTGGCGCCCTGCTTTGCTTATATAGCTTGTGGCGAACCCCCCCAATGTGTTACATAATACAGCTAAATCAAACTACCTTTTATTGCTATTATTAACCACTGAACTCATACCATCGTATCGACTATAGATAACAGGCTGGTATCAGATGACAAACGCAGCCTCACTCAAGCTCTTAGGTTTAGGCTTTGGGTGATCCCAGGATGGGTAGGTTGATATCAGAACTAGAGGCACTAAAACGCACCTGTCTGAGGAAGGCGCACACACTGCAGCGTTTACCTGCTGCTACCTGGAATCTTACATCAAACAACAACAGCGACCTTCTGGCTGACCTCCAGCCCCTTTCTCAGACAACAGTGAATATTTCAACTCGAATAAAGGATGCAAATATTGTCTTCTCAAACTAACTTTTGGCTCTTGGGCTGATGGAGACTCATTTTACAGCATGCTTGCTGCAGCACCGGCCGATTGAGGGTGGACATAATGATTAACTGGGGTTATTTAGTCATCTTCGGTTTAAATGTGTATCTGTTATGTCATATGGCATTATTCATAGGAAAGTTTCACCGTTACTCATCAGTAGAGTCGTTTGAAAGATTTGATTATGATTGCTGTAAAGTCCCTTGTTTTCATCACCTGCTGAAAATAAGGTTTACTGGCCTCCTGTGGTTCAGATGTGAAACTATGTTTTGCACATTTCTCCTTTTACATATTTTTCTTCAGGTGCAGGGAGATGAATTTCCTGTTTTTCAAGAACGACTCTCAGCTGGGGAGAGAAAGCAGCTCCATGATGATCTCAAAGAGGCAAAGGCTGACATCACACGTAGAGACCAAAATATTGTGTCTCTGTTGCACAGTCTTTATGATCTCATCGTGGAGAATGAGAATTTGAAGAAAGAGCTGTCCAGAAGGAAAGACATGTCCAACATGTGTGCAACCTGGGAACGGAAGGCACTTCAGCTGGAGGCACTGAATTTCAAACCAGAGCAAATTACTGAAGGAAATCATCTCAGTCATGAGAAGCTCCAGGAAAACCAGGATAACTGTCCACAGGTGAGATTCGATTTGTTTTACTTATCTCAGAGGCAAAGTGTGAAAGAAAAGTTTTTGTTTGGGTTCAGCTTGCTTAAAGTATCTGTATGACACGCAGAGAGCACTACAGGAGTCCTGGGTCCGGTTTGATGTTCTGGAGGAGCATCTGGCTCAGAGAGATGCGCTTCACCATCAGGAACTCTCTGAGAAGCACTGGACTTTTAAGAAGGAACTGGCAGAGATGGCGGCGAGACTCCAGCGGGACTTCTTGGAGCAAGAGAAGATCCTGAAGAAGCAGCTCTCAGAGAAGGATGAGACCCAGCAGAAGGTCGTCTCTGATCTAAAGAGGATGTCTGAGGTCTGTTCCAGCTGGGAAAGGAAGGCTCGCCAGCTGGAGGAAGCAAACAAGAACCTGGAACACCTTCACAAAAGGAGAGACGAACGTCTGTCTGTGTCGGCAAAGAAAGAGGAGGAGCTACTGGAATTACAGGAGGAGATTATCCCACCTGAGGTGAGTTGCCTCAGGTCATACTTCAAATCTCACTTCTATTGGCTATGTCCACAAGGGTGTTCTGTGAGTATCCTGAGCCGAGAGCGAGGTGTCTGGAAGTTTGAATAAATGGTCTGGCTTTCTTTTATCAGGAGGTTGTCAAAGACAAGGAAGAGAAGAGGGGCTTCTGGAGCCACATGTTTCACTTCAAAAAAAAAGCTGCTGATTCCTCTTGATCCAGCCCTGCCTGAAAGATCCCGAACTCCTACGCCTTCACCCAAAGCCCCATGTCGGGTTACTTGACCACACTGTTATGTTCTCCACTTTTAGAAATTGAAAGTATGTAAATACCTGTTTAATACTAAGTAAACAGGCACCGGGAACAGTTTCTGAAATATATTTTGACTCATTTATGACATATATCAACAATAGATATGACAAGTCTGTGAGTTTGGGGAAAGTATTCAGCTTTTTCAAGATGGAAATACAAGCAGACATGTCAGAAATGAATCAAACTGTGTCGAGATTCTAGCATAAACTGCTACATGTTTAGCTAAATAGCTCACTGTGTGTCGTACATTATTAATTCAGTTACACCAAAATCATCTGCATTTGAAGTAGAGTGTGTTGTTTACAACACGCTCAATTAATGGGCTTGAATGAGCTCAACTATTAGAATAATTGTATGGGCACGTAAATTAACCCTTCAGATGAACTCTGGTTGTCATAGTTGATCCTAGACCAGATATGTAATTGATTGACTGGCCATGTGACAGATTGGAATGTGTGTGTATTTGTGTGTACACGCGTGCACTGAGTGCATTAATCAATAAAACACCTGGGAGATGACGGCGGTGATCAGCTGAGCAATTTTTTACTGCTTCCAGAGCTACAGGTAAATGTCATTAATATCTATTTGGGTTTGGATACCATGGGTTATCTCGGTAATATGCCGTTTGTTCTTGGTTGTCAGATGACTTACAAAAAAAAATGACTCTCACTGTAGGCTCTTTGCAGAAAGAGTTAGTTTGAACACACGCATGCTGCATAAGAGGGAGATCACCTTACAATGCTCTTGAGAGATGGTGATTTTGTTTTTCACGCTTCCTCAGATGAGCAGCCTGATGCTGATGCATGTCTTCGTGTTCTCAGTGTCATAGTATGATTAGAAATCACTGCTAACTGAGCTTGTCCCTACAAATCACATCAAATAATGACTCAAGTGTTTTCCTGTTGGACCTTTCACACAGCCTGCAGGCCCAAACAGACACACAAAAGAAAAACACACCGCTGCTTTCATCCTTGCATATGGCTTGCAGGCACGACAGCGGTAGTCAAAACAATGAGGAGTTACAGGTCTTCATTTGTCCTCAGGCCAGCTAAGGACGAGCTGGATGGATGAATCTAATGCGCACTGTAGAATTGCAGGCTAGGCCGTGCATTATACTGTGTATCACAATATAAAGCCTGTGCTCTTATTTACTGAAGGTAAAACCCAAAGGGAACTCAGCATACCCATCATCAGTGGGAGCAGCGGCAGCAGAGGAGTAATCAGACCCCCCCCCCCCCTCCGAGACTCCATTAACTGGATGTCATTAGAGTCAGAGATCAGTGGGAGGGTGAAAGAAGTAAAACTGTTGTTTTGCTGAACAAACTAAGGCATCAAATACAAAAAAATTACTATGGAATTTTATGCAACAGTCAATTGATAAGTTAAGGAGAATAAATATAATTAGATTTCATTATATATATATATATATAAACCAAAATAAGCTGAAAACTGACCAGAATTATAAACTATACTTTCCTCCGACATAAATGTGGTGCTGTCGTGGTTTATTCTCAGCTACATGATGATTAGCCTCCTTGTAGACATTTTAAATGAAGGCAGTGAAAATCCACCATTTCTGGGGTGTAGAGTGACGACTGGACGCCTGTGTACAGGCAATTATCCTGCAGGAGGAATATGACTTGCATTGCTACGCTGAAGGTGCTGTGGGTGCAGCTACACCACACACACACACACACCCACACACACACACACACACACACTATATATATATATATACTGCCCTTCAAACTGCTCATTAACACTGTGAAGCTATTTCCAGCTTCCCCACGAGATTCTTATTAACATACAACGTGAGAGAGATGAGCTTTGTTTGGCAGATAAGAATGATCATGTATCAAAAACTGATCATGTATCAGTTTTTGACTTCTCATGTCAGAGAAATATTGGAAGGCAATAATTAACACTGGTAAGAGCCACATATCAACTTTAACATTCATATAAGGTTTGTGGTCATTGGTCAATAATCTCTTACATTTGTTTCCACATGGCTTTCGTGTAAAGGACAAGGGGGACATGGTTCAACTCCCTGAAATAAATCCTAACTGCACACTGGCTAATCAGAATAATGGAAGTTGTAACAGTAAGCGTAGCGATGATCTATCAGAGGAGAACATGTTCTCACTTGTAGCCTGCAGATTAAACAGATGGCAGACCCCAAAAAAATGTCTAGTTTGACATTTTTAATTTGATGGCTCAGTGCCCTAAACAGTGATTCCAGTATGGCAGCCGATGTTTTCTTTTAATACAGTCAGATGGAAACAGGAGGCTGCATTTGAGCTGCTTCGCTGGCGAGATTAATTATGAGCATGTTTATTTGTGCATTTAAACCATATACATGCTCAACCTTTCCCTAGATTATGTATCTGCCTACCATCTATATATGTCTATCACAACTGGGGACCGTGTCATCAGGCGGACACTGTAGAATCCTCATTTCCCACTTTGACAGGAGCGCAGGTGAACGAAGGAGTCAGTAAATCATGAAGAAGTTGATAGTGTCTGTTATCATTATAAAATCGCATTGCATATAATATGGAATGTATCCTAATTATTAAGCGCTCCCATAAGTATCATAGCAGCACAGAGTAATTGTCTGAGTTTAAGTGTAAATTTAAAGGTACACATATCTTCATTTAAAGGTGATAGTGGATGTGTCAGAGCTGCCTGCATGAACCAAACATTTTATTTGAGTCATTTTAGAAGAATGGTACAATATACCTTGTAGGAGATGCACCATGATTTGCAACCATGTGTCTCTTGGTAATTAAACTGCACTACGACATCTGTTCGATAACATCCTAGTGCTGTGTAGCTGACAAGACTTTGTGAAGGGCATGCTGACTGAATGAATTGCAGTGGGATGCATCAAATCAGCCAACCCCAACAACTGTTTATGCTTTGCATACTTTGGGTCTCAGTGGGGGGGGGGGGGGGGGGGGGGATTATAATTTGCTGACATGGGGTGAAAGAAGGAAGTTGAATGTTTTTGCACTGGGAGGAAGCACCCACAAGAAACTCATGCAAATCTATGGAGACAGCATCTCTATGTTCAAGAGTAAAGTAAATAATCTCCTCTTTAACAAAGCTGATAGCATTCCAATATCTATGTGCTGTTAGAGGCCAAGACGGATGGCATAACATGACAACTTCAAGACAACTTTTAATAGAAAAGAAGCGACAACGCCTGCTTCTGAACTCTGAAAAGGATTCTGGAGACTCCACATGAGAGCAAAGCCCCACCAGTGCCAAGTCACTTTGAGGATAGTTCTCATTAATACCGTACATCATGATGTCTTCACTCTAAGGCAGTGGAGGGATTTTCAATTCATAAAGCTTAGCTTTGCTCTGTGTCCCTGATACCATGTGTTGATGGGAATATACGACACAATCTCTCGCTTCAGTTGCTCTCAAGACGGCAAGGAATTCAATCAAAGTTAAAATGCAACAGTACATTTCATTTACTCGATGCTTTATTGAAGCCCCATTTTATCACACAGTTCATGCCATTCTAGATGGGTTGAGACTCAAAGTATGGGCAGGTTAGTTTAGCTTCAATCTAAGACACTGATGTTGATGATGTGAGACAGAGCTTCCAGGGCTAACCCTAAAACACGGGGCCTTCATCTTGCGAAAGGCCTTTTAAATTAAAATCTTATTGCCCAGTTGCATTGCAATGTTTATTTGAAATAAATGTTCACTCGTTGTTGTTGTTGTTGTTGTTGTTGGAGATTTAACATTTGACAGTTCAAAATGTACATAAAAAAGCCTTAGAAGACAAAAGAGTTGTCAAATAATTATAATGAATGGAGATGCACAAAAGTGAAGGAACATGTAAGATGTAATAAATCAGAGTTGTAAATAAAATTTGCGCCCCAGAAATGAAACACTTTAAGTTGTGTGACAGATTTAATGACATCTTCTTTCAGTGATGGGGAAACCATCTCCCCAGGCATTATGGTATACAATGGCTCCCAGTGGAGCCACTCTACTAACCTCCAGCTCAACCTCTCAGCACACAAAGTCCTCTCTGTTTCTTCTTCTGTTCAGACAGACGCATACTCTGTCCTCATTAACGTACCGAAATCCCAGAGACAGGTGAGATACTCCTGCTGCATCTAATCTCAATCAGAGCAGGTGTAAAAGTAACCTGGCACGGATTAGATGACATTTGTCACACGTAGTTAATCCACATGGAAGTTAAAAGAACATGCTAATCTATTTTTTACACTAGGACATAAATGCTTGTAGAGGGCGAGGCGGGCGCTCATAAGAGTCCTTTTGATGCCAGTCACGGTCTCTTCTCTTTTGAGTGTTGTTGTTGTTTTTACATCTCAATTCACCAAGTAGTTTACATCCATTTGGCAAAAAAGTCCAAAAAGCTTTATTTTACAATGTTCAAAAGAATAATAAAAAAAATCCTTGATCCCTTCATCTGGAAGTAAAACTTTATCTCAACACGGGCTCTGTTTAGCCTTTCTAGGCGTTCATTGTGGTGCACCTTACAGTCTGACACTGACAGATGCGCGCTGGAAATGGAGGATCATTATTATGCCAGACAGGGCCTTCAAGAGAGAAAGATGAGGAGTATGTACCCTCTGTGTATATATATTACACAGCGACAGACAGGGATGGAGTGGACATTTTTGCTATTTGTTAATTTTTCCATTTCCAAGCCGATGGCTATTTCTCCTCATAAGTTACCGTACTGATGGGATGTGCTGCCGTTTCTATTCGTGGTGCATCTGCGACAGCCTGCACTCAGAGCCTTCTCTTCTCATCTCCACCCTGAGCCCAGGATAAAACGGGACAGGGTTTGATTCCTTAAGTTGGCCCTCTTTTGTCAGTTTGGCTCCTTGCCTGTATCTGATGCCGAGCTGGAAATGAAAAGTTTGGAATGTGGCCTCTGGAGGGATGACAGAGCTGATCTTAAATGTCGCTTTGCCTCTCCTTACCTGTCACTCTCTTCTGCCCCCCAACCGATAACTGGCAGCTCTTGCCTTCTCCTAATTGTGTTTCTTAAACTTAATTTTGTAATAACATATTGGTGCATAGCATCATGGGGTTTTGAGCAAGGACAGCCTTGACTGCTCTGACAGCTTATTGCTTTCCAAGCTTATGGACTCGGATGCCCTGCAGTGAAATTGAAGATTATTTTCCTTGATCCTTGTCCAGCAATTTATTTTGGAGTGCAGAGGACGGAACTCACCTCCATCTTCCTGCAGTGTCACGGTTATCCAGTTTAGGTGTAGTATTTACACAGCGCGGCTGACTTTGAGTCTGACTTGGTTTCCTCTGCGATATTTCATTAAGGTAGGATTCAAATTACGATTGTAAGAAAAATGCTGTCATTATTGAACAAATAATGAAGTTGGTAATACGATACTTATTAGATATAGGTCGGTAAATATATGATAACTTGAGACCAAATAATGTGGGAAACTTAAACAGACTGAGTGGCTAAATTTCACCACTCATAAGCAGACAATTACTGTGGAGGCATGCTAATATGGATATTAGTGCTCTCAACCCGCAATAAATTACAAACTCAGAGAAAACCAATTAAGCAGAATAGGAAGATCCAGTCCATCTGAACTGACAGGAGTCTCACTCGATCGCATGCAGATAACATTACGCCTACAAGATAATGACTTTCTAAGAGAGATGAGGGCTCAAAGAAAACACAAAGAAATGCCAAAATAAAGAAAATCGGTATAGCGATAGATACAGTCCAGCCAAATAATTGGTTATAAGAAGAAGGTGCTTAATAATCCCTTAATGGGGAAATTATTTTTTTCAAGCAGTTTTACACACACACATAGGCCTGGAACACACGCGCACCCCCAACCAACAGAGAGAAACACACACACATACACGCACACACGCGCACACACACACAAAAATTACCTATTGATATGCAAATGTGTCAAGGGATGATGGAGTAATAAGCAGCCATGTGGCGGAACCCTCGGCGCCTTTCTCAAGGACACCTCAGCAGCACCCAGGAGTTGATCTACCTCTTCAGAAACTAGTCTACACTCCGTACTGTGTTCACACTGGACCAAAATCTGCAAATTACGTCAGAGAAATATGTTGGTTTTATGATTCCATGTAGACGTTGTCTCTCCAAATGAAGAGAACTTGACTTTATCCTTTGCTCCCATCACAATTACTCAAGAGCTTTTTCCCATCAACATAATGTGTTATTTTGAAACAGCTGATGCTCTAATGTATATACTGCAAAAAACAGTTCATGCAAAGTGCATTGTGCACCTTCACTCCCATTTATGCAGTAAAATTAGAGGTAAAGCCATGTTAAAATGTGTTGAACTTTTCAACCTATAAGTTAAACATGTCTCTTTGCACAGGCTTGCAATACTAATAAAATATGCATTGTCATTTGTCAACGTAATGTTCATGCTGCTCCTCCAGGGACCAAGCGAGGCGATGCTCCTTTCGGCAGGTAATCTTAATGAAATCCTGTAGAGAGCGATGTCCTGCTGTGTTAAACCTTTGAGTGTGTGAATGTTTAAGATTAAAGAGAAGATCATCTGTGGAGATTTTCTACATGTGTGATGAATTCTGATTCTGCATGGATTAGGATTCTAGAATCACCTTTTCCTCTAGAGCTAATGCTACTCCTTGGGTCAAGGAAATACAATTTATTGCACACATCCATCCCCTCAATGGAAATAAAGTGAAAGATGCTTTGACCTTTCCTCTACCCTCAGAGTAAAATGTACATTTTTGACTGCACAGAGGTATAACAATGAATTGCATCAGTGCTGCAATCTATTAGTAAAATTAGTAATTAGTAAAAGAAGTCATCTACTGCGGAGCGTTCCAGTGACGTGCATTCAGCTGAGGCCGTGCCTCATCTGCTATCATGCAAAAAAAATAATATTTAATAGTTATATTTATCCAGTAATTTGTGCAAAAAATGTATTTTACATCATTTATTGATTAGAAAATCTCTAAAAAAAAACAACACATAAACTCCGATCACTTACTTTTCGTGGTTGTAGTATAAAGATACCAAGAACAATTTATAACCTTTTGATGATGATCCAGATCACCATGTGGACGGTGAAAATCCAAAGGAGGGGAATGAGCTGCTCGGCGGAGGTCTGTGCTCACTGAGTGCTTTTCTAGTTTGACTTTTAAAACTGACTTTTGTTCAGAAAGAGTGATCAAATGCTGAATAAACTTTGATAAGATTTGTAAATCTGATTGTGATTAAGTCAGTGCCTCGCCAGCCATAAGCCATTAGCATGACTTTGAAGATGAGTCAAGTTATCCTTTCCTATGTACCCTCTATAATATAATATTTTCTTTTTCAATCTATGTGTTTATTGGCTCATTGCATGCTCCTCTAAGTCTGGAGAAAATAGCAAGATTTCGATTGCACGTCTTTGAAAGATTATTTCAATCTCAATTGTTAGCCCTAAAATCCCCTTGGAGAAAAGATGGATTACTGAGAGAATGAGTTATAGAGGTTTAGGAAAGGCAAATAGACCCTGAATTTAGATTACAATTAGAGGAATAGAAGTCGAAGCGATTTCATCTTTAGGAGACTTAAATTGAACTTACTTGAGTGCATTTAGAAAACATTTCTTTTTGTCTAGGACATAAATGGGATCGTGTTGTTTTTTTGTCCTCAGGTGAATTTGAGAAAGAGCTTTTGGGCTCAACCTTAATCTCATTTGTATTTAAGGGAAATGAAAGAACCACATATACCTCTACTTTGGTCTTCTTTCCTTAGGGTGCTTCTCGTTAATCAGATTTCCTTTCATTCCAAACCTTAGACGAATTAGGCTCTAATAAAACTCATGCTGCTGGTACAGTCCAAATATGAAGCACTAGGCTTGTTTCCATGACTTCTGTTCGACTGAGATCTAACTCAGTGCGATGCACATGACTCATGACGTCATGAGGATAGCAGCTCTGTGCCAGTCAAGCAGCAAAGTGTCATGGGAGGTGACTCCACAGAGCGTTCAGTGAGCTCTCCATCTGGATATCTTCCTCTGCTGTGGGCTGCCCAGCTCAGACTAAGAAGTCAACACCAAAACGTCTACTTGCATGATAATTCCCAGAACAGGTGGATTTGGTTGGAGTGTGCTGTTGGCTTCAAATAATAAAAACCAGATGAGAAAAATAAACTTTTTATGCAGTTATCACAACTAAAATGAGACAGAATTTGACACACAGTTTGTGTTTTGCAAGTCATACACCATTAACGCCTTGAAAGCTCGGTCTCATCCATCTATCTATCTATCTATCTATCTATCTATCTATCTATCTATCTATCTATCTATCTATCTATCTATCTATCTATCTATCTGTCTGTCTGTCTGTCTGTCTATCTATCTGTATATCTGTCTGTCCCTATATTATTTTGAATGCATGAGCTGTTTCACAATGGAATTATGCAAAGTCAGCACAGCGTCATCTGCCGCTCAGGCCCTTTTATTCATGTCTGTGGGCTGGAGTGGATCCAGCCCGATGGCCACAGGCTTGGTCAAGCGAACAGCCAGAACTTGCTCCATGGTTTTCTAAAGAATAGAGGTTATTGCAAAGGGCAAAATCTCACTTGGCATGCTTATGCATCAATTTATTATTTATTTTTTTAATACAGCTCTATTGAAAATGTTTACAATTTTTAATATGCCTGTGTGGGATGGGATGAAGTATGCTTGCAAAACATTTGAGCAGCACCAAAGATTTTTGGCAGGCTGTCCCAGTGTTCTTCTTCAGCTTCTGTTTAAAAAGACTTGAAGTGACCTCATCATTTAGAACTATTGGTATTAACATTTTGACAACAGCAGCAACACAGCAATCTGCCCATTACTGTAAAAACAGGCATATTTAGAACAGGCTTTTCAGAAGACCCAGTCCAGTTATATTTCGCTGTTGGATGATACAGGGTTCAGTATGGAGTCGGCACAGATAGAACCAGCTGTAAAAATGGATCGGGAGTCAAGATCACTATAATGTGAAGTTAGCTGCTACTTTGGACACGTTCCCTCCAGTGGACTCTGCAATGATTTCATAGGATCATAGATCACATGATTACTCAGCAGAGTTATGCTGTTATGAAATGTGGATTCTCCCTCAGTTTGTAGCTGCAATTATTTACATTATGAATGCTTTTTTTGCTGTAATAATGACCACATATGTCATATAGCAGTTGAATACAATGTTTGTTGGAACAAAGAGAAAGAAGACAGAAAAGGAGAGACTATTCAAAGTCACCCATGTTATTACTGTAAGCATGACAATGAAATACATTTTGTTATGGTGGGGAAAATGCAGGAGGATCAACAACAACAACAACAAAAAAGGTTCATGAGTTAAATAGTTAATGAGATGTTCGTCGAGACTTCAGCGATGGACAGACCGACTGACTAACTGATCGGCCTTTATCGTTGGAGCCACTTAGCTATTACAGCTCAACAAGAAAAATAGGTAAGACATTTAAGATGCAATTAGCAATGTGTTTGAATGCCTTTCCTACTGTTTAGGAATTTCAAAGATACTAAACCTCTTGTAGATTCTCAGGTGAACTTCTGCTATGTCATTAAGAAACACAGTGTTGCACAAGCTAATTAACATATTCTGTTTGCAAACTGAGACCATCTTCAAGCATAGCGTTAGTACCTATAAGAATGCTATGACAATATTCTGATAATATAATGAAAAGTTTAACGGTGGATTGAAGTTAAAATTGTTTTTACAAATACATTCCTCATTTCCATTTAAAAGTCAAATGAGGCTTTTCCAGCTGCAAATACAACTAATTTCCATGCTATTTCTTACCCAGTCATTTGTAGCCTCAAATTAATTAGCTTCATTGAGGCAAATTGCCCAGCTTCAGACACTGTGTGGTATCTGTTTTGTAAGGGAGGAAAAACCTGGCACTTAAAAACGGAACAATAGAATCTCTGAATGCAATTAAGTAAAATAATTAGAAGTCTATGCAGTGAAAATGAATGTCACGCCTCAGCAGATCCTCTTGTTCATGCAGGAAAAAGAACCTTGGTGTTCGCCTGAAGTAATTCATTCCTCTGTGCTGTGAGTTCCTGGTGTCCAAACATTGTGAGACATTTCAGATTTAATTTGCATGATGGCGCTGCGAACTCACATGCATGATATTAGAAACAGCTTCTTCACTCAGTGGTGCTCTCTGTTCCTCTCAATACATCAGGAACTCTTTGAAAAACATTATTTTAAAAACTGTTCCACATGAATGCTGATGAATACTGGGCCTGTGCCTTCCATATTCCTGCCACACTCTCATGATGAGGCTCCACACGCATCGACAGATAAGCAAGATTGCAGATTGCTCAGCCTCTGATCTAATATTTAATCAGTCTCATGTCAATTCCTGAAAATCATTCATTCTTGAGGAATGAATAATTTAGAGTTTTACATGGGAAACAGTTTTGGAACACGGATCTTCTTTTTTCAGCTTGTCCCGTCAGGGGTCACCACAGCAAACCAACTTACCCCACTTTATCCTGTCCTTTGCATCGTCCTCCCCAACCGTCCTTCCCACATCCTTCTACCGATATAGTCCCTGTCTCTCGTCTGGACATGTATAAACCATCGAAGTCTGGTCTCTCTGACCTTATCTCCAAAACGTCCAACCTTTACTCTCCCTCTTATTGTCTCATTTCTAATCCTATCCAACCTGGTCACTCCCAAGGAGAACCTCAGCATCTTCATCTCCACCACTTCTTCTTTTCCTTTCCACATCCTCCATCACTCTGCTGTTGACCCGAGGTACCTGAAATCCACGACCTCCTTTACCTTATTTTGTTCTGAATACTGACAAGTGATTATTAAAAGAAAGATTCATTAAAAAATAAATTTAAGCTCTGAGGCATGATCACTCTTTCAATAACAGTGTAAAAATGACAGGTTTAATTATGTAACAGTGCATAAGTTAAGTTAAGAACAACAACATACAAGTTGAAGCATAACTTTAGAGTTTTTTTTTTTTTTTTACAAAGTTCTGAGAAAAGCCGAATTGTGAGACTGACTTGACTGATTTTCATCTTCGACTGCCAGTGTGCCTCATCATCATTAATTCATCTTGCGTTCTTCCTCACTTACCAGATGAAACATTTCAAGCAGAGAGGCAGATGCACATCTGATTTATGGGATTTGCAGAACAGAAACACACCATGTGTGAAAGATTATTTATCATTTAGTTTTGCATAGTTAGTCAGTCGGCGTAAAACATGTTGTCAGGAAACAGAGGATGACAGTACTTCTAAATGATTCATTCTTGCTTCATCTTTGGTTTGTGGTTTAGAAATAGGGCTGGCAGTATTACAAAGAATGAAAACACTTTAAATTACTTCAAAGGTTTTTAACTGTGCTATGTGAATTCCATTTATATCCAGCAGCCCAGCCGACCTTAATTAGTTTAATCATTAAAAGAAAAGAAAAAGAAACTATAAATGATTAATTCTCTATTTTAATTTGCCTTTAATTTGTCTCACAAAACATGACACTTTGATTTTATACAATAGTAGTCCATTGTTAAGCGGCCACAATTCTCCATTGTTGAGCTGGAAGTATATTCAAAGTATGCGCAGGATATACGCATCGCCTATTCCCGGCTGACTTCAGTGCTTTGTTTCCTTCTGCAGCAACAAAGGCAAGCTGCGGCGTAGCTTGTAGTTGTAATAAAAAGTGACAAGCAGTCGTGTCAGCTTTCAGTATGTGACTTTATTTTGTCTTCATTTAGCAGCAAAGTGCTCCATATTAACCCTGCTGTGTTGGAGGGAAAGTGGAATTCAGCCAAACAAGCACTCGCACAAAAAAACAGCCCTCTCCATCGTCAGTCCTTTCCCCACACTCGAACCACACGGGGAACACTTTATCAGCAAGGACTGCAGCGACAACTGGGGTGCAGTTGTGTGACGATTTCATTTCAGATAAAACCCCAGAGTTTAGAGGAACGGTGGAACAATGTGGGGAGGATGTGGAGAAGAATAAAACACTTGCATTCAGGCAAAAGTATTTTCCTTTCCAGTAATTGTTGCTGAGGCAGCATCTACTTGCCCTTGTTTTGCGACGGCAGGAAAAAGGACAAACAAAATAGTTGTGCAAGTTGCCTCAGCAGCGCATGAGCCTATTTTATCAAGCAGATAATTTATGACATGTGAAGGCTACCAACAACCGTGCTCTTCCATCAGCCAACTGTTCTCCGGCGTGGAGCGTCTTTATCGGAATGCCTACAAACAATTTGAAGCGTTAAAGCAAAATAATGAACGGAGCGGATGTTTGCAAGCGTCCAGGCTCTTTTACGAGCGGATTCAAGGCAAATTCAGCTATAGAAGAAAGGATTTCACAAGGATCCCATGAGATGTCTCTCTCATCTGTGCGTATAGGTTTACATTTTTTCCAGCAGCGTGAGTGCTGGTAATGATGTGTGCATATTCCAATAACCTTTACATGTTCCAAATCTCATTCTGAACACAGTCATTCAGAACAAAGCTAAAAGGATGCCCTTTGTGAAGGTGCTGAGCTTTAATACTCTCTGCTGTGAGGATTAAGGAGGGTGCTGAGTGAGGGGGGCAGTCAGGTATGTGAGACTTATAGGGTTCAGAGAGGTCCACATCTGAACAGAGCACAGGTCGGTCACACACAGGCTGCTGGCACCGGCATGCTGTATGACTGGCCTCAGATCAGCCCTCACTGGAACACTGGTAGCATAAGATGCAATGAGACCCCAGCTGATAGTGAAGTCAGAAAAGATATGCCAGCTAAACACAAAAGTCCGACGTCAAAGCCATTTTTCCAAGTATACGCTCTGTTTCTACTTGCAGCAGTGAATGAACGAGAAGCTGGTGGGTAAACTGGGAGAAACACGAATATGAATGATTGGAGGATGTACACATTATGGAAGTGATGAAAATAACAACCAGACGAAAGACAAGACCGAAGGTTGCCCAGGAGACATCGGAGTTGAATGAGATAGTGATCAATGTCGTTTAGTTCACCAGTCCAGGCTTGAAATGTGAAATTGTTGATGTGGGAGCCACACAGAAAATGACATGACTCAGAACAAGAAGGCTATGACTTAAAAGCGGGGTTTTAAAGACAGTAAAGACAAAGGCAGAGCTAAAGTCAAACTAACCAGTGAGACACGCCGTCTAATTATTCTGGGAGGAACGTCAGACACTTTTGAGAATTCAGGAACCCTGCCCAAAGACATTTCAGCATTCAGACAGGCGGGAGTTGGGATCTCCACCATGAATGTACTCTGTAATATAGTGTTATAATGCACTGAAGAAATCATTGCAGGAAACGTCACAAGTGAGAGCTTTACCACTTTGACTATTCAATATATTTTGGAGGGGCTGTTTAAATCAATGTGGAACCACGTCTCAGTAAATGCTGTTGAAATTAGCTGAAAATCTTTAATAGCTGGTGTCTCGTGCTCCCATCTACAACATGACAGTGTTTTGTATCAGCAATTATTCATGATTGTAATAGAGTTTCAAATGTCTTCTACATCTGCTGCCAGTCTGAGCGAGACAAGTTGATGTATGGGCCTTGGAGGAACAGCAATGAATTAATTAGGATGATATAAGATGCACTATTCAAGGTCACTGTCCACTGTCTCCTGTACAGCTTGTGACTGACTTTAAATGAGATTAATACATGCAGTACTGTGTGAGAATCAACAACCAGAAGCTGGTAAAAGTGCTTAGATTATCACTAACAGAAGAGCAATATTTAAAACTTTATTATGGAGTAGCACAAGTAGAAAACAGACTCAGTAAAAAGACAAATTCAGATTCCACCTTCCGGCAACTAGAACACATCTGAATTATTTACAGAGTCAAACAATGTTTGTCTTAAATCTGCATAACAAGGATAATACAGAACAAAATGAAACTCGTCCTCCACCATATTCAGGTCACACAACGAGCAACGTCTCTCCTCCTCGGCGAGACCTTTGAACCTGCCGGAGGTCAGCTGCCAGTTCATAGTTGTGCACAGAGAGACCTTTGTTTTCTAGATACTTTTACAACAATGTATGTTTCTGTCTGATGCACTCTTGAAGTGAATATAAGATCTTAGTTTTGTTTTCCTGCAGAGATCATATTTCCATTGTTTTTTTAAATTCAGTTAGCACACCTCTTATGTCATGTTGTATCATGTTGACATGAAAACGCCTCACAGGAAGGCCACAAGTCGGATTCGAACCTGTGTGAGGCAGCAGCGCTAACCACTGCGCCACCGTGCCGCCGCAGGCAGTTCGTTAAACCAGACACAAGCAGTGTGAACCTACAACTGATGTGTTTTGACCACTGGGAGCAGTGGGAAATAGCTGCCGGGAACACGGACATGCCATCAGAGTAGAATGTGAAATGGTGAATGTTTTAGTGAACACACTGATGGCTGATCTTTGGTGTTTGTGATTCACGTAGTGAATCTAAGGCTCACTCTCTTTTCTGTTTTCTACCAGATCCTGAGGGAACTATTCGGTTACCACTACAGTGGGCTAAAAGATGCAATAAAGCTCTGCAGAGCTGAGGAGACTTAAGTAAAATAATAATTATCTGTGGGCAATCATGGGCAAGCCCTTTCAAATTAAAGGAACTGCATGCTAGCTGTGAAAGCTGCTTCGTTTAGTCTCAAAGAATGGAGCAGACAATGGTTGGATGAAATGACTGATTCATACAGTATGTATGTTGTTAAAGATATACTGTAGTTCCCACCCAGCCTTAAACTCAACTGGTTCCTCTGACTGTGATACACAAAGCCATCTCCCTCTGTTCTCCAAGGGATGAAGCAGACATGCCCCTGCACCAGGAAAACAGATTTAAGATGAATCCGTCAACTGTAGTCACTGCCCAGCTCTTCACGGTAACTAAAGTGCATGTGACTACATTCCACCGATTGGAAAAGAAGAACTACTTTACTCAGCAAAATGTCTCTGGCTGCTTCCTGCGGAGGCCATTAGCTCTCTGATCAGAATCAGTAAAGACAGACAGGCTTTATCAAGGCAGAGGCTATTAAACAGTGCCAGCTTGAGGGCAGCAAAGCTGGCTCAAGCTGTGTGAAACGTCCGCAGTGATCCAGCAGGGAGGCCCTGGAGGGAAGCCTGTATAACCTGCCAAGCAGGCGCCGTTACATCCCAGACGTGGGCATTGTTGTATAAGGAAACCAATTACATTTTATTGTTCAGTATGCCTCAAAGGCAATATCAATATCAGCTCTGCTCACATGAGCGCCTCTGGAGTCCTCAGGCGTCACTGCTCTTGAAATGTCGCACATTTTTCCGTGGCAGTCTGGTCGAGCATGTCAATGTGTGCATCCCTTCAAGGCCTGTTTCTTCAAGTAGTCTCCCTCAATGGAAAAAAATCAATAACCAATTCAAACTTCACATTGTAAGATGACTTTTTTATAATCCCAGACAGGAATTAGAAATAAACGAGGCAAACAGATATTATAGATGGATGAATAGAGCACATTTTAGATTGGACTCTGAGGTAGGGTGTGGCCGAGCCGAGACAAAGTTTATCTCAGGAAAACACAGAAAAAGAAAGAAAATACTTTAGTGACCGAGAAAGCAACACGTCCACTTTTTCATATGAATCTTAAGTAATATAAATATTGAATTCTAAAAACTTGTGCTGGGAAACTACATGTTGATGGAATTATTGCTTGCTTGACACCAAAATCCTTCCCTAATGATGAACCTACTGTTTTATGCCTAAACTGAAAAACATATTTCTGTTGTCAAACCCTTCTTCTTTACATGCAGCACTCATGCTGACCTACTTGAACAGTGCGGAATAATACACGTCCTACTGCCAATAAAATAATCCAAACCTACTGTATCTCCAAGAAATTCTCTTCACACGCATTTTGAAACAGTAAATAAATCTGCGAGGACATGCCATGCTTCTATTATATTAAAGTTGCTGTTGTTATTGTTATATTTAGACACTGGCAGCATTTATTAAAATACCCTGAAGGTTCAGGTTCTTGGTGTTTCCTCCACTGCACAATTATGAAACATATAATTCAAATATAACTACAAATTCTAAGAGACAGGTTCCCGTATCAAATAATTCGATCACTGAGCAATTAAAATTGTAATCAGATTCTTGGAGTTTACAGACATGTTAAGACCAGAGAACACCCTGGAGCAAAGTTTACAGCATGCATGTGTTTGTGTGTTGGTGTGTGAATAATTGGCTTCAGACGGGGACTCGAGACGTCCCTGACTGCAGCAGTTTGTCGGGTCTTGACAGATTTCAACTTTGCCTGGAGGTCCAAGAAAAATCACTTCAATAAACTAACACATTAAAAACGCCATCCTTCAATTGTACGTTAAAGAGCAGTAAATGTAATATTCATCTGTAAACTATAAATGAGACTCTAAATAAGGTTCCCACAGCAACAAATCTGACATCATTAAGGTTTGTTTATGCATGCAAGAATGAATGATCTTTTATGGAAAGTCGTACTTTACTGAATATTTTTACAATTTACGGACTCAACTAAGTAGATAAATATCATGGGGTGTTACTGATGGACATCTCTCTTGATTTACTTGTGCATTTATATTTATTCCTGTTGAAATTAGAGCACAAACACAACTTATGAAACCCGTTTGTTTTTGGTGGCAGATGGAATGGTAGCTGTGAGACATTCTTCACGTCAAACATTTTGCCTTGTCGTACCATAAAAGCACGTCAAAAGCAATTTAGCATAAATGATTGCTCGATGTCATCGAGTCTCCCAGTAAATCATAAACATGAGATAGCATGCACCCCAAAAGCGGCTCAGCTAAACGGTATGCACTAATGTTTTTTTCTTGTTAATGATTATGACGCTAATCTTCCTGCTGCGACAAAAATCCACCTGGATGAGAACAAGCTGAAAAATGTCAGTGATGTATGTGCAGAAGATATTTACTTTATAGCTACTTGAAGCAAGCCTTCTCATTTAAACATACACATATATATATATTTGAGGATATGGTACGGTTGAGGTTAGGTGTGACACTACTGTGTGTCTCAAAACATAAGACAATGTACGACTATTTTATTTGTTGAGTCACGTCATTTAATTGCGAGTAGAACTTGAATCTGCTTTCAATGTTTGAGTAAGCCAGATGAATCTTTCAATAAATATTCACCTTTTGATTTTATTAGATAAACAAGACAAGTGAAAAGCAAAGCTTTTATTCAATTTGGGGTCCTAATTGCAGTTAATTGAGTTCTACCGAGACGTGAGCTGATAACCTGTTGGTTTTCCTCCTATAAAATAGCAAACAGCACTTTGTTGCAGCCTTGTTTCCTGCCATTGTCTAAAATGATGCGTAAAGTCAGCTGTTTGTATGCATTAACTCTATTATGTGTCTATTTCTTCCCACTGAGGAACTAACATGCTCCTCATATGGTACCATTTGTCTTGAATTAAAGATTTACTCTAGATTATGGACTGACGCTGAAATAGCAGATGAAACAGCAACATTTTGGGCTATAAAGCCTTTATCAATCCTCTCTAAACGATCTATGTCCGAGTATGGTGTGATTTATCAAGCGATGGCCCAAGTCTTAATCTAGTAACATATCACCTTGAAATAATTATGCAATTCTAATCAGTTCGGTAATCAATGTGCTGTTTGAAAGCAGTACAAAATGCATAATTACATTATTCAACAGGAAATTAATGGGCAACTATGCAAAGTTCCAACCCCTAGTGTCAAGCAGTGTGTTTGATGCTGTTCCCGATAAAAGCTGCCTGTGATTTAAAGCCATTAGAGTGATGCTAGAGCTCTTTAAAGACAAAAATAAACATATCTTTTCATCTGCGCTTAGTCTTACCTATATTCTAGCGACAAAAAAAGATTCTGCAGGCATATCCCAGTGATGATTTCAACGTCAGGTCTGATAAAGGGAAATGGTTTGTTCTGAGTTTACAGCCCCCTGCACCTTAAAACTCCACTCCCACCCACGCATCAAAGGAAAGGAAGAGGTTTTATGATGGGACCATTGAATCTGGACTCAAAGCTCAAGCTGCTCTTCCCTGTTTCCTCTGATGACAAAGGATGAACTAACCTGCAGTGACTAGAAGGAAGACGCACTCTTTAATTCCTTTTACTTGTATTATCTCTTGCTTAATGAAAATCCAATCAAAACTCAGCCAGAGGCCACACTTTCTTTCTCTCCCTCTGTCTACCTTCCTTCCCTCCCTGTCTTTTCTTCTCCCTGTCCCTCGCTGTGTTTCTTTGAAGTGTAAATCAAATTCAAGTGATGAATGAAAGCAAAGTGGAGGCTGTACATCAGAGACCTTTTTACAGCACCAAGGATATGCAAGGTGCAGCCAGATGTAAGACTAACTTTTTCTGCCCATTGGTCAAAACTGTTTATATAGCTGAATGTATGTGTGTGTGCATGTGCATGCTTGTGTGTGTGTGTGCATGTGTATCTTGTGTGTGTAGTATGTAAAACTGCTTGCCATAGGCAGTACAATTTATGAGCCCTCATGCAAGCTATACCTGCTCCTGGTTTATATCTGCATAAACTTTAAGAACACATTAAATCGACGTGTCGTGTGGTTTTGCTTTTGCACAGTGAGATCCTCTCATGTCTAAGCCTGATTATTTATGTTTTTCTTATTTGACCTCAGATCGATTTCTTTATCATCATTTGAGTATTATGGAGAAATAAAGTACAGCTTTGTGTCAAAAGTGTACCGGTTTACGATAGAACGCTGATATACAAATGAACAAATATGGATATTAGGTTCGCCTCATTATGACTCTCATCCATAGCAAACAGCTCATTAGGCAAACCGCTGACTTCTCTTTGTTTACATCAGCTCCCTTGCGATTCATAGATATTTAATGAAGAAATCACATTTTAATTGAGTCAGTTATGAGGGATGACTCAAGGGTCATTTCATGTTGTTGGTAGAGTGTTGGCCTTCATACCATCCAGCCATTTAGGTTCATGTCCACATAAATATTAATCTCTTCATGTTCAAGCAGGAATAAGGAAAAGCTGAGCTCTGGGTCTTCGCTAATAAAGCGTGCCTCCCTGTTAGAAATTCAAAAACACCCACTTCATTAGCAGCTACCGTAGTTGTGTGTGGATGTTTCTTTAACCCATGCGAGCCTGGATCTTGTTCTCCTCGTAGGAAAATCACAGGGGATGTAAAACAGGCAGAGTGGAAGGCATTAAAAACATTATTATTATGATTATATGATAATGGTTTCTTCATGGGGGAGACTGCAGTGTGTTTGTGTTGATATTTTCTTAAAATATGTTATTTGGGAAGAAAATCTGAAACAAAAGGCTGGATTTGATCCCTTAATTTCTTTGTTTTAATGATGGTGCGCGATACTTCAAAGTGAGACCCTGCTTTAATGAAAATACGTTAAAGATTTGTGTTCCTGTTCATCAGCATGTACTTATGGCCCTGCAGGAGGGACTGGAGCGTCCAGACGGTCAGTGTAAAGAATTTAACAGAATTGTTAACCGTTGACAGGCTGAATCGGAAGCAACTGGATTTCTGTTTCAAGTTGGAAGATGATTCACCCGAGACGCTTCTTCAGGGCTCACTGACCTGTGAGGAGTTTCACGTATTCAAACTTTGAACATGCATGTTCATTTCAAACGTTTAAAGTTGACTCTAGGGTTCCTTATTGAGATGCCTTTCATGGCTCATTGCTTTAAGGATTGAACAAAGATTACTTTTCACCTGAATTTACTTGCCCTAAAATGTGCTTCATAGCCCAACGTCTCGGTCTCTCTTGCTCATGTATCACATTTTTATATCGCAGTTTTCATTCAGCTAAGATTCGATATGGCGGGTCACACTGATGTGTACTGCACACACACACACACACACACACACACACACACACAGAGCTTTGGTTGGATTGTATTTCACAGAAAAATCCACGATGTGGTGATTGTTGTGCGTGATGGTGCTCGGCTTAGGTTAATCATGCAACAGCAACCTGAAGCTTGGCCTTACCTGTCTGACACCACCAACTCTCAATATGATGATTAAAAAAAATGTATTTGCTTTGTTACAGCTGTGGCCACCTGGTGAAATCTCATTTCAAGTAGGGCATCCTTTCACTTAAGTATTTTGTGCTTTGAATTTTAATAACTTGTTTTTCTCCTCAGGCGGCAGGAACTCATCTCTTAAAATGCAGCTACTAAATGTAAGGTTACAGGTCTTCACGAAGTACGTGCTTGTCAAGTATTTGTAGAGGAAATAAATGCAGAAATTGTTAGAAAATGTAATTCATTAAAAATCTACTGTAAGTAAACTAACTTGAACTTTGAAAAGAGATGAGCTTTTATAAGCTCAGTGAGAAGGAGCCAAGCAAAGCGTTCAACATCTGTGCTTAATGAATAACACGACGAAGAAGTGCTCCTTGGATTTGTCAAGTTTTCTGGAATTTAAGCTGCAAAAAGCAGAAACCAGAGGGAGAAACTAGAATCCATCATTTGACAGAGGAAATAGTTCTTTGCACGAATGTTTGCACACTATTGAACAGTCTCTCTCAGCGTGCTTCCTCGTTTTTCGGTGTTTGTATCTATGTGTGGCTGATTCCTGCTGATATAAGGCAGCACCCATCCCACTTCCCACTGCCTGCCTGTGCTGGACGTCATGATTGGAATGGAACTCGGTTCACCTCGTCTGTCCAGGGATTCCATTCTGAAGACATCTGATGAATAATTAGCCTGCTTGCCTGTTGGGGCAGCTGGGATGTCAAATGAACAGCTTGCCACTGTGTCTTATGTAAATGTTTCAGCCTAATGGATGTTAGTTCTTGTTCAGGTCCTTGCAAATTTGACTTGAGGCGCTTGTTAACATCTTAGAGATTTGTATATCGTAGGAACTGTGGTAATGCTAACTCGTGTACTCTCTGGGCTGCTTTGTTTTTTACTGCTTTTGTTTCTTCATCGTGTAAAATCCAGGAGTACTTTTCTATTTCCATTTGATTTTCCTTTGGGTCCAATAAGTGGCATAACTCTTTTGTCCTCCTTACATCTTCTTTATTCGATTCAAACAGCACCGACAGGCATCTTTTCCTTTCAGGCCCTCCTTGATGTTGTTGTTGTTGTTTTTTATCTAGTTTTATGTTCCGTTCAAGTAGAAAAGCAAAGTTCCAGGGAGATGGGCACATCAAGTGTGTACTTGAGGCGGTAAACAAATCAATAAATAAGAAAACAAACCACAACAAAATGTCTTCAACTGTGAGTTTTTTTTAATTGTATTTTGCACCCACCAGTTTATATGTACACTGTTAATTATAGTAACCTATTGCAAAATGAACCTAATTAATAAATCATCAATCAATAATGGATGAATGAATGTTAACTAGCTACAGTAAAAAATAATAACTTAAGAAATTAACAAATAAATAAATACCGGTATAAATAAGGCTGAAAAGGGGAGCAGTATACCCACGTTGTTGAATTTATGGTATGCTGCATAATGCTAATTTCAGGATGGCATTACGGGGAGCTGTGATCCTGTGTCCACCTCTTTCGCTTTGTTTTCTTCCTTGTATTTCACTTGTTTCATCATGTCTTACAACTCCTTACTATGCCATGTGAATGATTGTGATTAGGAAGATGTAGAAAGGCTCATGTCTTCTCCCCGTGCCGTCCTTGGAGACATACTCATGATGAAAGGCTCTATAAATAAGATGGACTTAGTGTGATTCTCATCTTGCAAGCCCCGTGTCCTCATCAGGAAATGTAATTTTGCTGATGCTTTTGTAAAAATGTGTATGCTTTAGCGTGAAGGAAGGAAGGAAGGACTACTGTGATGTCAATGTTTGTTCTTCAGTTGTTGGCAGTTCACGTCCTCCTTTGAAAAGATGCAGCTGAAATGCAATCAGGAAATCTTCATGGAAAAACCACATTGATTGTTTTAGTACTGTGTTATGTTGGGTAACAGCATTCACTTGGACAAATGAGTATATATACTCATCACAAGGGAAGTACCATTTGCCATGTGACATTATGAGGACATTTATATTTAACTGCAGAAGAGCTGTTACTATAAAAATGAAAAAGGTAAACTGCAGTACAACCTTGCCTGGAACCAATATGATCATGTTTTTTCCCCTTCTTTCTTTTCACTTATGTAAAGATTTTGTGACGCTCAAATAAAATGTCTTTCTCAGGTTCCCCTACAAAAATCAGCAATGCACCACTTAAAAGTGAATTAATTGAAATTGCGTTTGTGTCTCAAGGGAAATTTCCTTTTGATGGCCCCCATTCTCAGAGAGTTGAGAGGAAAAGGTCAGCCTCCTGCATAATATGAAGGTGACAACAATTTCCTATATTTAACCAGGGGGGGGATTGGGAGATAATCAGCAGGCTGGCCTCATGGATGCAGCTTTTGATGCTGGTAGGGATTCCGAATCTTTATGAATCTCAGCAACAATGTAGGCAAACTTCTGCAAATTCTTTCTAATTTACAGCAGTTAATTCAAAGTGAAATTTCAGGTGAGGGTTTCAAAGACTATCATAATTATTTACTTATCTCTCCCATGCTGTCAAGGCATGCTGCTAAACGTGGAGCGATTGGTCTGTTGATTAATGGCTGGTGTCTCCATTGCTGAGAAACGTACAGCGGCGGTTTCTCAGGGACGTACCAGCGATGATTATAGGATAACCCCACACACGCACGAATGAATCAGCCCACAAGGAGATGGTTTGTGCAGACTAAATGTGACAGCTGCTAGCTGTGGGGATCACTCGGGGGGGTATTTTAGGCCCTGATGCCAACCTCAAAGTGTTCAGGAGATGGGCTCGCATTGAAGAGAAATCAGTGGGCGCTGCAGGTCCAACACCCGCAGCCGTTTATCATTTGTCAGTTAAAAGTGAATATGAGATTGAGGTCATCTTCTTGATGACAGTTTGCATTATCAGGACATCCACTGATTGCACTTTCAAGGACACGCTTCATTTTTTTTTTAGTGCTGCTCTTTAAACCAGCTCTCCATGATGCTCAAACATCAAACATGTTACTTGGTAAACAAGCTAATCTCTGAATCAGTCCTTCAATGTGACTTTCTAGCGGGAGCCAGAATGTGATTTTCTCATTATAGTTTCCATCAACTTTAATTGCATTCATCTCTAAGCTGAGCAAATGTTTGCAGTCTGATGCATCACACGGTCATTTAAACATCAAGGGTCCTTCCCCTTCAGGATTTGATTACAATATTTATACATTTTAATTTCAAATTTAATATTTAATAAGCTCTCAATAGAATTTCTTCGATAGACTATTACAAATATGCGATGCTGCCCATGAAGAATCTTTGTAATAGGAAATTGGTGCAGAGTTGAACATGGTGCTGGTAAAATAGCACTATAATGTCGTCACAGTAAAGTACAATCAAAAACAGATTTCACGCCAACTTTGAAAATATAGTTATTTTCAGTTTTTGACTCCCCTTACAATTATTTTCTTTATTAGACCTTCAGGAAATCAAAAAAAAATCTCATTGCAGTGAAGCAATCAACTGATTGATGAATGGACATAAAATTAATGGCCACAATTTTGCTAGATAGTCATGCCATTTTCAAAAGAAAAAAAAGCCAAATGTCCTTTGGTCACAGCTTCTTGGTTTCTATTTTCCTTTTTTAATAACCCAAATTGAGTTGTACAGTATGTTTTAGATCATAAAGGTCCTTGAGGCAAATTGTGATTCATGTTTCTGTTCTATGGAAAAATGTACCAACAAGGGTGTATTTCATGAGAAAGATAAAAGCCTCTCACTGAACTGTTAATGACTGAGAAACACTCCTAGGATCCCATGTGCCTGATTCCCTCTTGCAGGAAGTAACTCGTGTATCAGAAATACTATCCTATAATAATAAAAAAACAAAGGCTGCGCGAGTGTTCTTCAACATATAATGCAAGTTATATTCTCATTTGCTGTTGTGTGTGAAGAGCTTTCTGAAATATGAGAATAAAAAACTCTAACAAAGAGGGTTGGACATTCTGAATATTTTCTAGTGAGAGACAACCACAAACCTCTTATCAGATTAACAAGCTGACACATTTAATATTTTCCTCAGCAATCCAAAACTTCAATATTGAAATAGCAAATGTATGAAGTGGCGACAAGATTTTCAAACCAGTAGAAACGGCTGAGAAAAATACTGAACTCCTTTAATTTAGTAGAAAAGTCCAAAGCCAGCAGTTCGTTGTTTTTATTGGATCTTTAGAAGACAACATTGTGCACCATCTACTGAAGGACACAAAAAAGTCCAGGTTATGGACTTTCAATAGAGTCTAGAGGTGAAAGCAAATGAGAACACAGGCCCATGAACCTACAGCCGCACACAGAAGAAACGTTCTCACACTGCAAACTAAAGGAAAAGCTTTTCTCTGGCAGGTTCTAGCTGAGATGAATGTCGAGCTTACTTCAAACAAAAGGTATTGACTGTTTGCGTTTGTGTCTTCCCTATAATTATAATTCTGTAGTTATATTTCCAAAATACAGTCAGCTGGCAGATTGAATGAGAAAGGCTGTTATTAACAAATCATTGTCTGGCCAGGATGATGCTGGAGAATGTCGTCACAACACACAATCAGGAACATCTGTGAAAAAAATACAAATAAAATACCTTAAATGCATTCAGAGACAGTTTCCTTGTGCATCTGAATAACCGTCAGTTTCAAAAACAATATGTCTTCAGATAAATACAATGATCTGACATTCTTCATGATGAGTACCACTAAAGAGGAGTGACAGGCCAACCATTCTACGATACATGAAAGAAATAGCACAAAACACTCTATAACTAGCTAAAGGTGCATGCATGAGAAAGATAAAAGCTTATCATTCACTTGTATCTAATATTCTGCAGCAGCTCAGTTCATTCAGTTACTTTGTTTCCACCGTAGAGAAGAAGATCAAACGGTTCAAAGGGCTCCATGATTCTCCTGCAACATTGTTTCCTCTCGTTGTTCCTTTACTACCTGCTTCAATCATAAAGATGGATCTTCCTCTCTTCCAGACCAGTGTGTGTCTCCATCTTCAGATCTTAAATGGAACATCTGCGCCAGAAGGCAGGCTTTGTAGGTCATGAGGGAGTCCCAGCTTTGTTGGTAAATGGATTGCACTTATAGCGCTTTACAATTTCAGCCTCACATTCATGCACTCATTCACACTCCAGTGGGCGACTGCTGCCATGCAAAGCGCTGCCACATCCACTGGGAGCAATTTGGGGTTCAGTGTCTTGCCCAAGGATACTCCAACATGTAGTTATTTGTTAGGTGTTCAATGTTACCAGTTTATAAAGTCAGTGACTGGAAATCAAACCCTTTAAAGCCCAATCGATCATATTTGATCAGGATTATGAGACTTCTACATAAGTGTTGATTTCTCTTTTCTTTTCAAGTTTAATTAATTCTAATAACTAACTTTCTAATAAACCGAACGCCCCCTTCCAGTGATTACGTTGTTGTTACGATTCCGTGACAACAACGTTTCACCATTTCCACAGTTTTTTGCATTTGTATGAAACTCTAATAACTCTGCGTGTCTTATCTAGAATACGTTCCTGGGTCAGGGCCCCTCCTCGTCCCGCTGTCTCCATCTTGCGGCCTGAGCTAGTATTGCAGGGAGAAATCCTTTTTCACGCTCCATTGGCGAGGTTGAAGCGCTTTTAACTCGTGCGCGACTCCAGGAAAGAGAACCCAGGCGAACACAACGCGTGTCTCCGCTTCAGCAGAGGTAGAATCGGTTGCATCACACTTTGGGTTCTGTCCGCTCAGCCTCAGATCCACTTTCATCCGGGTGAATCAGCAAGGACGTGCGCGCCGCCGCGGGCGCGGCTGTCAGACCTCACCGCCCGTCTCATTGGCTGCTTGCAGGACACTTTGGCGTCTCTCCTGTTTCCTTCATCCACAAAATGCAACTGGAGTCGACGGAGGTTCGCGTTGGGTCGGGAGGCGGGGGACGTTCACCTGTAGATGTTTGACTTTAACCTGCGCTTCAGCATCCCCAATAAAAAAAAAACCACACCACTTTTGAAGGGAAGTCTGTGCGCATCGCTGGAAATAACTTCGTAATTTCAGTTTTTTTTTTTTTTTTTGCAGGCGACTGTCGCCCCGTCCTCCTATTTAAGGATTCTGCAGGCTGCATGGAGGGATGTCGGCATGGCTTGCACCAGGAGAACCAAAACTTTGGTGTCCACATGCGTGATTCTGAGCGGCATGACCAACATTGTTTGCCTCCTCTACGTCGGCTGGGTCACTAATTATATCGCCAACATTTACATTAAAGTGCCGGTGCCGCTCCCGGAGAGAAAGTTAGAAGCGGACAAGAGAGGCGAGACGATCCGGATCATGGAGAGGCTCGATCGGCTTGAGAATGTGGTCAACCGGCACATCCAAGGTAACGTCCCCGCCGCCTCACATCAGCGCACCGGTTTAAAGTTGCAAGACTTGTTTCACAAGGTGTCGCTTTCGCAAATAAATAAATAAATAATTGTCTGTTATTTTTATTTATTTATCGGTTTTTAAAGCAAATGTTATTTCGAGATGGATGAGGAAGGAATATAAGTGAGACTAATATAGCGCCATATATGTGCATGAGAATTTTTTTTATTAGATGGTAGGGGATTGTGGATCTTCATTTATCTTAAAACAGAGAAAAGTAAAATAACTCTACAGATAAATATCCTATATGTCAATGCTTTAATTACTGTCAATTAATTTCAGTTAATTGGGATTTTCAAGTCTAATTCTCTGCTCTTTCCCGGTATTTAACTCCAGCTTATGCTTTTCCAGGAGGCATGTCTGGAATTCCTTCAGACCCCTCCGGCATGCATTTCGAGTGTTCAGTTACTTCACACTTGACCACACGCAGTTTGCTCCTCTCCATTCTCTATTTTCTAAAGAAGCTATTCCTGTCAGTGCATTGGTGGGGCAGATCCCAGTTTGAAATGGCACGGAGGTGGTTGCACACGTGAAACGCACGCGGTATGGACCCACGCTGCTGCGAGCAGTAAAGGCTGCACGGTTGGGTAAACATTCCTGCAGGAGACCCACCGATGCATCTGCAGGAAGGAGCTTTGTTCAGACGATGTCACGATGCTCGAGCAGTGATTTAAAAACTCCAGCATTTAAATAATATATTATTCCGAGAGGTAGTCCACAAAATCAGTATTTTTTTGAAAGAACAGTTTGTCATTTTGGGAAATTTTGCAGTAAGATCGACAAAGAGATTGCAGCTTACCCTCGTTTGTGTCAGATCGAGCTTGTAGCAGCTCTAAACTGTTATTGAAGTCTGCCTAAAGATTGCAGCACCGCTAAAGTACATAGAACAGTGTGTTCCATTTCCGTTACTTAACCAGGTCCAAAAAATTGTCCCAGAACCGCATTTTCATTTAAATGCTTTATACATTTTTTTGTCACGATTGAACAAATATTGAATGAATTGCCTTCAGAGCTGCTGGGTGTGGTCGCCGTTTGCACCATTTCCGGAGTGACATCAATGATCCCATCCAACTCTCTGATCTATAAAGAGATTTTCTGAAATACTGAACTTGAACCTGTCGTCAGAACACAACAGAGATGAGATTAGTGCTAGTTTGGAAGCACATTGCCTCTGTTGACTGCAGAGAGTGTGTTCAGGCCATCCATACATTTGCAGCAATAAAGGCTGCGCCAGCAAAACAACCTGTCACTTTAAATATGAGCCTTGTTGTCTGGACTTTGCAGATCTCTAAAAGGCACCATCAGAAAATATAGACCCGTAGGAGTCTGTAAGTGGCCGTCAAGCCTCAACGGCCATTGAGCTTCAGGCAGAGCCAGAGAGTCAAGAATCAAGAATCAAGAATCAAGAAATGTTTATTGTCATTCAGACACTCTCATGCACGAACGAAAAACAGCACTCAGGTCCCAGCCCGAGGCGCACAACAAACACACATTCATTCAACTTAAAACTAAATATTTCCACAAAAGTGACAAAAGTGATTGCACGATCCCCAGTAGGGTCCAACACGGAAGCAGTGCATTTGGCCTCGGAGTCATTGCTGTACTTTAAACATCTCTAAAAAGACATTTTCTTCCTGTATCACGTTAAGAGAGAATAGCTGAAGCTGTATATTCTGACTCCTCTGCTATCCAGTACAGCGCTGTGACACTTAGACAATCCTGCTGCAGAGCTCAGACAGTGCACATGCACTTTGTTTTAATGCACTGTAAACCCAACGTCAGCTCGTGCACCCCAGAGCATTACTGCGTGTGAGAATGAAGCGGATGGATACTGCAGCTGACTCACAAGCAAAGTGTCAAAAGAGATGCGTCTGGTATCGGCTTCCCACTCACAGAGGAGACAGAATGATTCCACCACTCTGACAATGCGATGAAGTAAAGTGGTCTGTAACCGGGACAAAGCGGTGTGGCAACGGGACATAAAGCAGCGGCGCTCGTTCTTGTACTGAGGACAGTCGGCTAAAAATGTAATGTGAAACTGGACTGGACGGGTTCACACACGCCCACTGAGGGCGTCCTGCTGCACTCCTGTGACACCCAACCCACAGCTACCGGCGTTAATGACTCCAGCGTGACGTCAGCGTACTGCAGTTCAGCACAGACGCTGCATATACTGTGAATAAAGAATAGTTTTTTTATGCAGTTGTATTTGCATTTGTGCAACGACGGTTTGTTTATTGGGCAAATTTGTGATTTTATCTTCTTTGCCAGCAGTTGAATAGCTTTTGACTTCTACTTTTTATCGTGTATTGCTGTTACAGATACTTTTGCAGGTATAAATTCCTTTTTGGCTTTGGGCCAACTTACGATTGCCGTCGTAGAACTGCATTCAGATATATTTGTGCTGGACTTTTTTTTGTTGAAAAGGTGATTTCTTTATGATTAAAAACAATCTAGATGTTAACATGGACGATGCAGAATTTATATTCTTGCATAAACCAAACCTGGGAGTGTGGTATGGACCTACTTTCATAGGATGCGGATCATTAAAAGCAGCTTGATTCATAGCTGGCTTTGACTTCCGAGGATCTGCTTTAGCAGTGTGGAATCTGAATGGCCACGAGGCGTGCGAGAGCTCGTCATTAACACCGATGATTCGGCTGCAAATGGTAATGACAGCTTTCCAAGAGGGCTTTGTGAGCTGCCAATCGAGCAGCTCACAAAGTCATGATTTCCATTGATGCTCAGAGTTATATTTGGATATTTATCCTTCAGATATTTCACCGTAGAAACGCGTGAATAAGTGAAAGCGCGTGTGTATGCCCGGGTGTGTGTTCCTCTACTTGCTGGTGCATGCAGGCTCAAATATGCAGCTCTGGAGACTACATGTTTCACTCGTACATATTTCCTGCTCCTTTGGGATGCAGAGCAGCTAAAAAAAAGAAATCTCAGACAGTTTTATAAGAAGTCAACTTTGTTTTTATAACATAAATGCTGTACCTGTGTTTTGAGTACTGTCTTTTCATTTAT
The DNA here is from genome assembly GCF_040956055.1 of Brachionichthys hirsutus. NCBI lineage: Eukaryota > Metazoa > Chordata > Actinopteri > Lophiiformes > Brachionichthyidae > Brachionichthys > Brachionichthys hirsutus. The sequence goes on along the minus strand of NC_090897.1, from coordinate 9,823,775 downwards.
TCACGTGTTGATTGTTAAAGGAGGTGAAAGGATATTTGATTGCAGATCCCCAGACGGCTGCACAATGTTGCATTGTTCCGCACCGTTGCTGTTGCTTTCCTCTGTATTTATCTGAGCCTGAAAGATTGTATTTACAGAAAGTGCAATTTTCCTCTTGTTAAAAAAAAAATACCAAACAGCTTCAAGCATGCCCTCCAGTCTTTAGGAAATTCGTTGGGGAGCGTTACCCATCAACACAATCTGGTTTGTGTTGCTGAACGCTGAAATGTGTTAACATGTCACATTTACTCATGATTAGAAAGCAGGAATATTACTGAAGATTAGATTAGTTTAGATTACTGACGCCGTTTCCTTTGCTTTTCCGTACTGCGGTTTCATACGGCATCAGCAGACTGTTGACAATTAAGCTACAGGTGAGTAGCAGCAGGCTTATTCATCATCACGACTGAGCTGTAAATGTATATATAAGATGTTTGTTCAGAGAATAATTTAGTCATGTATATGTCCTAACTTGTTCAGTAAGCTCCCAGTTATGCCGGTGGGTACATTTTGCGACAGGGAGCCGTGTCCTCATAATGGTCTAATCCCCGTAAAGGTATTTGTAGCTCTGCTGTAGCGTGATGCCGCTTCTCAGGCTTTGGCATTGTTTCGAATGGACAAGAGGCTTTACGGTTTTTCACAATTGATTAAATATGAAATCAATGTAACCGTGGCCTCTCTGAACATTGTGTTGTAGATTTATTGCCACTCTGATTCATCTGTCAGCAATTTCAGTTTCAGCAGCCTGTAGGCAGGAAAACCAGACGGTATAAGAGAAAGTGTCTGGGGTGAGGAGGAAGAATATAAATCGTAATAACTCATATCTCAGGCTGGTACCGTAATTCCAATAGATCAAGAAGTTTTTGAAGTACAGGTTCTGAAAGCGCTGGAGAATGTTTAATGATGAAAACAAATAATTATACTCTCAAGTGCCAAATTATCACAAAGGGATAAAGTTGATGAGCATTGATTTGAAGTTCATCTGAACTGATTTGTTCTGCTAAATAAATTAGTTCACTACTGCAATGTTCTCTTTATTTTTCCCGTCGGACTTTCTGTTGCCACACGGAAAATATGAAAAGTACCACTGAGTCAGACGGAGATCTAGCTGTGATTGTTTAGGGTTTACGTCAAGCTGACACATTTAAAAACCCGTGCAGAGGTCATGCAGGTTAGAGGTAGGGTTTGGTGGCTATACAGCCTGCCCCATTAATACAGTAATTGCCACAAATTTTCTTTTTGGATATTAAGCCAAGTTTCCACCCAGATGTTTGTGAGGTTTAAAACAAACACACGTCACCATATTGTGGAGGTTTTCCAGAGTCTTGTGTTGAAGTCCTTACAGGCTTTTCTTTTCTTTTTCTCTTCTTTCTAGATATTTGAGTTCAAATCTCTGGGAACAACTTCAGATCATATTCAGAGTGAAATATTCCCAAATTCTCCAAGCAGTCAACCGTTTTTGCACAAAATAGGATTTGCGTGTCTGTAGAGTTGCTGTCAGTGTCTCGGTGTCTGGGGAGAACACGTTTCCCTCATGGCTCAGCTGTCGTCGGATGTTTGTGACGCACGTGAGTGTCGAATGCCTCACGTTCATGACAGACTCTCAGTGGAGCCGGGGAGCCTGTCTCTTCACTCACTGAGGTCTCCTTACCGTCGTTCAGGGGGATTATTCACAGCAGAAAAATGTGGTCGATCAATCAATTGGTCGGTAGACGAATTGATCTTGTGATGGATGATGTACATTTAATATAAAATAAGTACATTTTAATGGGAAAATATGGAACAATTTACTGAATGTTTTTATTACTACCAAAATATGCTGCATTTGTTTTTCTGCTGTTTTTTTTTTAATGCAAATATCAATATTAGAAATAAGACATTTTAAAGACATTCACATATACAATAAATTGACTTTGAGGTCGGATGAGCTCAAGAAAAAATAAAAAAGTTCCCAGAAGATAATAATCCACATTAAATTCAAAAGGTGGTGAACATATTCTGACAGGACTGATTCATATTCGGTCATATTTGTGTGTGTAGTGTTTACCTTTGTTTCAGCATCTCCTCTGCATCTCTGTGCTTCCTCCTGGTGCAAATGTAAGCCATTAAATATTCACAAATGCCTCTCAAAAGCTTGGCATAAAAGTGGGACTAATCCATTTTAAGGAGCTTGGTGTGTATCTGCATGGCTCAGCTGAAATGCATGTTGAGAGCAACTATGTAGAGTATCACAGCCCCAGAATCGGTTCTTTCCAACACTTTTCCGTTATCGCTCAGCTGAAGGCAGATTTGATGCATTGGTGCTGCGTTTTTACTCTAAAAAGTGTCACGTTGCTGCTTGCGGCGTTGTCAAATTTGCAAACATAAAATAAAAAAACTTGATTGCACATTGCAAGCTCGGGTCAGATCAGTCGGAACAGCTTTGCTGCTTCAAGTCTTACACATCTAACGTACTTGCAAATAGCGGAATTGCAAGTCTTTGGAATGCATTTTCTAATAAATCCCATTACAACCATTGGACCGTGTTTTTTCAGTTTGGTGCAGAGAGCAACGGCTGCCATCAACAACCAGCCAGGAGCCATTCAGGCTGGCCTGAGGTGCAAACAAACCTTCCTGTCGAGCTTTTCTTGTGGGGCATCTGCTGTGCAGCGATAAGGTCCCCACTGTTTCACCTTCTGCAACACAGCACAAAGTTTTTGAGCTAATTTCAGTGTGTTGGAGGATTAGATGCTGCATAAAAATCCTCCTTTATTCTTTTCATCCTGTGTGTCCTAAACTCACGAGATGACGTCAAACAAGACTGTAAAAAGTGACATTATGTGTAAGCGCAGATCTGCTGCGCTCTGATTACACAACTAAGCACCTCCGGTTCAACACATGCACCCGCTGGACTTCTCAGCGATCGCTGTGAACATTCAGGCTGAAACGCTGAAATGAAATGGAACGTTGGTTGATGGGTTGATTTTGTGTGGTGGAGTGAAACAGGCGTACCTCGCCTGGAGCAGCTCATTTCAATATCCTGTTAGTGCCGTCTCTCCACCACTGAAATAATACTCTTTGGTGTATGTGAAGATGATGCAAATTAGCAGCTGTTGGTAAGGCTGAGTGGTTGAGCGCCTTCTGTGAATCAGCCCCATAACGTAAGTACAGCATGTCCTCATTTGAATCACTGATGTACCTACACAGGGCTCCAGGGGGGATAACTTTTGTTTTATAGTCTGGTCATCTGCCATCACCACGACTGAACCAATGAAAGAAGGAGCCCAACATGGAGCAAACAGCAACGTATGTGTTGCGAGAAATGACGTCTGTGAGAGCAAGTATCTAACGTTTCCTGGTGGCTTCCCAGTTACCATGAGGAATACAGACGGAGCAGCAGGATGGGGGCCGTTGGATGCCTTAGTTAAAACCAGTGCTGCTTTATGTGGGCTTTTTGAGTATCTGTGGCCTATGTGGGGCTGGCATGCTCCTCTCAGGAATGCATCATAATGGTGCACGTCAGATATTTCATAAGAAAACAATCAGAAGCAGCTGCAGTACTGTGATAGTTATGTTTTACCTTTTTGGCGTAAGATCTCTTTAAACTTCAATTCGGCTTTATCCTGGTTTGTACGTGCATCCTCTTTCTAAGAGTGCCAGCCTTGTGATGTTTCTGCTGTTGGACTCATTTCTCTTCCACCTTCTGCCTTGTTCCTTTGAGCGTAATGTGTGTTCCGAGAGGTGCAGCACGTCCAGCCAGGCGGCTGTGTGACTGGGGACGGCCTGAGGCTGGCTGTTCTCCCCACTTGCTCGTGAGTCAGGATCTCTTTTCATATTATTTTCTAGGTTAATGATATTATTGGATATTAGTTGATTTGATTTTCTCAGTTCCTTTGTTTGTTCTTAAAATTCAGGCTTTGATTTTCTTTCTTTCTTTTGTTTTTTTTTTAATCTGTAATGTGTATTCAAACTTATTTTGGTCTAGAAAATTCTGTTCTGGTATTTGTGATTTGTGTGGGATGGCATGGTGGCGCAGTGTGTAGCACTGTTGCCTCAGAGCAAGAAGCTTCCGGGTTTGATTCCCATCTGTGTGGAGCTTGCATGTTCTCCCCTTGTCTGCATGGGTTCTCTCCGGGTTCTCTGGCTTCCTCCCATCTCCAGAAACATGCAGCTTAGGTAAATTGGTTATACTAAATATCCTGGCTCCTCATCCGGGGTGGCCGCCACCTCTCACCTGTAGTCAGCTGATGTTGTCTCAGCTACAATAAAATGGATTATTTGTGTGTTACAGTTGATAAATTGTGGCTAATTGTCCACTCGGTGTTTTTCTTCTGATTTTTTACTTTGTGCACCTGAACAGCTGGTTGTCTAGAGACAACAACAGTAACAGGATCTGATGCAAAATCAATGGCTTGGATTAAGTGTTAAAAATGTTAAGCGGCTGCTTGCTGCCAGCGATAAACTCCTCTGTTCATGCTTTTAAGATAACAATATAAGCAAATGTCCTAATTTGTTTTTGCATGCACCCACTGCCACAACCATCGAACAAAGGACTCGATGTAGCCTCTGTCTTAATCTGACACCATTTGCTTTGGCAGGTGAAGAAACACCTGCAATATACAGATACTGACACAACTGCAGGCAACACACACTCCATTGTGAAATTGTTTTCCACTGTGGACTATTTAATTTCCACAGTAATTTTGGAATGTGAAGTCAATGATTGTGTCTTGATTTCCACAGTTCCTTATCTACAGGCTGCCATGTTCAATTATACATGGAAGTGATAAAACCGAAGGAAGGGGGGATTATAAACACACCTCACAGGACCCATTAAAAATCTCTCAATTAAAGGCAAGGGCAAGTAACAAATGAGGACACTGATGGAACCAAGTGTAGCAGTGATGTGTGGCGTGCTTCTATTTTAACGCCATATACGCTGTAAAGTAACAGAATATTGTATGCAAAACGCTGAAAATAGAGCGGACATGAAGCTTCTGTGACATGACCCTTCCCTCATTTCAGATCAATGTATTTGGAAGGTATTATATTTTGTGTTGTTACTAGGTCTTGATGAATGGTCAAGTATCAGCAGACCTGTTTACCAGTACGCCTATGGTGTATTTCAGATGATTTTTCAACCTCAAATACGATGAATGCACATCTGAAAGACATAATATGCTTTTTGCTTTCCACAAATTCTTTTTTTTTTCTTTTCCCCCACAGATTTCTTTTTTTTTTCCACACACGAAAAATTGGCCACATGCCGATTTTCTATTATACCATCGGCAATGAGGGATTATTCTGAGTTTAATTCAGCCATAATCAACAAACGGTCACGTGTGAACTGAATATTCTGTACCAGTGTTCAGAGTAAACTTGCTCGAGGCTTTTTGGAGGCAGTTCATCAAAACATTCAAGATGGAAACCGCAAACAACATCAGGAAATCGAGGTATATGCCATCGTATGAGAAGGAGTTCAAGTAAATCTAAATGAGACGATCATAGTATTTCCTGTATTTATTGCTTCACGGAGATCGATATCTGCCATTCAGGATGAGAAGACATTGCGAAACATGAAAAAACACAAGAAACATGAGAGACGAACCAAAGGGACAATTATTCTACCAAGAATAAGCAGGAGCTGGAAGTTATGAGGGCAGAAACGTTCTCAGTCGTGTTCACGGATATAAAATTGCTAGTAAGGAATAAGACCACAAGCATTATCAAGAATATTGGTTCCAATATATTTGTCTTAATTTAGTCCGCCACTGCAAAGTGGCATTAATATGGAATGTGCTTTTCTATCTGAAAGTACACTAAATAGCCAAAGGAATCTATAAAATATTAAAGAACGCTGATCGGACATTGCCCACCATGCATGACTACTTTAGTGAACATACCCTTTGTTTGTGCCCAACGCATTGAGGAGGTGGAGATGTTCCTTTCTTAAACACATCCGGTGTGTGTTGCACTGAAGACTACGGCTTGGCAGTTTCGTTCTGCCCTGACAAGGCACGATCCCATGACCAGCACAAAACCATGCTAAGTCTGACTAGAGCTGGTAGAAGAGGTCATTTGACTTATGAAAGATGCAGTTTTGTGTTTGGTTAATGACGACCAGCTGATTTTTGTTGGACGGTGCAGCTTCTTTCAAATAGCACTAAATGATTGAATGCTCAATAAAGAGCAATAAGAGACCAGCCTCAGCTGAAGACCTATTAATCTCTCTTTCATGTTTAATGTGCGGTTTCTTTTTTGGTATTAAACTCTCAAAGCAGTATCTCTTAAATGAAAAGTGCTCATAAACTTTTTCTCTGATTCTTAGAAGAGAACAACAACATCAAGTAAAGAGTGTAGAGAATCTGAATGTGTCCCCTTTCTTTATGATGAATTTTTTGGCTCTTTATTTTGACAGCAACTTAATCACATTTCAACCAATTTTATTCCTCCTTCAAAACAAGCGCTCCAATTTGAACCGCAGGTCATTTGGGGGAAAATGGAGAAACCTTGATTGATATCATTGTCGGGGTCTGTGTGCCACTCCCAGATGTTGAGAATGGATAGTCAGTGATCAAAGGTAAAATGCTTCCCCATTACCTTTCTGAGGGTATCTCCCCCCGTGAGACCATTTCCCCTCCTCAGCATTTGTCTCACTTCACTTTATCAGCCAACCATAAAAATGCTGTGATCAGCTCTGCTGGATTTAACACAGCATTCACCTACAAACATAATTCATTGTGTTCACTGTGAGGCTTTTTTCCAACCTGAAATTCATTTACTTTTTAACTTTGCAAATACTTAATAAGAGCACGGGAATACCTTTTTAAATACATGTAGCAACATTTGACTAATAAATATGTAGGTAAGGAATAAAAGCAGCACAGAATCAATGGCTGAGGATCACGATATAAAGATAAAGAAATGACTTGAAGCACCTTCAGACAGCCAAGATAGATAACCTGGAAGAAAATGGGATTATGGGATTTCTCAAACATACTTTGACTTTTCTTAGGAGTTTTAAGTGCTTAGGAGTTTTTCATTGTCAATATGGTATGCTCCCTCTCTGAACTCTTCCTCATGCAGATGAGCGTATTTAAAAAGGCCATTAGGAACTTTTATTACACACATGAAATGCAGTTTTCTTGTATACATGATATTTCAATAATCAGAATACTGCAGATATTGTGTGATCTGGGGACTTTAAACATGTCGGGTTCGAGCGGTTATGTGATTGCACGAAACTCATCCATCGGCTCCTTTTCATAATGCTGCGGTGTTCCTGTTACCGTTTTGTAAGTTGCGTGCCGTCTGCCACTTCTTCCATCACCGGAGACTTCTCTGTAAAGCTTCAGCACCAAACCCTGGCAGATGAGCAGCTCGATGAAAAGAGACTCTCACAAAAGCTCTGCTTGATAATTGACCATGTGCCTTATTTTCCTCACAACTCCCTGAATGGAAAATCACGGCGTTCTCTACCTGAATAATTGATATGTGCCCCGACCAAGCCATCAAGAAGCGATGATCAAAAACAAAATGTAAGATAAAATACGAGACGGCTGTGTCTGCCATCCAAATCCATGTAGACTTCATTAATACGGAACAGAGACTTATCATTCTACGGGAGGAAAACTCCAGTGTCTGAAAGACTGTGTGACTATTTGTGAGTGAAATATTGAAGAAACCTTCACTCATCAAGACCTTTCCTCTGCAGTAATAAAAAGCTCTTTGTGGAGTGGTGCAGTTGTAGGTTAAGTATTTTATAGAGCTGAGATGGAATAATTTAAATTGTTAGACAACATTTGAGTTGTAATATAAAGGAGAAAGAAAGTCGTGCATAATCAAGGGAGGAAACGACAAAATAAAATTTTCCGAGACCTCAGAAACTCAGAATTATTTATCTTCAGTGAATATATATTTAATTAGAGGCGTTTCTTTGATTTATATTCATGCAGTGTTTCTCGACCAAGTGTTTGTTTGCTAAAACCTGCTGTCTAATTTAATGCATCAGGAGAGGGAGAAGTTTGCTCCTGACTTCAAATCTGATAACCTCCCAGAGCCAAATCAAGACAGAGATTCAAAATGCCTGATTTCTATTTTTCTGTGTTTCATAAGGGATGGATGACTTCACGCTCCCTATAGAGGGTTAATCCTGTTTACTGCCGTTATTATTATTTATTTATTTTGGTAGCAGCTATAAGCTTTCACTTAACATATTTTAGGTGGATTGGCAGGATATGTTTTTAAAAACAATCAAGGTTCCTAGTCCATTTACCTTTTTTTAATATTACAGTACAAATTAAAGAAAGCTGACACATTCGTTTTCAGTGTACTGTCTCACAAACAATGGCTCCTCTGTGAAATGTAAAATCATGCCAGCCTCAGGATGAGATGCAATCACAAAAATACCTGCTGTGTGAAAGACATTCTTTGTCTTTATTAATTAGAAAACATTTACTTGTGAACAAGCAAAACAAAAAGATACACACAGTACAAACTCGAGAGTTTAGCTCAGTTCATCCTCACAGATGTGTGACAAGTTCAGATGAACATAGGATTTAATGGACATTTAAAAACACCACAGGAAACGGGTTGAAACTTTGGTTCATAGCGATGAGCTGCAACGACCTGATTTGACTTTTCTGTTCAGCTCATTAGGGAGGCAGAAATATTTGATGGGCTGTTCTCTTTGTTGAGGATGCTCTGTTTGTTTTGTGAATTTTTTAAACCGTGTTAATTTTTCATCAATCATCACAGTTCAAACATTGTTCGAGTCAAGTTCTGTTTGTCTGATTCCCAATTGAGATCCTCCTTTTGCATTGTACTTGCCGGGACGTGTTATAGCATTCTAACAGAAAGCAGCAAATATGCTTGTAATTATCGGAACACAAAAGGAAGGCTGAAAAATCGAAATGGTTTCAGTGTAAAAACTAATGGTAATAAGTAGTTAGTTTTGGTTCAGAAAGTTAAATATCATAAATGACTGATTAACATAATTCATCACCTCCGTTTTTCAATGCTTCATCAGTTTGTTTTTCAGCTCTCTGCTGAATGCGGAAATATTTTTGATTTATGTGAGCAGAGACACCCCTCCCCCCCCGTTGTAAAACACAGGACACATTAATTTGTTTTTTTGTTTTTTTGTTTTTTTGGGGGGGGGGGGGGGGGGAATTTAATATTTTCAGGGGAATATTTTTAAAAGATGAAAAAACACAAAAAAGTCTTTGCATCCCACTGAAGGGCGCAAGTGATTTCAGCGCTTTTAATGAGGGGAAAAAGAACAAAAGGGGGAGGAAGACCACCCCAATTAAACATGAACCTCCTACTAAATTCTGCCTCTGCATATCCCTTCATGGTAATAAACAAAGAAAAAGACAAAGCCGATCACCCCGCGCCTCTTTGAACAGTAAATGTCAGTGTGATGTGCCAGCCACTGATGTGTCCTAATGAGGGCATTTTCTTCTCCTCCAGACCCAATCGGAGGGGCCCCTCACAACACCTATATAGTGGAGGACCCAGTACACAGACTAATTGCTTATTATCCGTATTTGTCAGGAAGAAGTGCAGTGAGAAAATCGGGGTTGGCTTGTACAAACTGGAATGTTGCTGAATATGAGCGCACAATCACAATGCTAGAGCTGCTGTGTTCTACGAACAAAGTGTGTTGATGTTGTGTCAGAGTTCAGCCACGCCTCTGACTAAACGCGGCACTCATCACAGACTCGGGTTCTGTTTTTGCTATCATCATGTCGTCTCTGTTGTATGTTCTTGAAGTTAATTTCCCTGCATTCGACAGTCAAAATAAATCTGTGCTTCTCCCCAGTGTTAAACAGTCGGTGTATCTCTGTAGCTGCAGGGAGGGGTAAACCACAGAGTAACAATACATGTTGAACCTTCAGCTTCCAGTGTCAAGAAGGTGCCGTCATGGGTCTCTGTCACCATGGTGACCTAAGCTGTGCAGACCTTTTGATTAAGTGAAGCTCTGGTCAGCCTTTCACTGATTATTCCCATCATGTTCTCTTTGAGTGATATAGACTTCCGGCTGAGGGAAAATTGCTCGGTGTTCCTGAACGTTGCGTTATTGATGTCATGAAACCACATTGTGTGGTATTTGATCAGAAGTCAATTATTATAGGACCACATGCTAGCTGTTTCTCAAAAGGGACATTAATTAATTATGCATATGAAATGTTCGACGCATACATTTGTCATGACCAGACTGAAAGCATTTATTACATCGGCCGACGCTGGCATTTGTTTGTCTGTCCGTCAAGTCTGTCTGTTAGCAGGTAAACTCAAAAAGGTTCTGGATGGATCTTGAGGAAATCTTCTGGAAATGTTGGAAATGTAACCAGGAACAGTTGATTACATTTTGGTGATGATCCAGAAGAGATCCTGGGTTATGCATCCATTTGAAATGTTTGGTAACACTGCAGTAAATGGAGCTTCAAAATTTGTTCCTCACTATCTCTGTTGATTATTGATCAATGTTTATGAAATTTGACACCATCATGAAGCGTGGGGAATTCTAGTGCAACAAAGTTTTTTGTTTGTGCATAATTAGTTCCAGGTATGTTTGTGCATGTTAAATGTTTTTTTTCTTAGTTTTTCTATTTGAAGAGAGTGCAATAAAAAAAAAAAGAATAGTTGTGCCATGCAACTATATAAAGAAAGATACATAAAAATCTTTGTTTACAGTAATGAGTCCATTCCCTTAGCTTCAAACTGTGGACTTGCTGCTGTTTGCTGATGATAAAAGACTCTCCTGGTCTGGCTCTGGGGACCTGAGTCATGATTAGTTAGTGTAAGGTAAGCCAACAATGTTGTGATCAATTACACCTTTAAATTAATTCTGAACCTCAGAGACAGCCAGTGAAAAGAAACGAAGATAAAACGGCATTAAAAGGATGTCATTCATCCTCTGTTGGGAGTCTAGCTGCAGCAATTCCTGCTTCCTGCAGCTGAAAGGGACTTCAGTCATAAAAGATGAAGGCACTCCTGACCTTTTTGCATGTTGCTGCAAGGCGAGAGCAGTTTCATCTCAGAGCCAAAACACAGTTTAACCTGTTTCTTCACCTGCTTCCATATCAAGTCAGAATAAAAACACGCAGTCGTCTGCACCTTTAACCCTGGTCTGTATGGAAGGTGCTGCAGTGTGAACGTCAGCTGCTTTATGCTACTCTAATGGGCATACTCTGCAGAGTGGGGCCTGGAAGCTGTGACAGCCTGCTGCTGTTAGAAAAGAAGCAAACGCAGTCGACATATTGAATCATGTTCTTTCCAGTTCAGCACCCTCAATCATTTGAACGGAATCACTGCGGGGGGGCCCAGTTACCCAGCAAATGACTTGACACTGGTCAAATGTCTTGTGGATTATAAATATGTTTTGTTTTGAGTATTGCAAGCAGTGTGTAGTATTTTATTCAAAAGTAAAGACAGCAAATAAAGGTGACGCTCCGGCAGATCCTGTGGAGGACCTACACGAGTTGGAAATGTCAAGTCAGTCCAGTGGCTGCTAAGAACTGGGCAGTATGGTCAAAAGCAATACAGTGTTAAAAAAAGTATTTTAAGCTATACCAATATCCACACATTTCAATAAATAGGCTGAAGAGAATGAAGTCAAGATGATTGTCTATTACAGAAAACAATTTTGTATTTTGGGGCTTCGACTCTGCAGGGAGACATAGAGATCTAAAGGTGTCTTGCCGAAGCGAGATGGTTCTTCCTACTGAGTTCAGACACTGGTGGTAGTGGTAACTAGTGAAAAGCTTTGGTTTATGAAATGATGAAGCTGATGACGAGTCGTGGGGGATTGAAATGACCTGCTTAGCAACAGCATGAATGTACAAAGCCAGGGAGAGAATCCTGCGTGGCAATGATGGGTGAACAGTGAAGGCATGTTGCTATGCTATGCTATCGGTTTGACAGCCTCAGACAGTGACAGCGGGCAATTAGCACTCGTCACATGCAAGAGGTGCGATGGGAGGATGGACTGCAGCAAGATGCATGAGAAATAAAGTGCAGAGCTAAGCATGCATGGGAAGAATCCTGCTTCATTTTATATTGACACTAATGGACTGTTATGTGTTGTCCTGTATTACATGATGTGAAAAGAAAAAAAAAGAAACATTTTAATTACGATTGTTATCAAACCTGAGCCATTTACTTCAACAAAATGGGTGAAACCTATTTTGATGTAAACACAGCAACAAAAGCGATTAAATATAAACATCAAATGAGCAAAGGAACAAAAGACTCCAAGATTGACAGCTGTTGTAATGTGCAGATGGCCAGCAGAGGACTTTCTGTGGTGCCGTCCAAGGGGCTGTGAATGTGAGGCGCTCATAAAGTGCTTGATCTCCTGTAGGTGACAGCTGCTTTGATTTTTGAACTTGTAGAAACACTGGCATGTGCTGAAATGTTAATGTGTGTGATGACACTTGTTTTTGTGCGGACTGGATTCTACATCAAGCGGTTCTCCTCCTTCAGAAGCCAAACTGTGTCTTCCTGTCCCTGTCAGAATCGATATTTATACAATGAATATTTGGACTACGACAGCATTTGATATTGTGACTTCATGCGCAATTATTATAGATGTCAAATGATGATCAGGATGAAAGATGGCTGAAGGAAAGAATGCGAGTACAATAATCTAAGGCTGATTAGACGCCGTGATGCTGTCGGGATATTAATCCTTAACTTCTTGGGCCCTTTTGTAAATAATTAATGCTTGAGATTATTACCGGCTCTGAAATGGCCACGTTTGACCAAATGTTTGGTTTGTTTGTCTGTTCAGGTTGTTCTAAAATGTTATCGGTAGATTTTGGTGACATGTTTTGGAGAAATATGATATGACCCAAAAACAATCTATCAATATCTAGGTCCAGGTTAAAAAAATAAAAAAATAACCGTTGCATGACAGGAGAAGTTTCAAGGTGTTTGCTTCTTACTTCATTGGTAATGCCTTTAGTACGTGATGCCAGTGTAACTAAATCATTCTCAGGGCAGGTTTTCATGGTGGAAGAGTCATAATATCAAGCTATCATGGGACTACTATTTTTAGATTTGATCAGAGAACAGAGAATCTGAGCTGGCTTTGTGGAGGGTTTGACATTCTGAACACTGTGTAGTTTAGTAAAATGTAACCTAATACGTATACGGTAAATGCACAGATCAATGCTCTTAACTCATTCAGTGCCAGCAGTTTTCAGCTCATTTCCCCCTATTTTTCAAGACCCACAGAATATTATGCACTATGATTATACAAACACTGAACCTACCAAATGAAAGATTTAAGCTTCTTCTTTCATCAAGAAAAAAAAAGATGCGTTCCTACCTTTTGCCATTGAAGATAGGCAGAATTTAATTTCAAACCTGATGGGACGTCTGTCGACATCAATGGCATTGAATGAGTTAATTCGTGTTCTCAAATTGCTACTCAAGGTGAACATCCCTTTTGAATGCATGCGACTGACAATGGTTAAAGAAAAGTCTAATCTATAAATATCCATTGTCAGAGTTACTGTTGTGCAGTAAACCTGACCCACTGGTCCGGCACCTTTTGTATTGATGCCACTGATATTACCTGCAAGGCTCAAATATCTCATGTTTCTCAGAATCCTCCCAATGAACAAGCAGAAACAGAATAAAAAAAAATGTAATCCATGAAACTGTTGAAATCGTAGTTTGAGGTTTAGCAGAGTTTTAAGCTGAATAATGAATAAATACTAAATCAATAAATATATTCTGACTCTGAAAAGTTGCCAAATACACAAGATGTGGGTTTAAGGGTCAATGACTGCATGTACTATTGACAGTTTGCAGCATCTAGTAAACAGTAATCAAGTTATTGATCCATGTTTTTATTGTTATTTTCAGGCACGTTGTTTGAGCAGCCTAACAATATCTTCTCCCATGAGAGGGAGGGGTGAGTAAAGATGATTTGATAAAAACTTTGTGGGGCAGTTTTGTCTCTGCACTTTTATGCGATGAAATTTAATAATGCAACTTTTGCTGCTGTGTTTCTACTAAAGTACGTGCATGCAATCATCAGGGGGTTTCTTGTTTATTGTGCGACTTTATTAGTTTTCTTTTTTTAATGACTGAGTTTGTGCATGTAGCGCGTGCTTATCTTGTCGCTGTGGGAGTTGACAGGTGCGAAACATGCACACAATGGAGTCACAGTTCACGCAGCACCCCACTTGCTCCTGGAGTTCTACTGGAAGCTCAGGGAATGTGTCACCTGACTGCACACCAGATTTTGCTCCAGGAGTTTGGCCGTGCTTTACATGACTTGGCACCAAAGTTAGTGGACTGACTGCTCGTGCTCCAGAGACCACCAGGTCCGTTTTACTGGGGCGTTTGCTGCAGTATTAATCAGCTGTGCTCCAGTAAAAGATTACTCTAGATAATAGTGAGAAATAAAT